>NC_041046.1:41678120-42398045 GCF_900634775.1 Gouania willdenowi
CGTCACTTTTAAGAGAATTAAATTTGTTTTTAAGTGTCATAAGTGGAAATAAATGCTTAGCTGCAGCAGTGGAATTAACATCTTTAGTTCAGGTATAACACCTAAAAGCAGCATTTGACTACAGTTTAGTAGGGTTAAAGTATATTGTTTTGTACCTCATCTAACCCTATTCATGTTCCAGGGCTGGACAACTTCCAGTGGGAAGCCACTCTCCTGACTCAGCACATTTGGCTGATTAAACCAAACTACGCGTTCGGCTTTGTTTGCATCCAAATCCCCTTAATTCACTTCACTGTCATTTAACAGGAAATGCAACTTTTAGTTTGGCCAAATATAGTACTGTAATATCATTTTATAAGTTAAATGAAAATGTAGACAAATGACTGGTGAGTGTAAAGAGGATAGCAGGTGGTTAGCAGCATGTCCAGCAAACATCACAGAGCCTGAGTAATAAAAACACGTTGAACTGCTGCAGCATGAATCAGCTGCTGGCAGCAAGAAGACAAAATGATGGAATAAAAAGTTAATCATTTGTACAAGTGAGAATCTGTAGTTGTAAACCATCCGAATGGTTCTTTAATGCAGTGGTCGAACATCATGTCGTTCTGGGCCGCAAAGAAATAATTACATTTTGGTTTTTTATTAAATATATCGGTTTATTTCTGGGAGTTTTATTTTGGAAAAACACCTAATTAGGCTTAATCTGGTTTGATTAGGTTTGAAATATTTTAAAAGGCCTGCAATAAGACTTATTTTATATATATACCTTTAAAAAGCAAACAACCATTGAGTGCCATACAATAAAATTCAAGCATACACAGTGTGATTATTATATTTATGTAATTATATAGATGAGAATTCAATCACCTTCATTTTCCAGGTTTATTATATATGACAATACAATTTGTATTTCAAAGAAAAGACAGTGATTATTTCTCTATAGAACTATATAGCCTTCATCATCACTACATTTAAATTAGGATAATTGTGTAAGAAAATAAAACTGAACATACGAAAGTAATGAAAGGCACTACGAGCTAGAAAACCAGTAGAACATGCCCCAATTTGACCTTTAAGGTCTGCTATATGAAAAATCAAGAATTTATATTGCAACTACAAAACTTTAAATCTCAATTTAATTAAAAATAACACTAATTCAATATTGACCTTAAGAAATTCCAGCAATGCAGAAAATTCCCATTAATATTTAACATGTCTGTTAATTGGTTAAGGAATATACAACTACTTATAAAAAATAAATTTAAGCCTTTACCTTAAAAATACAGTGAAAAAAGATTTTAGGTGGGATATACTTCATTTTGCACCTTATTTTTGAAAAAAAGAAGCATATTTTGTATTTTTGTCATTGGCAAAAAGGGCTTAATGTAAAACATAAAGATACAATGAAAAACTATGGTTAGGTCTGAAGTTATTGAAAAGATTTGATGTAAAAAATAGTCAAAAAAACTATTAAAATGACATTTAGAAGACACTTATGATGGTACCACTGTAATAATACCTCAAAATCAATGTTCCCATCAATTATTAACATACTTAAGTCTGTTGCACCTTTTTTTAATGCAAATTTTGTATTTCTCATTGAAAAATAGTGTTTATGACAGAAAGGGTATTAAAATAAAGATGTAATGAAAACTTTATATCTATGGTTATGCCTGGAGTTGATGAAAAGATCTGATGAGATAAGTGGGAAAAATATGACATTTTGAAGGGTATTGTTTTGGTACCTAAGCTCAAAGAATGTTACCATTTTGTGTTTGTTTTTTTTAAAGGTGCCACGAGGGTAAAAAAAAAAAAGGTTTAAAGACTAGCCAGAATAGATGGTAATGTATAGATTGAACTGCTGAATAAACTAATGAAATAAAGAGTAAATGTTAATGCAAATGTAACCATTCCAGTGGTTACGATTACACATTAAATGAAAAATGTCGCCATCTATTGTTCAAAGTGTAGAAAGACTAATCTGTGGTATGAATGCAATCCCCCATTAGGGCAGAAGAGCCCATTTTAGGGTCACCACCAATTGGTGTGAAACCCAACTTCCACAGTTTACACATGAAAAGTTACCAGACCCAGGCCCTCCATCTAATTTTATTAAGCCCCTAAAGCAGTGTTTTTCAACCTTGGGGTCTTGACCCCATGTGGGGTTACCTTAAATAATAAAATTGCATTAAATAATTTAAAATGAACTAAAAAATATTTTTTTTTCAGGTTATTTTATTAAAGAATTAAAAAAAATATTAAATTATGTTTTCAAATTATAACACAATCTCATGCAACTGCATTATATAGTTTCCCTTCCTCAAATATAAATCTAGTTAAAATACAGATAAAATAACTGAGCTGGGACATCTTGTCACTAGCGTGCTACTTGTAACAATATCGAACGGTAATTTAAAAAGAAAAAATGCTTGGGGTCCTCAGAAATTTGTTACATCAAAATAAAGTCGCGAGTCAGGGCCCAAAAAAAAAAAAAAATTTAGGAATCACTGCCTTAAAGTGAACGCACAAAGTGGCAACAAACAAAACAACTCCCAAACCAGAGAATGGCTCAAAAAACTGGAAAACAAAATGCAGAAAATAACTTAAAATCACAATATACAGCAGTGTTTTTCAACCTTGGGGTCATGACCCCAGGAATTTAAATGGGGGTCACCTGAAATGTCTAATATTGATAGAAAACAATTTACTCATTCAAACAATCAAAAACTACTTCTAGGAAAAAAAAAAGTTTAATATATCAAAATGAGGTCATGAAACAAATAAAGGTTGGAAACTGATGTACAGTGAAATCACAGGTAATGCTATAGTAAAGCATTAAATTAAGAATTGTGATCAATTTTTTTGAACCTAAGACCATCATTAGACTTTAAAAACTACCGTTTAACTACAGTTTAAAATGGGTAGGGAAAAAAAGTTGTTATATTGGCAGAAAATAATCGTGAAATATGGTGAAAAGACAGTCACAGACACAATAATGGTTTAACATATGAAACATTACATGAGAAAAGTGTTTGGAAAGGTTTAAAAGTGGAATAAATGTCTGAACTGGAAAAGAATTACAGAAAAGGCACTGAAATTTGATGAAGTGGCATAAATGGGAGAAATGTAACAAAAGCACATTAAAAGGAGCAAAAATATAGCAAGAAAAAGTGATGGGGAAAAAAATAGGTTAAAATGTGTTTCTTGAAGGCATCTGGCGACCCTCCTCCCAGTGTCTGGCGACCTCAAATGCGGCCCTGACACCCAAGGTTGCGAACCTCTGCTGTACAGATGTGAATTTTGAGTGTAATGAGTGAGACTTTACCACACAGTAGTTCAGCCTTGCTCTTGTTGCTGGTGCTGTTGTTGTTGGGTGTGGTGCACACCCCGGTGAAGTCCAGAGCGTTGCCCAGCATGGTGTTCATCCTGCGGAACACGTTGGCGTTGCTGCAGGTGGACAGAGCCGGAGACTCCGGGTCCGGACTCTCAGGTCTGCGGGCATCGTTTCTCTGCGGGGGTGGGGACCACAACTTTAACATACGGACGTGTTTATCAACGTGAAACCAAGTGTTGTGTGAAATAGCAGGCTATGAACCAGTGAAATGACTATATAAAAAGTTGTTTAAACTTCACCGCGTGCTGCGTAGTGAACTCACCAGGGAAAAGGCCATGATGTGGACAGACAGCCTGAGGTGTTAGTGTCACAATGTAAACGTCGCTCTGCTCGCTAATGTCATATTTAAGAGGTCTGCCGGAGTCAGATAATTAGCGCTAATTACATGAACCTGTGCCCCGGGCTGAGCCTCCACGGCCCCCGTACATGCACGCGCTGCTCATCAAAGAACACGCCGCCTGTGAGAGTAGTAGGCCGCGTCACGTGACACACAGTGAAGTTTTGGCAGACATATTGAAAACTGTTTGGCATTAAAGAAACAGAAAATACGTCTCTTTGAAAATAAAGGATGAATGTGAATATGTTTTGATATAACTCAATTTTAATGTTGTATACAAAAAAAAAAAAAAAAAAAAACTTTATTCACAACAGTGTATCAATCAATCAATCTTTTTATTTTGACTCAGGTCCATTAAAAAAAGACAAACAAACATACAATGTATGTATTCATTGTCTTTTCTTATGTACCTTGTATCTCTGTTTTGGATTGTGACTAGTTGGGCTGGGCGATTTTGCTTAAAAAAAAAAAAAAAAGTTTCGTTTTGATTTTTGAATTTTTTTTTCAATGCAAATAAAAGTGACTGCAGACATCAGATTTATTGTAAAAAAGTGCAACTTTATTGCTGTGTAAAATGCATAAAACATTGCATTCAACAATTTCAATCTTTAACCCAGGTTTAAGCAAAAGTGCAACAGCAACTTCACAGTAGCTTAAATTTTCTGATTAAGAAATCAGATAAATACATATTTGATAACATAGGACATTACAATTAAAAGCGTAATAAACTCTTCTCTTAGCATCTAAGCATAATGAGAATAAAAAACTAAACGTGCCTGTGGCGCACATAGAGCCTACTCAAAGGGTAAACAAATGTAAACAAAGAGGGGACGGGCTCACATTGCGCTACGGTAACGCACAAGGACGAAGCGCAAAAAAGTCCAAAAAACTGTGGTTCAATAAAACAAAACAAAAAAACTTGAATTTGCAAAAAAAAATAAATAAATAAATAAAAAAAAAAAATAGTTTTTATCTACAAATTTGATAAATCGATTTTTTGCCCAGTCCTAGTGTGTAGATATTTAAAAGGTGTAAAAAAAAATATTTTAAAACAACAACATCTGGTTAGTCTAAAACCTGTGGTTCAATTTTAATCACAGATCTTTTGAGTGACCTCTGTATTATTTTGGTTTTAGTTTTGTGTTTATGTCTTTATAGTCAATGGTTTATGTCTGGTGTTTTGATTCAGTCTTTGTATATTTACCTCCGCCACCTATTCTGGATCAGTTTCAAAAATTAAAAAATCCCTATCTCTCATCAATGGAAAAAGTTCAAATATTTATAACTTTGTGACCGATCATTATAATTTATTCTGTGTTGTATCAAGTTGAATCCAGATCATTTCATCGCAATTTTTTGAAAGAAATGGGGGAGTTCATATGTTTGGACTTACTGTATACTACCACAACTACTACTACTAATAATAATAATAATGCATTGGATTTTATGTAGCGTCTTTCATATATGCACTCAAAGTGCTTTAAATTGCATCATTCTTTCACTTCATACACAGACTGTGGTGGTAAGCTACTATTGTAGCCACAGCTGCCCTGGGGTAGGGTATACATTTTTTGAACAAGTCTTTAAAGTGTAAAGGATCATTGTATATGATCAGGCTGGAGGTTTGCGCTCTCTGAGTGGTCTTGTTTATTAATGCAGTTATTGTTTTTTGATTAAAAATAAATATATTTAATATTTTTACCTTCTTCGAAAACAAATTTTGAATTTCTTAAGAAACATTTATAAACTGTAATTAATTTCATATTCATTACCTACTACGAAGCTGGATTTCCTCTTGTCGCAGTAACTTCTGGGATTTATTCTGTGTCCCGTACTACAACGCTGGCTAACTTCTTACTGGGCTAAATCACCATGGTAACTTACGCTGAACACCTAACCTGGTTTTGTTTTTGGATAAGATTTGAGCGAGTACAAAAGCCCCGCCTCTTGACCAATCAGTTCTCTTGGAAAATGAGCTGCTCATTGTTAGAAGATCCCGACTGTTGCAGATCTGACAGCTACGAAATAAAGAATATTATAATAGACCTTTGTTTACATATTTGCAAAAAAACATACAAAAAACAAGAATAAGTGATTGTAAAACATTTTTTTGAGGAAAGGTGGTTAGATTTTTCCACAATGCATTTCCAATCCTAACCATACATTAATTACATTGTACAACATAACACATGGAGACCAAGCAATAGAAAACCAATTAGTTAAAGTCATATCCTAACTAATTAAAATGTGGGCAAATCCTATTATGGTTATAATTTGTGTATCTTTTTCTGCTATCTTTGTGTACCATATTTTTTAGACTATAATGCGCACTTAAAATCCTTTAATTTTCTCAAAAATCGACAGTGCGTCTTATAATCGTATGTGCCTTATGTACCAAATGAATATGTCAAAATGTTTTAGTACAACTTTGGTAAACTATGAAGCTGCACTGCTTGATGGAGTTTTGGTGTTCTTAAGTGCTGTGCTTCAACATACTGAACTGAAAAAGCGAGTGTATTGTTCTGTATTTTATGTGTTAAACCTGAACAATGTTGAGAGTTATTGTTAATGAGTTGATTAAAGTTTGACTTATCTAACTATTTTGTTTCACTTAATAATAATAAACCAGTGCGCCTTATATATGAAAATAGACCCATTCATTGATAGTGCGCCTTATAATCCGGTGCGCCGTATAGTCTGAAAAATACGGTATTTTTGTGGTATCAAGTGTGTTTTTAGAGTAATTTTGTGTATTATTGTTGTCATTTTGTGTATCTGTTACGACCCCCTCTAGGATGTTATGTCAAGGCTTGAGGGGCCGCAACATAAACAAGATGCCACACAGAAATCGAAGGTTTATCTAATGTCTTTATTAACAAAATTCTGAAAGTATCAACAGAACAAACTAAAAGGGACTGGAGACCCTGGCCAAACCGAACAAAAGTAGGGAGGACACTGGGCCAACCCTATACAGGGCCGTTGTCCCAGCGTCCACCCTCTAAACTACAAAAACATACAAAAGACTAAAACTACCAGAAATCTCCAGTCCAAACTAAAATAACAAACTTACACAGATCTCCAGTGGGGAGCTGAAGAACTCTCCCCACATGTCTGCTTCTGGTCAGTTGTTGTTGTGCCTCTCTCCTTCTGGTCCTCTCAGCCCTTCATAAGCTCCTCCTCCCTGTCCTACCTGATTGCTGATGTGAGTCAGGTGTGTTAGGAGAGAGGAGGAAGGGCAGGCTGAGAGGCCAGGAGGCACCAGCCGTAACAGTATCTATGTTTTCCTTTTGTGTATTTTTTTATTGTTTGTGTACTGTACTCAACCCCTATCTTATCTTATTTTGTCTTATCTGGGTTTTTGTATTCCTAGACATGGAACAAAGCTCATATAGACACAGAGATTTCTATCTGATGAGCCTTTTCTTACCTACAGTAAATGTTATTAACTGGTCCCTCCAGCTGAGCTTTTTCAACATTCGACGTCATGTAGATGGTCTACCAGTAGGGAGCAGAAAAGTTCTTTGTTAAAAATATCTCCTAAACATTTCTTTTAAAAACCTGCTGGATCTTTTATTTTGTTTCAGCACAAAAAGGTGACAATTTTGTTGATGACAATAAAACTGAAATAAAAGGATCTTTTAATTTAGATTTATTTTGCGATGCACTGTAAATGGTTTTACTGAAAAATATCAGTAATAGTTCATTAAATAAAGAAAGAAAAAAGATGAATATATAATCTGAAACACCCAATACAAAATAATAAAAAATAAAATTAAAATGAAAAGCTTAACTTTACTAGCTGATAAAATCACAATATGATACTTTTATAACTATAGATAAACAATATGATAGATTTGCTGCTGATTTTTCCTTTTTTTCCGGACAATTCTCTGTAAATCAGGTTGTTATGGTTTATGTGAAAACTTGTGTATTTTTGTTAATTCACCTTTTGTGAATTATTTAGTAATTTTTAATGTTTTGTTTTGGTTTCTTTTTTGAGTAATTTTGTGTATTTCTGTAATTTTGTGTGCATACTTTGGGGGCCACATGGGTCATTCTCATGGAACCATATTAGAATAACATGTCCGTAATGATTGTAAATACAAAATGTGAAATTCAGTTATATAACTAAATATTGTAATCTTATAATATCTTGCACTAAGATTAATTTTCAAATGAGAATGAATAATTTTTGTATTTTGTTGCATTTTCTGCTGAAACTCTCATTACGGCAAGTCCTCCAGTTCTGACTGAATGTATGTTTAAACAGAGTAAAATTAAAATATTCCTGAAAAAAAATAATGTAATCTATACTAGATGTTTTCAAATGGCAGATTTATCATCACCAAAATTTTCAACCTCAATTCCGAAAACCCATGAGTCATTACCGCAACAGCTGTTGATTTAATAGTCAATTTAATGAATAGAAATACAGGAGCTTTAAAATGTGTGTGCATACTGTTTACTATATGTTCAGGTTTGACGAATCATTTTGAAAATACCTCTTGGTTTTATTGAAATAGCAACAATTCTAGCTTGCAGATTGTGGAAGGTGTTGCGGTAATGAGAGAAATCAGTCTAAATCACAAAAATGTTAATTTAAATGAATATGCCTGGTCAGAGTTTCAAGAAACTGTGCATGACTATCAGTAATTAGATGTAAAAAAAAATTGAAAACGTATTCTTTTTTTCTAATGACCTTGACGTTTTGAGACCATTGCGGTAATGAGATTTTTATGGACTTGTTTTGGAAAATATGTCCTAAAAGGTGATAAATTGTCAGTAAAATCTTTAAAATTAATGACCACAAACACTTAAGACCTTGCTAATAATGCCCCCCCAAAAAACAAATGTGTTTACTCTTGTCTTTTAAAGATTTCATGTTGTAACTCTATGAAATCAAGATTTCATGAGAATCACCCACTACATGTGGCCCAGTTGTCCATATCTGATGCAGGTCACATCAAGTAACGCCAGCATCCTCAGATTAAATCTCACCATCTATTTTGCCCAGGCCAAATGAAAAAGACTGACAGGCCGTATTGGGTCCGCAAGCCATTTTTGTTGTTAAACCAAGTACTTGGTGAATTTCTGGATTTCTCAGACCAACCATTTAGCCACACTCTAAGACATTTAGATCATTCCTTCTCCATTCTGATGCTCAGTTTGCATTTCAGTAGGTTCTAGAACATGTCTGTGTCCACTGGCGTACACAGAGGGAAATGAATCCCCCCTTTTTAATTTCATTTTATTCTGCTGTAATTTCTGATCAATTTGATTGAACTTGTAAAATGTGGTCAAAGCTTCCCACGATAAATGTGTAACAATTACAAACAACACATTTCTGCTCGACATTGCAAATTAATACAGAAAAGGAAAACATGAAGCATCCCTTTTTGTACTTTATTGATTTCATGTCAATCCAAATAGTCTGTGTGAAAGTGACATCAACAAGTGACCCAGTTTTTCATGAAGGGGGAAGAAGATGCTTTCTTACGGGAGAACACATTTGTGCACATATAGATCTTCACGTCTTTATTCCACTGATTCTTGTGAATTTAATAGCCAACACAGTCACACCTCAGTTAAACAGTCTGTACATTGGCCATAGTGTGATGACTTTCCACAAGGCTTAAACTTCATATTTGAAGATGTCGTTTATATCGTGCCTTGAAGCTAGCAGGCAATACAACTGCATGAGTGATTTACTTTACACGCAAACTCCATCACTGTGAAGGCCAGAATTTCTCAACCAATGTATCAGAGCACACTATTATACGCTCATCGATCAGGTTTGGTGTTTAAAACTGCCCCAATTTGGTTTTAATGATTAATTATAGCTAAATTGTGTAGTTGTAGTTACCATTACAAGCCTCAAAGTCAGCAGGGAATGCTAAATTAATTGAAAAATCTTACGCTGTGGCAGAGTTAAAAAAATAAATAGTGTAAAAATGTAAAAAAATATTAGTATAAAACTTTAAATTTTGCTGTTTTGAAGCTGCTGATTTCCCTTTTATAAGCAGCATTTTCCTGCTTTGGGGATTGAATTTTACAAAAATACTTCACTTTGAGATACTATAATTACACGATATTGTCGGACGATATTGGCAATTCCACCGATATATTTAACAGACATAACAGGCTTTGGTTCCTTGATCAACCCATAGAGAGATCTATACATACTGTAGATGCCTCATTACCCGTTGAGAGGTGGGACTAAGCACCGCCATAGTGTGTGTGTGGAGCAGACTGTAGAGTGTTTAGAAATCAACACAGGAAAAAGCAGTCAATCTTAAGAACTATTCACTGAATTCACCAAACAGTTTGATTTTTTTCGTAATTTTTTTAATTAGTCAAATATATGTGCAAAAAAATATCAATTGGATTAATGCAAGTTAAAAAAATGTAATTGCCAAGCTTTAGGTCAGAGGATTTTTATCAGGGTAACTGACTCCTCTGACCCAAAAGCTTGGCACTTAATATTTTTTACTTGCATTAATCCAAGTGTGCAGATCTCTTTTGCACAAATGTTTTAAGCCCTGGCACTTTGGCAGATTTAGGTCGTGAGTGCGGTGATTCTTCTTCTAATCACTCAAATAGGTAGGAACTGTTTAAAGTAGGATGAGCTGCAAGTTTGTTTAAAACCTATTTTCATGAATACATGTGTTTTACAGGACGTAAGTTGAAGTATTTTTCACAAGGAATGACTACAGCCTTGACTTTTATCAGCAGGCCAACATGATGAGTCTGTAGAATAATTGCCTCCACCAAGTAAGGAAGTAATGTTTTCACTGGAGTTTTTCCGTTCTGCTATTTGGATGATTTTTAACAGGATATCTCAAAAGGTTCTGAACAAAAATATTTGGTGAGCTGGTACAGAATGTGAAAAGTTAGAACAGGCTTGATTTAGGAGATGATCTGGGAAGTACTTTAGATACAGTATCAGGAGAAATTTCTAAGCAATAACTTTCCTACGGTTATGAACGGATTTAAATAAAATTTGGGGGAACTGATCTAAATTTTGGAGTTTGCTTTGCATTTTGAGTGCTTTTGTTCTGCATGTTAATTCCATTACAGAAACTAGATCTCTGCAATTAGGTGTAGGGTGAAAAATATCAGTTATTGGCCAAATGAGTTGTAAAAATATTAGTGTATTATATAACATTGTTATATTGTGCATCCCTAATACTAGTGTTTTAATCTGAATGTTTGTAATGCAATCGCTAATCTGCGTATAAGGTTTTTAACGTAATACATGACACATTTTGCATCCTAACTCCATGAGAACAGAAGTTTACCAGTTAAACCACCTGCACTGTCACCACTTCAATTAGGCAGCTGCTCAAATAGAGAAGAGGTCACTTAAGAGTCCCTGGAGGATCCGTCACGCTTGGTGAAGCATCTCGTGGCTCATTTGGGGGGGGGGGGTCAGCTCTACACATGATGCAAAAAGACACTAATGCAGTGGTGCATCACAAATGAAAAGTTAACATGAAATATTGATAACATCTGATGTCCTCAGAATTCAGATCTTTTGAGTTGGTGAGGTAGAAGTCATGTGACCAACACAGGGAGATGCATTCACGTCTTTTATTCATAAGATGGGATTATTACTTTTCCATTTATTTTTTTTTTACACCTTATGCACAGCAGATACAAAGACGAACATTTTCTAAATCACAAACTAAATTCCTTCATCGGTTTTTAAATCCTACATCCCATTTTACAATGGCCCCCCTCGCCAAAAAAAGCAACCCTTTACATTTGAAGTCCAGTTTCACATTCTGACAGATCCATTTACAGCAATCTCATTCAAGCAGGACGGCACGAGCCACGTTCAGAACAGATACCCACTTCCCCTTTAAACAAATTGCACTTTTTCTTCTTTAAAACTACTTCAACAAGATATTAGGATCAAAAATTACCAAAAACACAAGACGACTAAACACCCAACTTATACAGTTTCATTATTTAGTTGCACAAAAATGCATAAATATACATTACGCAAAGACGCACAAAGATACTTGTACTTTTCTTTGCACAAATAATGACAGACATTGATTGGACTCTAAGGACGAGGAGGATTGTCAGAACATAGGGATGCATTCACAAGGTCCATGCGAGATAAGCCATTTAAACAGCCTAGCGTTCACAGAGGTAAGACCAAGATTTCTACAGGAAAAAACAAAAGATTTCGTTGTCTAGGCCAAAGAGGCAACGCAAACACTAAGAAAATTAGGATAACACAGAACTCTGCGCTCTAAATTCATGCCAAAAATACTTCAACATGCAAAGACTCTAAACCCCCCCTGGACTGGTGCCTCCCGCCCACACGACTGGAAAGGACTAGCTTAACAACTGTAACTTTAATGCGTCTAATTTTTCCTCAGCAACAGTGATCCATCAAGTCTCAGCAGATTTTTTTTGTGGGAGGTTTTTTGTCCAAGTGCTAAGATGGTACCGCAGGGTTGTCAGATTGTCAACGGCAAAGTGGTCTCAACTCAAACTCCCCCCACAGACAATCGGAAGGAGATATAAATACTGTTTATAATAATGCACACTTGTCCATTAAATAAACCTGATTAAATTATTGAGGAGCTTGGCAAACCTCACTTCAGTTGGATAAAGGTGTGGTTTCCAGAGGCCTGCGGGAAAGAAGGAAAACAAGCGTTAGTGCACAACGTGTCCGAAACAAATTCCATAATCAGAACATTTGCTGGTGATTTTCTGCTTTTGTCAACAAGTATCATTGCTTAACTTTCCAACTAAAGCTGAAACGATAACCTGTGTTGGCCCAAGCAAAGATAACTGGTGTGTTTGCAGTGGAAAGTGACAGACTGTGATCACAGTAATGTCAACCAGTTCAATTCTCAGATGTTTAATGGCTTTCATCCAACAGTGGAGGCCTATTCTGGTGATACCTTGTCAAAAGTTAGTTTAAATTTGTCCCTTAAAAATTATGCCAGGGTTTATATTAAAGGGATCCTCCACGTTTTTACAAATGACTCAAGTTGAATCTGTCTGCTGCAAAGAACCGTTGGCATTAATGAGCAGCAGTGGATCCTGGTTGCCTGTAGTAACATGCACGGAGCTTTTTTCTTCATGCGTCTACGAAACAGCAGAGTTGGAACTGTCGCCCCCTGCGGTCACAGATTTTATTTTTTTTAAATAACAGGCTTTGTTAGGCATAGATCTAATAAGGACATTGCAAAGGTTTGAGGCCACATTTGTATAAATAGTGAATATCCCTTTAAGGGTATAAGAAAATCTTGATTCAGGGATATATTGCAATATTTCACCGTACGATTATCGTATCGATCCAAAAAATGTCAAACTTATCAATCGTTATTCTTTAAACCTATCGATTTTAACAAACATGGCACGTAAACGCACCACATAAGCCACTTGGAAGTTGATTGCATTAGTTTGATAAACACACCACTTGTTTTTGATATTGGTACTTCATTTGTTCACCTGAAGTGGTGACACGTCACAACAGAAGCATTACACCTCAAACCAAACGGCTGCACAAAATCTCGTGCAAGTTCAGTTGTCGGTAAGTTTCATAAGTGGAGTTTTTTCCTATTTTAAGCGTTTCTGAGAGTCTAGCCGTGTAGCTAGCGCAAATCATATGAAGCATATCAAATGTAAAACAGTAGTTGACTATCAACCTTATTCAGCACAATGTTTCTTAGCCTGTAAACTTATCTAGATAGGAAAAGATGACGAATTAAACAGGAACAAAACAGTAAAGTGTAAAGTGATGCGGACGTGACATTCTAAAACATAATTTGGGAAATTTTGAAATGGAAAATCAGAAACCCTATTGCATAGGCCTTAGCGTTATGGTCCCAGTTTTCACAAGCACTGGTCCTGTGTCACTAAGTGCTATTTCCTAGACATCTAAGGATGTTATTCCTCAACAGCCGGCTCGTCTTTGCTGCTTAACAATTAAAGAAAATGACTTGAGTCAAAACTTTAAAAATAAGACCCTTCATTGTGTTTGTCGTTTCAGGTCTGGGAAAATCCCATTAAAGGTCAACATTTGACTCCGTCGATGAGACTTGTTGACAAACAGAATATCTCCAAACCAGCCGTCCGACTTCTCCATTCGCTGCCACATTCTGCAGATTTCAGTTGAACATTGTGTAGTGCGAGCATCACCGATGTCAGGTTAGCAGAGAGTTGTGGTTGGTAGAAATCTTTGAAATAGTAAAATCAAAAACTGTTTGACCAAAGGTTACTCACTAAATATCTAACAAAACTGCCGGGACTTCCATCCAGGCTGGGAAGTCTCAGAGGGGGTGGGGTACCAGCGCATCTAAAGAAACACAAACATAGTCATGTACACCAGATCCAGGTTCTAGTGCTTCAATCCTCAACACTGACACATTTGAATAGGAAGATTAAAGCCTGATATGAAACAACCCAAAATGTAAAAAGTAACAATTGTAAAAAATAAATAAATTTAAAAAAAAAGGATAATAAAACCCGAAATGTAATAGCATCTTGACATTATTGACTTTTTAAGCCAAAAATGTCAAAAACCATTTGCATTTATAACATTCCCATGGACTTTTTCTTCTGCAAATAGTTTTTTTTAATCATGTTTGTTATACTGTGTTACAAATACTGTAACCAGGATTTGTGCACAAAGTGACAAGATGTGGCAGCTCAGACATTTCCATACTGTACTTTATTATATTTCTTTTTGTTTCCACTACTTTTATTTAAACTAGATTTATATTTGAGAAAGTGAAAGTACAGAATACATGTATTAAATTTTGTTTGATGTGTTTTCACTTGAAAAATATAGACTTTTTAAATAAATATATTTTTATTCAGTAATCAATTTGATCTATTAGACATTTCAGGCAACACCATTTGAATTCCAGGTGACCACACACAGGGTTATGATTCCAAGGTTGGAAAAAAAAAAATGCATTATGGGGCAGGCAAAACATTTATCCACTAACATTGTAATCATTTTATTACATCAAAGTGAGTCAATGATTTATGGATTAAAGGGCGTATGAGTAGGTGTATATATATAAAAAACTTTTTCTCTTCATATATATAAAAATGCTAAAATTTTATGTTTTGGGCTCAACATTTTGGGTTTCATTGAACAGTTATTACATTTTGGGTTTTATTAATTTTTTTGTAACATTTCAGGTTGTTGTTACATATTTGGCTCTAACAAGGCGAGTTTAGGATGACTGTCCCTTTAAGTCCTGGTCGCTGAAACTATGGGAATGTAGGTCACTGACAATAGTCGTGGAGTAATTATCAGACATGGAAACGTGTTGGTAATCCTGAACCTTTCCACACCCGTGTTTGTACTAGACGGCCCTATGACCCCCCCCCCGCCCCCCAACTCAAAGTGCTACACAGTAGTGTGGATGGTTACAGTGGCTTAGAGATCAACTGGGAATTTTACATTTGTTTGAGGACAGAGGATCAGGGCATTTTAGGGATCTTTCATCAGAATGCAATTAAAGGACAAAACCACACCCCCCTCCCTCCAGTTGGCGTGCAACCCGCTCAGCTTATGCTCCAACAGGGCCGTGGACAGTGAGTTGGCACCTCAGAAAGAAGCCTCATCAGATCCAACAACTTCTCCAAGCCAATGCCTCACATTCCTCAGCTGCTCGTGTCCCACTAACTCCGCCCCCAAAGCAGTGGCTGCTACTTTCACGCCACAGCCCGACTGCTTCCTTACATCAAGGGAGGAAGTCGTGCGACAATGAACTTTAAATGACCTAACAAGGGAAATATTTTCCATTGCTATTGTTACCAATTACCCTGCTCACTCTTGTGTACTTAACAGGACCACTGCAGTAACGTTTAGACTTCAGCTGGCACATCTTATAAACACTAATGCCTGAACACAATCTGGATGTGTTCAAAATGGCACACTCAGTATATACTCATTAGATTATGATAATGGGAATGGTATACTTCTACAATACCGTTAGGAAGTTTGAAGGTATAGTTAGCTCGTGAGCTTTTTAATAACAGAAAACAATGTGTGAGTTGCTGAGGTTTTGAGCAATAATTTCAGAAAAGTATTGCTGCCTCGCTTTGAATAAGCCATTATTGAATTTACGCAGACTAATTTTGTGCAGCTCTAGATGATTTTGGAGTTTTGTTGTTCTCCATTTACGCTAGTCTCTTCTACAAACATTACAACTTCTGCATCTTCTAAATATATCCGTTGATTTTCCACCTTTGAAAGTTCTGGAAGCATTTTAAGTGATAAAGTGATCAAGTAGAATATCAACATCTGCTCTTTCAACATTTCAGAGATTTTGGGAGGCCTACGATTGCTCTACTAATGAATATTTGTTAACTTTAAAGTAAGAGCCCTATGTACAAAAACTTCAAAAAAAAAAAGCTTTTGTTAGTATAAGTAGTATGACAACACAGCCTATGTCTCACAACTTCCACCAACAGACCAAGAGCAAAATCAAGTACATTGAGTCTCTCGTAAAAATCAAAGCTTTAATAACGTTAAACCTACTGTACAAACTATGACTCAAGCCGTTTTGCCATCAAATATTGATTTTATGCTAAATTAGTCACCTTTACATTCTAAATCATCAGCAGACAAATGTCTAAAATTAGAAATAAAGACTACGAACATCTTAAAACCTGTAGGTTAGAGCGACACGCGATGACCTTCAGCAGTTTCCTCTTCCATAAAACATCCAATTGACCCTTAAGAAATCCATTATATCCAGTATAAACTAGTCGACTTGGACTTTTATGCACGGTCAAGGTTAAGTTGACAGACTAGTTGGAGTTATAAGGAGAGAAACACACCGGTTGGTCCCTCACCTGGGCGTGGAGGGCTGCAGCAGCGGCAGCTGCCGCCGGGTAGGTGAAGGCCGCGTGAGGGAGGCCTGGAGTCAGCTCCGTGGTGTACAGAGGGTACGGAGTCCAGGCATCCGGTGATGCTGGGATCAGTGCTGCCCCGGTCAGATCATCTGAGCAAAAAGAATAATCAGAGTAACCAATGAACAGGCCTCAGGCGTCAAGTTGTTGCATTGAAACAGGTACAATTTGACCAGGTTTTATTTCTAGTGTAGAATGGGACAGGACAGTTTTTAGGTATTTGGACCCAACATTGGTCCTGCTTTAGACTGATATTTACATTAACAATGAAACCTCTGTATGTTTGTGGGCCAGAGTTTCAAGCAAACCAGAATGTTTTTTGATCAAACATTAACTTCAAGCAAAGTGTTACTTACGACAAGTAAGTAGAGGTGGGGACTCAACCATTTCTACATTAGTGCTAATCTGTTTTTCCATGTATAAATGAAATAAAAGTATGTAGTATATAAGGCACCAACAATATCCAAGCAATAGGTGACAGGTAGTGACTATTTAAATTTGGGGACATTGTTTAATAATTTCAAGATTGAGCAGAATTTGGGAAAAATTTAGTTTCTTTGGACAATTTGAGAATAGAAATTACTTCCATCGTGTTATTCAAGCATGGGGAAACTGAACCCCTGCAAATATTGTAGAGCTTCACTGAATTTGTGACAAATTCAATGAAGCTCCACTTGAATAATAATAAAGTTCTACTTCCAAATAAACCTGTTGAAATGTTATGTTTTATTTGCATGGATGCCAATATTAATGTTTGGATATGATAGTGTTTTAAAATTGCTCCTAATTTTATAGTTGATTTCACTTAATAATTCCCATGAAAAGTTTCAATGTTTTTAATATTGCCAAAATTCCAGAGCTTAAGTTCCCGTTTGCAACCCTACTGATACATCCACAACTAAATTGTTTGGTAATTTACACAAAAATTCATGTTTTCTTCATTTTTAATTTCCCCTGCCAGCCAATTTGGACATTTTAAAGGGCTGGATTTGGCCCCTTGGGCCTCGAGTTGGACACACGACCTCCAGAATATCACAAACAAACTCCATTGAATTGCCATGTACGCCTTAATCTGTTTCCAAGCATTCTAGCACTGCTCTGCTCACACAATCTGAATAGTGTCCAACTGTCTCATCATTGAACACATGTCCACCATATTGAATCAAGCAGTTGTTTTGTTTTTTTAACTCAACCCTGTGAGTGGTATTTCCCAGCTGGACAGAAACAAAGCAGAGATGAGACATGCATGTGTGGAGGTGAGTTAGTCTCTGTTAGATAAAGTCTCTTAAAAACAACTGTCCCTGTCTAAACGTAAGGGGGAGAGGGAGGGGGGGGGCAACGAGGGCAGCTGACATTGCAGAGGTGAGAGTGGATGAGAGCCTAGAGTGGTGCAGCCGTACAACTTACATGGGTCCCGTGCAATGAAGTGTGCTCCTAGAGCAGGGTGGATATTTGTGGGGTTCGGTGTGGCCATCAGCTTACTCTTTGCCATCTTCGTGTTTGCTTTAGCAAACTCTAAGCGCAGGGTCTGGGGACTTTCGGGGTCAAAACGGATACCCTGAGGGAGAGACGGAGGAGGGTTGACAGCATTGTAAGGGAGGTGGGCTGAGTTTGAGCGACTAAAGCTCAGTGGCGTCACATGGCCGTGTTTCCCTGAAGCGGCGTTTCAATACTCAGGACGCATCCTTCAGCTTTCCTCGAACCGAACACTCTATAGCAGACATGGGCAACTGGCGGCTACATGCGGCTCTCGGTCTAATTTTGTGCGACCTTCAATGTTAACTCACAAAATGACAGAAAATACACTAAAATCTACCCAAAAAAGATCATATTAAAAAAACACAAAAAATACTCCAGAAACAAACAAAACGACATGAGTAATACACAAAATGACTAACAAAACTAACACAAAATGACTATAAAACCCCACAAAATACAGAAAACGACAAATATAGGGAAAATGACAATACAAATACACAATTAGACATACATTTTAGAGGAAAAATACACAAAAAGACAACCGAAATGCAAATAAAATGACTTATAACAAGCAAAACAACAACATGCACAAAATAACAGAAACAATCACAGTAAAAACTGTTTGCTGTGGTAATGCTCAGATCGGTCGTTATTCTGTGATAAAAGTTGCCCACATCTGCTCTATAGAGTGTGCTAAATGGGTCCGACTGCGTTCAACAACATGAAGATTACGTTAAATGGAGAAAAGCAAACTCAAGGATACGCCCCTGACATATTTAAACGTGCTTTTATCCCTTTCCCCTCCCGGTGAGCATCAGGATGAGAAGAAGTCACTCTTCGCACATCCAGGAGGAGAAGGAGACCAGGAAACGGGCCGATGGTGACGCTCCAAGATTCACTTCATTTTAGTGGTTTATCCCTGCTTGTGTTCTTGTGCCCTAAGCATTGTGCCCACATGCAGGTGAGTAGGTAATTTGGTGTGTGTGTGTTTGTGTGTGACTGCTGGAGTGTCTAAGAGGTGATGCTCATAGGGAAGGCTATAGGCTACAAAGAGAGAAGTGTTAGGCACTGCCATCGTGGGCTACTGGGTGACAAAAAACAAAAAACAAGAGGTTACACTACTGAAGACGTGTCCAAATAACACTACATATGTGTTTATAGTAAAAGCAGTGATATGCAAAATGAGAAAAGCTATACCAGACTAAGAAGGATGTGTATCAAGGTCAAAGTAAACTACCGTAAAGGCTACGGGATTCTGGTCTCTTTCCAAAAATGACCCTGCCATTGAATTGTAAAAGACAAAATGGGTTGGCTTTGAACAAGGGTGTAAACATTAAGTTCTTGTTTTCATTGCCCAACAATAAACATTTCAACAAAAAGTTAAAACAATCTAAACATTTAAATAAAAACAAGTAGAGTAAAACATGGTTAAAAACAGGGTTAACAAGAAATAAAATGTTAAAAAAAAAAAAAAAAATCAGTGCTTACGTTTAGCGCATTTTTTGCAGCTTCAGCTCCAGTGCGACTGTCGAAGGTTACAAACCCGACAGGCTGGAAGATAAAACACACACCAACATGGATACAGATGAAGCCCCACATCAACGCAAGAAAGAGCACAAGAAGCAGTAGACTCGCACCAGTTACAATCTGATTTAAAAATAAACTCTAAACCTTCTCAATAATTAGAAAAGTAAGCTTACTTGGATTGATGCTGAATAACTTATTAGGTACAAACAGGAGCATAATTCTCCATCTTTACTCCCAGTCATTGGCTTCTTCCAAAATGCTATATTTTTACTTTAATGATCAAGCTTTGCTGCATCTTGAAGATTTACGCAAACCTCGTTCCAGACAATTACTCTAAGGGTTGCTTTCATATCAACATGGTCCAGGACTTTGTCCGAATCATGGATGGAGAACAGTAAAAAAAAAAACAAACGCCTTGATACGGCTCCGTTTGCATTCTCAATGTACTTTGAGTTGCCCTAAAACCAAAAAGAAGCTCAAATCGTACAGTGTTGGGATGATTTTCAGCAGCAAAAAGCATAAGTGAACAAACAAAGGAAGAAAGTCGTCGACTCTGACTTGAATTTTATCAATGCATGTGTTTTTCCTGAAGCCGTAGCCAGCTCAACACAACCTTTTATTCTGGTGAATTTCTACAAACCCCCCCCACTGCTTCAACGTCCAAATATGAGCCGTTCGCTTGTTTTGTTTTTACTTTAATTGCGCTACCGTCTGTCAGTTCTACATCAGAGCTGTGAAACGCACTTAATTTGCTTCCAAATGCTTTGAGACACCCTTATTTTTATTCCGCTTCTTTGATCTGGCCCAGACTCCAGTTGCATGTTCAGTGGTGGGACGAAAGTTCCCGATACGATAACGGGCACATTTTAATGAACTGCTGTTGGGAAAAATAAAAATTTGACTAATTTTGGACATATTTACATCCTTAAACTGGATAAAACTTTTCAAATCAATAGAAATATAAAAACAGCTTTTTTCCCCCATTTAAAGTGCAAAAAGTTCCACTAGTTCAAACAGAGCCAAACCAGAGACTAACAATCACTTCCTCATGAAATTCTTCAAGAAAAATATTCCCATCTGTACATGAACTTTGCATATCTGTCTACACAGCCCAGATTTAAGATATTGACAAATTCTTAATCAAGATAACATTTTCTGGCAGCAATCAGTGGGCATTGATCCTGGACATATTGTGATTCCACCTGTACCATCCTTAATAGATCTTGTGATGTTTTAATATCGCAGATATATGGTCCGTCCTAGAGCGGTTCAAGTTGGCCAGGATTCACGAGCCTTTTTAGAGCAAAACTTTTCCATTTTGTTCTCATTCTTTACTATTCACCCAACAGGTGAAGGCAGAACGCTGCCACCGTCAGTTTGCTTCTCCTAGAGGTTTCTCACTTTTGTTTCCGCTCTCATTGCAATTGATGGTTGCGTTTGGCTTTAGGAAGCTTTTGAAATGAGGTGAAATGACTGAAAACTAAGTTTACCAAGTAACTTGGGGGTTTTGTCTATTATTAAATATTGACAGAAAGAATTACAGTCTAGAGTCTGTACCAATGGTCTGCAACCTTTACTCTCTAAGGAGCCATTTTGTCTCATCTCACTTGGATTAAAGTCTTCCCTGAGCCAAAAAAATATACCTTCTCAATGAAATTTATTAAATTCTATACAGTTATTATATAGAATAATGTTTGATTTAATTTGATTTATATTGATTATGTAAAATGCAACATAAACAGTTTAAAATAAACACTGATATATAAAACATTTTAGTTAATGTATTTAAAAGGCTATAAAAAGTAACTGTAATTTGATAACGCATGATGTCAGACAACACATGATAATTGCTAATTTCTTGCCACACAAAGCATTCATATTTAACCGGCACATTGGCGGTTAAATTAATCTGTCCCCAAACAATTAAAATCTCTATTTTCTTCCAGAATAGTGTTTTTGTTGGTTTAGTTATTTACCAGGGATTTAAAACTTAAGGTTAACCACAGGTGCAGGAAAGTTGAGGGTCTGTAGATGTTGCAGGAGATGAAGTAGGAAGGTGCTCAGTCATTGCACAACGTGATTTATTTTGTTATATCTTAGTTTTATTTGTCATTATTCATTAATAGCCTCTGTAAGAAAATAATTGTTTTAAAGCTACAGGGAGCCATTGCAAAAGAGTCAAAGAGCCACATGAGGCTCCAGAGCCGCAGGTTGCAGACCCCTGGTCTATACCATCATCCCCAAGAAGAGAACTCAGTACGAGGCAATACAACAAAACAGCTGCTCAGTGGCGTGTTGGCATTCAATATAAACATTGAAAATATACAGAAATGAAAAGATGTCTACATGAGTCACTGATAAGTTGGCGTCAACACTGCCCGCCATCATTCACTGACAATGACGGAATCTCTCTTACCTGTTTTGATGTTAACTTAATCAGTGACCCTTCATAACCCTGTGGGGAAGAGAGACAGCCAATTATCCAACATGGAGTCACATGCAGGAATTCAGGCATGAACCGTGCACTAAAGGAAGAGAAATCTGCTGGTGAGGAGCCCGACCCTGAAGGATGTAATAATGGAAACAACTCAGATTAATATGACAAATGAGGATTCCTTTAAACAAAAACAATGCGCTTTAAGGTAAATGTAATGTAAAACAGGACACATTTACCTTAACGTACATGGATTAGGCACAAGTCTGAAAAGTAGGTTAGTTTTTAAAGTTTAAAACCACAACATAGGGCTGTGCAAAGCGCGAGTAAATTCCAGAGAAATGAGAGGAAATTTGGCTCGACTGCAGTATTGATAAATGGGATTTCGTAAGATCTGATTCACAGCCATGGAAGACTAAACAGATCTTGCTTTTGATCAATTGTAACCCTGAATCCAAACCAGCTTCAGCTTTAGATACCACAGAGGAAGAAAATGAGGCATTTATGATCAATGAGATGTTCTGATTCTACAGAATGTGAATCAGAAGTGTTTACTCAGCTCCAGGTTTGATGCGGACCTAAAACAGGGGGGGGACAAATTTTGCCTACATGTGAGCTAGGTCACAGCAGATTGGTGAGAGCTACTCATTTACACATTCCACAAGACCATCCATGTGCGAGGGATACCACCTCCAATTTGGTTAGCCGGGACACGGGTGGGAGGGCTGTTTGTGCAACTGAGTCCAGTAAAAAAAAAAAAAAAAGAACAAATCATGAACAATGATGTGGCCTCATTTCCATATAGGCAAATAACCAGATAATATTAGTTCGGTGCAACAAAAACACTAATGAACACACATTATATTGGATTATTTTTCTTCTGCAGAGGTGAAGGTAATGGATTACAAGTAGTCACGTTACTGGAATTGAGTTGCTTTCATGGGTACTCAAACTTTTGACTATACTTCTGAATCAGTCATTTTGCTTGTACTTAATAATGTTTTAACAGAGGTAAAGTAATTGGTTATATTTCTACACCCAACCGTTGCTGAGTAAATTATTTAAAATGATCAACGGACATTGTGAAACTACGAAGAATGAAATGACCAGACAATTAAATGCATCACATCACAGCCGACCAATCAGATTAAACTAAACGCACTGCGCCGAAACAGCATTAAATGCTGGTTATTTTCTCAGTTTTAGGGTTGATAAATGTCACTATACTTAGAGCCTAATAACTTTTTTTTAAATTTTGAATTAAATTCATTGGCGTTATTTTATTTTTCAAAGAATTGTACATTTTGACAAACCTTTTTATACAGATGCCTTTGTGGAATATAAATTAAGATTTGGTCTCTTCCTGTTCAACTTTAAACATGAGGTTTACTGTATGCAAGGGAATCGTGGCAAGATTTATTACCAAAATTAAACGTGGGGGTGAAAACAACTTGTAACTTTTACTTGAGTATCTCATGTATGACTTACTTGTACTTAATTACAATTTCAATCAACAGTATTTCTACCTGAGTGGGATACATCTGTACTCTCTGATTTATATTATATTGATTGTATTTCTTCTTCAGATCACACATTATTTAAAAGTGCAGGAATAAAAAAAAAAAGTTGCATTCCATTAGGAGCGTAACTGAGGGCAGGGGATCCCCTGACATCTTTAAACACTTAGTTCATCTCATCCTTCACCAAAAAAAAAAAAAAAAAAAAAACCTTTCCCATTTCGCTTTGCATCAGCTGGCAAAATATAGCCATCTTTTTCTTTTTTTCTTTACCCTGAGGGGTTACAAATCAAATCCCTTTCATTCTTCTTGCACCAATACCTCACAGAACTACACAACCCTCCATTTATCTCACATCCGCCGTGATAACATACATGTGTCACGCTGCGCCTCACCTTAAATGGTCTGAAGAGGAGGTAAAGTTCTCGAGGTTTGATATCGACTGGAAGGCCGCTGACGAACAGTGTTCGCACCTGCGGAGAGAACAATGACTCATCTTAGATTTAGCCTTTTATACGAAACGTATGATTATTAAAAAAATTGATGCATTTAACTGAAAAATTGCATAATGCACCTTGAAAAATACAGCGGCTGCTGTGGAAAACTTTTAGATTTAGGGACCATTAAGATGTTTTTAATGGTTTCAGATTAGTAGGTTGGAGGAAAATTCAATAGCTTATCTTTAAACAGGGAAACCTACCTTATGGATGGAAAACCAACGGAAGCAGATTAGGGCCAATTTTATAAGAGAAAAAGAATTTGGGTAAATCAAGAATAAAGTCGAAATGTCGAGATTAAAGTGTAAATTTCAAGAATGAACTCAAAATACAATATTGTGATAGACGTTAAAGGTTTGCTAACAAAGTCAAATCTACGGTAGCCGACAAGGGCCAATTCACCATGACAACAAACGGCAGATTGTGGTCGTCCACAAAATGCTGCGTATCGATGAATGTGTTAAACAATACTTCGAAGTTATTTTTTAGCTCATAAACAACATAATGTCTTTAAGGACTTTGAAGAGAAATTGTGAAAATGGAAACGTAAGGAAAAACCAGTGAGGTTTGGAAGAGGTGGAGCATTCAGTCCGTCTGTGGCCATTGAGGAGCTACGGAAACACATTAGGACCAGTTTGGATGGGACTGTTGTCGTGTATGGATGAGATCATCTAAATAAAAGGATGCTTTTGCAGCAGATTTGGTTAAAAACTATTTGACCTCTTCAATTATTCCAACAGCCTTTGACCTGGTCCACTTCCTTTAAGATGAAAGCCCTGGTCAAGACCAGAGATATTGATTTAACCTCAAAAACATTAAAACAAACTGGTTTAGGACCATGCGATTGGGAACTATTGCTTCTCTTTTACGTTTCTTTAAGGTTTGAATTCTATGCGCATTAGGTTGATCCCCACCTTGAAGGGGTTTGATCAGACAGAGCTGCTGTGATGTGCAGTCCAGCGTGGCCCAGAAAATAAACTGTGGTGCGAGGCCCATTAGTTCCCAACCGGTGGGGAGGCCCCCCTGTACAATGGGGCCGCCAAAAGGAACAACAGTGCACAGTATGAGACCATTTCCTTCCTCTGACCCGTGGCCCACAACATGTCGGCTTTTTCAGCCACAAACAATTACAAGTCACCACATTGGGCAACTTAAAGCGGGCTCTGCTGGATCCAAACTAGAGGTTAGAATTTATAGTTTGGCTGATGAAAGAAAGATGAAACCCTGAAAATTCTGCATCTCTTAATTTTTGTGTTTCAAAATACAATGTGACTTTTTTTTTTTTATTTGATTGATCTTTGCCCTTAACCTCAGGTATGGAATAATTTCTCTTTAATTGGGCCAGAAAAAGTCAAGTGTCCATGTCTGGCTTTGTTGTCAAGACAATGGGAGACAAAGGAAGAGCAACAAAAGGCCCAAAGCTCCCCTGAGCTTCACTGGAGGAAATATAGCTGCCACACAGAAAGCAGAAGAACACAAACAAAAATAGGGATCACTGAAATTTTTAATGCATTCTTTTCATACGAAGGAAAAAAAAAAAAAAAAACCTGCAATATTTTAATTAAGCAAGGGACAAAATTCTAGTGGTTAATTGGCAAAAATGAAAAAATATACATAAATAGCTTTTAAGAGTTGCTACATACATTTTAGAATTTGTTTTAAGTTATCATGTATGAAAAATAAAAGATAGGTATAATTTCGTTGGCTGAAAATCTGAATATAATGTTAGGGATGCAATTTGACGGATAATGAGTGGGTTTCAGCGATTGAAAAGTTGACAAATGACGCGTTATTAAAAATGTTACTTAGAAATGTTCAAAAAAATAAACAAATGCAGAAAAAAAAAAAACTTTAATGTAGAATACACAAATTTAAATAAAACACACTAGTGAAATAGATTAATCTCAACGTGGTTCACCTAAAAAGCCATTAACGTAAATTTAACTTGTGATTTAAAACAAATAAAAATCTAAATCCTGTGAAGACGCCCAGAGATGTTTGATTTTACGCACACCATCATTTTACAATATTAAGCAGAATAATCAACCACACGTGTTTTAAATTAAAATAAAGGTAACGACAGGTGCGTTTAAGTATCAGAACAGTTCAAATGTTTGTTAAAGTTTAGTTTTCTCACCTCCTCCTCGATGGACACGGGGTTATTCGGCTCTGCGTCTGTTTTCAGGCTCATGTCGTCGCTGTTTTCGGCCTCGGTTTTTGCTGCTGCTGCTGCTGCGCAAAGTATCAGGTTTTTCCTCGTCGAGTGATATTTCCCCCAAGCGCGTCTGAAGCTGCCGTGAAAGTCCTGGTGACGCTTGAACTTGAGTGGAGAGGAAGAGGATGAGGAAGACGTGCCGAGGTGAGGAGACGCGGTGTCCGAGGAGAGTTTGGCACAAACGCTGCGAGAGAGAATCATTCACGAAGGAGGGGGAGGAAGACAAAGCAGCAGTAAAACGTAAAGGTGAGACTTGGTGCTCCGTGTCCGTGTGTGAGGGTGAGAGTCAGGGGGAGGAAAGAGGTGCGCGTAAAAACCCAGAGCAGCTCGTGCGCTCACATCAATGCCCTCAGCTGCGCTACTAGTGCGCAAAGGAAGTACAAGTCAACTTTTTCCCCTCTCTCTCTCTCTTTCTTTCTCTATCTCTCTCTATCTCCGCCCCTGGCTTCCCCTCCTCCTGTCTTTCAATTAGGTCATCAATTATGTCCCGCAATCAGGCCTCAGATCCGCCTCAGCTGCGCCAGGCCCGGCCCTCCTCCAGGCCCTCCTCCTGGCCCTCCTCCTGTCCCTCCTCCAGGCCCTCCTCCTGGCCCTCCTCCAGGCCCTCCTCCTGTCCCTCCTCCTGGCCCTCCTCCTGGCCTTCCTCCTGGCCCTACTCCTGGCCCTACTCCTGGCCCTAGTCCTGGCCCTCCTCCTGGCCCTCCTCCTGGCCCTACTCCTGGCCCTACTCCTGGCCCTCCCAACACTCCCAACACTCCCAGTGCTCCAATGGACGGGAACCGAACACCAAACATACCCAACAACTCTGGAATCCAAAAGTAAAAACCATCAAGCACATCAATTTAAATAACGGGACAAAACGGTTAATTAGTTTTATTTACAGTAATCCAAATGAGAAGAAACCTTATGTCAAAATCAGGTCATTCTACAACACACTGTATTTTTCGATTGTTTTATGTTGTTCTTTTTTATTTCTTTTTTTATTTATTATTATTTCAGCAAGTGCATTTTGTCTTCTTTTTTTTAATGTTTTAAGGCAGTGGTTCCCAATCTTTTTTTTTTTTTTTTTTTACATGCACAGATTTTTTTCCTCATCCATCAATGATCATTTGAGGCACAACTCTTTTATAATCTTTGAAACACTGAGCACAACTGTATATACTGTATAATATTGGCTACATCTTTTATTCTCAAGGAGCGAAAAGGGCCACATTCCATCTCTTCACAGCTGGCCTCGAATTTAAATTGGATTTTGGTTTAATTTTGCAGCATTTAAACATCACTTATGAACATGATACTCTTAATTATTATTTTTTTTAAATGTATCTGGTTTTGGACGTATAATTTAGTAGGCCTACATAGCACATAAGTAAATAAATGAAAAAAAACTGAATACAATTATTATTATTATTATTATTATTATTAATAAAAATACTGTCACACCGATAGAAATTATTTATCACTATTATTATTATTATTATTATTATTATAGACTATTAAATCATTTTTTTGCTTTTGTTATTTTCTGTGTTTTTGTTGTTTATTGTGCATTTTTTTGGAGTCATTTTGTATATTGTTAATTGTTATTTCTGACATTTTGTACAATTCGGTTATCATTTTTAACATGTTTTCTGTCATGTTAGGTGTGATTGTTGTTCAGTCTATGTATTTTTGTTGACATTTATGTGCATTTTTCTGTCATTTTGTATGTTTTTGGATTATATTTGTGTGTTTTTTTTTGTAGGGGGCACAAGATTTAATGGAGGACTTACAGTTTCCAATGTCTGGATTAAAATATTACCACAAAAAGTATGTGATGCAAATGTAACAGATGTGCATTAACAGACGCCTCACAGTAGAACAATGTGACATGTAATTCTGGAACAGAATAAAGCAAATGCATAAAACAACAGGTCAGGTTTGCATTACTTGACTTTATTACATGAGGTCATTGCAGAGAGCCAACACATGTTGTGCAGGATTGTTGTGGGGGTGTGTTGTGACTGGATGGAGGAGGTGGATGTGAGGGTGGGGACCTGTCAGTGTCGACCCTGGACGTGAGCCCAGCGTGCAGCAGCGTGTTTCCTCAGCTCTCAGAGACTACACAGTTTCCTGACTTTGTAGGAACACAATTAAAGCCCACCGGGGGAGGCGGGCGAGAGGGGCGTGGGGGGGTCAGACGTTGTCTCACTGCAGTCTTTCACTGGTTTGATCTAAAAATAGTTCAGCTTAACTTGTGTGTGTGAGTAAAAACACAAAGAAAGCCATCAAAGCTTAAGCTAACAAACATTGAACATTATATCATTCATTTATTGATGTCCATCAACTCCAGTCTTTTTATTGCAGTACTTCTCAACCTTGAGTATATAGGGCAAAAACCACAGTGGGGGCCACAAAAATGTGATTTGGGGGCCATACTATCTACATTCATGCCAGCATTTACAATATTTACCAATCCTAATACAGGAAAGAATTAAGTGTTTTTCTTGTTGTTGTCTGTGTCAATTTGTGTTTTTGTTCTTGTTTTTTACCGTACCCCATAGTAGGCTTATCCTAGAGCAGTGGTTCACAATCTTTTCAGCCCGTCACCCCCAAAATAAAGGTCCCACAGAGCGGGGACCCCCACTGTAGCTGAAGGTGGTTGAACACAGACATGAACATTGAAGAACAGTCATGTGGAGACAGGACCATCTGTAAGGGGGAATAAAGGGGAGAGATTTTTGGGGTCCATCCATAAAGTCAGTAAAATGATGGTCCATTATTCTATGAATCTGTGATAACCACATTTATTTATTTATTTATTTATCTGAATAATCCACCGTTACCCAGGAAGTTTATTATTATTATTTGCGTCATAGAATGTAGTCATCTTAAAGATGTAAATCCTTGTTTGAATCAGAAATAAAATGAGTTAAATGTGAACAAAAATAATGGAAAAGGTGGAGAAAAGGGGTTTTAAAAACAAAAACTGGTTAAAAGTTGAAAATTAGAGCGGGTAAAAATGGACGGAAAAAAGTGGTAAAAAAGGTTCAAAGTGTCAATATTGGCTTAAAGTGGCAGAAATCGGGAGGGTTGGGGTCATTAAAGGAAATCTTTAAACTGGCAAATAATGGGTATGACAAATGGTGAATGGTTAAATTGGCAAAAATAAGAATGAAATATGGTGAAAAGGTTAAAAGTGACAATAATGGGTCAACATATGTGACATTAGGTGGAAAAGTGGTGAAAAAGGTTTTTAAGTGCTGAAAATGTGCAAAAACGGCAATGAAATTTTATGTAGAGGTGTCAGAAATGGGATTAATGCAGCAAAAATACATTAAAAGGAGCAAAAATATGGTAAAAAAAAGTGATAAAAATATGTTAAAATATGCAAATGTGGTGTATTTGCAGTAAAAGGGTAAAAAAGAAGCAAAATGGGCATAAATTGGTCAAAAAATATTCTTAGTTTCTTGAAGGAATCTGGCAACACCTTTCCAGTGTCTCCTGACCCCAAATACGGCCCTGACCCGAAGGTTGAGAACCCCTGCTATAAGGTATATATCCCCCACCAACAGAAATTATATTGAAAAACAACACAACACAATAATTTTAATAATGATAATAATAATACATTTTATTTGTAATGCACTTTACATTTGATACCAAATCTCAAAGTGCTACAAGATTAAAACAATACAACATAAAATTGTGATGTGCCTGTATACCTGTTACTTTATTATTAAATGTACTTCTTTGCACCCTTTTCCTGTGTCGCGTCCCCCTTACTTGTTGCAGCCTAGAGCCGGTCGTAACAACATATATTAAAAGACAGGACTAAAAACAAGTATTTGCTGTTAAAAAAAATAAATAAATAACGGGACTAAAAAGAGGCATTAACTGTTAAAATAAGCTTGCGTAAAAAGGTGAGTTTTAAGTCTTTTCTTAAAAGCGTCCACCGTTTGCGGGGCCCTGAGGTGGTCTGGGATGGTGTTCCACAGGCGGGGGGCCCATTGTCGCCCATTGTTTTGAGCCGTGACCAGACGGTGCTGTTAGCATAACCGGGTCCTGGTTGAGGTGTGTGGTGGGAGCAGTTCAGTGAGGTAAAACCTTTGAACCTTTAGCTCTTTATTTTTCTTAAATCAAGGTTTTTGCTTCGACACCATCTATCTTCGGTCAGGAAATGTTTCAGTCTGTAATCCAGGATAAATAATCATCTTTCCCCTGCAGCACTCATTTGAAAGAAAATGTGAAATAAAGCATTGTCTCACGCTCTGTTTGTAAATTCAGTTACACTCTTAGGATATGAAATATTGACGGCGCTGCTGAGTGATCATTAATTTATTCAGCATGTACACTTCAACCTTCAATGCATGTCGTCTCTGTTCACCTCGTCCATGGTTACATCCAATCGTAGACGTTTGCATCGCAGGGATTAAAACAAGAACATAATTTTGGGCAAATACATATTTTTTACAGTTACAACTTTGTTATTTTTGGCTACGATCGTTCAGGGCATGGGGAAAACTCTCAGGATAGAAAGAAACAATTAAGAAGCTGAAGTCACTGAAGTTTTAAACCTTTTATGTCCAAAGATGTCACTGGTTTTCTCGCTAGCAAATATAGCATTGGGCACAGGACTGTATGTCTTATTTATATATACAGCTCTTTGCTTGAATTTCAAAGACCGCTTGAAGTTATTTGGGTCGTAACTTGTTGACCTCTTCTTCCTCCTTCTGAGTGCTGAACACTTACATAACGAAGGGCAGAAACTTTTATTGTGCTTTATATTTTCCTGACATCACGAGGTGTTCGTTACCTGATTTAAGTGCAAATGGACGACTCCAACAAGATAAAATAATTCTTGACGCAAGTCATTCCAAATGGTTTCCCTCATTGCACTCACTAACTTTTATTGGATATTTTTGCTATGCTAACCACTACACCAACGTATACAGTCCTGTTCCACATAAGCACAAATGAGCAAAGTTTCTTTGAACAAATTGAGATTCTTGTTTGTCAATTCTTTAATGTTTACAGGACACAAAATGAGGCTTTGGTAGTGTGTGTGAGACCAAGACTGGCCCGAGACCAGAATGCACCAAGATCAAGACTTTTGGGAGTCGAGACCAAGACAGGCCGTGACCGAGACAAGACAGAGGCCATAAAAAATCCATTTAAAAACCATGACAAGGTTGAACAGTAAAAGAACATTCTCTCTTTAGTTTTAGTTTCTTTTGAATACAGTCAAATCAGTCGATTGAAGCACAGCGACGAGATCAAAACCACAGTTCGCAGTGCATCAGCACTAAAGAGGTCGGTACAACCACAGAAATGCCGGTGGAGGACTCCACCCAGCCACAGAGAACTTCAAAGGAAGAGATCAAAGAGCAGACACTTCCTAGTAGGGGTTGAACAGACTAGTCGATTAGTCAACTAGTCGACTTTAGTGTTGTCTCGTGACTGTCCACGTGACGTCTACTCGTCGCAGTACCTGACTTTTGTACCCCCGCACAGCAAGGCAGCACAACATCAAGCGTTTATCGCTCTTCCTGGTTTGTGCTCAAACTGCAGCTGGTAGGGAGATACTACGGCTAATATACATGCTAACATTAGCTGTAGTGGTCTCATGTCTGTGTATTAAGCAGCTCTGGAAAACATCAGCAGCGCAGGACGGAGGCTTCCAGACCGCTGCTGAGCCAAAATCTGACCCGAAAAAATCTGTGACCGATGGTGGCAACAGTTCAAACTCCTGCGGCTTCTCGGCGGACTTTTACTCCCCCTTAAACACGTTTGTAATTCTTCTCCAGTCTGCATTTATTTCACCCACCGGACCATCATAAGTGGGAGTAAATAGCTCCTTAATAGCTACGAAGAGGTTTACGCAGTTCTCTACCGCTGAGGAGCCGCAGCGGTCACAGATTTTTTCGGGTCACAGACATTGGCACAACTCCGGCTTCGGTGAAGGAAGCCGAAGCTACCGTAAAAACAGCCCAAACAAAGTCTAAACACCTGGCTCTGAGGAAGCCTCGGGGCTTAACAGTTACCGTAGACTAACGGTAGGTGAAGCAGCAGTGTACCTACGTTTACTTAGCTTCTACAGCATGTCCTGTGTCCCAGAGGCTGGTGGAAATGGGGGGGTGGGCTCTATTTAAAAAAAAAGGGCTCCCTTTGTATATTGGTATGTGCCAATGATTCGCTACCACCAAATATTTGACTCGCAAATAAATGAGAAATTGACTTTCGTTTTTTCTTTCTTTTGGGACCCCTTGGGGCCCCCAAATCTAAAATTGGCCTCCGAGCATTGATGCATACACATCCATAGATTATAGCTATCAAATTTCAGCCAGATCCTTTCACGAATAACAGAGGAGTAGTGATTTTAACTAGTCTACACAACAACAAGAACAAGAACAAAGTGAAGGCGTTTTAAGTCCGGTGGCCCGTTTGAAAGTGAGTTGTGGCCTCATTGATTCCTTTACACATAGTGTCATTTTAGTGTCGTATTGAGGCTTAAACGCCAAGTGTTGTTAATAACATTTAAGTGGAAATCAGGTGCTATGTCTACGTCTATGAATAGGAAACGATGAAACATTTGAGTGAAAACACCAGTTAATCTAAACACTCACAGAGCATGCATTCACATTTGTCTTTTCTTTGTGTCCACAAACACCTGAAAGCAATGGAGACTGTATAGCTGAGCGGCTGTGGATAAGCCTCATGTTTTATTTGCGAAAAGCGGCCCCATTGTCCCATAAGTCACCTCTCACAGCACTCCTCCGCTTCACGCCCCACTGGGCCCGTCCTAGTGTGTTAGCGTCACCCGCTGTTGGAGCACTTAGCCTGTGTTCTCCCTGTCCTCTGTGGAACGGCCAAGCTTCCATTTGGAGGCTCCGGGAAAACTTTGAACCCCCCCCCCACTTCCACTCACTGCATTAATGACGTTTTCTGAATACTTTGTCCAATAAATAGGCCTCTTCATGAATACATTAAAGCTATGCTAACCACACGTAGCTTCACTTTGGGCCTGCATGGTTACGGTTTGTTCTTTTAAAGGATTTTACTAGAAATAGATACAGTAAGATCTATGAGGCACTGTTAGTCATGGAGTCGTGGCGTCATTTATCCATTTGGTTGCCACATTTCAGCTGTTACTTTTTTCTGTTAACACTTGACAGAGATTGTCGCGCCTGCTGTGAAAGCCAGAGGAACAAATCCAGCTTTTCATCAGCACTGATGCTCCTCTATTTATCTTTTATGCCATATTTTAGATTATATTATGAGCTAAAACCATATGCATGAATTATTTCTTATGTATTATTTTTGAAACTTTCCACAATTTTTTTTTTTTTTTTTTTGCAATCAAATATTTACTAAATAACCGTTTTTAACAGAGAACGTAACCCAAAAGTTTTATTGCAGAACACATTAAACCATTCCACATTTAAAACTAACATAAACTACTACAGTAATAGTATGAAATATCAGTTACTATTGCATTTGCAATCGACACAAATAAATAATAATCATGGGAAACCTTAAGGACAGAGATAACATATACAGACAAATGAATGAATAATTGAATACATATTTACGAATTGATAATAAATTAAAGATTAAATACATTAATTGATGAATGAAAATTTTAAAAAATTCAAAAAAGGGAGGAATACAAACTATCAAACAAAAAATTACAAAGGACAACAATCATGGAAACTTAAAGAACAGAATATTTATTTAGTTAATAAATATGAATAAATAAATACCAGATTATTTGAATTTTAAATGAGTATATCATGTTAAGTTCTAACTGTTGAAAGCTATACTGTATATAAAAATGTCTATATTTTCCTTTGTGCTGCTGACTATCCAACAAACAAACTATGAAGCTTAGGACGTCATTCAAAGCAACAGGAAACCTTTGCTTTATCAAAGTAGATCATCGCTAAGCAATATCAGTCTATAATTAATAAACAGTGTGCAAACCTAAACTTGTGATGAAAGATTTTTCTGGGCTTTCCACAAGCAGAGGATACACACAGGATTATTATTTAATGTATTCATGTGACAAAGTTTAACTTTCAACATTTTCATTTTTCTGAAGGACTTCAGCTTTTAGGGCCTATAGTACGAAGCTAGATAATTATATCCTGGATTTTATCTCCGTTAGCTTCAACTAACCAAACATTCTCCTTCAGACAGAAGCTGTGCTACAAAATTAGATTACAACTCACTAAGTTTTTTTTTTTTTTTTCTTTTTGTTTTCTTTTCAGTGCCCTCCCTAAGGAAGGGTAAGAAATCTTTTATTATAGGGAGGATATAAAAAGGGAGAGCAGTGTTACAACTCACTAAGTTAAGGGAGGTGATTTCAGCCTGGCTACATGCGCGTCAGACCAATCACAATCACAGAGAAACTGGAGAGCAACTTACGTCACAACTGAGGAATAATTCTTTAAAAATATGAATAATTAAAATCCATAATTCAGACCAAAAACAACACTGTTGCTACAGTAAAAGCAGCAAGTAATTAATTAGTGAGATTACAGATGGAGAATAAACAGATACTCTGATAATTTTCACTTTCACTTTTACCTTGTCTGTGTCTCTGATGCTGCATTCATACAGATACATCATACATCATACATCATACATCATAAGGTGAAATATATTTATATTTTAGATTATCTACAGGACTGAGGCTCTTTGCACCACCCCAGAATACATGAATTAATGAATCAATTAATTTATTATTTAAATAATTTATCGGTTTGAAAGTGCCCGATGCACGCAGGCTTTATCAGCTGACTTATTTTACTTTATCAGTCCATCAGATATAAATCTCTATATTTCCTATATCATCAGTAAATGAAAGGATTGCATCAATGTCTAAATATTCTCTCTCCTGTCAGCGTCACATCACATCCACACAGAGACGTGTTCACAGTGCTCCTCCTTTGATTGGACAGGTCGTTTTCCAAGAGAACTGATTGGTTAGGAGGCGGGACTTTAGTACTCGCTCAGATCTTATCCAGAACAAAACCTGGTCCCTACCAGGCTAGTCGTTAAGCCTAAGTTACCATGGTGATTTAGGTCCGTAAGACGTTAGCCGGCATCGTAGGACAGCACACACTGATTAAATCCTGGATGTTAGCGCAATAAGAGGAAATCTAGCTTCATTGTATAGGCCCTTAAGATCGACATCTCCATCCTTCTAGACTCTCCAAAAACTGCAAACACTAAATGAAAAATGTTTTCCTCTAACCAATGCTTTGAGCTATTGTTTGATTCTTCACAATGACACCTTTGCAGTTCATTGGTTTACTGATAAGAGAGTAGTGTTTTTGCTCTCCAAAATCTGTTTGAGAACTTAGTCAACCTGAAGTTGCCCAACACAGCAGAAAAGTTCTTGTTGTTGCAGTTACAGAAAGTGTTTGCACTCATTCCTTTCGTGAGAGTTTTAAGTCAGACCTTCTTTTATCTGAAGTGTGCCAGTTATGTTTCCATATTTTGTACAAACTGCAATAGCAGTCACAGTATTCATGCACTAAAAACACAACAGTTACAGTAACTATGGTAAAACAGTTGAAATAATCAACATGTCAGTGTCTGAATCAGTGTTTTTTAGTTATTCTTGTTGTTCTCTCATGTTTGTTGCCAGTGATATCGTGTCAACATTTACGCAGCGAGCAGGATCTGCAGCTATTAACCATTCTGACCTGAACCTAAACTGTTTTAACTGGAGGTCACGACCTCTCCACAGCAGCTGGATCAAACCATTTCCTCTCATGGTCCAGATGTGCACGGCTCAGAAAGAAGCTGCTCAGACTCACTGTGAGAAAGGACCATGAGAACCAGTTGAAAGCTTAATTACTGAGGACTTGAAGAGTTTCCCATTATGGCAGTGATGATGATGGTGATGATGATGATCCAATAAAAATATCTTAAGTCATTGTGACCCATAATAAATGCAGCTGTTTGCGGTTTTGTTTGATATCACAAGTAATAAATGTATGTAATATATGATACAAAACCAAAGACTGGAGTTTTAACTTAAAATAAAGGCATGAAAAGGAAGTACAGAAGCCTGAAGTGACATGAAAATACGTTTTACATTATTTATTCATTTTGATTGCACACTTAAAGGAGCATAGGGCAGGATATGAGAAAAAATAAACATTCATTTTGAGTTTTTTTTTTTAAGCTAATGGTTGATGAAGCGCTCTAAACCAAAGAGAATAAGCCCACACACATTATACCTATTGCTTTGAAAAAGAATGTGTGATACATTTTGTACTGATGTTCTGGGCGTGAATTTCCCCCACAGTTCTGCAGACGTGAAGTAAAATGAGTGCGTGTTCTCGACAGCTTGGAAATAAACCGTAAATAAAGAAGAATGAGAGGAAGACGGCTTGGAGACTGAAAGGAGACAAGCACAGTGAACTAAACTAGTTAGGTTCCACAGATGTACGCAGAGGCATGTGCACAGGTCTTACAGTAAACAGTCACATGAACGGTGAGTAAATAAATAACCGTGTCACAGTTGGGGTGCGGATCGGGCCACATTTTCTCATCTGAGTCCAACGCAACAGTGAAAAACAAATTTTTTTCTCAAATAAATGACATTTGTATGTTTGTTTTAGCGGTAAGCACCAATTTTATTAACAAATAACTGTTAATGTCAACATCAGACCACTGCACAGATAACATGTGTAAACGGACATCCAAAACGCAACAAAACCTTTGCATTTTCACTTGAAAACATCGTGGAAACAGAGCCGTAGGTTAAAGCGCTACTCTTACTTCTGTTCAGAGGAAGTGTCTCTGTGTATGCGCTTATTTTGGTTCCGCCCGAGTATGTTTGAGCCTTAACTTTTTGTATTTCTGTTGCCAAAGAGAGTTTCTGTGAAATATAATTTCAATGTGATATTTTAGCAATTATTATGTATTATCCAGTCCCTTGGACATTACAACGTAAGGGTGTAACAAAAAATCGTTTCGGCAATATATATATACGATATTTCACCGAGCAGTTATCGTATCGATCCAAAAAATGTCAAAATGGATTTTTTTAATCATGTTTATTTAATTAAAAAAAATAAAAATAAAAAAAACATTTAATTGCGCAAACATATACATGGCACGTAAACGCCCGGTCACTAGGTGTCAGTGGACCACATCAGATATTGTTAAACTACCTCATGCCTCAATGTATTTTAGCAGAAAGTTGATTGCACCAAAAAAACATTGAGAACCACTGCTTTAACATCATCAAACCAGTGTGAGTTACGTCACTATGTCACAGTTCGTCAAACATGTCGACCTCCAAGTGCTTTCCATTGCATCTGCAGCTTCTAAATCACATATGATAAGACATGTTGCAACAACTGGGCCTATAATTACAAAATACACGCTTCATTGTTTTCCACATTACATAAATCGCTCCCTCTATCTTCTCTTGAATCTCTAAAAAGTGACACAGCACAGATAATTCTCCTAATTTGATAATGTTCTATATCTTGTTCCAAATCTAAGTGTTTCCTTTGGACCTCACACAACCCCCACTGGGACCATTTAAAGGGACTTTTTCTCATGAAGTCAAACTAACTGACAACAAAACAGCCCACAGAGAATGTTCCAGCACATGGGAAACATACAGTGCACTACATTACATCCATTACAGCTCTGTGTTTAGATTTATGTGGAAATTATAGGTTTGGTTTTCTAATTTGTGACAAATAAGCAATTTAGAAAAGAGAAAACTGCAGTTGTGGAGTGATTTAATACTTTTCAACACATGGATCCACAAAAGTAGCATTAGCTTCCTGTTTGTGTGTGCACTATATGGGATGCAGAGGGTTATGCTATTTTAACCAAAGGGCAACAGATTCCCAGCGAGCGGAGGATGCTGTGTTCCAGAATCTGCTGCAGCTTCTCCAGGGAGAGAAAAACTGAGAGGGAAACGTAGGAACACTAGGATGCACAGAAGGGATGTAAAGGGGACGGGAGGTCATGTGACACTTTCAGAAGACGCATCATAGTGGAGGTGGTGGGAAACTTCTGCTTACTTCCTGCCGAATGGCACGGAATGCATTTTTTTTTACAGTAGGTCATTGATATTTGTCTTATAAAACTAACTTTCATCTGTTTTGTTTTGTTTCTTATTCCTACAGCTTTTGTACTTTATCATGATCTAAGGTCACAGGGGAACGCGCCAATCCAGCTCATATCAGCCACAAGGCCAGGCACGCCCTGAACAGTACGCCAGTGTGTCGTAAATATAGACACACACACACACACACACACACACACACTCAGTTTAATTCTTGGCTATGTTTTTTAAGTCATTTTTTGTTTAGGGAGTAATTCTTGGGCCTATTTGTAGTTGTTTTGTATACTTACAGTATAAGATAAGATAATCCTTAATTGATCTCACAATGGAGAAAATCACTTGTTACATTTGGCATTCAGTAAGATCACTCAGGGTGTACAGAATAGACAGAAATGTGCAGACAGTTAAATAGTAAAAAGAGGAATCTTATGTACAATAAGTAAAAGCAAGCATCTTAAGGGGATGGAGTTATAACAATTAGGAAACAACTGGAGGTTTTAGATCCTTTTGTGTATTTTTGTTCACCTTTTGTCTTTTTGGAGTCAATTTTGCATATTTTCTGTTGTCATTTTGTGTTTAGCAAGTTATTTTTGTACAAATTTGTTGTTTTTTATTACTCTGTAGTTGTCTAGTAAGTTTCTTCTGCCCTTTTGTGTATTTTTGCTGTGTTATGTATTTTTGTTTTCATTTTTGTTTTCAGGGAGTCTTTTTTGTGAATATTTGTTGTCATTTTGGAAAATGTCTATTACTCTCTATTATCCGGTGGGTTTTTGGAGACATTTAGTGTATGTTAGTATTCAGTTTGTGTATTTTTGCTGTCAATGTCAATCTTTAGTCATCAATGTTTTTATTTTGTGTTTCGGGGGTAATTTTTGTGCATATTTGTTGTCCTTTGTGTATTTTTGTTCACCTTTTGTTTTTTTTGAGTCAGTTTTGTATATTTTCGGTTGTCATTTTGTGTTTAGCAAGTTATTTTTGTACGAATTTGTTGTAATTTTGTTTTTTTTCTATTACTCTGTAGTTGTCTGGTGGGTTTTTGTTGTATTATTATGAAATTTTGTTGTCATTTGTATTCAGGGAGTCTTTTTTGTGAACATTTGTTGTTGTTGTGGAAAATGTCCATTACTCTCTAGTTATCTGGTAGGTTTTTGGAGTAATTTTTGTTTTCATTTTGTGTTTAGGGAGTAATTATTGTGCATATCTGATGTCCTTTGTGTATTTTGCTCTTAATCTGTAGTTGTCTGGTAGGTTTTAGATCCGTTTGTATATTTTTGATGTTCTTTTGTGCATTTCTACTTTGTTTTTGTGTATTTTTTGCTGTCCTTTTGTCTTTTTGGAATCAGTTTTGCTAATTTTTTTGTTGTCATGTTGTGTTTTGGGAGTGATTTCCTGCATATTTGTTGTCATTTTGCACAATTTTCTATTATTCTGTAATTATCTGGTGGGTTTTTGGAGGAATTTTGTGAAACTCAAATTAACCTACAGTGGAAAAACAACCCACGCAGGAATGGGGAGAACATGCAAATCGCTCACTGAAACTATAGCAGCATGCTTGAAGATGTTTCCCCTCTAGTGAGACTTAGACTGAGTGCACACGCAAAGGTCACATGTCCAATGACTGACTGGAACCTACAGGTGTGACAAACACGACAGCACTTTTCTGCTTAAGGTGACAAACACACAGTGTAGGTCTCGTAGATCAATAAATTGATCATTTGCTCAAAACAAAAAAAAGATATACAGTATATAAACACTGTTTATGGACATTGTCAGAAAGGTTTTACGCATTGCATTGTGGGATGTGGAGTTCCATAACAGGATAGATGGAAGGAAGTAAAGACAAGTCTAACTTCTTATCTGATAGAAAATAATCGTCTCCACCAGCTTCATCTAATCTTATTATTCAACATAATTGTGATGTGAAGAGTTCTGAAGAAGTGAAATCTTGTGTATTTTAGATCCGTTTGAGTGTTTTTGGAGTCAATTTGCACATTTTTCTATTACTCTGTAGTTGTATGGTGTATATTTTTGCTGTCCTTTTGAGTATTAATGCTGTCTTTTTGTGTATTTTTCTATTATACTGTAGTTGTCTGGTGGGTTTTTGGAGAAATTCTGTCTATTTTTGGTTTCCCTTTGTGTATTTTTGCTGTTATGTATTTTTGTTGTCATTTTGTGCTAAGGGAGTGATTTTTGTGCATATTTGTTGTTATTTTGGAAATGTACTATTACTCTGTAGTTGTCTGGTGGGTTTTTGGAGGAATTTTGTGTATTTTTGTTGTCCTTTTGTGTTTTAGGAGTGATTTTTGCATATTTCTTGTTGTCTTTTTGTGTCATTTTGTATTTATTTTCTATTACTCTGCAGTTATCTGGTGGGTTTTGGGAGAAATCGTGTGTATAAAGTTGTCAGTTTGTGTATTTTTGTTGTCCTTTATGAATTTTTGTAGTCATTTTGTGCATTTAGCTACAGTACGTTGGGGGCAAAAAAATCTGACTGCAGTTTCCTATGTTAACTCCTTTGCTTTCAGACGTCTATAAACCAAACACAAAGGAAAGAAGGGTTTGATGAAGTGGAAACAGCCAAGTGGGTTTAAGATACTTTGAGGATGAAACCTTCCAACTTTGTCACATAAACATTATTAAAAGATGCTCCACAGATAGTGATATTATATTTCTCACAGCTATAGGAAACAACAGGAACTGTAAGTACACAGTGTTAAAATGCATTTTGCATAAAATTAAAAATAAGTGTGATTTCTTTCCTTCTGACAACAACATTCCAATCTCCTCCCAAAACACTTATTTACTGCTCACTAAGTGGAAAACAACATTAAAGGACTTAAAAAATAAAATACAAAAAAAACAGGCCGATAAATAGATTATACAAATAAACGTCATTGGGAGAGATAAAAAAAATGTCTTCCTCGGGTGAAAATGTCTGCGGGAAACCTCGAACTATCTCGTCAATCTGAGAATACAGCTTTGTAAATAAACCAGAGGCACTTAAACACTGAAAAATGTAAGACGTTGTGTGCATGCATCAGTGATGTTTGAAGCCACTTCAGTGAGATTGTGTCGTAGTAAAACCCAACATTTCAAAGACAGGAAAGCTGTGAGATAACAATCACACACGCCCGTGTCTGTGACGCCCCTCGCCTGCAGACCACTTCTGTGGCAGCCAAACGATGCCCACCATCGTCTTCATCACATTTAGATTGTGTTTGGACACTTTTCCAGCGTCTAAATAGAAACTGTAACCAATGTTAAACATTACCTTTACATTATTTTATATTTCTACAACTAAAATGTGTTGGGTTGGAATTAATCATTTTAAGGAAAATGTGTGTTTATTGTGATGAAATCGACTTTTTAAAATTTTGTTGATTTTTTTTTTTTTTATCCATTTTTTCATTTCTTTGTTCGCAATAAATAAACTAAACCAAACCAAATATGAGACATCGTTTAATCCAGTTACAGACAGTGTTACAATGTAGTGGATTACTTTAATGATGTTTACTTTTGGCAATAACGTACTTTTTAAATCATTTCTAATGCACGGTTACTTTATCGTAGATTTAGTAAATACTAGTACAGTGCCCGTTGGAAGTACTGTATGTATTCATATAGTGGGGGCTTAAGTAGAGTTGTCAATTATGGCCAAATGAGTGTGTTTGAAGGTTGGATGTACAAAGAGGTGTACATACTCTGTACTCTGTAGTGTTATAAAGGAATATATTTGCGGCTATGTGCAAGTTATTCAAAAAGTTTCAGGTTGTTCAGACACTACGTCAGGGAGATATGCGCTCCACACACACACACACGGACACACACACGCAGACAGACGTTCCTTGATTTATCGATAGATATATGACTGTGTTTCCATTACAGTTTTTTACTAAATTAAAGCGATATTTCTAAAAGTCGATCAAATATAATTGTGCTTTGAACGCGTTTTCATTGAAGGTTGTTTTGAGCCTCATAACTCGTGAAACCTCGTCCCAAGAGACTTCGCCACAGGAAGTTTGACGCTCCAAACCTCCTTAGAACACTCTACATTCCTTTGTTGTTTCACGTCTAATGTGGCATTATTAACCTTTAAGTATAACGCTAAGAAATGTCTATGTCTCCTCTTCTGTCCACATGTACCGCGCCATGTTTTGTAATTGTAGAAAAAGTGCTTCATTGCACGTTTGCGATATATTTCAACACCAAAACGTCGAAAAAACCTCCTCATGAAAGTGTAAAATCTTTTTTGTGATATTTGAGTGGGTTTTTTTTTTTTTTTTTTCCCAAAATTCAAGTGTTTCCATGCAGTTTTTATTAAACTAGTTAGATTTTGCACATTGCCAAGGGTAATGGAAACACAACTTGTCATTATCAGTGTATTTTTCTGCCTAGAACTGTGTGGGTTTCAGGTTTTGCTGCGGTGGTGCGTAGATGTTAATGTGCATCAATCAAATGAAGCCCAATCCAAACACACGTTTCAACGCACGTTCTCCTGTTCCCGCTCCGCTCCACAGATCCAAGGCATGGCTCTCATCTAATGGACAATAACAAGGCCTTTAAGAGCAGCAGGACCTGGTTGAGCTCTACTCAGAGACACTAAATCAATCCACTACCAAATAAACACCGGGCCTTTTTACGCCATTTGCTCATCCTGAAACCTGAGTGTGGAGAGCAACATCCCTGATTTATTACCACGTGGAGCCAAACAGACCAATACTTAGTTACCTGGAGGTAACGGAGAACTGTGACGTGAACCGTCTTTGCTCTTCCTCACATTTCTGGATGTCATCCTCCGACCTCTGTTTGGAGAAATGTAAACATCTCCTTCCTGGAATGAAGACAAAAACGACTTCAAAGCATTACAGAGCTAACATTTATAAGAGCAGAACCTTTAATTTGGTAATGGTTCTGAGGACAGACTTAGATTGATGACCGTGTACGTGCTGCATTGTGACATGTTATTGTGAGGAGGAAACCGCACTGTCGTACTTGTTGATGTGATACCTGACAGATTTTATAACTTCCCCTGCTCTATGGTATTTTTACAACTTTATATATTCTACACCGCACCTTATTATGTGTATATAAATGTACACAAATATCTATTCATAGCAATAATACAGCAACTGATTGGGCTTTACCATAAAGATCCTTGCTGCCTTTTTGTGTACGTTTGTGTTGATTTTGTGTTTTTCCGAGTTATTTTTGCTTATTTTTGTTGTTATTTTGTGTCAAGGGAGTCATTTTTGTGCATATTTTTTTAGAAGTTTTGTGTATTTTTGTTGTCCTATTGTGTTTAGGGAGTTATTTTTGTGCATATTTGTTGTCATTTTGTATTTATTTTCTATTACGCTGTAGTTCTCTGGTGTACTTGTTTTTGCAGTACTTTTTGCAAATTGATTGGGATTTACCATAAATATTCCTATTTCCTGGTTAATGTGAGACAATCAAAGACTTGGTTCAAATTAATCAAATGAATCAAGTTTGCTCTTGATTCTGCCTTAAATTAAAATCCAAATTTTTTTGCACTAAAAACATAGATAATGAGTAAAATATTAAAAACTTAATTTTGTTTTTATTTAATGTATATGTATCCTGCTACAGAGGACAAATGTACTGTAAATTTTTCAAAATATTTTATATATATATATATATATATACTGTATGTATCTGGGTCAATGACATATAAAGATTTCATTGCATGATTTTTCATAAAATGGGCATCATCAGGCAAGAAGCGATGCTTTTATTTTGAAAAGGGGATGTTTAACTTTCAGCTTGAAGCCGGTCCCAGCACCATTTTACATTCCGCTGGCAATGCATCATGGGGCAGTTGAGTATGACTAGTGTACCCACCGTGCACACTTAAAAATGTCCCCATACAGTATACTTCCTGGTATTTATCACATACTCAATGTTTCCATATTATCTAATGTGAACACACTACATACTCATTTTGACGTCAGACTTAGTGTGAGTCGTACGTTAGTATCACATTTACAGTTAGTACACAATTGTGTGTTCAATAAATGAGTAGAGCTACATCATTAACAGTCTGTGAAGGGAAAGTGCAGTGCAACAGATTCAAAGTTGGTGACTCACGTCCAGTGACGTACAGTTAGGATAGGCAAGAGGGAATTGATATTTTGATGTTTGTTTTAATTATAATATAATTATTTATTTTTCAAGTGTCAGCATTTTGTGCTTTTCATAGCCCAAATGACTAAATATCGCTATTTCCTTGTACGGCTGAGACGCTGCACAGTCTCACTCCGCTGTAAGGAGGAGGAGGAGCCAGGAGGAGGCCACACCCTCTCCCAAAAGCACAGTGCAACTCTGCCTCTATTTCCATAGCGTGTTTTACATGTTTGCGCATGCGCAGTCAGTTCCCCAAGATGAAAACCATTTGCGTAAAAAGGCAGCTCTCTGCGCTGCTTTTGGACGTAACCGCGCTATGCTAAATGCTATACGTACGTTCACAGTGCATTAGTGAATTGAATTTATCTGCTACGTTCTCTAGCTAGTGGGTGAGATTATAACACTACAGACAGGATGACAGCGGTAGAGACGATAAAGAAACTTTATTTTGAGGAAAAACGACAGCTTTTAAAAGATGGGAGACCAACACCTGAGCTACCAGACCTTCAGCAATGGTAAGGTCAGAACATTGTTGGTACTTTCTACAGTGAATGGTACAACAGAAAGGATTGACTATGTGGATGCTCCTCACTGAGGCTGTTCTGAGTTGTTGTTGTTGTCATTTTCTCCATGTTTCTGTGTTTCCAACACAAACAACGGATGTGCTGCCGTGTCATGAGATATATCTTGATGGGAGAGTATGGAGGCTATATTAAATAATTGCTTATGTTTCTTTAATGGTGTTTTACAACATTGATTTTGTTTGATTAACACTTGCCAGCAGAAACATATAAAATTGTCATTGGTTTGCAGCGTGCCTACCCAACCCTAGTGGTCACAGCACGTCACTGCTCACGTCCAACCTCATCGTAGCCTTAGATTAGCAAGTTAAGTCATTAACGACTTTGGTAAAAGGATTAATAAAGATTTTTAATTCTGAATGAAGTATTTGTATTACACTTTTTTTTTGGTGCAGACTTAATAAAGCGCCATAATAAATGCTTTATCGTTATTTTCTCGTGCATTAAAGTGAAAACATCACTGACGTTCCTTCTGTGAAATCAATAACAACAGCAACTCCTATTCATTCACACGGTGTCGTAATTACAGTATGTGGAAAAAGGGGGAAGCAGTTGTAGAAATCAAGATTTACTATAGGCAGAATTTGGCTTACAAATTACTTTAAATTGTCACTCATTACAAGTGAAACGCAGCAACCATTAACCAAAATGAAGAATCAGATCCCAGTCTGGAGCTGTGGGCACGGAGCAGACGCTGAGAGCAGGAGCAGTGAGCAGAACTAATGTCATCAAATATTAAACTCAGTTTGGAGGCCCGACAGGAGGATTCCCAAAAGTACGACCACATCGCATTGGGAGAACTGGAGCATCGTGGGATTGAATGTGTGGTGATGCAAATAAAATAATAATTACAGCTTAATGTGGCAGGTTTATTATCAATACATGTTGGTCACGTTCCCCTGCTGAGTTATGGAGAGACACTTTCTGGGTAATATAACGTTTTAACAGCTCACATTTGTATAATTGATAAAGTGCTGTAAGCCGTGTTCTCCACGCACGCCTGCACATTAAACTCACAAAGTCGTGCATTATTATTACATATGAATGTGCTTTTATGCCAAAATGTCAGTGGGCTTAAGCACAGCTTGTCTGTTTGTGTCTCCAACACAAATCTGGGAAAATACAGAAAAGGCAGCTTTGACCATAGCCCGAGGTCACATCAGATTTCCATATTATCAACATTTATGTCAGAATTTAGAATAATAATCAAACAGAGCATAATTAAATACAGCAAAAAAACAAAGGATTTTGTGTTTTTGTTGTTGGTTTGTGCATTTATGCCCTTGTTCTGTGAGTTTTTTGTGTATTTTTCTGCCATTTTGTGTGTTTTTGTTGTACTTTTGTGAATTTTGGTAGTTATTTTGTGTATTTTATATCCATTTTCTTAATTTTTGTTGTTGTTTTGTGTAATTTTGACTTTATTTTATGTTTCTTGTAATCTTTTTTTTTTTTTTTTGGGGGGGGGGGGGGGGGACACACACCATTTCGTCCACCAAAATGTCCGCTACACCTGCTTTTTCTGACACTGAACCCAAACTGGCAACACAGTTTCTTTTGTCTCTCCTCTCTGCTGTTTTTTTACTTTTATAACTTACGTTCACATATTTTTACTCTTTAAAAGTAGAATTAAGACAAGTTGATTTATTATTTACTGATTTATTAACGTAAATCTTTTTTTAAGGTGTCAAGTTGGAGACAAATACAAAATGTAAAAGAATCAAATCAAACCAAAATTAAATTTTGTAATAAAATACAGTTTGAACGGCTAACTTGTATGCTAGGATTAGCTAACAGTTAGCGCTAAGAACAACAGTAGGATTCCATACAAGAAGCTCCCACGTTTGATCCTTCATTTTTATTTTCCTGAAAGATTGATTTGCTTTCTGTTTAATCTCCCATTATTCCACACAAAAATGCTTGTTGCTAACTTGCCGAGGCTACACGTGGCGTACAGCAGATATTACTGTATGTTGTACATGTGTCTGTTTGTTGGCTGATTTTTTAAAGGCCTGAACTGAACCATGTGAGCATTTGGACTGAAACAGCTTGTTTGGGTTTACGCAGCTCTCATTATAGACACATGAGGGTTTTTAACCTTGTAAAAGCACTTTGAGATCCATTCTTTGTATGAAAAGTGCTTTTTTTTAAAAAATATAAATAAAGATTGATTGCATTTGATTTGATGGTAAAAAGCTACATCTTTCTGGGATTTTTAGTTCATTTTAGCCTTTTCAATATGACAAAAACACAATACGATGAGTTTGTACATTTTATAGTTTTATGCAAGTATATTAAATGGATTATTTTTATGGTGTATGTGTGTGTGAATTCCTGTTGATTTTCCAGAATACCTCACAACCTAAAAACATATGGAGTCGAGAAACTTCAAGCACTTAAATAAAAACAGACACAACGTGACTATAGCTATAGAAATCCCATCTTTCAGAAACTATTAGTGGCTTTCTGCAGGAAAATGGCAGTTCTTTGAGGAAGGTGAGGAATCTGTGTTTGAGGTGGGTATTTTAGGGCCATGGGGGGGGGGGGGGGGGGATGTCTAGCAACTGTGTCAGAAATACTTTTTTTGGAGGGGGGGGGGCAAACTAAAACGCATTACCCGCAGGCGACCAATGGCTAGGCCTTGTCCCATCGCCCTCCATTGCCTCCACTCGGCACTTGCAGCTGAAGCATACTTAGCACCATACATAATGCATGATAGTCACCCACCACCACCCCCCACGTAAGGGCCTGTCATGGCTCGTTCCCTTCGACAACTCAGCCTAACTCTACTTCTGCCCCTATGAGGCTATGAGGACGTGAACGTTGCATAATTTAACGGCCGCCCGCTGTTTTCAGTGCTCGTCTCTTATCAAAAATGTAACACGCTGAAAGTTCTAGGGGGAGTTCCTTCAAAAGGAGCCGAAAGAGAATGTTCCAGATGAGACAAAGGACGCAGACGTGGACCCAAAACTTTTACAACTTTCCTGGCGTATCTTCTCCAACTTATCGCTCACCTTTTTGTATTTGAGGTCCTAAAAACTCTACAGCAGGAACAGGAGGCAGGTATCACAGTGGGGGGCCACAACCACAAATATATGATTGTTTGATTTTAGGCTCAACATTCACGTCAGCATTTAGAATTATTGCCAAATTGTAATGGTAATTTATGGTAATTGTGCGTGTTTTTGTCGTTCATTTGTGTGCTTCTGGGATTTTGTGTGTTTTTGAAGTCTTGGAATGGGATTGAAATAGAGTGAGTTTATGAGACAAGGTTCTTGGGAGTGATTATCAACCATCAGACGAGCTGGAAACCACATGTATAGCACATTAAAATATCTAAAACAATTGGTATACTCTATAAAATTACACATTTGTTAAATATTAAAAGCTTGCATATATTATACTCATAACTTGTGCTTCCCTATCTGTCTTACTGCTCCAAAATTTGGGGAAATGCATATAAAACATACATTGATCAAATAATTAAATTACAAAAAATGGCAATAAGACAAATTAATAAAGTGGGATACCATGATGATACTAATGAACTTTTTATAAAATCAAATATATTAAAATGTATGGATATAGTTAGGTTAAAAATACTAAAAAATGTTGTTTCGAATTGTAAACAAAGATCATCCTATAGGTATTCAATCATTCTTCAAATTAAGAAACAGTCGTTATAAAAGCAGGAACAAAGACAACAAAGTGTATCTGTTATTGTGATTATTGTGATTAACACATATACACTGTTGTCAATAAAGTTAAAAAAAGAAAAAGAAAACAAAAATCAGAAAAATAAGATATTAATGAAAATGTATTTTGAGTTGTAAATTATGACTGTGTCAAATTTAATTGAGAACTATTGTCGTGTTTAAATTGTTAATAATGTCTGGATACATCTCAACCTAAGCAAGTTGTTTCAGGTTAACATGTATTTTGGTGAATGTGGTATTTGTCAATGTACAACCAAATAAAAATAACGTTATTTTGTGTATTTTTCTTCCATTTTGTGTATTTCTCTTGTCGCGTTGTGTTTCTGGAAATCGTTTTGTGTGTTTTTCGAAGCCTTTTTCTGTATTTCTTAAGTCATTTTGCATATTGTTCTGCCATTTTGTGTGTTCATGGAGTCATTTTGTGTATTTTTCTTGTCATTTTGTGTGTTTTTTGGAGTCATTTTGGTTATTTTGTCTCATGTTGTGTATTTTTCTGTCTGTTTGTGTATTTTTCAAGTCAGTTCGTGTGTTTTTGAGGTCATTGTTTTTGTCATTTTGTCTATTTGTGTAGAGAAATTGTCGTACGTGGCCCACAGGCCACCAGTTGTCTGCTCTACAGTGATAGATGATGAAGGCAGTGGTTTTTGCTTTTGATAACAACCCAATCTATGAAAATGGTCAACTTCTAACATTTTTTTAAAATCCAAATAATTGCTAATAATTGCTTTTAATCATAGTTTAAAAACAAAAGCCAACTGAAGTTTATTTAGCTTATGGAAATGGCTTATTGAAAACATATCAACGGCCCTCTTTTGGGTCCCAAACCATCCGCTTAGGACCCCGCATGTATGGCATCCACGATCCCAAAACTGCAACAATTACCATGGCAACACACATATTTTAAACCAAATGTCAAACGCATACACTGCTGCTATGCCAGAGATCACCTTCTATATTTCTATCTAATTACAAAATTATCAAACAATGTATTTAACAATAAAATGATTGATTATATGCTCTTGAAACGGAAAAAAAACAACATTTTAGAGTTAATTTTCACCCAATCTGTGGCTGATTTTGAGTTAATACCGCATGATAAATGTAAATAGACTCGGTTTGTCAACGATATCTACTTCAGATGAAATTATTGTGAATTTATTCCAACTGAAACTGCACTAAAACTAAGACTAAATGTAAACATTAATGATATATAATCAAGAAGTTAAAGTAGATTATTATTTTAAGGCTTAAAAATATATTTCTTTCTGATACTGTTGAATCTTTGGCTGTAATAATAACACATTTCATCACACTCCTGACATTGTAGCATGAGTTTATACAGCAGCACTGGTTGAATTGAGTTGATAAGGGGAAACAAAAGAGCCCATTGAGGGAAACTGGTGCAGCTGAAACTGGCCACATGAGCAGGTCAAGGTGACTGAAGTCATGACGAGGAGAACGTTATTAAAGAGGAGGAGGAAACACCTGCTGGAACCAGAAAACAGCAGCACAATCCTTCTTAAAAAGACACACACTGACCTACAACGAGCTGATATTCGCCTGATGGTTTCCAGACATTTGATGATTTATCTCTCAACATGAATAATCACATCCTTCTACTTCTTTAAGGTTGATGCTTCATGTTCAATTATTCATGGACTGTTTAAAATAACATAAAATCTAAATCAAATTTTAAAAATAAAATCAAATATGCACGTTTCTTCTGACCTGCTTATTCCCACTTAGACTTGTGAGCTCTGAATGGATTTTATTCACAGATCATCTTATGATGTGCAGAATGTAAAAACTCTGTCACTGGTTCATAGCCCACATATTGTATTTTGAACATGTAGCTCAATTTTCTTTCATTTGAGACAGAAATTCCTGTAAAATAGCATGTTCTATATTATTGTTAAAAATGTGTAAACATGAAAAATAAATCTAAATCTAAATGTTACATTTAAATCTAAATGTTAAATGTAAATCTTAATGGTAAATGTAAATCTTAATGTTAAATGTGAATCTAAATGTTAAATCAGGCGCAAAGTGTAAAGCTAAATGTTGAGAAATTATACAAAGGGTGGGGCCACGTGATAGACGGGCGCTGACCTGCCCACTTTATATAATATCTAAACATTTAAGCTTTAAACTTTAATGTATCCTTTATTAATCACTGTAGTGAAATTAATTCCCTGCATTTAACCCATTTTCCCCGAGGGGTAGTAGTGGGCTGCCACAGTGTAGCGCCTGGGGAGCAGTTGGGGTTTAGGGACTTGCTCAACATCTCACAGTGATGACCCACGTGAGATTCAAACCGGTGACCCTCCGACAAGCCTGCTACCTTAACGACTAGGCCACCACTGCCCGATTTAACATTTAGATTTAGATTTATAATTTAGATATAGATTTAACATTTAGATTTCACATTTAAATTTACATTTAACAATAATACAGAACATGCTGTTTTACAGGACAAAAGCTAAATGTTCAAAATATGAAACAATGACATAGTTTTGACATTCGGTACCCCATATCATCTCTGTAACATTGTTGAAACCCTGGTAGAGGGAATTCAATCCTTTTCATTTGATGGAGAAAAAACAAAAAAGTAAAAATGAGCAAAAATAGAGGGAAACGACTTACTTCTATAACGATAAGAGCCCAACATCTAAATCAGATCCTGAGTTTTTTCCTCAGAGTTGATCTGTTGGGCAGAGTTTGAAATACAACTTGAGTGCGAACGTCTCCAAACCTGCAGCTCTGGCAGAAGTTCAGAAGAGGAAGCTGTCATTTACAAAGACGCAGTAGTATACGGCTCATGTGGAATTTGTTTCTAAAGTGGTCTTAAAATGATGTGTCAAAGAATTACTGAACAGGAATATGTGACTCAGGTAATGAATGAATGAATCATCGTTCTGTTAGTCAAAAGTGAAACCTTTTTGTCACAATAGTGTCTTTTTCTGTTGTGTATTGGGAGGAGGACTGAGGACAGGAAGTGGTAGCATGTGAACATTATTTTTGACATGACTTCAGGAGAGATGGAAATTAGAAAGCATTCGTTGCTGTATCAAAGTGTTGTGTTTCTCTCACTTTTTTAGATCATTAATAACACACTGTGTTTGTGGTCACATGTGGCCATGGGTCTAGTTTTGTACAACCCCCAAAGTGCACACAAAATGAAACAGAACAATTCTACAAACACACAACATGCAACCAAATACAGACATTTTTAACAAAAACATGATAGTGAAAATACACAAGACAACCACAAAAAAAAACACGAAATGACAGCAAAAGTAGGCAATATGATAAAGAAACTCCCAAAATGGTAACAAAAATACACCAAATTTTAACAAAAAACACACTTAACGATGGCAGAAATACACAGAATGACAACAAAAAACACGAAATGACAGCAAAAGTAATCAAAATGACCAAGGACCTCACAAAATGAGAAAAAACACATCACAATGCACAAAATTTCAACAAAAACATATTGCGTGATGGTGAAAATACAAACTGACAACAAAGATCACACAAAATGACAGCAAAAGTAATCAAAATGATAGAGAAACTCACAAAAAGCAACAAAATACAAAAAATGTCAACAAAAACATATAAAATGACAGCAAAAATAACCAAAATCATAGAGAAACTCACAAAAACTCAAAAGAGAAATACATAAAACAACAAAAACACACAGAACTAGAACAACAAAAACAGACGAAAAAGCAACAAAAATATACAAAATGACTCCAAAACAGACATAAACAGCAAAAACACAAAAAACTACCTCAAAAATACACAAAATGTTAAAAAAAAATACACAAAATGACAACAAAAATATACAATGATATTCTCAAAACACACAGAATGTCAAACCAAGCACACGAAACCTTTGTTCTTTCCTGTATCGGTTCCACAACCACAGTTTTGTGGCCCCGCTAAGATACCTGTGCCTGTCTCTGCAGTGTTTTAGATAAAGTCTAGCATGTTTTGGACATTTAAATTTGGATATTAATGAATACCAGCTTCTTTACTCACACTTTCAAAGCTCCTCTAATGAACGCAACCTCTGCATAAACATCCGACTGTTGCACAAACCTCAGTCTGAAAACATAAACACGTAACAAACACTGAGCACTTTCAAATAAATAATCTATGCTCGACGTGAACAAGCGGCCGGTTTGACGTTTTCAACTCTTTCTCTCAACAGAACAAAAACAATTACCATGAGCTGAGCTAATGAAAAATGATCCAAAGCTTCACAACTCCTTTCTTCAAAGGATCCTGTAACGTTACGTCAAAGGCACGCACACATGTAAAGAGTCCAGTACCACAGAAGCTGTTGATGGTGCGCCAGCAGCAACAATGGTTTCATTCACCTCTCCATAATAGGTCACAGTGTGTGATCACTGTTTACGGACGCTCGCCTCCATTTATGGACAAGCGTGGTGATCTGGTGCTGAGCAGCCGCTCTGTAATCCTGTGGATTTAGAGGAAAATTACTGTCACGGATGAGGGGATTATTTAATTCTTGACTCCCAGTAAAGTCAGGACTACACACACCAGTCAAACCAGTGAGAGGCCAATGGCTGGGAAGCGAAGGATGATAACACATACACTCTGTGAGAGGATCCCTCTGTTCACAGGGGCTCTGTCAAGGCAAAACTCTGGATTTGTTAAGCCTGAGATGTGAAAAAGCTTTAAATGCCGACATTGGTTACCGTGGTGACGGGGTGTAAAGCTCACCTGCTCGATCGGTCGAATAAAGTGAAAAAAAACACAGATTGAACAGATTAAATTACAATTCTTCTTGTTGCTCTTGCTCTGAGCCGTTTCTAGCTATATGCAGGCTATATAAAAATGTAACTAACTTAAGTGACATCAGAAATAGAATCAGAATGCATGATTAAAAACACATTTCAAGGAAAACCACGCAAAATGATTGCAGAACTCACAAAATGACAACAACACACAAAACGCAACAAAATACAGAAAATTTCAAATAAAAAAATATGCTAAATGAAAGCGAAAATATACCAAACGACAACAAAAAACACACAAAATGACAGCAAAAATAACCAAAATGATAGAAAACTCAGAAAATGACAAAAAATTCGCAAAACGCAACAGAAATACACAAAAGAAAACAACAAAAACACACAAAACTACAACAAAGACACACAAAAAACAACAAAAACACACAAAATGACTCCAAAACATAGAAAACAACAGCAAAAACACACAAGACTAAAAATGTAACTAACAAGTGACATATATAGGTTGTTTTTTTTTTGTTTTTTAATCACTTATTAGAATTAGAACTCAAAAATACTTTAATAATCCCATGGGAAAAATTATTTACTATTATTATTAGAAATACAAATATTAAAAAAAATCATACATGAAAAAAAAAGTTAAAGTAAACATATATACCGAAACAATAACTATACAAACACAATAATAAGGATTCAAGATTAAATAATTCTAGAGCGATTCTTTCTGTTGGTCTCTGAGCGTTTCTAATCTAAGTCTAGAGCGATTAGGTTCGCTGTGAACATAAACCGCACTCGGAGTGGACTAAAAACAGGAAGTGTGGGAAATGACGTAGAGCACATGGCATTGTGGGTGGACAGGAGAACCGGCGACAGCGCAAAATAGGGCATTAAAACCACCAAAAACAAGACAACTTGTTGCTGCTCCATTGTTGAATGTTGCTAAAGAACAAACGGAAAAGGCAGAAGTTTCTGTCCACGACTAAACCGGTGTGAAAGCAGCCTTAGAATGCTTTCATTGTGATTACTTCCTGTTTTTAGTCCGTGCCAGGCACAGTTGTGTTCACAGCAAACCTAATCGCTCTAGACTTCAATTGGAAACGCTCTGAGACTGACAGAAACAATTGATCTATAATTCACCTATTTGATCTGCTCTAGACTTCATTTGTGTGTTCACACCGCCCAAACGAGGCGAACTATCTGAATAAACAAATCCTAGAGCATTTAAAACGCTCTAGCCGTAGCAACATGAAATTGTGTTTTTGACATTTTAATATTGCGATATCTTGTCACGCAAAATATTGCCCCACCTTTGCTATCAAGCTAACATGCACTATTAGCTTAATTGTAGCTTTATACACCACATATTAGCATCAGAAATACAAACTAAAAGCCAATATATTACTATCAAATATGTGCATATTATGCCAGATGTTGGAGAGTTTTAAAGCACCAGTCGACTACACACTTCCAGTTCTAATCAGGAACGATAACAGCCCAGCAGATAAAAACACTGAGGTGTTAGCCAACAGCAAAGGCCCCGCCCCTGATGGACCTGCTGCCAGAGGAAGACGTGGCTGAAAGTCTTCAGATCAGTGACGGATGTGAGATCAAGGGGTTTCAAAATGGCAGAAAGGCTGGCGTTATGTTTAGCTTTGTAAGCTAACGCAAGTGTTTCCCTCTGGGAGGCCGAGAGACGGGAAGATAACTTCATGGTGGGGGTGAGGAAGGGGGGGACACGTCCTCCTCCTCCTCCTCCTCCTTCTTCATCCTGTCCACTTGAGCTGCTTAAACTCGTCTCCTTTAGCTCCTCCCCCTCCACGGCGAGGAGGATAAAATACTGCCGTCACCTTGTTTGGATAAGTTAATGCTGCGATGTCAGCCCTCGATCCTGATGTATACCACCTGCCTTGGCCTCCAGCTGACCTCGCACTCCGGCTCCCACTGCAGAGACATTCCAGTGCTTTTCTGGTGCTGTGTTTACACTCCAACAGATTGCCCTGCTCTCCCTATCAGCCTATAATCACAGCCTGACTGTTGCTGGCCATGCCATATCATTCTGAAACACTACATAGAAGAAAAGCCTGAAGAGGGATGACGTTCGCAAAAGCTCAGAGCGAGAAGCCAAGCCTCTTTTCCGCCGTAGTTATTTTTATTAGATTTAGTGAAACATGGAAGTGGAGATCAGTAGATATCTCTGTTTTCAGGCTCAGGAGAGAAGCCTGTGAGGCCAAGATCCTCCCACTCAACACTGTACGAGCTCATGTGAACACCATGACCTCACTACGTCCACTCTTTAAATGAAATGATGTTCTTAAGACCATATAAGACTGAAAATGAAGGACTGATAAAGTCATTTTGAAAACTGGCCAAGAGTTACATAAACCAAATATGTCAGTTTAAAGTGGGCTGATCTCATGGTAAAACAGCAGTTTATGTTATTCAGTCTTTAAACAGCTGAATTATTGTTTATTCCTTTCCCAAATATTCTTGTGTTCATTGGGTTTGATTAACAATGTATGGAAGACTTATTTGTTACGTCATACGATTTATGTCACTAGCTGGGTTTCATTACAGATTTTCGCAAAATAAAAGTCATATTTCTAAATGGCGACAAAATGTAATTGCGCTTTGAACGTTGTTTTGGGGAGGAGACTCGCAACTCCCGTGAAATCTCATCCCGCGAGAGTTTGCTGCTGAAAGATGGAAGCTCCAAACCTCGTTATAACACTCCGTATTCGTTTGTTATTTCACGTCTAATGTGACAGTAATAATCTTTAAGTACAACGCTAAAAAATGTCTGAGTCTCCTCTTCTGTTTAGACGTACCGTATCATGTTTGCTTGAAGAGAAGTGGTCATGTGACCAGGTACGTCACGTTCTGTGACGTGCATGTTTTTCCATGGCGCTTTTGCGACACATTTCAATATTGAAACGTCTGAAATTCCTCCTCATGGAAACATAAAACTTTTTAGCGATATTTCAGTGTTTTTTCAAAATTCAGGTGTTTCCGTTACGTTTTTATTACGATATTTAGATTTTGCGCATTTTCAAGGGTAATGGAAACACAGCTACTGACCGTGACGCAGAGATGTTTGCTTCACCTGCAGAGCTTTGTCAATAAAGTTTTTTCTGTGTGCGCGCCACCGACTGTAAAAAACATGGACGGGACAAGCCATCGTGGAAGTGAAGCTGTTATTTTTAGAGCTCCCCCTGCTGACTGGCTGCAGTATAGGTCATAAACCCCGCCTCCTCAATGTTAACGGATGGGATGTGGGTCAAACTGTAAAGTTAAAGTACTCGTCACATATTTTTTTCCAGACCTAAACTCTGCTGTGATCATTAGTCATTATCACCCTACATTGTGTTCAAGTGCTCATTTTTAACTGAAGTTTGTTTTAAATAAGTTATTTGAGGTTAAAATACGGGATTTGACGTCATATATTACAATGATTGACAGCCGATGATTGCGCTGTACGCTAAATGGGCAGGGCGTGTAACCAGGGCTCCTCCTGCAGGACCCTACTGCGCAGACTCTGGCTCCAAATGACGTCAAAGATGGCAGCGCCCATAAGCGCCGTATTTTGGCTTCAAGAACGTTGAGTGGGAACAGCTACAGTGCACACCCACTGGTGCGTGCACAAGTGTTTGTGTACGAGTGTTTGTGTGTGCGCGCACACGCAAGGGTGTAGGTTTGATTTTGACACTGGTGGGGATATATAATCCCAATATACACTCCTATCAGACCTTCAATCCAATTAGCCCAACATCTACTGCCTTGCTCTTATGCAGACAGGCACCATCATATTTTTAAAGTTTTTAATTACACACTTTATATGTTGTGTAAAAACAAATTTACATTTGAATTACGGCACATCACAGTTGTTATCAGTGTTGGGAAAGTTACTTTCAAAATGTAATCTGTTACAGATTACATGCCCAAAAATGTAATCTGTAACGCAATCCCTTACATGACTTAATCTGAGTAACATATTCTGATTACTTGGATTACTTCCACATTACATTGAATTGTTAAAGTGTGGAAATGCAGCCGTCATCGAGAAGAATAAAGAAAACTATTATAAATACATCCTCTATAGGTGCTGATGGTGATATTACACTTCACAGTAATAACTCATACACATAATAATCATCTGTTTAAATGTAATGTGTTAAGTCTACAAAGTCAAAGTACTGTCTTTAATAAAACTGTGTGTATGTGTTGATTATGTATCTGAAAACATCCTCTGTATAACTAGTTATTATTAGTTTAAATACTAGTGAGATGTTCACTCTGTGAGAGACGAGCAGCTGATCTCTGCTGAACATCAAAGTATCTCCTCAGGATTAATCAAAAGAAGAAAATCACAATGAAAACAAACCAATGAGCTCTGGAATCAATGTGTGGCATTTTCAAGCATCGCTCTATAAAAGCAAGGAATCTCTGTGTGTGTGTGTGTGTGTGTGTGCTTCTCAATCATCTCTGTGGCTCAGGATCAGACTGAGCTGAGAGTTTCAACGCGGCTGCTGCTTGGTTCAAGGGTGTGTGACGTCGATTTCATTTGGACTGCAATGATAGCATTAATAAACTATTTCATAAATGTTGCATTGTCTACCGGAGCCACCGTAGCCACATGTGCCCCGGAGCCAATCACTGGTTTTAACATATTTTTTGTTTGGTTTTTGATTGTCAATGTTTTTTTTAATTAACAATTAAAAACAGTCACGTATTTAAATGTGTACTATTAAAATATTTAACAGACATCGTGAGGTCGGTTTACATTCAAATATCACGTCCTAGCAGCTCTGTCGGAAGGATTGCGAGTGAAGGAAATGAAGAAAGATCTGAAAAGATTAAATCCGTGAAAAGATTAGGTAGTGACAATCCGTCCCCTCTGGACCACCAGCTTGTTAGACAAAAGCTTTGGTCCAATAAAAGTAATGTGATCTACCAAAAGCAGGAAGAAGAAGAGAACACGGTTCTGGGAGATTTGACGACATCACAGGAACATCTTTTATTTTCTGCTTAACCTTGTCGTGTTTCGCGTGCTGAAGAACAGCTGGTTCCAGTCCAGTGGTGACCACCTACATCGTGTGTGTGTGTGACTAACCATTACTGAGCATTAGAATCACATAAATCAGCTGTCATGTTTATGTTTTTCTGTTCAGATTTAAGCACAAACTCCTACATTTTTATGTTAAGGTTTCATTTATTCAGACAACTTTTACCCTTTGATTGTGTCCATTGCTTTTTGTGTTATTTTGTGCACTTTTGTGATTTTTTTTTAAGCATTTTGGAGTCATTTTGTGTATTTTTGTATGTTTTTCGATTCGTTTTAAGCATTTTATATGTTTCTTATTTGTATTTTTGTGTGTTTACTTTTTGTGGAGATTCACACAAAATTAGATCAAGGTTTGTTGGTCTGCTCTTTAGACACAGGATGGAGTTTAGGGGAACCAAGAACAAATAATGGGGCACAAGTGATAAGATAAAGGTGTAGATCCTTGATCACAATTCATGAGAATTGAACACTATGGATGACCACACAATATGACATATTTTGGGATGTGATTACCAAACAAGCTTTGTGAGTCTTTTAGATAAAATATAAAAATAAATTATGTCAAATTAGATTAAAATAAAAGAACAAGTCTAATAATTTGTTGAATACACGTGTAACTAATAATTGAACTTAAGGCTCTGAAGTGTAAAACCAAGAAATGAAAAATAAAAAAACAAATCTCTGTCGCCATCATGTGGGCAAAGGACCACATTGCAACATCTGGAGGAGGGAGGAGACAACAACCTGAGATCACTTTAGTTTTGTCCACTAAATATTTTCATCATAGTTTTTAAGTGGCTAACAAGACTGACTAATTTAAAAATATACATGTTATAAACTATATTAAAATATAGTAATATTTTCGTCAGCTGATGAAAAAAGAAACTTTAATTTCATCAAATGGGACAAAAACCAATGAATAATTAATTGTAACATTAATAACATCCAATAACGGGTTGATTAATTGGATTTGAATCTTTAAAAAAATGTGTATTTCAGTCGACTATATCTGTAGCATATTTAGTCAACTAAAACCTTTGTGTCATTTAGTTGGTTAAAATTAGACTAACTGATGATTAAAACAGAAATACATTTACACACACAGTGAGACACCAGAACTTTCCTCTGGATTAAATTGAAACATTTCATTTCACCATAAAAATCAAACTCAGTCGTGTGTCATTGGGCTCCAAATATTTTAATGTAAAAGACAAGACAAAGTATAGTGGATACAGGTGGAAAACGCAGCGATTCTTGTGTTTATTTGTCCTTCTCCTTCTGCTCCTTCTCCTTCTTCTCTTTCTCTGCTTTGGCCTCCTCAGCCTCATGACGTTTGATCAGCTCCTCCACCTCCTTCTGCTTCAGAACTTTGATTTTAGTCTTCCCGTCTTCTCGTGTCAGAGTGGCAATTTCCACTAAAGCAAAAAAAAAAAAAAAACCAGGAGTTAGTGTTGAGTGAAAAATTCTACGACAGTTCTATCCATGACATGAACCCCTCAGATAAAAACAATAACTACCTTTCTCTGCTGACAGTTTGCTCACATCCATAGTTTTGTTGAGGACTTTAACAGCCAGAGCCAGAGCAGAGGACAGAGTCATCTCTCCCTCTTTGTAGTCCTGCTTCAGCATGGACACTGCAGCCTGAGGACAACACGTCAACACGTCCACGTTAGGGTTGGCCATGGAGCGGACCCGGGACTCACTTTACCATTCTCCCAGAATTGTTCACATTTTCAAATTTCGATTCCTAATTTGGATACCCAGTCCACCGAAACACCAACGAAGAAGAATCCACCTGAAGCTTTTTAGTTACCACGTAACTCTGCTGCCCGCGCCCACCCCCTCTGCACCAATGGGTCAAGGGCCAACCCTGCTCCCTTCTGGTGAGTCCGGGTCTCACCCTCTTCCTCCTGCAGACGGCTGCTCCGTGGAGCAGTCAGCCTCCCCGTCAAGCAACACATCTGGCGGCCCACTCCAAGGGTCACGACGGTCTTGCAGCGGGCGTGCTTGTAAATTATGTGCCAGGCTCGGTTTGTCGTCGGTCGCTGGGAACCGAAACCTCACTCTGTGCCCGCAGTCTCAGAATTTTCAAGACTGGAAAATAAGTTTTTTCAGATTCCATAACTTTTCCAGGAACTTCATGACTACGTGGACCCTGATTATTATGATTATTATTAATAACCATAACTGTTTCTGATATTATACTCTACCTGCTGCTAATCAGGACTGGGTTGTACAAGTTGTTCCTTATCATATGTTTGATATTTTGCATCAGGGAAACTAAGGAACCGGTTTAAATACCTGCAGCTTCACACACTCACGATGTGGAAATGTGTTTCCATGAGGTTTTCAAAAAGTATAGTAAAAATATAATTTTTACAATAAAAAAAAATTATATTCAATTTCATAGATCTAATATTTATATACTAGTTGAAAACACCATCCAGAAATACCTGTGGTTAGCAGCTCATTTAAAACAATGTAAAACTTTTGTGACCATGCCTCTTTAAAGAATCAGAATCAAGAGTCGCTCAAATTCAAACGATTCCCAACCCTACGCAGGATTACCAAAAACGCAGAATGTGTTCCCACTGGAAATGATTAAAAACAGAACACAGGCAGCCTTTTGATGTAAACATGTTGATGGAAAACGTCCAATCACAGCTAACGACGGGTTAAACTCACAGCGCTGTTGTTTCCGATGCAGGTCGCCTTCCAGCCTCCGTAGTTGCCGCTGGGGTCGCTCTGATACAACTGGAAGCCGTAGTGTTTGTCCCAGCCCATGTAGAGCAGAGACACACCAAACGGCCTCTTCCCTACACACAGCAACACAAGCAACAGTTAAACGAAGCACACATTTAGAACTAAAGCAGTTTTTGAGCCATTTTGTGTGTTTTTGAAGTCATTTTATGTCAGATTGTGTATTTCTCCTGTAGTTTTATGTATTTTTCTTGTTGTTTTGTGTGTTTGTGAAGTCATTTAGTGTATTTTTCTGTGAGCTTGTGTCTTTTTCCTATAGTTTTATGTATTTTTCTTGTTGTTTTGTGTGTTTTTGAAGTCATTTTGTGTATTTTTCTGTGAGCTTGTGTCTTTTTCCTATAGTTTTATGTATTTTTCCTGTTGTTTTGTGTGTTTTTGAAGTCATTTTGTGTATTTTTCTGTGAGCTTGTGTCTTTTTTCTATAGTTTTATGTAATTTTGCTGTTGTTTTGTGTGTTTTTGAAGTCATTTTGTGTAATTCTCTGTCATTTTGTGTATTTTTCTGTCAAATTAAACCATGCGTGTGTTGTCTGATCTAATGCGTGTTGACTAGTAGATATGCAGTAAAAACATCACCAAACTCTTCCACTGTTCCAAACTCTCAGCTGCAGCTGATATTAAAATGTTTACATGTGAGAGGTGACATGAGTGTCTCTTACCTCCAAACTGTGTGTAGGCCTGCTTAATGTCACACAGAGCTGTGACCAGCTGCTCACAGGGAATGGGCTCCTGGTACTGCAGTAAAAACCTGAGGACCAATCCCACACAAATCAAAATAACATCAGGAAATGTTGTTACAAATGTTTATAAATCAAAACTTTGTGTAACATCTGAATAAGAAGCTGTTGGAGCAAATATAAATAACTAATAATAAATATTCAGTGTGTGAAGCTCACCTCTGTGCAATTAGACGCAGTTCATTGGTGAGAACATTAGCATCTGATGTGATACCTGCTACACTGCACGCCATGTCCCTGAAATACATCAACACACAATATTAGACACACAATAATAGACACATATGACAAAATGATTCCACAAATCAATGGAATGCACGTCTGTGGCCCCCACTGTGATCAACACCTGCTTTTATCCCAGGTCTAACCCGGGTACAGGGGATGGATGGGTTTGCGCACTCACTCATTAAGTTTGTAGATTTTCTCGGAGAAGAAAACCTCGTCGAGCAGTTTGTGGATGTTGCGTCTTTCTGCTGCTAGGAGTACGCCGTCATTGGCCAAGATTCCCAAACACGTTCCAGCGTGACCGATTGCCTCCATGGCGTATTCCACCTGATAGAGACGTCCTGTAATCAATAGGAAAATCCATCTTTAGCCTAAAACGGGGGTGTCAAACTCATCTACTTTGGTTAGTTGCAGATTTTAAGTGCGAAAACAGGGAATTTCAACATTAATGTTCCCTAGTTTGCACTTCCACATATAAATCACATTTAAATTATCCAAGCAATAAGTGACATTTCATTATCAGTCCATGCTGGCAAAATGTATGTAGTTTGATTGAATGTGGATTTTTGAAAGGCTGAGATATTTATAATTATTACAATTTACACAATGGTTCATGTTTCAAGTTATTTTTTGTATTTTAAATAATCTTTCATCATGATTTTAAAAGCATTGATGCTTCTTTTTTGTGTGTTTTAAATAACTTATGTTACGTGATTCCCTTTGACTGCTTTGTTTGCCTAAAATGTGCTACATATTGTTGCCAATAAAAAAATAAAGTGTCTATAGTTCCGGAACCGGACCTCAGGCAAACCTGACTGTAGTTCCGGCACTTCCTGTGTGCATGCGAAGTTCCGTCATGAACCGAGTGGCTTAAGGCACGAGACTCAAGGATTTTTCCTTCTGCTCATGTGGTTCCGAATCCCACTTCTGACTTATTTTTTCTCCCTTCATTTTAACATATTTAACACAGTAAATTTCACCTTTAAAAATACATGTACCAAGAAAAAACAACAGCAACATTTTAGGGTATTTCCTGGGTTCGGGTTAGGGCTAAAATAAAACTGACGGAACTAAAGCTAGAAAAACACGAGTCCGGCAGTGACGGAGCTACTGGTTCTGGCTTACTGTGGACACATGCACACAGGAATTGCCTGAACTGTAGTCAGGTATGTCTGAGATCCGGATCCGGACCAATAGCAACAACCATAAAAAATTTGAAAAGACATCCACGTTTTAGAGATAATCCGTTGTGTCTGAAACTCTCTAAAGAGGCAGAATGTAATTTTCAACTCAGAAATTCTGACTTCCAAGTTGTCTGGAACACGGTATCATATTCACAATTACCAGGTGATATAAAAACTGATTTATTAAGCTTGCAAAGTCTCAAATAAATGATGATGTTATATGACATATTTAATTGCCGTTTTATTTACTATTATTAAAGCAAAAGTGTATAAGATTTAGATTACTTATAATATCTAATTTATTATCCATACCATGTCATTTTTATTGAATATATTTTAAGTTTTAATTTTGTATTATCATTATTATTATCATCTGCATTTTTTTTTTTTTTTTTAACCTCCTTGGTTTACTGAGCTTTTATTAATTTGTTTTGTTTTATCCAACAACTTTTAAAATGAGTTTTTATTGAGCTCGGTCCTTTGTGTGGAGCTAGAATTGAAGTGAAACAACTTGCCTTCAGGGGAGAATATGGTCGTTCTTGAATCATATCTTCGAGACTGAAATAAACAGTTAAAAGATTTTAAACAAAACAAACAGGAAACAAATAAGCACATGTATGTATATTCCATTTAAAGTTAAATCGTTACTAACCATATTGACGGGACGCTGGAAATACCCTAAAAAAACAAGTTATCAATGTTAAAAAGCAGCAGAACAACAGTATAAAAAACAGCTCAAAGTGAACTGTTAAACTAAAGCACTAATGCAGAATAATAACATTATTTATAATGAGTAAGACTGTAAAGCTACTCGATAATTCTCCAGCTAACAGCTAACGCTGAGGCAGAATGAATCAGCATGCTAGCTATAGCTAGTTCATAATAAACAATGAGTACCAACTGGACCAAAACCAACTGGAGCTGTAATTTATGAACGTGTTAAAAAAAAAACACAGCATAGAATTTTAAAGATAGTGTAAATAATTACCGGGATAACAAGTGTAGAAGTTAGCACACTTTAGCCGAGCAGAGACTCACTTTCTGTTTGACGTTGATTCAGTGTAAAGAGAAACTGGAGCAATACTCAGTGGTGCCACCTAACGGTAGGAGGACAAAACTACCAAACATTCTAATTAAAAATGTATCTAAAAGATGCAAAAACATCACCTTAAATTAATAGTATACAATAAAAATATTTAAAAAAAATTTTTTTAAACACAAAACATGAAATACAAAATACAAAACATAAAGCATAAAACACAAAATAGAAAAACTAAAATAGAAAACAGCAATATCACAACTACGAGATAACCTGTTTTGCAAAACAAGAACAAAAAAATAAAATTAAAAGTAAAGTCAAAATAAAATGGGAGCGTCATACTCCTTGCAGAGGGTACATATAGCCCTGTTTATGCTCACATGGTCAATAATCTCAGGAACCAACAAGGATTTCTTCTTGAAAAAACTATTTCATATTTTAAAGGAAAGTTTTCTCTAAAAAATATCTACAAAAATAATAGTGGATTCTAGTTCATATCAAAATTCTTTTCACACGTTTTCCTCTTTGCAAAATCATTCTGCTGTGTCGAAAACATTACAATGCTGGACCAGTTTGATGATAAGATGTTTTCGTTTTGCTAACTTAATTTTTTTCCAGGCTAAACAAGGTCCTATATCTGATTGGTTTTGTTCCAAATTGTATTTATTTTACTTCCAATGAAAACGGTATTACATTTTTGACGCATATCATATAACAAAATTTGCCGAACGCTGCCATAACGCTCTCTTCTGTGATATTTCTAATTAGTATTCGTTTTAAATGGTGATCTACTTCCGGTTGTTTTGCCGGAAGCAACTGTGGAGGTTAGATAATGGTAAAAAAAAAAAAAAAAAAAAAAAAACTTCGCTGTTTTATTTAGCAAAAAATAATTTTTAGAGTTACTTTAAAATGATCACTTTATTACTTTCACTTGTTCTGACATTATTTGATTTCTAGAGTTTGAACATTAGGTCAGAGCTGGTCACAACATTTAAAGAGTAAAAGAAGAAAAACTAAGCGGTGATTGGCTGTTTTGGCAGCATGTCGTTTGAATGGGAACAGGAAGTGAATTAGCAGCTAGCTGACTAGCTTAGAGCGGGCAAACTCCATATTTATGGCTCTTAATGTCATTTAACTCAGTGTGCTATACTAATTATTTTAACCAACTGGGGTGGAATCATAAGAAGACACAGATAATGGTGTTAAAATAAACTTCTAATGGATAAGGTGAGTGATTTAAATTCGTTGTTGACATCAGAAGCTAACAAAGTCGTGCTAACAACACTGGTCCAGCTGTTGTAACCCTGGTCAAACCCAAGCATTGGACACGGTTTAATAGTCTCTGTTTTCTACAACATTATTTCAGTGTTCACACTACATCGATCCCAGTCAACAGTCCGACTGTAATTGAAATATTTAGCATTTAAAGCGGTTTTAAAACAATGTCCTCTTTATCAGGGGTCACACATGTTGGATGGAGCTCGGCTTGTGCTTACGTCACCAGATTATTTGAGCATTGTCACATTGTTTGGAAATCAGAAGTTGTAGAGATAAATTATTTATGTACTTTATTCGCTGCTGTTGTACAGTAAGCGATTACCAAAGAAATTCAAAGTGGATCTGTAGTTTCTGAAATATTATCAGCAGGTGTTTACAAAGAAACCTTTGTTCTTTTATCACATGTACAGTCCGAGCAAAAGCAGGTCATCGAGTAACTGCTTGTTACAAAACACCATGAAAAGTGTACTTTATAATAAGATGGCCAGTAAATATGTGGAGGTTGTGATAGGAGTCTTTATTTTTTGCAATGAAAAAATAAATAGTTTTCAATTAAACTTCACTTCATTCATTAAAAAAAAAAAAAAAAAAAAATACTTAAATCAAAAACATGTTTTCAATCAAGTAATAACTCACTTAACAAAAAAACAAATAAACTTTTCAACTAGAAAAAAAAATGTTTTCAAATTGAAGCTGCAACAATGAATCGATGAAATCAAATTTAAAAAAACTCAACTGTTAAAAGCACTGGCAATGAATTTTATCATCGATTTGTTGCGTTGTGCGATTTTTGTGTCACTGGCTGTGTTTGTGTATGCGCACAGTGTCTTTGTGGGCCTATACTACAAAGCTAGATTTCCTCTTATCTTATCTTCCAGGATTTAATCAGTGTGTGCTGGACTATGAAGCTGGCTATCGTCTTACGGAGCTAAATCACCATGGTAACTACGGGTGTCCCGCTCCGATATTGATATCGGATATTGGTTTCATATCAGCCAGAAAACGAATATCTGAATCTATCGGACTGCATCTACAATCTCCGATATATATTATATTGCTATTATTAAACTGTAGAATACTGTAGATCTTTTGTTGAAAATTAAAATGTATGTAACCAATTGGTTAATAATAAATGGGTCAGTTTTTCCTCAAACCTACTGTTGCCTACTATTGTTCTGTTTGAGTAACATCACTTGATCAAGATGATTCGTGCTGATATGGTATTGATATCTGCCAACACTCAAGGCTGCAATATCGGTATTGTTTCAGAATGAAAAAGTTGTATCGGGACATCCCTAATGGTAACTTAAGCTGAACGACTAAACTGGTCGGAACCAGGTTTTGTTCTGAGCTTCTTTCTGCACAACATCCTGGTGGTAGATGAGACAACCTTGACGGCTGGCTTTAGGAGCTAAATCAGACAGATCTGATTTTTTTAAATGTGACTGTTATGCCCCCTCTAGGATGTTACATCAAAAGTCTTAAGGGCCGCAACATAAAAGACGGCAAACATCAAAGTATTTATTTACAAAAACTGTTCTTAAATGTAGCAACATAATCAAAAATAACTCAATGAAACAAAGTGATTTTCTGTCATATTTCTTTTTTCGTGCAGAATGCAGAGTCATCCACAGCTGACAAAATGCAGCAGAAACGAAACATCCAGATCATCGAGTGGGAGGACCTGGACAAGAGGAAGTTCTACTCCTTCGGGGTGTTTATGACCATGAGCATCCGAGCCACCGTCTATCCGGCCACGCTGATCCGCACACGGCTGCAGGTGCAGAAAGGGAAGTCGCTCTACGGCGGCACCTTCGACGCCTTCTTTAAGATCCTGCGTGCGGAAGGCGTGCGAGGCCTGTACCGTGGCTTTATGGTCAACACCTTCACCCTGATCTCAGGCCAGGCGTACATCACTACATACGAGCTGGTGAGGAAGTACGTGTCGCAGTATTCAGACGACAACAGTGTGAAGTCGTTGGTGGCGGGCGGCTCCGCCTCTTTGGTCGCTCAGAGCATCACCGTTCCCATCGACGTGGTGTCACAGCAGCTGATGATGCAGGGGGCGGGGCAGCACCTTACGCGCTTCCGCCTCGACGTCCAATCAGAGAGCGGGAAGCAGAAGAAGGTGTTCGGCCAAACCAGGAACATTATGGCTCAGATATTTGCTGCTGATGGCTTCAGAGGATTCTACAGAGGATACATAGCGTCTTTACTCACCTACATCCCAAACAGCGCCGTCTGGTGGCCTTTTTACCACTTTTATGCAGGTAGGTGCTGAAAAAACCTGAACTGAATAATAGTTAACGACACACAAGTATAACTGTATAATATCGATCAACCATAAAACCTTTTTTCCTGCAAAGAAACAAAACTTTAGTTATTTCTTTAGTATTTTTCTCAAACAAAGAACATAAATCAACCAATAAAATGAACAAATTACACAGTTGTATCAAGTGAATTAAAAAAAAGATGCAGATTTTCAGAAAAAAGAACATCATTTGAAACACTATTAATTCTGCCAACAGATGGCAGCGCAGTGACATGTTTAAAAAAATCCCTGAAATCTATTAAATGACCAAAACCAAACCAAGTTTCTTTGCAAATTTTGCCTAAAATGTTAAAGCTTCTGGTGATGACAATTATTTTATCAGATAAATCTATATTGTAGGCCTCGTAGATCAATAATAAATCAAAGATCATTTGCTAAAAACAGATGTTAAAGGTTGAAATTGCTGCATGAAAGTTAGTTATTAACTCTACTGTAAACACAGTTTAACATTGTCAGAAGAGTTTCGTGCAATGCATTGTGGGATATGGAGTCTTTAAAATGGGTGCATGGAGATTAAAGATGTATCAAGATTTCATAAGCAGTAAGTTAGATTGAACTAAATGTTCCATGTGGTTGTTTACAGAGCAGCTCTCTAACCTGGCCCCCAGTGACTGTCCTCATCTACTCCTACAAGCCATGGCTGGACCTCTGGCCGCTGCCACGGCCTCTACGGTCACCAACCCTATGGATGTCGTCAGAGCCCGAGTGCAGGTAACCATCGTCTACTGCAGTGGTTCTCAACCTTTTCAGCCCACAACATTTTTCCAGAGATCGGGGACCCCCACTGTAGCTGAAGGTGGTTGAACACAGACATCAACATTGAAGAACAGTCATGTGGAGACAGGACCATCTATAAGGGGGAATAAAGGGGGGAGATTTTTGGGGTTAATCCATAAAGTCAGTAAAATGATGGTCCATTGTTCTATGAATCTGTGATAACCACATTTATTTATTCATCTGAATAATATCCACTGTTATCCAGGAAGTTTATTATTATTTGCACCATAGTATATAGTCATCTTAAAGATGTAAATCCTTGTTTTAATCAGAAATAAAATGGGTTAAAACTGACCAAAAATGGTTGAGAAGGTAAATTAAAGTTCAATTTAGAGTGGGCAAAAACAGACAGAAAAGGGTTCAAAGTGTAAATATTTGAACAATTAGTTTAAACTGGCAATACTGGGCGTGAGAAATTGTGAATGTGGTTAAATTGGCCAAAATAAGCATGAAATATGGTGAAAAGAGGTTAAAAGTGACAATATTGGGGCAACATATGTAACGTTAGGTGGTGGAAAGGGTTTATAAGTGCCAAAAATATTTTGAAAGTGGAAAAATGTGCAGAAAAGGCCTTGAAATTTGATGAAGTAATATAAATCGGAGTAATGTAGCAAAAATACATTAAAATGAGCATAAATGATGAAAAAAAGGAAAGTTTCGTGTAGTTTCAAAAAAAGTGTAAAAAAAAAACAAAAAACAAAAATTGGCTCAAATTGTTCAAAATTATTTAATTTAGTTTGTTAAGGTATCTAGAGACCCCCTCCCAGTTTCTCGTGACTCCAAATGGGGTCCCAACCCCAAGGCTGAGAACCCCATGTCTTCTGTACATCTTATATTTACTGTAAAAATGAAGCAAACTGTGTTTTTTTCAAACTGCAAACAAATATTTTATGCCTCAAGCTTTGAATCAAATAATAAATAATGTGAGATTATTTATGATTTTAAATTTGTTCAAACAGTCTCATTGTTTATTCTGTTTGTTTTTCTTCAGGTGGAGGGAAAGACCTCAGTGACGGAGACGTTCAGGCAGCTGATCAGAGAGGAGGGCGTGTGGGGACTGACCAAAGGACTGTCTGCACGCATTATCTCGTCCACGCCCACCGCCATCGTCATGGTGGTGGGCTACGAGTCGCTAAAGAAGCTGAGCCTCAGACCGGAGCTGGTGGACTCGAGGCATTGGTAGAAAACCATCTCTGGACCACGTTTGTGTAAACAAACACCAAACAACACCACGCTGGATGAAATAAAACCAACCTGCTGGGAGGGAACACAACAGAACAACGTCGGTTACTTGAAGTAAAGACACGACACGATTGAAACTCCTGAGAAGAGTTAAAAACACGTCGGTGGGTGACTGAAGGGTCTGTGCTCTAATGACGCCCAATAGGTTTTCAACCTAGGGTCAGGTGACATAAAGAGTCCATCCCATGGTTTTATCTTTCCAGGCCAAACCTTTTGATGCAGTATAAACGTCACCTGTGGAAACGTGTGTATTTAAAAACTGATTAACGACGAGTGTCCAGTGAATCCTGTGAAAAAGCAGAAATAAACACTTTAATGAGTTGTAATGTTTGAGTGCAATATTGTAAAGAATTCAAACTGTGAGTGGACACTATTTTTAGGGGAGTTCATTTGATCTAATTTATTGTTCAGTGTTGAAGGTTTTTGGGGATTTAATGGGATTTAAACTGCTGATTAATCTACAATCAAATCATATTTTACGAAGTCCCAACATGAAATTTTATGTTTTATTTTTGAATATTGCTGATTTTAATTTAATATGAATAAGAGATGGAACTAACTGCCTATTCAGGATGGATCAACACTAAAAACAACATCTCCGGGTCCATCAATGCTCCTTTGTTGTAATTCTGAACCTGTTTATCGTCTTGTGCTGCTGTGTTTCAGCTTTTCTGCTCAATTAAAACCTCACAAGTGCTCAACAAATCCTGTGGTTTGTTTTTCCCCGTTTGGATTTTGTCTTTAAACTGAAAAATATGTTAAGGTTTCATTTATTCACACAAATGTTTCTCAGGAAATTTACTTTGATCTTGTTCTTTTATTTTGAAGGAAATGTATTAACACAGGAAACTGCTGTTTTTCCCCACACAGCTATCAGTTAAAATACTTTTAATTAGGTTAAATTTGACCTGATTTGATTTAATTAATTCAAACAGAATTGCCCATGTTTCTACACCATGTGTGTGGTTGGATCATCTCCACTACACAAACAGGAAATCATCATGAAAATCACACCTGTGTCAGGGGCCATATTACATCTGGATTACACATTTCTCACAATTTTTGTCACAAAAAATGTGGGTGTCAAGACATTGTGACTTACTGTTTGTTATTAATGGGGATGGTCATACTATTCAAGCCTTTAAAGGAATCCTCTACTGTTTTTACAAGTTTGGTCTAAAATATTTTAAACATACTTAGCCGAACTTAAGCAAGCAATCCTTAACCTTTCCTGATTATTTAGAGCATATGTGTTAAACTCAAATCCAGCGTTTTTGTATCATCCAATCAGCCCGCAAGAGAAAGCCAATTTATATTTTTTGTCAGTTTGGCTAAATGAAACTCAACATTTGCAGGGGCTCACAGATTTCCCGGTGCTTATATCACGTGTTACTTGTATTTTTACTGAAAAAACATTTTTTTTTAACAATATCCTTTAATTTGTCTCATTATTACTTAACATTTCCTTGTTGAAAATGTTTAAAGGAAGCAGCTTGGCAGCCATTTTATTACTGCCCTGATGAAGGCCTGTTAGGCTGGAACATGTTGACATGTTATTTTAAGATTAAATAGCCCTAATGGAATAAAAGCTTTTTAACAACAGTCCCTCTGAGACCCTGTTGCGACTGTCATTTATTTATAACTTATTGTCTGGATATTGTCGGTATAAGTGCAAACAATGGCACAATTTTGCTAAAATTAGTTTTCCTGCATAAAATCTGTGGCCCACTTGAAATCAAACTGCTCCGTATTCGGCCCCTGAAGTTTGAAACCCCTGATTTAGAGCAACCAAAAGCAGCGCAGGTTGTCATTGTGAACTAAAAAGCTGCTAAATGATCTAAAAAGCAGGCTGAATGTTTCACTCCAATAGAAAACAATGGGATGTTTACAGGCAGTGGGGCCGTGTGACATCATCAATCATGTGATTTCAAGATGGAGGAACACAGGCTCTAAAACTGTAAAGTAGTCCCATTTTTAAATGGCATAAATCTTCTATTGGTACATTTCAAAGATTTTAGGCCACATTTGTAAACGTGGAGTGAATGATCATCACTGATCCAGATGACTGATAATATCTGGAAAAGAGGAGAGTCGTAGCTTGGCGGAGGGTTTTTTTTTTTTTCCTCTCGTTAACATTAGTTTAAATTTATTATTTAGAGAACAATCCAGTAAATATTGCACATTCCTCCGCTGCCCTCGGGGAGTTCACTCCATTTGAGGGAAAGCTGTGATTGTGTTGCCGGGGGCGTAAATGTGCTTCCTTGATGTGTTGGTAACCACGGGGCGTCCATAGATCTCAACAAAGGTGACGGCGTGACATCAGAGGTCATATCTCAGCCAGTCTGTTGCGTAACGCGGTGGCGGTGTGTACAGAGAGGAAAGATCCATTTTTCTAAAAGGTCATCAGTGTGTTGTTACAGTGAGCTTTTCTTCCAGCTTCAAGAAGGAAAAAGTGTTTTTTGGTCTCATTGTGTCTGAAAAAGTGGCGTTAAATAACGTCTGTTCTGTTTAAAGCAAAGTGATGGTGGCTGTATACGCACTACTTTCACATCCTCTAACCCAGGGGTTCTCAACTGTGGGGTCGCAAGACACTGGTAGGGGGTCGTCAGATGCCTTCAACAAAATAAGAATACTTTTTGGAACATTTTGAGCTCATTTTTGCTTATTTTTACTCTTTTTCTGCAACTCCACCAAACTTGCCATATTTTAACTTATTTTCATCACTTTTTCTTGCCATATTTGTTACATTACTCCTATTTCTGACACTTAAATGCCTTTTCTGCACAATTTTTCTACTTTCAAGACATTTTCAGCACTTATAAAAACTTTCCACCACTTTTACCACCTAATATCACATATGTTGACCCACGACTTTTAACATCTTTTCACCATATTTCATGCTTATTTATTTTTTTTACCAATTTAAAGGTGCAGTTCGCGAATTTCAGATCCCCCTCCCTCCACGCTGCTCTCTTGTCCTGCCTCCAAACTTTCCAAAGTCCCTCCCTCAGAGGAGCTATAAGCTAACGTTAGCCCGACAGCGACAACACAGTAATATCACATGCACTGCTAAAAGCATATTACTGCAGCGCATCTCTCTCAATGTGCACACACCTCAGCAGCAACAACACAGTGTCACTTACAGCAGCTTATACTGAGGCTGCTGCGCGCACATGAACACATACACCACAGAGTTCTAGTGTAACCATTACAAATCAAACATAATGTAAATCAAGCAGCAGTAATTACCTTTCAAGCAGAAAAGTCACCAATTCTATCTTCTACTCCTCCAGACCATACACTGTAAAAAAGATGGCGCTCTAGCTCCGGGGAAGGGGCGGGGCCTGTGAGCAACAGCTGTCAGACAGCCCATCACACAACCCAGGCTCTGATTGGTTCTTTTTGCTCGGTGCATTCTGGCAATCTGCCAAAAGCTCCAGGAGCAGCAGGGGGCGGGGCTCAATGAGCCTGTTTTTTTCCCACAAACTACTAGTTTGATGTAAAGCTGTCCTTATATAGTGACAGCTTTAGCAAATATGACAAAATATTACTTTTATAAGAGTTGCAGACTGCACCTTTAACCACATTCAGGATTTGTCAAGCCCATTTTTTTTATCATTTTAAACTAATTGTTCCTACTTTTTTCTGCCACTTTTAAGCCAATATTGACACTTTGAACACTTTTTACCACTTTTTCTGTTTTTTTGCCCACCGTAATTTGCAACTTTTAACCATTTTCTGTGGTTTTCAAAATCCCATTTCACCATTTTTTGGTCACTTTTAACCTATTTTATTCCTGATTAAAACAAGGATTTCCATCTTTTAGATGACTATATACTATGGAGCAAATAATACTCAGAGTTGGAAGGAAGTGGAACCCACCCGTGGTGCACCACACAGACACAGCGAGCAGTGAAAGAAACGTGGGGCCTTGTTGGATGTGACGCTTCCTGCTGTGATGACAGAGTGCTCCCTGCTCTGCTCCGTACATTAATTATCAAGCTGTATCTGGGAGGCACTTTGTCAAAGAGATGGATGAGGGGCTGTCAGGGGGGGGACAAATGGGCCACAGCCGGGGTGAGGTGGGGGGGTCCCCTCATTCTTAAGGGATGTAACGCTGGTAACTGTGTGTGAGAGTGTGTTGAAAGATGGAAGAGATCATCACGGGAATCACACAAGCCCATGGTGTTCAATGAGGTTTCTCAGCATTAGCATTAGCATTAGCAGCCCATTCAAGATCAAGATACATTATCACAAACACCGCATTAGACACCACTTTAATCCATGCTAAAGCTAGCGCAACCCACTTAGAATCAGACAATACAATGTACTTGACAAATAGTTTACCTCAGACATTAACTGGCAGCCTGGGGGCCACATGATGCGGCCCTCGGACTAATTATAATGTGTGGCCACTAAAGTAAACACACAAATCTACTCTCAAAAACACACAAAATGACCACAAAAACATGCAAAATGATATAAGAATACTAAAAAAAACCCCACAAGAACAGGACCAATTTTGTGTGGCCACCAAAGTAAATGCACAAATTGACACCAAAAAATACACAAAATTACAGAAAAATACACAAAATGGCAAAAAACAACAAAATACAGGTCGACAAAAGCACACAGAATGACTCCAAAAACGACTTAAAAAAACAACCGCAAAAACACACAAAACCACATAAAACACACTCAAAATGACAGAAAAATAGTCAAAAACACACAAAATGATCATAAAAACAAGCCCTGTTGTTAACACTTTAAGTTTTATACATAAGGCTGACATTACACTGTCATCATCATGAATAAGGTGTCATGAAGGCTGTCATTAAGTGTCGCTCGCTAAACTGTGACACCTTTTGAGCTATGTTGGCATTTTTTGGGTTAGGTGGAGGGATCTAGTGGAGTTATGAGGTAGGATTAGAGTTAAGGTTAGGGGTTAGGGTAACAAAAGACACCTTATTTATGGTAATGGAAGATAATGAAAACGTAATGTCAGCATAATGTATAAAACTTCAAGTAAAGTGTTACCCCACTTTGTAACAACAGTAATTTATCCATAACTTCATCCATTCGTTCATAATCAAGGTTGTGATACTTGAGTAAACAACCACCAGTGTCATAGACTAGTTAGACTCACCAAGCAAATGAATAACTTAGCAACTAACCATCTACAAACCATCAAACCATCCAACCAACCAACCAACCATTTGTAAACCAAGACACAAACTAACCAACAGAAACCAGGAAACTAAACAAACAAGTTAGCACTTTGTCACCTAACTGTAGTTTAATCTCCTCTACCAGTGAAGGTCAACACTAACTAAGCCAGGGTTCTCAACCTTGGGGTCAGGACCCCAATTGGGGTCGCAAGACACAGTGAAGGGGTCACCAGATGCCTTCAACAAACTAAGAATAACTATATATATATATATTAATACATTTTTGTTACATTACTCCCATTTCTGATACTTTTCCATCACATTTTAATGCCTTTTCTGCACATTTTTTCCACTTTCAAGACATTTCCAGCACTTAAAAACCCTTTCCACCACTTTTCCACCTAATGTCACATATGTCGACCCATTATTGTAAATTTTAACCTCTTTTCACCATATGCTTAGTTTTGCCAATTTAACCACATTCACCATTTGAGTTTAAATTCATTTCTGTCCATCTTTGCCCACTCTAATTTCCAACTTTTAACCAATTTCTGTAGTTTTTAAAATCCCATTTCATCACATTTTCCATCATCTTTGTTCAGTTTTTACCCATTTCATGTCTGTGTTGTTCAACCACCTTCAGGTACAGTGGGGGTCCCAGGTCTATGGCACCTGTATTATGGGGGTCGTGGGCTGAAAAAGTTGAGAACCTCTGAACTAAGCTAAACAAAGCTACGATGCTGAAGATCTTCAGTGATGACCTAACAGTCATTAACAACATGTGTGAGGGTGTGTGTGAGTGTGTGTTGATGGGTAAATATGTGTGTGTGCTTGGAGGCAGAGGTCGAAGGGGGTTTGGTCTTCAGTGTGGGATCATTACACACTGGGAGGAGACGAGGGGGGGTCAGGGATGGAGGGAGAGTGAGTCTGAGAGAGGAGACAGACGACAGGAGGCGTCGGCCGACTCACACTCAAACATCTAAAGGCGCAAAATGACAACTTTTTCAGGAACCTGGAAAATGAAAAGCAGCGAGAATTTTGACGAGCTGCTCAAAGCTTTGGGTGAGACTTTTTTAAAAATCATTTTCCATAAAATGGGATTTTAACACATGAGCAGTAGATTCATCATTACACATAAATCCAGCTTTTTATTTGGAATGCATGCAAACAAAAACAAGAAAAAAACTGAAATCCAGCAGAGACAAAAAAATCTGCAAACAATTTGTTTTCTTCCTTTTTTTCTTTCTTGTTTTTTCCTCCTTTCTTTTTTATTTCCCATCTCAGCATTTGATTGGTTACTTTAATTAAAAACAGGGTCTGGGTTCCCGGCATTTGTCTTAAAGATTAATGTGAAACTGGTTTTTATTATCAGCATTAGAGAATAGTTTAGGGATGAAGAGAAAAGCAATGGTAGGAAACTCTGCCTTCAGTCACGGGATAACATTGTTGGTTTGGTTCTCTAGGAGTTTTTAAATAATTATCATTTTCACCAAGGTAGTCATATTTTCATCGGCGTTTATTGATTTGTTTGTCTTTTAGACAGATTATGTCAAGTACTAAATCACATCTGGATTGCAAATTTCATTGTGATTTCTCTAAAAAATGGTGCATGGTGTCCATACATTTGGACCTATAGGTCCAAGTCTTTAAAGCAGGGGTTTCCAACCTTTTTTGGATCGTGACCTTATTTTGATAAAGAATTTCTGGGAATCCTAAAGACATTTTTTCTTCTTTTAGAAGTAGTTTTTGATCATGTTTGTTATACTGTATTACCAACACAGAGTTGCCAATATTAGTTAAAAGTTGTGCCAGTTCAGACATTTTAATACTGCATTTTATTATCATTATTATTATTAATAAGTAGATTTATATTTGACAAAGTGAAAGTATAGAATCCAGTTGGTTAAGATTGTGTTTTACTGTAAAAGATTAATCATTTAAAAATGTTACAAAATACATTTTTGATCAGTAATTTTTTTCATCATTTATGTATTAATAGACATTTCAAGTGACCCCCTTTAACCTGCAGACGACCCCACATGGGGTCCCGACCCCTTGGTTGAAAAACACTGCTTTAAAGTGATGATATTAGCGTGATGACTGATCCAGATAACTGACAATATCTGTAAAAGATGAGATTTGGCGTTTGGTGGAGATTTGCACGCTCTTAATTTTTAATTTATTTCATATTTCATCCTATTTCATTTTTGTTTTAGATTACCTCATAGATGTTGCACAGATAAATATAATTCCCTCTGTTGAAATGCATCAATAAAATTGAAGAAAACTTCTGACTGATAAATGTCACTGCATGCGATCACTAATGGCATCGTAGAATGTAAGCACGCATCCAAAATCATCCCAACATTCCACGCTCTCATCACCTCCACTGCTCCCTCCATAACTGGAACATCTGCTGATAACCATCTCACTCATAGCTGCTGGGGGTGGGGGGTCTGCAGTCGTGACACTATTAATGAACTTAAAAAGCAGCACATGTTTCTCCAATGAAGACACGTGTTTGATTCCTAGGGGTGAACGCCATGTTGAGGAAGGTGGCGGGGGCAGCTGCGTCCAAACCGCACGTTGAGATCAGACAGAACGGAGAACATTTCTACATAAAGACGTCCACCACGGTCCGAACCACTGAGATCAACTTCTGCATCGGAGAAGAGTTCAACGAGGAGACGGTGGACGGGAGGAAGTGTAAGGTAACGCTAGAACACCCGCCATAACAATATGTTCAATATTAGCTTCTGTTGCTATAAGATAGACGTCCAACTTAAGTAAGAGCCGAACGGGTCTAATCTGATCTGATTTGTTTAGGTCGGTTCTTAAATTGGAACTTTTTGAAGTTGGCTTCAGCATCGATTTTTGACCTTTTTTCCAAACACCCAGACATGGGTGTCGGACTGAAGGGGAGGGGGTAAAGAGTATTGACTCCACAGGGCCCAAGGCAGGGGCGTGGCTCAGAAGTCTGTTTTATATATACGTGTACGAAAATGCATTTACATTTCATTTTATGTTACAGTATCTATATTGGAGTATAAATGGCCCTGCAGTAAAGCTGGTTGTTACAAACAATTCTTCATGCTGCATCAGGGCCCTAGCTAGCTACCACCCCTTTTAAAACAGTGCAAATGGTACTAAGATCCTCATGTGCTTCTGCTGCAGCAGCTAGTCTTGAACTGTGGATGTGAGCGGGGGATAGACAGCAGCAGGAAACCATGTCTTTCCTTCAGAAGAGGAAAACCAAGTTGCAAAGAAAGAGAGAAAGAAAGAGAGAGAGAGAGAGAGAGAGAGAGAGAGAGAGAGAGAGAAAGAAAGAAAGAAAGAGAGAGAAAGAAAGAAAGAGAGAAAGAGAGAGAGAGAGAGAGAGAAAGAAAGAGAAAGAAAGAGAGAGAGAGAGAGAAAGAGAGAGAGAGAGAGAAAGAAAGAGGGAAAGAAAGAGAGAGAGAAAGAAAGAAAAAGAGAGAGAGAAAGAAAGAAAGAGAGAGAGAGAGAGAGAGAAAGAAAGAAAGAAAGGCGTTCATATAGGCTCCGCCCCTTCCCTCACAGTGTGCCACTACGAGCCAGCTGGTGGTGCTCGGGCCTAGTAATAATAATAAATAAAATGAAAAATGAATCCAACTAATGTGATGGAGCAATTACAAAATACTGATAAGAACTGAAAAGAACATTAATTACAAAAAGTGGGCGTGTCGATACCTTGCAATGCGACTTCTGTCTGAACTGCCAGCTTGGACATACAAAATAATATTTCTTAAAAAAAATCCTAAATATTTCCTAATGCCTTTAATCTGATCATGTCTCCTGCAGTGGAAAACACATGTATCCCACCTTTGTGATGCTCATACCATTGATGATAGCTCTTGTTATAAAATCAATACATATCGTTGCACAAGCAGAATTAACATGATATTTACGTCATTTAATATATCTTTCTCTGCTCATTTGATGTACCCCATACTCCAGGATGAGAAAAGTGACGTTTTATTCCGTCTAGTCTGAACCACAGTGTCGTCCTTGCCAAACATACCCAAACCATTATGAGTTTCCATTTGGTTTGGTTGCTTCTAAAGCATGCTAGACCATGTGAGTGTCGGATAAAACAAAGATCAGTAGTGCTGGTGTTACTGCCAATGGTCATAATATTGTCAGATTGATAGTTGGAGCTGGAAAAAAAGCCGATTGGTAAAGTATGGAGAGACGGTGATGATTTAAAGGTGGTTAACCTGTTAAAAAGCCTGTAACACTCAGAGATAAACTGTGCTCACATCCATCAAACTGAAGATCTGCTCTTTTTTTTTTTTTTAGAGTTTGGCCACCTGGGAAACAGACACCAAGATTTACTGCAAACAGACTCTTCTGAACGGGAACGGACCCAAAACCTTCTGGAGCCGAGAACTCAGAGGGGATGAGCTCATATTGGTGAGAATATCTTTATTACCCAATAAAGCTGACGCGCGGCGGAGTTTGCATGTTCTCACATGCATGTGGCGGTTTTCTGTGCCTTCTATAGAATTCAGTTCTATAGAAATCAAGTTCTCTGTATAAATAACAGAGTGAGCAGGGATTTGTGTGTACAAGTCCCCAGTTTGTATTCATTTATTTTTCATTGAATTAATTTTCTCTCGTGTAATGTGTTTTTGTCATTTTTGTGCATTTTGCTTCAGTTTTGTGTGTGTTTGTTTTTATTTTCTGCTAGTGTCTATTTCTTTTTGGAACTCATTTATTTCATTTTGAAAGAGATTTAAACTGAACCGCGACACACCTGAAATATACTTGAAAATATCTGGACCACGTTGGTCAGGACGAATGGGAAGAGTTCATGAAATCCATGGCTGCTTAAACTCAAATCTATTATTTTATCAATTTAATAACAGTTTGATATTAAACTCTGAGCAGGAAAGGAAGCAGATGGTCAAAGTGATACGGACACTAGTGAAAATATCAAATGAATTGTGTGTACAGACGGGAATCCATCTGTGAGTGATCACATTAGATCACAAAGAAAAGTGATCCATTAGGTGTTTGTATGAGAATAACAAGAGAAATTTATTTTCCATTTCACTGAATATCTGGATTTTATCCATCAAAGGAGAACATTAACACTCCACATTACGTGATGGTGCATCCATCAAACACTTTCTGGCCTCCAGAATGTTTCAAGACTCAGTCAAACAAAGCGTTTGTTCACCCCAGTTAACATCTGTGCTGGAGCGGTGGCCAGATGGGCCAGGAAGTATGAATACGGTTAAATATTGACGGAGAAAACGAGTCATTCCTGCAGAGCCGAGTCATCGGCGGGGGGAGAAGAACCACCCAGAGAGGCTGAAGGAGGCTTTGAACAGACAAAATGTGGTTTGAGTCAGGACGAGGGTGTGCGTTTTTCTTCCCACTGATAAAAACGTAACGTGAGAGGTATGAGGGGAACACGTCACCGGACAAATATGTGACGACTTTTCAAAGAAAGTTTGAATCTGATGGCGGTGAGCGGCGCGGGGTCAGACGGGCTCACCAATATCCTTCTACATATTAGAGATTAAAGGTCACACTGACATAGACCACTGAAGGTCACCTCAGGGGTCAGAGGTCAGAGATGTACAGACTGGAATAGGTTTTAATGCACAGGACTGAGTTTGTGTAGGATCATTAGGGGATCAGGCCTCGCATCGAGCCACTTGCTGCACGCCATGTTCTCCCGTGTCTAAATTAATATAATTATTATTAATCATCTTCCACCAAAACTTTGGTGCGTAACTTGATATCATTTCCACACATTAAAACTATCCTTTTCTATTTATTATGGATTTCTGATGGCGTTGTTCAATGGTTACTATCTGATAGGACTGGAGCAGGTGGCACTGTGTGTGTGTGTGCGCGTGCGTGTGTGTGTGTGTGTGTGTCCTGTGGTCTGTAATGGGCCTCATTGATCCCACTATGTGGGGTGGACCCTGGTACCAGATGGACTCGTCCTGGCTTCATTTATCACAGCTCAGCGCCATCGCCCCACATAATGATGATGATGATGTGTGGAGGTGATTGTGACACCCCAGGGACTGTATGCTGGGCCACGCCCACTTTTAACCTGAGGCACCGCGTGCATGTGTGTGTGTGTGTAGCATCAGTTTACATCGGGTGTGTTTTTCAGCCAATAATAAACAACCAGGAGTGAATTATAACAGCAAAGCATCAAATGTAGTGAAATTATAAAAATACAGATGTTATTGTACAAGCAGATGTTAGACACTCATAAAGGACTAATTACCTCCACCAAGGAGGTTATAATAAGTGGTTGTTATCGGATTTTGACAACATTTTAACTAAAGAGAGACCTTATACGATGGAAGACTTCATTACATTTTGCAGGGGATCCAGATCAATAAATTGATTCCGGATCAGTTTTTTAATTTTTTTTTTAAATCTTTTTCTGCCATTTTTGGCAAGATTTCCTGAAGTTTCGGTCATGATTGGACATTTAATCATGATTTTTTTAAGATAAAATGAAGGTGTCCATACATATGGACTATACGTACGGTTAGTCATTGGGATATATATTTCTTCCAAGCCTTTAAATTGTTATTGATCATGATACCATGATCAGGATCAATGATCCAGATAACTGGCAATATCTGGAAAAAAGGAGGTTTGGCTCATGTTTTATTAGTAAAATGCACGTAAAAAGTTTGGTTTTCAAACTAAGATTTCCATCTGGGCTATTATTGCATTAATTTAGGTTATTTTTCAGATGTATTTTATTAAGTTCATGAATATCCTTTTGTTAAGATTAAAATTTGATGTAAACCACCGGTTAATATGAAAAAGGTATTGTTCTCTGAGTAATATCACTTTATCAAGCCTTTTCTAATATCCCACACTATAAAATAAGTAATAAAAGTATGTACAGTATGTATAGTGCTGACATGGGATTGGATCAATATCGGTTTTGTATCAGAAGGGAAAAAGTTTGATCGTGACACCTCTAATTGTAAAGTGAGATAAAGAGCAGTTTGAATGTATTACAGTATAAAATAATGTATTAAAAAAGACAACATAAACATGGTGTTTAGTGTATTTTGGTGCTGAGAGTAGGTTTTTTTATTTTAATAATGCTGTAATATTATCTCAGTGTAAATGTGGCAGACCAATTGTTTAATATTTGTAATTTTAGTAAGGGGCAGGCAAGATATTAAGTTCTCTTCTCCCTGCTCATTTCTGGACATGGAACGTAACGAAGTTCAACTTTCATTATGAAAATAAATTGTGATCCTGACCATGACAGAATGAAAATAAAATGAGGCAAGACCAGTATTCACAAGGTGAATACGTATTTGGCAAAAATTACAACCTGTATCTGGATTTGTTGACAAGTTTGTTCTTTTTATTAATTAAATTCAAAGTAATAACGCAGGAAAAAACAGAAAACTGACCTTGACCTTGAGTGAAGGTCAATGGTACCAGTCTGAGCACTGTATCTCAATTTGTGGCCAAGTTTTGTTCACTTTTCTGAGGAGTTATTGACCTTCAATATGACCTTGGACAGAAGGTCAAGGTCATACATTGAAAGGAAATGTCGGTAAATGGTACCAGTGGCCAAGTTATTGGGGAAAAACCTTTTTTTTTGTGATGTAATGAACTTTGACCCCTGCCAATCTTGTTACTGGTAGGTCGTACAGCTTCAGTCCAATCTAATTAAATATTCCACTTGAGATGAGCTTTTCATAAATGTAAGCATCAAACTTGTACGATAAATATTAGCAGAGATATGGAACATTTTGTTTTCGGACACTTGATACGACCTTGATCGACTGCACATTCTTGTCATTGACCATATGAGATGACATACGTGTCATTAGTGCTGCATTAATAGTCTAGGAGGAGTTCCACGACAAAGGAGTTGCAGAAGAAAAATAATAAGAACTCTTATGAGAACATTGTATTTGGCCATTTTCAAATGCCAAATACAATAAATGAAATTAAATATGTTACTATAACCATAATTATGAATTGCAAGTTTGCTTTTGTCTCTTTTTCTTTCACCTTAGGCACGAAATAACAATATAATTGAAATAATTTCAGGATTCCTAAATGCCACAACACTGTTAATACAAATGTAATTGTAATTGAAAATCGTAATTGACTGATGTAAGCACACTACACACACAAAATATCCTTTCATAAAAGCTTTTGTTGTACTCACTTTTCTTCTTCTTCTCATTTCAGATCTTTGGCGCCGATGACGTGCTGTGCACACGAGTCTACCTCCGAGGATAGCACAAGATCCTGTTTGCTCTCTGGAACGCCACTTCCACTCGTGCTTTAGCGTTACAAACATTTCATTAGATCTTCAATCATCGTCTCTCTGGAAAAACCCATTTCATCTGATTTCTCTTCATATTTATCCAGGCAGACGTACGATAAACTTACTAAAATCTGTTGCACGCCGTACATTTTAGGACATCCTCACGTCTCAGGTATTAGGAAAACCTCTGTCATTTATTATTAGACCAAAAACAAAGTCATGACTCAGCAAAACCTCCGTCAGATGGAAAGATCTCACTCAAACCAAACCCAGACAAATGAAACAGCCTCAGGCTTCACAATAAAAGTCAGATTCAACGTCCTCATGCCGTAAAACACAACATTAAGTATATTAACGTATTGTTTGTTTAATAAATGCATAGGTATGAAACGACATAGTTTAACTCGTCTCTGAAGCGGGACACATATTGATGACGTCATGTGTATTTATGGTTTCTTTAAAATACAACATCGTGTTTTACAGCCTGAGTCCATAGTGTCTGATGACTTTTATTTCGAAGCCTGAGACCTTTTCATTTGACGGCGTTTGGTTTGGCTGAGGTTTTGCTGAGTCATGAGTCAGTTTGGTTTGACAAAAGACAGAAGTTTTTCTGATACCTCACTATGAGACCTGATGAGGTCCGAAAATGTAGACCGTACAATTGGCTGACACCAATCTCTCCATCTTTTATAACAAAACAAATCCACCATAAAATAAAAGTGACGGAGCGAGTGTGTGACTAATCCAAGGTTTTAATGTCAAACACCAAACTAACACTAATCATGTACAACATCATAAAAGCCAAGAGGAGACACGTTAAAGGGGAAGTTACAAACTCATGTCCTTATGTACAATGTTTATATTCAACACAGCAGGAGCCACTGAATTCATCTCACCTGAAAAACTCATCAAATGAAAAAGGTCAGGCCCACGTTTAGCAACTTCACACATAAAAACAGCCGTTAGGAGGTGATTGGTTTACATCCCTCTGCTAAAAAAAAAAAAAAAGGTAAGACAAACACAAAGAAATATTTAAACTATTCGTTAAGGTTTCATTTATTCAGAAACTTTTTTCAGGAAATTTACTTTGATCTATAGACATGTTTCGACTGCCAACTGTCAGTCTTCCTCAGAGGCGTCCACTGATTGCTTTGATGTGTCACTATGAGTTCTTTCTGGGCATGGCCAACCTCAGGGTTTGTATATTTTTCACAATTTTGTGTCTTGTATCTTTAAATATTATGTGCAGTTGTGTGTTTGTGTATTTTTGTAGTACATTTGTGTATTATCCTGTTGTTTTGTACATATTTGGCATAATTATGTTGTTGACTTTTGTTCTGTGCATTTTCAGAGTCATTTTGTTAATTTTTGTGGTGTTTTTGTGTATCGTGGTTATTTTTTATTGTATTTTATCAATTATCTCTTGTTTTATCATTTTTGTGTTTTTTGCATCTTTGTTATTTTATGCATGTTTTTTTACTATTCATTTTGAGTATTTTTGTCATGATTTGATGCACTAGTCATTACTGTGCATTTTTCTGTAGTTTTAAGCGTCTTTGTTGTTATTTTATGTATTTTGTGCAAGTGTCTCTACCATCACGTCCAGAGAGAACTCATAGGGACACATCAAAGCAATCAGTAGATGCCTGTGAGGAAGACTGACCATGTCAAGAGACCAAATACATTTCCTGAACAAATGAAACCTTAACATATTTTTAAAAAGACGACAAAAATGAATTTGATGGAATTAAATATTTAAACTGAGGCTAAAAACTCTTGCTTCGTTTCAGAAATTACTGCTTGGCTACATTTAAACCAAGAGGGACGAGTGGGGAAAACTTCAAAATAAAATACGAGCGACATTTTAACTACATACAGACTTTTTAAGGAGGACACTTTCAAACAAAAATGTCTGTTTAACATAATTTGGTTAACTTTAAACTTTCGCATCTGCTGAATAAAATTCCCTGCAACGTCTGATTAAAGATGGATGATTGTGTGTGTGTGTGTGTGTGTGTGTGAATATATAATACACATCTAATCAATCTAAACACAGAGCACGTCGTATTTACACAAACTGTCCAGGGGAAAATCATATATTATTGTAACGGAATAAGATGCTGGAAACCTCTGATGGCCACTGGAGATTTTTTTTCAAACATCCTGAGAACATTCCTGCATTTTACGATCAGAAAACATTCATCGGTCACACCTCTAGTTTACAGCAGGAGGAAAAGGGGCGGGGCTCAGTCAAAGGCTCGACTTTATCTACACATAAAACAAGAGTTCTTGCTTTGTTTTCTTCAATTTTCGGAAAATCCTCTTTTGCTAAAAAAAAAAAAAACCAAACAAACACGGAACACGGAGCTTTGTATTCACAGCATGTGGAGAGATGTTTTAGTTTTAAGGGGAAAAGTTCCTAAATATTTCCTAAAATATGGAAGAAATCCTCCCTCGTCGTGCAAAAATGTACCAACGAGTCCAGAACGCCACAGGTCCCCACCCTACACTGTCCTGTACTTCACCCTGTACTTGTTGACGTTCAGGTAGTGGAGGACCTCGGGGCTCCGGGTGGTGGTGCAGGGCAGGAGGCCCTCGGCCCTGTCTCCCATCAGCCACCTGGTGCTGTCGGCGGCCATGCTGCTGGTCACGTGCTCCTCGGCCCAGGAGTCCACGAAGGCCTGGAAGCGTTTGTGCAGGCGTTGGTTCACCTGCTGGTGGGACTGGAGGACACACAAAAAGCTCCAGTCACTAAAGAAACACACACTTAAAAAAAGAAATGAAAATGGAAAGCAGAATCTGCCGGGGTAGAAGTTAAGACTGCAGAGAACTTAGATGAACCTGCTGATGATTAAAACACATGTAGAATATCTACAGTACTTAATTAAAAACAAAGTAACAGTTTGCACTCATTCTGCTGGAGTAAATATTTATTTCATATTTATATGAGTTTCTGTTTTTGTGACGTATAAAAAGGTCAAGATTAACACAGAACTGTTGTGCGTTACCAAAAGGTAAAATACACAAAAGACAACAAAAATAATCAAAATTGATCCAAAAATACACAAGATAACTACAAAAATATACAAAACAGCAACAACACACCCACCCCCAATCTCCTCTTTTCCACATATTGTCAGTTATTTGGTGGCTGTGGATCCGTAGGGGGATCCGTGGTGCGCCACTTGGACACAGGCTGGGGTCTGATGATTAAATACCCGAAACACCTTATGACCCCGGGTTCATCACTGATGACGTGTCCAAATATCATCGTGAGGTGTATTTGAGTTCGATCAGTGATCCTGATCATGGTTCCATGATTATTGACACTTTAAATGCTTGGAACTAATGTTACCCCATTAATAATCATATACGGGGTCCAAACGTATGGACACGATGGAATGCTCAAACCCATTCGGATGAAAGTGGGTGGAGTTATTTAGGAACCAACAGGACACGACTGGTCAATAACAACAGAAATAACTTCGTTTTTTTATTTCGTCAATGATGACGGACAGGGATCAATTTTATTTTCAAACTGATCCAGAATCAGTATATTGATCCAGATCCCATCCAAAATGTATCGGAATCTTTCATGGTGTAAGGCAGTGTTTTTCAACCTTGGGGTTGTGACCCCATGTGGGGTCCCCCAAAATGTCTAGTAATAGGTAAAAAACTAAATTACTGATTAAAATTACTTTTTTAATTAAAAAAAAAATTATCACACAGTAACGAACAACTTTAACTCTTTACCTAAACTTTCTCCAATATGAATCTACTTCAAATTAAATGCATATCTGAGGACGCGCATTATAAAATAATGCTAAAACACTAAAAGCGCCGTCCATCTGTGTGTGTTTAATTCAGAATTAAATTTGCATCAGGAATTAAGTGTTTACAAGGTCAGTTTAAAGAGGATTTAACTTTTATTCTGAATTAAAGAGGAAGTAAAGCTACTTAACCTCCCACTTTTCTATAAACACATACTTTCTACGGGCACTGCACAAATTATTCTTAATGCTCTCTTTTGTGATTTGTTTAATGGATCTATATATGTTTTACATGTATCATTCTAATCAATAAAACTTCAGGTTTTTATACTAAAGAAGTAAAATACATCCACAGTTATTAGAAAGATTAAATTAAACAATGAATATACTACAAATGGTACACAAAGTGAAAACAGAAAAACACAAAATAACATTACATTATGAAAAACAGCAACACAAACATACACAAAAATGACTTGAAAAATACACAAAAACACACACAAACAAAAAGAATATACAAAACAAAAAAGCCCTAAAGACAATTAAAAAGCAGATTTTGAGTCTAAATGTCAAAGGATTCATTTAAAAACCCAACTTCAGGTTAGATTAGAATAGAAACGTTAATGTTCTACTCACACGGTGAGCTCTGGTGAGCGCTGTGTGTCTGTACATGTAATCCTCAGACTTGCACACATAAACCATCTTGTAGGAGTTCAGTTTGAACCTGCACTGCATCTTCAGCTCACTGCTGCCCTCTGGAGGCTTCTCCGAGTCCTGCTGCAGCTTCTCCCAGCCACGCTGGCACTTCCCAATCTTTCTCAGATTCCTGAAAACCAGAGAAAGATGGAGAGCCATGAATCACAGCGAGTGGCTCTCACACACACATTAATAACACTGTTGCACATTTAAAAAAAATAAATAAAAATAAAAATCATACAAGCTTGTAATTACATTTCAGTAAATTTATCAAGTGTTGGAAAGTGTAAGCTCTGCTGAGTGAGCAAATCTGAGGAGAGTTTGATCAGATTTGAGAGGCCTGTCCCTTTAAAAAGTTGATATTATTATAAACCCATGCATTGAAACTCACCGAGGAACAGGGGTTAAATGGTGATTTGGGAGGAAAAGTGGCTCTAAAAAGAGCAGCAGAAACAAATTGTGTTCAGTGTGCGTCTTTTCTTCCATTTCACAGCCACAACATTCACATATTAAATGTCTGGCAGAAAAAATAAATAATAAAACCATTGGATCCCGACTTTGTGCAGGTAATTAAAATAAAAGCATTAAGCCCACAGGAAGAGAAGGTTTTAAATGTGTACTTACCACAGAGGGAACGGGGAGAGCGAGGACTGAAGCCATGAAGCATTTTTTTTTTTTTTTTGCATTCAGGCTCCACTTTAAAGACATGACAGTGAGGCCAATTAGAGGCGAGAACTGTTAGAGACAAACACTAGAAAGTAGCCGCCCAATCAGAGCCCACGATACTTCGATGTGCACACACACACATAACCAACCAGTGTTCTGATCATGGGATGAGAACCCAGCATGGATTTACTGCTGATTACAACGTTTAATGAGCTCTAGCAGGGTTGGGGGCAATTAGAATTGGAATTCATCATTAATTACAATTATGACACATTTAACCTCCATCACGTTTGACCGATTTCGACATTTAAGAACTAAAAACTTCTGGCTTCAACTTGTAACTTCAGCTGTTCAATCATTTAACCTTTAAAATATTCATATTTTATTCAGAGGCTTCATTGGCTAGGCTAATATTAGGTTAGTGCTAATGCTGGGCAAATGCTAAGCTATTGCTAGGATAATGCTATTGCTAGGCTAATATTAAGCTAGTGCTAATTCTGGGTCAATGCTAAGCTATTGCTAGGTTAATGCTACTGCTAGGCTATTATTAAGCTAGTGCTAATGCTGGGGAAATGCTAAGCTATTGCTAGGTTAATGGTATTGCTAGGCTAATATTAAGATAGTGTTAATGCTGGGCAAATGCTAAGCTATTGCTAGGTTAATGATATTGCTAGGCTAATATTGAGCAAGTGCTAAGCTAATACTGAGCAAATGCTGAGCTATTGCTAGGTTAATACTTAGTTAATGCTAGGCCAATGCTATCTAATGCTAATACCAAGTTAATGCTAGCAAATGCTAATACTAATGCCAGGCTAATGTTAATGCAATCAAATGCTAATATAGAATGTTAGACTAATTTTAAGTGAGTTAATGCTAGCTAGTGCTAATGTTAGGCTAATGCAGAAAAAGAAACTAAAGAAAAAAAAGGAATAAAATGAATTGGAAAATAAATAAATAATAATATAAAAAATAGGGATGGTACAATTTTACAGAGTAACACCTGTGAATGTAACTTACTGGTGTTTTGTACAAAGAGTTTATAGATACATTTCAACTCTTGTCCCGAGTTGGGTTTGACAGAAAAAAGGCTTGGATTCCCACACCAAAAATATTAAAATCTATATTTTCCTGAATAAGGAAGGCTTACAAGTTAACCAAGACATGAAAAAATAATTAAGAGAAAATTTTTTTGTGTATTTTCTTCATTTTGATTTAAGACATGGGTCAAAACTGACCCGTTTATCATAAGAGATGCTAACAGAAAGCTAACACAAGAGGAAGGTTACGTTTTTGTAATTCAGAACGTAATTGTAATTGACTTTCAGGGGATTAAAAATAATCATAAGTTAATTTTAATATGGGAAAAATGCCATTTACTGAACATGAATAATTGAAAACATAATTGTAACTGAAAAATGTAATTGACCCCAACCCTGAGGTCTAGTGTGGCAGATCGTTGTTGATGAGGGCGGGAAAATAAGAATAATAGATGTGTGATCTCACTGATGATTATTAATTATTAATAAATCAGGAGCGTGGAAGATGAGCAAAGACAAGCAAAAGGTTTTTGGATCGTGGAACGCGGTGAGGAAATAAAAACTGAACATGTCCACACAGAGCGACAGACAGGCCTCTAAGCTCTCATTAAAAAGAAATACACTAACATGTGAGCACACACACATTTTATTTACACATTTCTCTGTACAACTGTTAGGATAATATTGTTCAAAAGGAGAAAAAAACTTTTGTGCACCGATCTATCAAACCCGAGGAGACGTGAACAGAAAGGCGCCGCTGAGGCGTTCACAAACACAACACTGAGCAGAAGAACAGACATTTGGAACATTTACAGTAGCAAACAGTGATTAAGTCACATATAGGATCTTAATATTGAATACAAGCACAAACAATGATAAGCTTAGGAAAGAAAAAAAAAAAGTAGGATTTTCTCTATTTCATCTATTAAAGATCCTGTGTAGAAGCTGCTAAACTCAGACATAAAAACCTAAAACAGAAGAGAATTTTTCTGTCTGTACATTTGACCGTTAAACGATTTTTTATTTTTTTTCCCCACAATCCTGTTGTAAATACCATGTAAAGAGAAAAAAAAATCCAATGGATGATTTTAAGTCTTTGTCCAAGTTGTAAAATGCAAAAATCTCACAATCGAGCTGAAGGCATCTTAAAAAAAAAAAAAAAAAGGAGAAAATGATTTCATAAATAAAATTTCCATTTAAAAAAAATAAAAGGTTGGTTAAAAAGATGAGCAAGTAAAGTGCCACGTTTGAGGTCAACAACTGAAAAAGGTAGATAGTCGACAGCCAATGAGCTTTGTTAACAGACGGGAGCCTTCAGGCGCCGCGTCGTGTGCTTCGCTCTCGTCTCCTATTCGTCACCGACCACAAGGCACGGAGGCCCCGCCCACAAGTGTTAACGGAAGCTTTCTATAAAAGTCAGGCTCTGGAAGTGAGTCGTGCTTGTCGGCAGCAGTGAAGCAGAGTGAAGCTGCTCCTCTGACTGAAGCCTAAAGTGTTCACACGTGGGATGGTGGGGGGAGGGGGGGTGTTTAAGGACACGGCTGGAGCCTCACCTGGGGAGGAACACGGGCTTCTGGGTCAGGTGCTCACGCAGCTCTGGAGAGGTGGAGTCCGAGTTCAGGTACCTGCCCATGTAGTCAGACCACCGCTGTGGAGGAAAACAGAAAAAACGCTGAGTCACACACTCTAGCTACTGTACCAATGTCTCACAAATGCATAACAAAATTATTCATTTTTTTCAGACGAACAAAATAATAACGATTTAAAAACAAACAACTGAATTCAACGGGGTGTGCCATTACATAATGGCCACGGTGACATGATGTTTTTTAATTCGGAATGAGTTATTCTGAATTAAATCCTAAATGTGTTCTGCTTCGTGTTTACATGGAAATAGTAATTCCCGAATTGAGGTTTACATGGAAAACCGGTTTATTCGGCTTTATCCAATTCCGCTTTTTGTCTGAGGGTTGAAGCCGTTCCGTTTGCTGATCTCCATGTGAGTAATAAGTCCGTGTGTGTCCGTGTGAAAGTCTGCATGTTTATGCTTCTGTCCATCCGTTCATTATATTCATGTCTTTTAAGGCTCCTATTAAATAGTGTCGGCTCTAGTCCGTCTAGTCGTCACCAGCGCGTCATCGCCACAAGTCACGCAAGCATAGAACGACCACAATTAACTTAAAGCGGAATTAAGTAAGTTAAGTGTTTACAAGAAAGAGGAATTATTTAATTCAGAATTAAAATCGGAATAAACCAGCCACCTAATTCGGAATTAAGTTTAAATCGGAATTAAATTAGCATTAGGAATCAAGTGTTTACAAGAACAGCCTTTAAGCAACACTTGGCTCTCCTCCTCTGAATCAAAACCATTCAAGAATTGAAATCTTCTAAATAAATTTGCTTAAGATGTTTGAAATTTTAAATTGTCATCTGATCAAACTTTCTCTGTGGTCATTTAAAAATTCTATCAAAAACCTTCTTCCAAACAATTGTTGCTTTTTGTTTTTTGCTCGACTTATGGGCCTGTAGCACAAATCTGGATAACATTATCCTGATATCTCTCCGTTAGTCAAGCTTATTTATATAGTTCCTTGCATATAGAAGAGCTTTACACAATACAAACATAGTAGCACGAGCACACTATAAAATTAGATTTAAAAAATGAGGAAGAATCAAAACAATATCAATCAATAAAACAGGATAATATCAGATTAAATAGTGTGAGTATTTAATTAAACAAAGTGTAGAATAAAAATGTCTTTAACCTTAATTTAAAAGTGCTTGGTTAGCTTCACCTAACCAAACACACTGTCAGAGATCAGCTGTACAATGAAGCTGGATATGAACACATTCTCTTAACCCAAGTGATTTCAGCCAGGCTACGTGAGCGCTCACATGACAGGGGTGGAGATTGCAGCGTCTGACCAATCACAAACAGGTCACAATTGAGGAATAACTATTTAAAAATATGAAGAATAAAAATCCCTAATTCAGACCAAAAACAACACTGTTGCTGCAGAAAGAGCAGGAAGGAAAAATGCGGGAATTGAGTGTTAATGCTTAAATTAATGCTTTAATGAATCGTTTTTATTTAGTGTTTAGTAACAGCCTCTGGTCTATAAAAAGAAACTTCAAACTCAAACATGAAGCTGCTTAATAATGATTTCTAAATGGTTTCTGGACATCTACAAGACTGATGTGAAATGTAGTGAAGCGGAAAATAGTAAACATTTAAATGAAAAAACCCTTATTAAAACTTTTATGTATTAAAGAAATTCCCTTTGGCATTAATAAAGTAACTATTCATTTAAATTTTGTCCATCACTGCTAAGCTTTAATAAAAGTGACCTTTTATTAACTCATTGAGTGCCATTGACATCTATAGACGTCGAGCTGAAACGTCTATAGACACCAATTGTGTTTTTTGGCTGGGGTTGCTAGGAGACAGTGTGACGAAGCTCTCCGGTGAATATCAAACTTGAACAATGATGTAGTGACCAACTGGTGACATGTAGGTGGCAGCAACGCACCTTTGGATGAGAGATCACCCGTGATGGACAGAGCTCAGAGTGAGAAAAAAGGAGTTTATGAGACAGAAAATGGCACTACAGGAGTTGATGCTGAAGTTTCCATCAGCTCACACTCGACCAGAGCATGTGTGGAACCTGAGTGGAATATTGAGAGTGTGGCGATGGTGAGATAAAACGATCAAAAAAACGGGACATGCGGTGACACTCGGCATGTCTGGGAGGAAGAGGAAGTTGCGTGTGTGGAGAATGACGGAGGAGAGACTTGGACGAATGCCAAAATACAGTAAGAAAACCATTCAACTCTGATCCAGATAGCAAAATAATAATAATTTTGCCATCAAAAGCCTGGACTCAGTGTTGTTTTTGCAGTTTTATAGAAGGAAACCAATGTTGAGGTGTCCTTAAAGCAAAAAAATTGCTTCAAAGTCACTAAGATTTTTTCAGAAAAAGCCATTTTTCTCAGCTTTTTGTCACAAACTGGCGATTTGTGTGAAACTTGCCTCTATTCAAGGGCAAATTACAGAAAAACGAAACAAGCTAGAAACAAAATGTTTTTTTTAATGAAATTAGAGACTTTAATCTTTCAAAATGTGGCGTCAGAATTCAGAAGGTCATAGTACAAAATATTCTGTGGGTCTTTAAAATGGCTAGTACTGAATGAGTTAAAGGAATCCCTCAAATCTGTTCTTCAATGTGTGTAGACCTATTTACTATTAAGAGTTACATGTGTAACCTGGTGACTTACATCTGCGTCCGCTGGCTCATCAGAGTTCTCTTCTTCTGTGTCCAACAGCTCCATAGTCAGACTGACAGATCCTTGATTCTTTAGAAACATCAACTGAAAGAAAAAGCAGGAGAAACCATGTGAGCCATGCGCATCAGTGACTTTTAGTGAGTGTTTGGTACCTTAAAGCAGTTCTCATCAGGCAGTTGCTGCTCCGCTTTACGCTGATAGGCTCCCTCTGCGGTGGACCTGGATGACTGTGTGGACAGAGCCCCCCCTGTGGCTTTATTGGCACATTCACTGAGGTACGTGTCGGTCACACGGACGCACACTTCATCTGAGACCAGGTACTGGAGCTGAGCCATAAAGAACGTGTTAATTATCATGATTCAGTCACATTTAAAGGGTACCTGTAGTGAATCAAAACATGGTGTATAGTAAATTAGTGTTAGCAGATAAACTACACTTACAAGGTAAACAGACGTATTACGCCTCTACCTCCCACAATGCAACATTTTTTTTAAAGCGACAGGTCGTGCCGATCAACGAACATGCGTCATATCCTGACCAAAATGGCACCTCTCCCTATTTTATCCCCCAAGGTATAAAATAATTCTAAAAAGTCCATTTAATTTGTTTTTTTAGTGGCGGGACTCAATAAAAAAAAAATTAATTAATCTCAATTAATCTAAATGAATCAAACCATTTTTCCAATTTAAATGGATTTTGGTATATGACTGAATCAATGAAAACAATGAATGAGCTTAAACAACAAAATAGTGTTTATTATTTCCAACATAACGTGCAATATGAATATAGAATATTATGATTGCATTTGTTTACAAAGCACAAACTTAAATATAACTAAGCTCTATTCATGCTTTTCAGGATTTTTGGTAAATTTTCTAAAACAAAAAAAACAACAGCACTTAGTCCAGAACATTCCCAAGAAGTGGAAACTGAACAGTGTAAAATAGTTAGACTATAGAATTTAGTTTGAAATAGTCTTTCTACATAGCAGTTGATAAGTTGGGTAAGACGATACTATCTGTAGCAGCGCTTCTAGCCCCGCCCACATCCTCTACCACTGAGAGTAGTCAACAGTCCACTAAAATTATTTATTAAAAAATGAAAGAAAAATAAATATTCTGCATTTTTTTTTGTAATTAATTAATCGTAATTAACGCATTAAAATCTCCGCCCTAGTTTTTTTCTATTTTTTATTAAGTGCACATATTTAGTTGACTGGTAATACATTAAGCACATTTGTTCTATACATTTCCACTACAGGTTCCCTTTAAAGACAAGCACAGCTAGGAACATAGTCACCGACATACAGACCTGGCGGACGATGCTTTGAATGAGTTTGTCCATGGAGAAGGCAACGTAGGCGTGGATAGTAAACATCTCTCTCAGAGAGTCCTCGTAATGAACCGGCTCCATGTTCCCGTCTAGAAGGTTACGAACCATCTCCAGAAACACGGAGTAGTAGTCCTCCACATCCACGTCCACTGCAGACAAGTCACACAGCATGAGTCACGTTGTTTTTCAAATATGTCACAATAAATGTTAACAGGGCTGTAACGATTCCTTTTAGCGACGATTTGATTCGAATCATGATTGGTTGTTGTTACCGATTCAATTCAAGGATGATATGAAATAATTCAGTACGATTCAATCCGAAAAGACTCAGTGACTAGAAATCGATTCAGTAATTTTTATATATTATTTTATTTAAAAATAATAATTCAACTAGTGTGAGTGAAATAAAACCCTGGATACTGGACAGTGCAGGTGAGGATAAACATTTCATGGCAAATGTATTCTGAAACTGAATCTCCCCTCAGGGACAAATAAAGTTCACATTTTATTTGAATTAAGTCCAACCAACACTACAATTTAAATTAACAGAATGTTAACTTTTTGCTCTCATTTCAACATAAAATAATATAATATTAATAACAAAAATGAAGTGCAATCAAGATCTGCAGGGTTCTCGCAAGCGCTGTTGAGCGTAGGGGTCCCCGACGTTGTACATTTGCTCCTCGACGGAGCGATTGCATCCACTACGTTCAGGAAGGATTTTTGTTTTTTTTCTTTTTTTAATTGGTAAAGTCGTAATAATTGTTGCATTTTCGTCGAGTTGAAACGTGTTCGGGCTTAAAGAGACATCGAGTTCATTCTGATCGGATGGGTTCAGGCCACGTTCTCTAGTGCTGGGTCTTTTTTCGGCCAGATTACTGTGAGTGTGTGTGTGTGTTTGTGTGTGTCCATGCACCACGTGATCCACCTATGCTGTGACGAATTGCTGGTGAGAACCCTGATCTCTTCAGGTAAAATGAGCAGTGGTTAAACCTGATATTTTTAACTTGATGGTAAACTTGAGGCTTCTTTATAGCTAATCCTAACAAGCTAACGCTACATGTGCTGCTGCTGCAGTGAATGCTTCCACATGGTGGACAGAGTGAGCGGCTCGTTTAGAATATCTCGGTCTGTGTTAAAGCCCAGGTGTTTGCACATACTGGACCCAAAGGTGGTTCCATCAATTTCTTGCTCACTGGCTTCTCTGTTTTGTTTGTTGTCTGCTGGCGTGTGGCGATGGTTATTAAAAGTGATTTTAAAACACATTCATATCAAGTCTGTTGTGCTTAAATCCAATGCGTTATTTCCTTGTATCAATACAATTATTTGATCACCTTTTAAAACGATTAGTGTCATCCAAAAAAACAACTTGCCGATGTAGCTGGATCGTAGGAATATAAATCAATTCATTGATTGAATGGATGAGTTGTTACAACTTTAAGTGCGACAGATGGTAAAGCATCTTTACTTACTCGGTTCTCTCATCTTCAGCTGAATGGCAGGATTTTCACTTTTCTCCTTCTTAAGTCCCAACACTTCTCTCTCCCAGTCTCGCTCTCGTCCGTCCTCCTCGATCTGTTTCTCAGCCTGGCCGTAGATGCACAGCAGTCGGGAGCAGAGGATGTAGTGGAGGCGGAAGAACACGTACCAGTTATTGTTGACGTAGAACAGGTTGTAGGCGTCGTCCATGCTGCGCAGCTTCTGAGCCCCCGTGCTGCTGAACATCAGCTTGGACTTGGTGGGACTGGTGCTGCTGCCGCCCCCCGGCAGACCGTTGTGCTTCTTGGGATCGTCTCGTTTCATCGCCAACTCTTCATCCTCCTCCTCCTCCTCTTCTTCTTCTTCATCGTCGTCTTCCTCCACGTCGGAGAGCTCCCCTCGCCGTGAGAACAGCAAGTCAGGGACGAAGTGGTGGATGATCTGTTTGATCTTGTTCTTCTCTTCTTTCTGAATGCCCACCTGCCTTTTCACGTGGTGGATGATGAGAGCGGCGGCGTCCTCCAGGATTTGGTTGTCGTTGTACACGAGGGTCATGTGAGGGCCTTTGGTGGGCGGAGCCACAGTTTCATCCGATACTCGCTCCTGGCGCTGCAGGACGGAAAGCAACACATGACATTTATTTTGAAAGCATAAAAATAACTCCAAATATATTCAAATTCCAATGAAACATCTGTGATAGTTTTAGTCGCATTTTAATTAGTGAGGAGGACAAGTGAGTACAATGGCATCCTCACTATTGTTTTCCTTTTTTATCTTCCTCCAATTGCTCTAACTTGTCCCACAGATTTTAACCAATTTGGCAGTGATCAAAATGTGCGAAAAGTTCATTCTATAATGCTTTCGACTTTTCAAAATTATTCCACATTTTTCCATCCACTTCAGCTGAGTTTGTGATGTCACACATTGTAACGGTTACCCTGGCAGTGGTAACCAACTTAATGTAATAAAGGATTCTCAAATTAAACTATATATTAATTATAAAATGAGCAATACAAACAATAATACAATTAATGCATGAGTTTAATAAATAATGACAGCTTAAACAATCCAAGCTGGTGCCTTTTCACAACATTTGCTCTCTCTAGAAAATAAACTTTTCCACATTTAATGGAGTTTAACAATAGCAATATATATAATATCAGGTGCTTTTTTCTTTATTACTTTTGCACAACAGTAAAAGAATGTGTTCAAGGAAAGGTTCATTTAACTTTAATTTTCTTCTGCCTGAAAAATGTACTTTTATTAACTTTACCATTTCGTCAAACTGACGTTCGGTAAGGAGAGGCTAGCTGCTAGGCTAACAGTGTCTAACACATTTCATTTTCACCTGTACCTAACCCAACATTCTGTACTGAAACTGTTCATTATGAATACCTGTACAGTCCTTAGAGCCCACAGGTCCAGCTACAGTTTGTGACTAAATACAAACATACAAAAAAATAAATAAATAATAAAAAAATAAAAAATCGCGATATAATCGATTTTTTTTTTCACACCCCTACTAAACACTATTGATCTTGTTGTGCTCCTGCTTGTCTAAATGGTATGTGACACGATCACTTGATTGGTTTGTAATTTGCACACATCGTCAATAAACCGACGACGAAACAAAAAATCCTACATTTTAATCCTGTCTTTTCAACAAAAACAAATCTACCTGTCATTATGTTTTTATAATTAATTTATTTTCAGCTCGTCTTAGTCACAAAAAAAGACATTAACATATAATGTCGTTATTTTTGTTGAAAATATCAACACTGGAGTCGATAGAACATTGTATCCAATAAAAACAAAGGAGAACCTAAAGACTCCTACATCAATCTAAAAACTAAGATCTTTATCTGCGCTACCATTTTAATGTTGTTCTTGGTAATATTAGAAAATATACAATATCCATGTATAAAACTTTGCATGGTTTTGAAAACATGAATAGCATTAATTCGACTAACTTCAAACAAGAACATGTTAGAAACTCAGGGTGCACCATTCATTGCAATTGCGAAAATCTTCACAATATTACAAAAATGTAATTTTCTAACAACAAAGGCTGGGAATTGACTGATCACATGACCTGCGAGTGAGTGGACTCTCGCTGACACTGAAGAACAGTAAAGAACCTTCTAAAAAACATTTGTTTGATTCTGATTTATTGCTTGTGTTCGTTGAAAAGTACATAAGGACCTTAAAAAAAAAAAATATAATCGCAATATTGAAGGAAAAAAAAAAAAAAAATCACAAATCGATTACTTTCCCAAATCGTTCAGCCTTAGTAGTTTTCCTTCGTTTCACATTTTTAAAACATTTGTAAATGTTTGCTGAATAAAATATTCACTCACGTCATCGTACAGCATCTCAATTTCGTTGACCAGCGTTTTTGAACGCAACACTTTGGTGTCATTCTGTTTGAAGTTTACGCCTTGGTGGTCGAGAGACTTCAGGTAATATTTCTCGTTCTGCTCTCTCCAGATCTTGTTGAATCCTCTCTGGGCTTCTCTCCACTCTTCATCCTTTGTTTTCAATCTGAAAACAACACAGCGTTTATCGTACTCAATCCTACTAGGAACAAACAAAAGAGCGTAAAGACCACAATGCTACCTTTTCAGGACGATGGGGATGCACACGGCTGGGTTCTTCTTCAAACCATCAATGATGTCGTTAGCTTTGTCCCCGTATATCCTCTGCAGGGCTTTTCTATGGATGACCTCCGAGGAGCCGCCCAACGTGTTGTCCAGTTTGAAGCGAAGCTGCTCCTCGGCCGACAGACGAGAAATCCTGCGCTGAACCGTCTCCAGCGCTCGTATCGTGGCCAGGTTTGCCTCCAGCACAACATCCAGCTGAGAACAGCAACAGTCAGTGAAGAAGGTACTGAGTCTGACCAATTCTTATTGTTTCCCACTTTTTTTTTTTTTTTTTTAAATCAGATAAAGGCAGTATAGATGATAAATAAACCAAAGATCAATTACTGTAGTTGGAAAAAGATGTCAAAAGTTGAAATTGCTGCTTGAAAGTTTGTTTTCATCTCCACAGTAACACCTTCTTACTGACATTGTCAGGGCAGTTTTTGGGTGTTGCATTGTGGGATGTGGAGTCCCGTCGGAAGATGCACAGAAGCGTGATTTCATGTGTTTTTTGACACATATTTTGTTCCCAGTAGGGTTGTCACCAAATTTTCAACTTGACACTTGGTCAGGAAATTATTCAGTACTCGATACCGTCCTCCTCTCACAGCCCTCGGTGAGAAGGTGGAAATGTGCAGCGCTGTGGGGGTGGAGCTGCTGTGAGTGGGTGGGTCTTAGCTACTTTAGGAGGAACGCCCTCGTGGCACTCGACAAAAACCTGCGGTTGTATGTAACCCGCATTCAGAGGTGGCAAAAGTACTATTCTTCAGTACTCAAGTAAAAGTATAGATACTTCAATGAAAAAAGTATTGAAGTTCCTCCCTTAAATGTACTTAAGTAAAAATAAGTAAAAAGTATAGCAACTGTTCCTTCAATAATAAGACATGGTTTTTTAAGAACTTGTAGAAAACTGGTAAATTGAAATAAATTAAATCCGTTACCCTTTACGAACACCTGGAGAATTTAGCACTGATAACAGATCAAATGTGTAATTAAATGTCTCAAAAAAAGAAAATGCAAACGCTTAATTAAACCCAGAGCAGCTTTGTGTTTAACATTTTTAAAAACTTGAAAATGTTAACCATAAAACTAAAGGATCTTTTTCATTTAGCCTCAAGAGAATCATGTTCTCCAGGTTTCTGGAATGGAGACGTGCCGTTTTTGGTCTGAAAATAAGTCGTGCTGAGCTGAAAAGCCTTTCACAAGCAGCTTCGTGGTTGTTGTTTTGCGTCTTTTTTACGTTGTGACGTCATCTTCAAAGGTCTTAAAAGTAACAAGCTCATTTTAAAAATGTATGGCATAGAAAGTACAGATATTTGTTTAAAAAATAATGAGGAAAAAGTAAAAAGTCACCAAAAAAAAAATATACTCAGGTAGTTTTTTTTCTGGTATCTGTACTTTACTTAAGTACAGCAACAAAGTAACTGTACTTCGTTACCTCTGCCTGCATTAGTACAGGTGCATTATTTTGGCGGGTCCACTTCCTGTCTGTATTTACCATTTCCTTTAAAGTCATGTAATTGACATCTTCACCCGTCTCTGCTGTAGCTGTAGCGTGTTGTTGACCAACAAAACACTTTTGGACCATCATATTTTGCTTCCATACACGTTTACCATCGGGCACTTTAACTCACAATAATAATAATAACAATAATAATAATAACAATAGTAATAATAATAATAATAATAATAATAAACTCTTGTGCAAAAACAAATTATGATAAAAGTTTCTGGTAATCCGAGATAAGTTTGAGAAATGTATGTTTTTGGAAACAAACAATAAATCACAGTAAGAATAGTGTATTTACAGCAAAGACCCAAACAATATTTTGAGCAGTGATTTCAATCCTTACATTATTTTTTTTCCAAGCAATTGATCTACGAGCCCTACACACCGTCTGTATCTGATTAAAAAAAAATCTCCAGCAACTATAAGATTTTCTGTTAATAACACATTTTTTGGGATTACTCTGGTAATAAACAATAACACCAATTATTAAAGAGTCTTTTCTTTTTTCTTTACCTCAAAGCGCTCGTCCTCACATCTGTAAATGTGCTCCTCATACAAAGTCTTCTTTGAGGTGACAAACGTGGAATCTTCAGACCACGATGGAAACGAAACCCATGTGTCGTTTAAAACCTGCAAATAAACAAGTCAGGTCACATTAATTATCAGCAGATCATTTCTACTGCTCATACGTAATAACACATTAAAAAGCCGATATCTCACCTCTCTGCACAGCGGCGTTCTTCCTGAGCACTTGGGCTGCTGGTAGCTCTTAGGAAGCGCTCTGTAGCTGGAGCCGAGCCTTTTGCAGGAGGAGTAGTCGATCTCCATAGCGATGCCTTCTGTGGCGCGCTCCTTGGGCAGTCGCTCTGCGTGGATGAACTCCCCGTGGCTGGACTCACGGTAGCCTAGGAAGTTTTTAAACCAGGTAAAAAGTTCTGGAAATTTCCTGTGACCAAGAAAGACGGAATTAATGTTAGACAAGGGGGGTTAAAAACCACAAACCAAGTTAATTCTGATCTAATCTTACCCAAGGAATGGGATGACCAACTGGACCAGCTCAGTGCGTGAAATGATCTCCTGGTTGTAAACGTGCATACATCGCAGGAAGTTCTCATAGGCCTCAGAGCTACGAAGAGCTTTCCTCACCTGCTCATGGATTCAGAGATTTCAGACAAAAAACATGATTGAATAATCCAAACGTTACAATCTCTGATCAAAGAGTGAGCACGGACTCTGAAGACCAGAGACAGAAGACACCGACCTTCTCAAAGAACATGGTTTCAGTGCTGGTGCTGTGTTTGCTCATCTCACTCATGCCGTGCTCCTTCCCCAACATTTTTGGCTTCTTCTAAAACAACAACAAAAATAAGAGAGACACGTATAATATGTAGGATTGATGAGTTGTAAAAAATTCAAAGACACATTGCAAATTAAATCAACAACATAATCTTATCTCATAAAAACACCTGGAAAAAGTTCTATAGTTGTTCTTGTAGCATCTTGTTCAATAATGTTTTAGGTTATACAAGTCAATGTATATTTATCTATCTTTTAGTATATTTTTCTGTCGTTTTGTATATTTTTCTGCCATTTTGTAATTATTTTTGTATATCCCCATTAGTCAATACCAAAAGGAAATAACTACTTTACTTTTCCTGGGGTTATAAGAGGTTCTAAGACAAAACACACATAAAAATCAAACATTAAACAATGATTCAAAAAAAATGAAACCTACCAATAGCAAACAGTATTTACAGAATGGTGAATAATGATAAGTCCACTAAAACCACAAACATTTCCCATTAATGATCTGGTTGTTCTGTAACATAGTCTACTATTTTACTTGTAATGACTGGTGACAAAATGTTCCATATTTTTACTACATAACAATGCATTGTTTTGCATTAGTTTCAGAGGTAGGAAGATAAAAATGATCATGTGATGCATTCCTGCTGTTAAAGTCATGTCTATCCAACTGTAATTTATATAATTATTTGATGTGTTTAAAGACACTATTGGACAGTAATCCATGTGAGCAATAACTAATGTTTGAACAATTTTAGAGATGCTTTGTTGTGGTAAAAACTTCTAATAACTGTCATTGAGTAATATTAGACATAAAATATTAATCTTCTAAACAGTATAAACCAAAATGAAGCCTTTCTGTGCTCGCTACTGCCATCATTGGTTAGGAAAGATTATCTAATTTCTCTGTTACATTAATGAAAGAAACCTCAACATGAAAAAATGAAATTAAAATAAAAGATTGAAGCGTGTACCTTGACAGGTGCCGTCCCTCCCATTCCAGCAGGTCTCTTCAGGGGGAGCCCGTTCTGGTTCAGTCTCTGTTTGTTGTTCAGTAACGGTCTCTTCACAGTGCCGCCGTGGTCGTTACGCACAGAGTCGGCTCGATCGGGCGGAGTCTTACACAGCAACTAAACAACACATTCATAACAGTTATTTTAATTTTATTATTTACAGGATGCAGAGAAGATACTGAGAGCAGAGAATAGATCACACAGACTCACCATGGAGCTGTTAGCATCAGGCAAAAACTGTCCAAACTCTGACAGCAGGTCCTCCTGGTTCTTGAAGAGCCTCGCCACCTGAGTGTAAACCTCCTGTTCAGTCAGTGATGGGGTGTAGTTACCTCCAGCCTCTTTAGCATTTCTTTGTTCCTTCTGGGAACAAAAACAACAAATAAAATAGCGCTTACTAGTAGGAATGTCACAAAGTTTCATGTCACAAAATTTCACGACATTAAAAAAGGCAAAATAAAATTCAAAGGTGCACAAACAAAATCAAGTAAAAAAAAAAAGTTTCAGGAACACAAAGGGGCACGATGACATTTGACCATCTTGCTTGCCGTAGCAGCTTACTCACTACAGTGTTTACCAGGTGGAGAACAACGGAAAACAATGCTGTGGTACTGAAAGAATGTTAGAGCCCGAAATGTAACAAGACCCACATTTTTTATGTATTAACTGGTCAATAATGGAACAAAAGCCCTTTAATCCATAAATAATTGACTCACTCTATGATGTAATAAAATTATTACACTATTTGGGGAAAAATATTTTGTCTGCCCCACAACGTAATAACAAATGCAAAAAGGCTCAGCACTTTTTTTACATTATTGACCAGTTGTTACATTTTGAGTTTTATTACATTTTTATAACAATTTGGGTCATTGTTACATATCGGGCACTAACAAGTAAGCTAAGGCAGACCCCAAGACTAAAGCTTTCAAAACTTACGTTTGAGAAATTAGATGTAATAATTAAAAAAAAATAGTTAAATTGGTAAATTTGTCCCCAACTTTCGTACTCAAATTGTTTTTCATCAAAGTTTTGTTACACATTTGTTACTGCTCATTGGGATTTTCCCCCATTTTTCTATATTGTATCTTGAGTATTTTGTATCGTTAGCCCGATATCATATTGTTAAGTGACTATTTCGTTACACCCCTACTCCACCTGCCTGATGTTCTCTTTATTAATACATTTAAAAAAACCCAACGATAAATTCTACAAATGCTGAAACCATTTAACAGTTGGTTTCTTCTCACCTGGTATGTGTGAAGGATCTCCAAGAAGGACTTGTAGATGTCTGGCTGTCCCTGGAAGCGGTTCTTGATCTTGTTGACGTAGTTTATTGCGTGGTTGAACTCCACCGGTTGGTTGCTCTGCACGGGGGGTCCGCTAGACGGCATGCTGCTGACGGGCGTGTGTGACTGAGCCGAGGGAGAGCGTGGGGAGGCGTAGGAAGGGATGGAGGGGTTGGGCTGGCTGGTCGGCGTGTGGGCCGGAGACTGAACCGGCTGTTGAGAATTACATCAGGGACACAACTTAATTACATGTCATTACATGAATGTAGTTTCTACAAATACAAAGAATGTGAACGTTACCTTGCTGGCTTTATTTGGAGCAGGTTGTGAAGGGGTAAGGGGGCTGGAGGTGGTGGCGGAGGCTGCTGTTGCTGCTGATATGGTGGTGGCTGATGCAGCAGCAACAGCGTTGGTAGTGGTGGGGGTGGGGGTGGTGTTTGTGGCAGGCTGTGGTAAAGTCGGATGCTGGCTCAGGCTCACAGGCTGGCTGGGGGGTCCAGTGATGGGGAGGTTCTGGACTGAAATACCATGAGGAGTGATGTAGTGGATCTGACCTGGTGTGGTCACGTTAACCAAGTCGTCGGTTTGGACCTCGATCTTATATCCTGGAGGCAGGAAGGTGTTGAAGCCCATGATGAGGTCGGGGTGGCCTTTGAACAGCTGCGACACACGGTTGATCACCCCTGGGGTGTCTATGCTGTAGGAATGGAAGGAAAAACTGATTCTTAGCACAAGATCACTTATCTGTCATTAATAATTAGTAGTAAAAATCTATAAATCAAAGTTACTGCATTACTCCTCTTTATAGCTCACTGTGCTCTTTATACTGCCCCCTTGTGGGCGAAGGTTTAATAAGGCTAGCTTACTTAAAGGTACAGTCTGCAACTATTATAAAAGTTACTTTTTGTCATCTTTGCTAAAGCTGTCACTAAGTAAGGACAGCTTTACATCAAACTAGTAGTTTGTGTGAAAAAACAGACTCATTGAGCCCCGTCCCCTGCTGATCCTGCTGCCTTTGGCAGATTGCCAGAATGCACAGCGACCGAGCAAAAAGAACCAATCAGAGCCAGGATTGTGTTTGATGGGATGTCTGACAGCTGTTGCTCACAGTCCCCACCCCTTTCCCAGAGCTAGAGTGCAGAAAGGGATCTGAAAGTCGCGGACTGCACCTTTAAAGAGTAACTAAACCTGCTGAATACATACGTATTTGGGTATTAAGTAGTGCTGTTGATGAATCCTTGTTCCACTCTTCAAATTTGAGTAAAGGTATTTTAATTTTGCAACGGAATAAATGCATTGTCACAGCCCACTCAAACATCTATTACCAGCGCTATCAGGCGGGTTTAGCAGTTTCTACATACCAACGGGCTGCGTGCTCCTGACGACGGTCCAAAGTACTATGGTCAAAGTAACTAGTGCAGCGCCCGTAGTCCCACAGTTAGACGTTAATGTAAGGATGCTCAATTAATCAAAAATTTGATTACGATTTTGATTACTATACTCAACGCTTACAAAAATATCATAATCGAGAAAAAACGACAATAAAAACAAAACAAAAACTTTTTTTTTACATGTTTTATTCGCTAAAAAAAAACAAATCCACTATTTCGGACATCTACAAATAATAAAGTTTGGAACACATTGTCAGTACTAACTTAGTTGTTTAATCCACGCACATGCATGCTCCTCCCCTCCACCCAGCCCCTCTCAAAGCCAAAGCTAGCCTGCAGGCCAACATGAGAAAAGTTGTTGCTAGTGGTCATGAAACATGGCAGGAAAAACGCAGCAAAAACGCTTGGTAAAAAGTGGCAAGTCAAATTCTCTTATATGGGAACATTTTGGGTAATAATTTGCAGTTTGGCCCTGAGTAGTGTCTGCTTCACATCATCTTTGTGTGTGCCTGTGGTTGTAGTGGCACAAATCAGCTTATGAACTCACAGCGCTATGGGCTGCCTGAGTGGGTGTGTCTTACTGCTACGGCAGTAACGCCCATAATCAAGACATTTTTTGAATTTCTCTCCTAGTGGCAGGTCAGCAGTAAGCAGGGGTTTAGTTACTCTTTAAGCTCCAAGTTGCCTATAACGACTGCATGAGGATACTGTTTAAAAAGCCTTGTTGAACCTGTGCAAGAGACTTACTTTGTAATGCAAGTGTGAACACTTTTCATTCAGGATCTTATTAGAAACTTGATGTATAATTATATCTGTCGATTGAGGAATTCTCAGAATTCCATCATCCAGCTGTTGACCAACCCATGTCTAAACTCTGTTACCAGTCATCATTGTGGAGACACTGGTATAGTTTGTCTTTTATAATATCCATTTTATACGTATGCTTTTATCCTATGAATACTAATTGTGTCTATGTTTTTAAAATGAACTTCTGAGTCTTAAATAACAATATTTCAAAAAAAGATCAAACACTCCCATTATATCCAATTGTACAATACTCGACTTGCTTCAAACTCCGACTATTTACAAATGTCTGTCTTTTTTTAGAGCTTTCCACTTATGGAACAAATTGCCTAGGGACCTGAAAGACATATTTAAAAATGCTTTAAAAATCATATCTTTACCAATCTTAATGTATATATCATGTATTTCTGTAAATGTATTTGTTGGTGTAATGAAAATGTGTCCTGACACACCTTTTTATGTAATGTTTCGGTATCTTTTTAACTGTCTTAATTTTTTTCTGTTCTTGCATGTACGAGAATCTTTTTTTTTTTTATGAAGTTAGTAACCTTAATAAGCTAATGGAGATCCAATGAACAAATAAACAACTACCGACAGGTTCAGTAGAAAAACACTGATCACCCCTTTAACATTGCACTTGTAATTAGACACAGGTGCTCATAATGTTACAGGTGTGTGGTGCCGTGTAGCTGTAACCATGTGGAGGAAAGTGGAATAGAAAAAAAAAAAATCAACGTACCTCTGTGATTTAAACTCTTTCATAATATCAAGGAAATCATTGTAAACTTGGGGTTGGTTTCCAAACTGAAGCTTCACTTGATCCAGGTAGGACAGGGCATCTTCAACCTATGGTGTCAGAAACAAATCAATAGAAGCTCAGAAATACAAACTCAAAAGTAGTAGCAGTGGTTGAATGCGTGTGCTTTAGACATCATCAGAGGAAGTTTTTTTTTACCTTGAGACGTTGAAACTGTTGCTGTCCTTGGGTTGATGTCAGCGGAGTGGCTGGATGAACGTGACCCTGGACGACTGCAGGTCCTGGGGCCTGGACTGTCAGGTTATGCACATGGGGACCAACGTGAGGTGCTGTGTTGTTGTGTCCGTGTCCACCTGAGCTCTGTGGCATCGTGGAAACCTTAAGGGAAAAAAATCAACTTCATTTTACAGAAAAGGACAATGGGAAGAGGACGTCACGTTCAAAGGACTTCCGATTTTCCATTTTAAATTACCTTCAAGTGTTTACATATTTCTGCATCACTTTTTGCTTTTCTGTTTAGTTTCATCATCTTTCTGTTTAGATGACTTTACTGTCTCTTAGATTCAACTACTGATATTAGTTTTACACTTTTACATATGTACTTCAGAGAACTAACATAAATGAGATTGCTACGCCAAGTAAAATACCATGGAATTAAGCCTAGGAAATATATTGAGATTTAAGATATATCGAGTTTTCTATTTAGGCGATCTATTTTTATTTCATAGCTTATTTTGAATTAAAATACTTATCTTATGAGTTGCTGCTTTCACTACTTCTCAGAACAGCATGAAAAGCACAGTTAGATGGATTGCAGAGTGCATCCTAACTACAGATCTCACTCATAGGTGCCGTCCCTTATTAAAGACAAAAAAACAAAAGTGGCAATAAATGTGCCTGTGTGGCATTCTCATCAGCAAATTTAACATAAAGTTGTCTTTGTAGTTAGAATTTAAAATATATGGATTTTTTATTGTACATTGCCATTTTGAAAACTAAGCAAATAAGTGTGTATTCTGATTCTTCCTCACGTTTTTACATGATCACAGAAAATCAGAGGCCCTGCATTAAGCGTTAGAATCCTTTTAGAATGATTGGTTAAGAGTGAGTTCCAGGATCACATGTAGGAAAGAGTCAATCTCCATATAACGAGTCATACCTGGTAGCCCTGGGGCAGAGAATACTGGATTCCAGTTGAAGGCTGCATGTTGTCTGTGGCTGCCTTTATCACAGTGGGGGCCGGGGCCAGAGCCCGCTGCTGAAAACTTTCTGCGATGCTCTGAACCAGAGGAAGCCGTGTCTGCTGTGGCTGAAGCGTTAATATTGGTTCCTGGTCCTCCGCACGTCTCTTCATTATACCCACATACTCAAACAGGCTGGAGGACAGAAAACAAAGATGAACAAAAGTGGGAGTTAAGTTAAAGTTTCAAGCAAATTTCAAAGATGTACAACCTTTTTTAGAAACAACAACAAAAAAAAAAAGAGTGTACTTTGCCTGTTTTTTTCACCAAATATTTTTAAAGCTGCTATCCCTGATGATCTTATTTCATAAAACAATTGTGCAGCCTCGTACAGCAATGAATCGAACACAATTTATTCAAAAAACAAAGGAAAAAGGTTGAAATTACAGCTTGATAATTCGTTTTCAACTCCACTGTAAACACTTTGTTCATTGAAATTTTCCTGCACTGCATTCTGGGATGTGGAGTTGCAGAGAGGGGTGCATAGAGCCCCTCTTTTTGTAGTATATGATGTATTGATCTATGAGGCATAAACTATGATTTTTATTTAATAAAAAAATATGGTGGTTAGCAGCTTTAAAAAGTCAAATCCCATCGTCAATAAAACAAAGAAGAGAAAATAAATTCACAAGTGTTATTTCACGCGTGCAGTGGCCCCGGTAGTTTGCAGACGGTCCCTTACTCATTCACTGTCCTCCACCTCCAGCACCGACAGCTCTTCTGAAACCATCTCTGTTTGCACTCTCGGGGTCTTTTTTAAATACATTTTGCACCAAAAGACAAACGAGAACGCCCGTTTTTGTCGAGTTGGGTCGCAAAAAACCTTTACATGTTAACCAGATGAGGTTTAGAGTGCAGCTATAGACGCCTGGGGAAGGGAAGCCCTGCCTCGTACCCTCCCCCTCTCTCCGCTCAGCCCACCACTGACCGCTTCCATTAGCCCGGTTGCCATCTTCCACTCGGTGCTTAGGCTGTAGAGGGGTGAGCCCTAACCTTCAGCTTGTGTCACCGTAAACGCTCACTATTAAAGCATCATCTCGGGTGTTTAACGGCCTCACACCGACTAAATCAGGTTTAAATTTGAATCTTTGCGGTGGTTAGCTTATCCTCGGTGTCGGTTTTTGGCTTCAGCGCTGCTTAAAAAGCACATCAGCTTGCTAACGGGAAATGCTAGCGCTGCATTCAAGTTGATCAACTAAGTAACATTTACGACTCACAATCCTATTGTAGTATCACTAGTCATGTGTCTAGTGTATTTTTATTTTACACGTACGGGACATGTTAAAACAGTAAATATATCCGGTTAGCCCGCGTTAGCACTAGCCTCTGTCAAATCGGGTGTTCTTTTCTGGACGCACTGAAGTGCGCCTCTCAATCGTCATTTGAACTACAGCTGACACACACATAGCATAGCTCACAAGTGACTTACATTTAACAAGGCAAGGTTGATTTATCATATTTATTAACAAAGTTATTCACCTTGAGTTGAAAGGAAAGGAAAATCGCATAGACAGAACCTGCTGTCATATGTTGAGGGCAATATTAAATTCCAGCATTCATTTATTGAGGTTATTTATTTTATTTGCAGCAGAAAATTGGAGCTAATATACAAAATGTAAAAACTACATTAACAATACAAAAACATTGGCATAAAAAAATGCTAAATTACAATATTTATTTAAACCACTTTTAAAAACATCTGTGACAAAAGCGAGTCATAATGGAAAGACTTCAATATTGTTGTAGCTCTAGAATTTGGGGTCAGTGCTGGGGGGCTGTATGGGTCCACACGGGTATAAGCAGTCTTATAATTCTCAAAATGTGGAATACGAGTGTTAAATATAAACATTTACGTTCAATTTATTTTATTTCGACATAAACGGTGAAAAATGATGTGGACGGGTGTATATGTAATCAATTTCTTGCTTTGTTTTGCTTGTATTAAAAAAAGTTTGCAAATATATCTATGTTGGTGTGGATATATATATCGTTCTTAATATTCGTATCGCTAATAAAGTTACGCCAGAATACGGCCATGGTTCTTGGGTAGAGTCACGTGTTGGTTCCATGTTCCGGTTCACCCTCACTAACCAGGGACCAACTTCCGGCTGCTTCGACGTCTTTCACCATTAACGGTGGCCGTGGTTAAACTATCGCCGCAGTTCAACATCCTCGAAATAAAGCCTTCACGTACATTTTCAATTTATTTTGGGTCTTTTGACGAAATGCGTGTATTTTATGCCCCATTATACAACTGTAGTTAGTTAAAGTCGGGACCAGTACATCACATACTAATAGTAAACCGTATCTGAATGGACTGGAAGACGATAACACATTATGAATGATTTCACGATAAACTCATCGTGCTCAACTTCAGACGGTAGAATATATCCTGGTATCTGTTGAAATGGTCATCAGGTGAAGAAAATTTGAAGCTACAAATGAGAGACTGACTTTAGCGTCTTTGAGGGAGCTAACAACTAGCATCAGCCACCAATCCAAATGCACATTACCGCGATCGCATTAGCTCAACAGATAGAGATATACGAGAGAAATCCGTTAAAGTCACAATAGAACACACTAGCACTGTGAGCATCGTGCGTGATCCGCTGAGCAAGGTTAAACTGCGGCTAAATGACTGCTAAGTTAGCACAACAACCAACCCCCATCGTTTACTGCGTCTCTCATGCTAGCCGGCTAACGCCAGTGTAACTTACCTCCGGTAGCGGTCTCCAGCTACAGCTGGACTCACGGACGAAGGACCTCCACCGGCTCACCGATACTCGTCTATGCGCCTGGCGACGACGGAGAACAAACGTAGGGAAGGCAGTGAAGTGTGGCGATGTAAAATACGGGTTAACCGCGGCGGATACGTCGCTAATAACAGTGTCTGTATGGAGCGGTCCTTCTGAGCAAAGGGGCGTGGCTATCAAGGAAACGGAACATTCTCCACCCACCGCGAGCGCTGATTGGCCATCGCCTTCACAATGAAAACACCGCTCCTTGGTTCTAGAGCAGAGAAGTGTAAATACATCATCAACAACATTTGACCAGTAATGATACATAAAAATAACTATGGGTTTTACTGGAGTCACTTTGTTTATTTTTCTTTCATTATGTCTATTATTCTTTCTTTTTGTGATTTTGGAGTCATTTGTATATCTTTCTCTTATTTGGGGTATTTTTGTTGTAGTTTTGTGTTTTTGGAGTACTTTTGTGGATTTGGCTTGTGATTTTGTTTGATGTGAGACTGTCAATTTGCATGTTTTTGTGTGTGTATGTTCTGAGTGTGTGTACCCTTTGTGTGTGTACTGTATGTGTGTACGTGTACTGTGTATGTGTGTAGTGTGTGTGCTGACTGTACTGTGTATAGTGTGTGCTGTGTGTGTACTGACTGTACCAGGTGTGTGTGTGTACTGACTGTACTGTGTGTAGTGTGTACTGTGTGTGTACTGACTGTACCAGGTGTGTGTGTGTACTGACTGTACTGTGTGTGTGTGTGTGTGTGTACTGTGTGTGTACTGACTGTACCAGGTGTGTGTGTGTGTACTGACTGTACTGTGTGTGTGTGTGTACTGACTTTACTGTGTGTGTACTGTGTGTACTGTGTGTGTACTGACTGTACTGTGTGTGTGTGTGTGTACTGACTGTACTGTGTGTGTGTGTGTACTGACTTTACTGTGTGTGTACTGTGTGTGTGTGTGTGTACTGACTGTACTGTGTGTGTGTGTGTACTGACTGTACTGTGTGTGTGTGTGTGTGTACTGACTGTACTGTGTGTGTGTGTGTACTGACTGTACTGTGTGTGTGTGTGTGTGTGTGTGTGTGTACTGACTGTACTGTGTGTGTGTGTGTGTGTGTGTGTGTGTGTACTGACTGTACTGTGTGTGTGTACTGACTGTACTGTGTGTGTGTGTGTACTGACTGTACTGTGTGTGTGTGTACTGACTGTACTGTGTGTGTGTGTGTGTGTGTGTGTGTGTGTGTGTGTGTGTACTGACTGTACTGTGTGTGTGTGTGTGTATCTCATATATCCAGCAGAGGGCAGTCCTGTTCGGGTCGGGGCTTCTCATTGGTCCAGGTCCCGTTGGTACCGGAGCTTCTGTATCTTTAAGTCCAGGCTTGTGACGCTCGTGCTGGGACTGAGCGCTGCCACGCTGCTGCGCATGCTCAGTGCGGTGGACCCTGACCGGAGCGCCTCTGTCCCACTGTGTGTTTGCGCGTGCGCGTGTGTATGTGCGTGCGTGTGTGCGCTGACGGCAGCCGATGGAGTGAAGCGCAGACCATTGTTACCATCCCGGTGGTGTTTGTTCTGTTACCGGAGGATGAACCGGGGCCGTGTTAGAGCACGGCCAGCACAGCGATACACCGGAGAACCACGGTAAGCACCATATGTACAACATTTATATTTATTTTATGTTTTTAAAAAAAAAAAAAAAAAAAAAATCTCTTTATAATAAACATGATGTCGCGTGAAGCCTGGGCGCTCTGTCCAATCAGGGCTCAGTCTGCCGGAGGCTGCGGGGATGTTTACACTCGATGTATCACCGTGTAACGATCGATGGATCGGACCCGCACCGTCAGTGCGTAAATGTGTAGGATAGGTTATTTTCTAGCACTGGTGTGGCCTGCAGTGGGACCACAGCATCCAGTCACTGGGATGTAAAAAACAGTGAAAACACGGAGGAATAAAAGCATCTCTGTGTCCTGTAGCTTTAAAAACAGAGTGAAATCCCTCAATAAAAGCCTTAGCTTTGGAAAACACAACACACGTGACATTTATTATTTAACCCTAAAGTAAGTCATGTTATGTAGGTCTAATTTCATGCTAGAGCAGCTCTGAGTGAGGAGCCATGGACTGCACGAGAGCACTAATGGTGTGCTGGGGTATCTGCAACGACACATTTTGGTGATGTGGTCCAAAGAGTTAAAGCAGGGGGTACTCAAACAGGATTTGGGGCAACGAGACACTGGGAATGGGTCGCCCGATGTCATAAAAAAAACCTTTTTGAACACCACACTTGCCATATTTGAACCTATTTACCTTTTAATGCATTATTCCTACATTACTCCCATTTCTGGCACTTCTCCATCAAATTCCAAAGCCTTTTCTGCACATTTTTTTCCCACTTTCAAGACATTTTCAGCACTTATAAACCCTTTACACCACTTTTTCCACCTATTGTCACATATGTTGACCCATTATTGTCATTTTTAACCTCTTTTCATCATATTCATGCTTTTTTCATGCTTTTTTTTTTTTTTCCAATTTAACCATATTCACGATTTGTCATGTACTGTAACTGTTCCAATATTGACATTTTGAACCCTTTTTACCACTTTTTCTTTCCACTCTAATTTGCAACTTTTAACCACATCTGTGGTTCTATGTCACTTTTAACCCATTTTATTTCTGATTAAAACAAGGATTTCCATCTTTAAGATGACTCTATACTATGGCACACATAAAAATAATAAACTTCATGGATAACAGTGGATATTATTCAGATGAATAAATAAATGTGGTTATCACAGATTCATAGAACAATGGATCATCATTTTTCTGACTTTATGGATGGACCCCAAAAATCTCTCCCCTTTATTCCCCCTTATAGATGACCATGTCTCCACATGACTGTTCTAGAATGTTCATGTTTGTGTTCAACCACCTTCAATGCTCTGCAGTCAGTTCAAACTAAAGGCGATTACCCGATTATGACAGAACTCTCTTTAGCAAATAGAAAGGAGGTGAAAACGCTCTTTAAGACGACATTTTGTCAAATAATTTGATCATTTTAATGTAGATCTGAGACAAGATGTTAAACAACAAGCTAATCTGAAGTAATCATTTGTGGGAAATTAAGCTTGTGGGCTTGGTTCTTATTCTTATGATGAAATCAAATTAAAACATAATCCATTTTTGTTTCGGGGATTTAAACTAAGACTGAATCCAAATCTGCTGTCATTTACTCTCCCAGTTTGGGCCTCCACCCTTTATACTGGGACACCAGCCAGAAGTGGTGTGTTATTTAGTGCGCTGACCACACGCCGCCACAGCCCGTGTGTGCTTCAGCAGCTCATTTTTAAAGCTTCTGTAAAGCATCAACGTAAACTGCAACGAACCGCTGTGATTGTCGTTTCAACTGTTTCCAATCGTTTCCACTGAGCACCAAACAGTCCCTGTCATGACTGGGAGTTTTTTAGAGCTGTTTAGAGCTTTTTAGAGCTTTTTAGAGCTTTTTAAAGCTTTTTTAGAGCTTTTTAGAGCTTTTTAAGAGCTTTTTAGGGCTGTTTAGAGCTTTTTTAGAGCTGTTCAGCACTCCAGCTCAAGCTAAAAGTGTCATTAGATGATTGCATTGAGTTTAAAGGAAACTGGAGGCAGTCATAAAGGAGGAGGAGGTGTCGTTTTAAGGTCAGGCTGAGTTCAGATTCAGCTACGGGACGTGAACCCATCTGTTAATGTAAATTATTTAAAATAAAAAAAAAACTATTTTAAATCCTCACCAACAGACATTTGTTCTTTTCTTTTAAAATTAGCGACTGTTTCTCTTCTGCATCTGCAGCATTAGGCCTTTTATAAATATCTGTATATTTAAGTTTAGAATGTCTAATAAACTGCCACAGATCATAGAAATGTCTGGAAAACTAAAACTTTCCAAGCAGTTTTCATTCAATTGTCATTCTTTACGTAATTTGATTAATTTTGGACATTTTTCTGGGTTTTTTTTGGTAATGTTTTTGTGTATTTTCTTTTCTTTTTGGATATTTTCCTGTATTTTTGGAGTTATTTTGTGTGTTTTTGTTGTGATTTTGTTGTCAATATATAATATATATATATAAGTGTTTTCTTATCATTTCTTATCATTTCGGAGTCATTTTGCATATTTTTGTATTGATTTTGTGTGTTTTTAGAGTGAATTTTTCTTTCCTTTTGTGCTTTTGGAATAATTTAAATATTAACTATTTTTTGTATTTTTATTGTGGTTTTGTTTGTTTTTAAAGTCATTTTGTACGTTTTGTTGTCATTCTATATGTAATTGGATTACTTTTGTTTATTTTTCTGAGGTTTTTTGGAGGATTTTTGTTGAGTTTTTTTGCATTTTCCTTTATTTTTGTATATTTTCCTGTATTTCTTGAGTCATTTTGTGTATTTTTCTCCTGATTTTGTTTACTTTTAGAGTAATTGAGTGTATTTCTCTCTCATTTTGAATGTTTTTCGAGTCACTATGTATATTTTGTTGTGGTTTTGTGCATTTTCGGAATCATTTTGTGTAATTTTTATTCTTTGATTTTGTGCTTTTGAAGTCATTTGTATATCTTTCCCTCATTTTATGAATATTTTGTGCATTTTTGTTGTGGTTTGGGGTGAATATGTTAATTTTTTCTATCGTTTTGGGAGTTTTTTGAGTCATTTTGTTAATTAATTAATAATAAAGCAACAGCATCTTTGTGTCTGTGCTTCCTTTGTTCGTGCTTTAGGAATAACACACTTTCCCTGCTTAATCCGCCTTTGTAGATATTTCTAATCCAGAAGGTTTGCATGTCGTGTATGTATGTTGTCCAGATTAGCTCTGGGGGGGTTGGGTGGGGGGGTGGGTGTCATTGGTACAGATCTGCACTGAGGAGGCCGATTAAGCAGCTGCTTTGTTTGGGCTCGATTTGGCTGCAGGGTTGAAGTCTCCAGCTGGGACTGAGGCTCGGTTTTATAAAAGACACCAAACTGGCTCAGATACATGTTATAATATTATTCCCCCCCCCCCCCTCCCCCAATGCAATTCTATAATGTTCATGTCAACCGTGCACGATTAGGCTTTTATCTAAAGTTAGGTGGAATCTATAGAAGCTGTGTGATGAGCAAGCGACCTGTGCATGATCTGCATCACACAAGGGCAACATGTCCACATAGCTAACTAATCCCTGGGTCTAGTTTTGTTAAGCCCCCAAATGTAAACAAACAAAATGACAGATAAAAACACACAAAAAACTGTAAAAATGGAAGAAAAAAAAATCCAGATTTACAGAAAAACCCACATAAGAACAATAAATAAAATACACAAAACCACAACAAAAATGCACAAAACAACACAAATATATGAAATGAATCATAAAAAAATAAATAAATAAATGGGATGAAAATATACAAATAAATCAACAAAAATACATAAAAGGTCAACAAAATAACATTAATTGACAAAATTGAAGTTCATCAAATGAATCATAAAATGCACACAAACAACAACAAAAACACAATAAATGGGGCGGAAATATACAAAGAAAGCAACAAAAATACAATAAAAGTCAACATAAATACATACAGATAATCCAAAAGCAACCACAAAAAACACAATAAATGGAATGAAAATATTGAAAAAACTCAACAGAAATACATAAAATGTCAACAAAACAACATACATATACAAAATTGACTCTTTAAACACACAAAACAACTGAAAAAAAAATCACACACAAATAAATAAAAATACAACATAAATACGTAACATTAATCCATAAACAATCACAAAAAACAACAATAACACAATAAATGGGATAAGATATACAAAAAAAACAACAAAAATACATTAAAAGTCAACATAAATACACACATTTGAATCCAAAAACACATAAAATACAAAAAATACACAAAACCGTTATATAAACACACAAAAATGGCACTAAAAATCCACAAAACCTTTTCTGTTCTTTCCTGTATTAATGCTCAGATTGGTCATTATTATATTATGAATGTTGATAATGTGACCCTCGGCTCAGATAAAATCACCTCTGATCTACTTTATTTGTGCTCTATGTGACCCTGCTCTATAATAGAATGAATGGAGTGCTCAATAATGTAGCAGTGGAGCACAACACTTGTGTTCTGATGCTTTATCTAACAAAGCAGGAATGAAGTCACTCATTAGGTCCATTCCACCCCCTCTGTTACTAAAACAGTGTCTCCTGTGTTTGCATAGAGGAACAGATTTTCATCAGAATATAATCAAAGTTACTGATGTAATAACTCAGATATGATGTGTTACAGTTTATCACAGTCAACCATCTTCTAAAGCATCGGTTGGTTAATGTTATGACACCAAGAAACTGATCCTATCTGACGTTTTCAACATAATAGAAAAATAGAAGATAAGAATAGAATACACCTTTATTGAAAACAATAAAGGGAAGAACAAATGTTTTGTGAGTTTTTCTGGTCATTTTGTGTATTTTTCTCTCATTTTGTGTCATTTAGTTGTTATCTTTTTGTCTTTTGTGTGTATTTTTTGTCTAATTTTGTGTAATTGAGTGTATTTCTGTTGTCGTGTTGTATTTTTGGAGTCATTGTTGGTGGATATTTGTTGTAATTTAGTAATTTTGAAGACATTTTTTAGTGTATTTGCGTTTTTATGTCATAATTTTGTAAATTTCTCATTTTCTAATTTTCTTTCACTTTGTGTTTTTTGTCATTGTGTAGTGTATTTTTCTTTAATTTCGAATGTATTTTCATATCAGCATTTAGAATAATGACCAATGTGAGCATTTATATAGAGTGATGATTTGTTTTTGTTGTATTTCGTACGATTTTTTTTTATTGTCATTTTGTGTTTTTGGAGTCGTTTTTGTGTCATTTGGTGATTTTGGATATATTTTTTCTGTATATTTGTTGTGATTTTTGTGTGTTTATGTTGTCATTTTGTAATTTTCTTGTTTTTTGAGTCATTATGTGGTATTTTCGGTGTTTTTGGAGTCTTGTGTATTTTTCTGTAATTCTGTATGTATTTTGAAGTCATTTTTGCGTTTTCTTTCTGGAGCGAGGGCCACATGTGGCCCCTGGTTTGTTCTATTCTATACCTTCCTATCTGATTCAGGCTGACTGGAGATTTTTCCCACACTGTGCTGCCCAGTGACCAGCAGAGCTCCCAGTAACTGACAAGTGTCCTTATCTTTGTTGTCTGCAGATTTTGACATGAAGAAGGACATTGAGACTCTGATAGCAGAGGAACGGGCTGATATACTGTTGAAATATGCTACGGTAGGTGTTAGTTTTCCCTTTAATTCAAATTATCTAAGGATCTACTACTTTTCTTTAGATGTAAATATAATAATAAAGTTATAACAGCGTTTTCAGTGTTATAAATATAAATAATTCTATATAATACTGCCTGTTCTATACTATCTGTGTGTCGGATAAACCATCTGTTTGTTACAAAGTGTTGTTTTATAAATCGGAGGAGGACGAGAGTGTGGCTACGCTTGTGTGTGTGTGTGTGTGAAACGTGGGTGGATGTGTGTGCGCTGCCAAAGAGCCGTAACAACAACATGTTGTGTAACGATAAATTTGTGGCCTCTTTCTGAGGCAACTGGACAGTGATGATGATCATAATTCACGTCAGAAATGTCTTTGGACCCATTTATGTCAACTTATAGCCTCAAACACATGTGGGCGTCGCCATTTTGGAGATTTCAGTCAATCAGCATTCACCTGTCATGTTCTCGTCACATCAGGACGTGTTTCCACTCCCATAGAGAGTCTATGACACGTGTCCAATTCAAGGCATTCAATTCAAAACATGAATCATTGTGTAAACGACAAAATCATTCAGTTGTAGAAATCTCGCTCGTCCAAATCTACAAATTCATTGAAACCAAAGTATTTGTCAGAGCTCACAGTTCTCACTGTGTTTATATCACATGATGGCAGTCATTTTCCATCTCAAATTCTTTAAATAACTCAAATTATTTTCCAAAATCCTGCAATTTTCCTCAAATTACTCCACAAATGTCTCTAAATATAATATGGATTGGTAAATAAATAAAACATTTTGTGATTTTCTTGTTTTATATATATTTATTTTCTATTTACTGGTATTTGTTATCAGTGTATTTTTGTTTTTGTTTTGTGTATTTTTCTGTCATTTTGTGTATTTTTGCTGTCGTTTTGTATCTTTTTCTGTCATTTTGTGTATTTTTGTTGTCGTTTTGTATCTTTTTCTGTCATTTTGTGTATTTTTGTTGTCGTTTTGTGTATTTTTGTTCTTGTTTTGTATATTTTTCTATGGTTTTCTGTATTTTTCCTGTCATTTTGTGTATTTTAATTCTCGTTTTGTATGTTTTTCTGTCATCTTCCATATTTTATGTCACTTTGTGTATTTTTGGAGGCGTCCTGTCTTTATTTGGCATCATTTCGCACATTTACACTACGCTAAAAAAAAACTGGGGGCAGCATGTGGCCCATGTCTGGGGGGTTTTGCACAAAACCAGGATAGGGGATAAAGCCTGGAAAAATCAGCTATCTTGGATAAACTTAACCTTAAGTCGGTTGAAAGCCGGCCAAGTTCATCCAGGACAAGTAACCATGGTGATTTAGCCTCTACAGCTAACCTGTAATCATGGTGATTTAGCCTCTACAGCTAACTTTGTTCTTTCCTATGTTAATGCTCAGGTTGTTCAATATTCTGAACGTTAACATGAATGTTGATAAAGTGAACTTCAGATCAGCTGCTGTCACGTGTTTGCATGTGAAACCAATGAAAGTCCAGTTTGATGCACTGGTTTCCTGAATGCTGTGTTGCAATGGAACCAAAGGAGAGCGTGTGGTGAATTCAGGTTAAATTAACTCAGGTTTGGACATCTCTGCTGGAACACTGTGTGTCCTGGAAACTATTTTTAGTCTTCTCACTTTCATGAGGGTGACGTCGCTCCCGGCTCTACAAACCATGAAACTGTGCACGTTTACCCCCCCTCTCCTCCTCCAGCCCAGGATGCTGATTGGTTGCTTCCCAGACCTGCAGCCAACCAGACAGCAGTGATGGTATTGACAGAGAGCTCTGTGATTGGCTGTGGGAGGATTAGTTCTCCCTCTATGTTATGTCAACATTGTTAGAAAGCTACTGGAATGGAATTTCCATGATGTAAAGTGAAGGATTTTTACTGTTTCTACAGCATTTTACACATAAATACACCTGCCTTCATTTACATCAGACATGGGCAACTGGTGGCCCGCAGGCTGCATTTGGCCCTCAACCTATTTTTTACGGCCCCAAGACGAACACACAAATCGACTTCAACAACACGCAAAGTAACCGAAAAATATACATAAGTGCAGAAAAATCTGAGCAAATGTCTCCAAAATGATACAAAACAACAACTAAAACAAACACAATTAGAGAAAAATATACATAATGACTCCAAAATCAGACAAAACAACCAAAACACATAAAATGACTCGAAAAATGCACAAAATTATTCCAAAACTGGACAAAAATACTCAAAACGACAGAAAAATCAGACAAAACAATGACAAAAACACATTAGATAACAGCAAAATACACAAAATGATTCCAAAAACATACAAAACAACAACTAAAACAAACAAATGGTGGAAATATATACTCTATGATTCCAAAAACACACAAACTAACAACTAAAACACACAAAATGATGGAAAAATATACAAACTGATTCCAAAAAGGCACTAAACAACACCCAAAACAAGCAAAATGACAGACAAATGTGCAAAATTAATAAGAAAGAAACACAACATGACAACAAAAACAGATACAATAACACAATACACAAAATGCTAAGATTGGTCTTTATTCTAAATTCTTATTCTACATGAATGTTGATCATGTGACCCTCGGATCAGTCGATCACAGTTTTGTGGCCCCCGTGATGACACTGTGTTGATTTGTCTAACGTTGTGTTTTTTCTGTGTGCAGGGCAGACAGGGTGGAGTGGAGATCAACCCCTGGGAGGATGGAGAATACAGCCTCTACAAAGTCATCGACCGCTTCGGCTTCCTGCAGTAAGTCTGTCCCACGCCTCGGAAATTAAAACAAATACTGGAAATGATTACGAATATTTGCCTTCTTCATTAGAGAGAAACTCAGGTCTGTACTAAATGATTACACTCTAGATTACGGACACTCATAGTGTGTGGATGAGTCATGAATCACTATAGAGATGAAAGCATGGGCAACTTTTATCACTGGATCATAGTTTGTGATTAGTGATTATCAAAATAAATGTCAGCATTTTGAAAAATTACCAATCTGAACATCAATAAGAACAAAGGTTTCTTTTTTCTCATTTTTATTTTGACATTTTATCAGTTTTTGTTGTAATTTTGTGTGTGTGTGTGTGTGTGTTTTTTTTAAAGTCATTCTATGTATTATTTTAGTGCTTTTGGATATATTTTGTGTGTTTTTGTTGTTTCGTGTGATTTTGAAATCATTTTTGAAAGTTTCTGATGTAGTTTTATGATTTTGGGAGTCATTCTGTGTATCTTGTAGTTATTTTACACATTTTTGGATACATTTTGTACATTTTTTGTATATTTTAGTTGGGTGTGACTTTAAAACTCATTTTGTGTGTTTTTTGGAGTCTTTCTGTATGTTTTTATTGGATACATTTTGTGTATTTGGTTAGTGTGATTTGAAGATGATTTTGCCTGTTTCTGTTGTCGTTTTGTGATTTTTTGAGTCATTCTGTGTATCTTTTTAGTTGTTTTGTGCATTGTATTGTTTTTTTTTGTATTTTTTTGTCATTTTGTGTGTTTCAAATGTGATTTTGTATGTTTCAGAAATCATTTTTTGTGTTTTTGTTCTCCTTCTGCCCATTTTTCGAAGCCTTTTGTCTAATTTTGATGTACTTTTGTGTATTTTTCTCTGATTTTTGTGTTTTTTCTTGGAGTCATTTTCTGTATTTGTTATTGGAGCCACACAATATTAGCCGCACGCTGTCGTCTGACGTCTCTGATAAAAACGCTTTAATAAAAGCAGCTAATTTCTGTTCCAAATGTGTTTCTCCGTGTCTTTGCTCAGTGAGGTGGAGCTGCCAGCACCGACTGTGCACGAGGAAAAGGTAAAGCTGGTCACTCATTTCTAAACTGAAGCCTGTGTGTTTATTTATCAAGTGCGTTCACTTCCACAGCGGAAGCAGCTGGAGATCGAGCGAGTTGAGAAGTGGCTGAAGATGGTGAAGAAGTGGGAAAAATACAAGAACAGTGACCGGGTGGGTGACACCAACCAGTTTAGAGTTTAGATAAAAATGGATTAAGTTTAAATGTCCCACATCATGCTATTTTTGACCCACCTCTATTTGTTCTAAGAACTCTAAAAACATAGTATTTGAGGTTTATTTTCCTAAACTCATCTGTTTTCCAGAGTTTTAGCCTCTGAAAACTCACTTTCTGACCAACTCTACACAAACAGGCTGATTTGTGGCCTACTTATGCATATTCATGAGTGGGCGTGTCTATAGACAGGACAATGACTTCCTCCTCCCCACACAGTGACGTAGGGCCAGAGGACGGCCCACCCTACCACCCACCCACTCCGTAGCTGTGCTCATGCTGCTTTATAAACACGAGACAGAGCGTGGGGGCGGGGCGTTCACCGGTACATACGTAGACTGTAGAAAATACATACATAGCACTGAGCGAAGGACGCTGAAATGCTCACCTTTGTGGGCGTGTCTATTTACAAGTCAATAACGGCAGAGAGCTTCCTGGAGGCGTGGCTTCTCCAGCTCAGTGCTGCGTCAAATTCGTCATCAAAGTGGGAACGCGTCATCAAATTGTAGCGAGGTGTTTGGGTTCACCCTGTAGTAAGAAAGGAGCAAATCACCCTCTAACTAACGATTGAGGGAATCAATGAAAAAAACACTTTGGGCCTGTGTATGAAGCCCTAATAGCACTTTATCATGTTTAAAGCACAGAAAAGTCCATTTAGCGTAACATGGGCCCTTTATGAGTGCTGCTTTCTCTCCCTTTGCTGCAGTCTATGGTACACGTATCTATGTTTTTTCACCCTCAGATGGTGAAACGGGTGTATAAAGGAATCCCTCTGCAGCTCAGAGGAAGAGCCTGGGCTCTCATGCTGGATGTGGAGAGGATGAAGAAGGAGAATCAGGGCAAATACGAGGTGATTATATGACCCAGGTCTTCTATTATTGACAAATAAACCTTATAATTCATTTACTTCCCCTTCATTTGACAAGTAAAAAAGGAAAAATAGAAAAGATTCACATTTCCTTTGTCATCTATAGATAATGTTCTAGGGCAACCATTAATTCTCGTCTTCCCTTTTTTTTCCTCAGAAAATGAAAGATCAGGCCAAACTGTGTTCATCGGAGATCAAACAGATCGACCTGGACATCAACAGGACGTTTAGAAAACACATCATGTTCATGGATCGCTTTGGAGTGAAGTGGGTTTCTCCGTCACATAACTTCACAAACACAAAAATACACAAAATGATTCCAAAACCGCACAAAACAACAACTAAAACAATCAGTTACCTCACAAACACACAAAATGACAGAAAAATATACAAAATAATTCCCAAAACACACAAAACAATAACTAAAACAATCAAAAACTATTCCAAAACCACACAAAATATACAAAATAATTCCAAAAACACACAAAACAATAACTAAAACAATCAAAATTACCTTACGAACACACAAAATGACAGAAAAAATATACAAAATGATTCCAAAACCACACAAAACAATTAAAATATACAAAATGACTATGTTTTCTTAAATCCAGAGGGTGGACAGAAAATGTGATATATGCCTATCTTCATAGAAACCCACAGTTTAGACAGTGTCAAAAGTAACACTAACAAGGGGCTCAATAAAGAACAAAATAAGTCATTTAGAAGCTGCAGATGCAATAAAAAAAGCACTTTAAACGCACACTTGTGGAGGTTTGATGAGGTTAAAGACATCCAATGGTTGCCATGGTAACGTAAACTTCCCGTTTCAACTGGATGACTCGTAACTAAGCACTTAAACGTCACCTTGAAATGACATTTCCCCATAGACTCTCTGTGGGAGCGAGGGTGAGTATACCTTATGCGTAAAAGCTGATTGGCTGAAATCTCCAAAATGGTGACGCCCACATTTAAAGGGTTATTACGTGTCAGTGCCTGACTTGAGCCTGAACTCTGAGCTGGACGGGCTATGGCGTTGCTATGGAAACCTGATTCCTCAGCAGTGATGTCACTGACTGTTTGACAGACCACATGTGGGACAGAGCAGCAGTGGAAAGTCAGCGCTCTACAGAAATGAAGCAATGACCACGACGAGTGTTCTTTCTCCATGGTTACGCTCCGTTGGGATTTAAAGGGACATTCCCACCGTGTATTGACTGTGTTGCAAATATTTCAAAAAAGCAGAGTGACAGGTTTCCTGTAACTTTGGTTCATTTATGACAACAACAGTTTACAAAGTGTGCCTAAAGTAGTGCTTCTCAAGGTGCGGGGCGCGCCCCCCTGGTGGGGAATGGAGACATGACAGGTGTGGCGCGACAAACAGGAGGACATTTTTATTTTCCTGCCAATCTCCTGAAAAACCTTTCTTCATTAACAATAAAGATTGTTAACACTGAATAAAACACCGACACACAAAGAAAGTGATAATGAGAAGCTTAAAAATGAAAAGAGCATTAAATATGAATCTGCATTAGAACTAAGTGTAACGTGGAACTAAAGTGCAAACATTTTGCAGAATTTCCTGTTTTGTTTTCTGAAACTTTTTGGCACCGATTGCAAACAATGTTTCATGATTTCCTGTATTTTTTTGACTGCTGCACTTTTACATTTTGTTTTTTTAATGCAGTTTATTTTAGCTTTTGATTTAATTATGAAACATGTAACTTGCGTTATGAAACATGATGTTACTGGTTCCCTCTTCGTTCATTTCATTCTTGCACCAAATGTTCTTTTTAGTTTTCTACTACACTTTTAAATGTGTGTTTTTTTTAATTAGTTTAATTTAGTTTTTGATTTATTATGAAATATGATGTTACTTGTTCCCTGTTAGTTCCATAAATTTGAAAAAGTGTTTATTATGGCCAAGAGCATGCTCAGTAACTCTAAATGACACTGCAGTGATAGATGATGTGTTAGCAGCAGGAATAATAATGGAAATGTGTTTTTTTTTTCTGCTTTTGTTTTGTCTCTTTTCTCATTTCCTGTGCTTTTCAATAACTTCCCCTCGTGATTATTTTCCCTGTCTGTCACATTTATCCTCTGGTCCTCTCTTCATTTATTCCTTCTTTTTTCACTTGTTTGATTTTTTGTGGACTTTACATTTTCTTCTCCTTTTCTCCTCATCCTGTTTTGTCTTTATAACATAACATCTTCCTCATCTACTCTTTGTCTTTCCTCTCCTCAGACAACAGTCCCTGTTTAACGTCCTCTCTGCGTATTCAGTCTACAACACGGTAAGGGTCCCATCGCTATAAAAGACCACGTTAGTTAACTATGTTTAAATTGTGATGATTCAGCACCATGAATGGGTTGAATCTGAACTGTGTGCAGGAGGTGAGCTACTGTCAGGGCATGAGTCAGCTGGCTGCTCTGCTGCTGATGTACATGAACGAGGAGGACGCGTTCTGGGCCCTGTCTCAGCTGCTGACCAATCAGAAGCACGGCATGCACGGTGAGACGTGACCCACGGCTCAGAGACGGGCAGCGTTTATCACAGGAAACTGGGATTATCTGATCCAGGGGCCACATTATCAATATTTACTGATCTGAGTGTTAATACAGGAAGGAACGTTTGTTGTTGATTAGTAGAGTCATTATGTTCTAGTGTTCTCTTTGTGTCTTTTGTTGTGGAATTGTGCGTTTTTGAAGTTATTTTCTGTGTAACGTGGAACTAAAGTGCAAGAATTTCCTGTTTTGTTTTCTGAAGCTTTTTGCCACATATTGCAAACAAAGTTTCATGATTTCCTGTATTTTTTGACTGCCGCACTTTTACATTTGTTTTTTTTTTTTTTAAATTCAGGTGATTAGTTTATTTTAGCTTTTGTTTTATTTATGAAACATGTAACTTGCGTTATGAAACATGATGTTACTGGTTCCCTCTTCATTCATTTCATTCTTGCACCAAATGTTCTTAGTTTTCTACTACACTTTTAAATATGTTCTTTTGTTGTTGTTGCAGTAATTAGTTTAATTTAGTTTTTGATTTATTATGAAATATGATGTTACTTGTTCCCATTTTGTATATTTTTCAGTCGTTTTTTAAACGTTTGTTGTTGATTATGAGAGTCATTATGTTCTCGGGTTCTTTTGTTGTCGAATTGTGTGTTTTTGAAGTCATTTTCTGTATTTCTGTTTTGTTTTGTATATTTTTCTGTTATCTCTTATTTGTGTTGTTGTTTTGTCTCTCAGTTGTCATTGCGTGCATTTTTCTGGTATTCCAGGAATTTTTGTTGTCATTTTTTTCGAGTCATTGTGTGTTTTTGTTTTTGTTATCATGTTGTGTGTTCTTGTCATTTTCCATTTCTGTCGTTTACTACATTTTTGTTGTCGATTAGTTATTAGTTAGTTAGTTTTATTTTGTGTGTTTTCTTTTTGAAGTCATTTTCTGTATTTTTGTTATGGACATTTGTTGGCATTTTAAGTCATATTATGTAACTTTGTTGGCATTTTGTGTGTTTTTAGGAGTCCTTTTGTGTATTTTCTTTTATATTTTTTGTATCTTAGTTGTTACTTTGCTGTTGTTTGGTTTTTTAAAAAAAAAAGTTTTGAATGAGTTTGTTTTGGGTGCTGCCAGTTGCTCACGTCAGCGCAAAGTGTTTAAAGAACTCAATCACAGGCTGGTGGGAATTAAACAGGATTCTCTCTTTTTTAAGGCTTTTTTGTTCCTGGCTTTCCTAAACTTCAGCGCTTCCAGACGCATCACGACCAGATCATTTCCAAACTCATACCTAAGCTAAAGAAACATCTGGTGAGTTTTTGTTCACACAGCTGCAGCTGAACGGGATGCTGAATGGATTATTTCCTGATTGTCTCTTTGTTTCCTTACAGGACAGAGAGCAGATGTCTGCAGGCATCTACAGCACCAAGTGGTTCCTCCAGTGTTTCATTGACAGGGTGAGGACTCATCATCATTCCTCTCCTTCCACCTAATTCAGACATAGGCAACTGGTGGCACAGGGACCACGAGTGGCCCTTGGTCTAATTTTGCACTGCACCAAAATGAAATGCAAAAAATTACTAATAATCCATGATATGAAAGAAAATAGACAACGTTTACTCCAAAGACACACAAGACGACAACAAAAATACAGAAAATTACTGGAACAAAAAATGACAAATACACAAAATACTTGAAAAAACATTTAAATCACAAAGAAACAACAATAATTGACTCTAAAAACACACAAACAAACAACAAAAAAACACTAAATGACTACAATAATCCTTGATTTGACAGAAAATAGACAACGTTTACTCAAGACGACTACAAAAATACAGAAAATTATACAAAACAACAATAAAGCTCTCAAAAATGTCTCCAAAAACTACAAAATCATAAAGAAACAACAATAATTCACTCTAAAAACACACAAAATGAGAAAAATATATAAACAACAAAGAAAAAACCCACAAAAGGACTCCAACGTTACAATTAAATTACACAAATTCACTCCAAAAACACACACGACTACAGGAATACACAATAATAACAAAACTATACAAAACAACCCTTTCTTCTTTCCTGTAATAATGTTGGTCATTATTCTACTCTGATAACACTTTCCATCTCTGTCCTATATCTTGATGTTTCCCATTGAGCATGAGCTGAATTTAACAAACAACTAAATATGAAGAAATAACAAGAAATTTGGATGAAATCTGATCAACAATTTCTCCTGATTAAAAACATTCTCCAGAAAACAAAAAACTGCCCTCATGTGAACGTGATCCCTTCCCACAGCGCCCAGGCAGCGTGCCCGTCACGTCTGACCAACAGGAAGTTTGTTTTTTGTTCTCGCCACCACCAGACTTCCTAAAGTTTGAACAGAAACAAGCGCTTAAGAAGATGAATGAACGAGAATAAAAACCGCAACACTTTTTTATTCATTTTGATCTAGATTTTAACTACAACTGCTTTACTGTAGAAGAAGAGAGTAGAAAATCATTTTCAAGAATGAATCTTGAACTTTTTGACAGTTTAAGCTGGTTTGCTGTCACATATGCAAGACAAAACCTCCTGTACGATGAAGCTTTTTATTTGCAAAGCCGTGAAATCATGAACAAACATAAATGAAATATAAGTAAACTCAGAGTTCCTAAACGGGATGGCTGCAGCACACGTCTTGGTGATTTGCAGAGGTTTGAGACATTGCATTAGTAGCTGTCTTGCTAAGCTGTTATTAGCCTCCTTCGTTCCATGCCCACAATCCTGTGGTGTTGGTCTGGCAGTGAGGGGCCGCTGTCAGCACTTCTCCATCCTGCTGAGCTGAGCTGAGGGGCCGGGGGCCTCTGAGGTCTGGGACTCCACCAAACAAACCTCCCCGACTCCAGCAGGATGGAGAGTGTGCAGATACGTCAATGCGCTGACATCCACAATCTGACCGTTTATGTTTCCCCCCGTGTAGACGCCGTTCACCTTGACCCTTCGCTTGTGGGACATCTTCATCCTGGAGGGGGACAAACTCCTCACGGCCATGGCCTACACCGTGTTGAAGATGCACAAGAGTAAGAAATGACTCCATAGACACTCCACTTTTACTCCAGCATCTAGTAATAAGGGGTTTTCCATGCCAAAGCAGAATTGTGGGAAAGTTGAAAACTTGTGGTTTCAATCCATCAAGTAAGAAAATGTGGTCGCAGAACATTTGTAAGCAAGAATTCTATAGTAGAAGAAGAACGTCCCATTAGGACAGACAGAAGTAGACAATGGTTATCAGAAGAAACACGGCATGTGATACACATTGTGTCTTTGTGTGTGTGTGTGTGTGTGTGTGTGTGTGTGTGTGTGTGCCGTCTCGCAGAGCGGATGCTGAAGATGTCCCTGGAGGAGTTGCGTGAGTTCCTGCAGGAGCGCATCGCTCAGACCTTCTCCTGCAGTGATGACCTGGTCGTGGAGCAGTTGCAGGCCAACATGGCCGAGCTGAGGAAGATGAAGCTGGACCTTCCTCCACCAGGTACGGTAATGCCACGTGTTAAAAAGTCAAGGAAAAGTTCATTAATCCTGAGACAAGCTGAAGGACGGATGAAAAGACAAGTGTTTCGGTCCTGGAGAGCTACTGTCCTGTGTGTCTTAGATGTCTTTCTAGCTCCACAGAAAGCTTGATAATGAGCTACTTTTTACAATCAGCTGTGGTGGAACAGGGGAGCATCTAAAACGTGCAGGATCCCTGATAAATAGTTTGGGATGTTTAAAGGTTTGTTGGTGAAAAATGGCAGAAATGCTTCTGTCAAACTTTGCCTAAAGCAGCTGTGGCTACAGCAGAATGACTGGTGTTCGTTTCGAATCCAAATCACAACCCCCAATTAGAAAAGTGGACAAAATCCTGGTAAATTTTTTCCTGTTTATTAAATGTCAACATGTATGAAATACTGTTTGTGTTATTATTAGGGGCCAGAGATCCTAATCTGCTGCTGCTTCTTCTGAGGAAATCCTATTCCCCATGCGCGACAATCACCACATTTAGCACAAAAGTCCACTTTCATCCCAGATTGCATCATCTGCAAAATCAGGCCAATAATCCTAAAGGTGGCGCTACAGCAAGCCTCTAAAAATCAAAATTTTGAAAATTCACAACAAATCAACCACATGTGCTACAGATTTGCAACTTTCGCCAAAATGTAGCTCCACTACTGAAGTAACTTTTTTTTTTTGTACATTTAAACCTTTTGCAAATTATCAAGTCCATCACTCTGTTTTTATCAAAAAATTTAAATTTATCAAACCTCCCACAATTATTGCTCGATTGATATCAAACTTGCTACGTCACATCCTCAGGCTGTCCTACACAAACCATCCACACAGATTTTAGATTAATTAAAAACTGAGCCTACAGTGGATCAAAAATGTTTGTCTATTAATGGTAAACATATACTTGCAAATTCTTGCTATAAATACTTTGATTGTTCATTAAAAAAAACACTTTGGTGTCATCGTAGATGATGTTTGAAAAACATCAGGATTTTATCTAAAAAATGTAATTTTTCTCAGCATTTTGAATTTTGCTTCCATGCGAATGATTGGAATCATTTCTAAACATTGGTTTTCCACTTATCGAGCCAATAAATCATTGTTAGAAACAAATTACCAACATTTCCAAGCTGTTTAGGCGCAATGTGTGTATTTTTGTCCTAATAACTTTAAACGCTGCTGTCACATTTCGCCTAAAATAACCTAAAATTTTACAGATGAAGCTGGAATTTTGTCCATTTCTTTCATGAAGGTGTTTTGGTATTTTGTCCTGTTACTTATTGGTCTGTCAGTTAAACCAGTATCTGCCTCAGGATACAGGATCCTTCTTTCCTAAGTCTCCCAGTTTCCCTCACACTCTATAACATCAGGAACGTGTTGTTCCGTCAGTCCTTGGTTTCCTTTCTGCTCGTCCTCAGTCGATCCTTCTGAACTTGATAGTTCCAGTGAGTGGTGGGAGTTAAAAAGCAGATACCGATCTGTGCGTGTGTTGGTTTCCTGTAAACCTCAACGCCTCATATCTCCATCTCCAGTCCAAAAAGAACACACTGTTTCCACTGATTTTGACTTGATATATCCGTATGGTTTATCCCTCCAAGTAATCTGTTTTGTTGGAGGTGCATTATAATAAATCTCAGGGATACAGTGAGGAATAAACCTCGGACTGGTCACCAGTTCATCACATCACTCTGACTGTCAGAGGCAGCCTCACTAGTCAAAGAGCCACCCAAAGTCTTAATCTTATCATTTATTATATATTTATCATTTTGAAAGCCTGAGGCTTACAGATTTTCAGACTTCATTAACTGAAATAATTAAAAATGTATTTCAGTAAAACTAAACTAAAAAATAAAAACAATTCTGAGGAACATTTTGAAGCTAAACACTGAGATTCAAACTGACTGCTAAAGTTCACACTGATTCAATGCAGAAAAAGTCTTAACATGTATGTGGGTGTCTTATTTTGAAAATCTACCAAGCAGCTGCCCACACACGTGCACACACGTCTGTATATGATCTACTGTATATGTATATGTAAATGTTTATTGCTTATTTTTATTCTTTTCTCATTTATTGTTTTTAAATGACTGAATTTGTCCTTTTAATTATTAAATTCTTGTCTTACCTTGTCTTGTCTCGTCTTGTCTCTCTGTATCTTGCCATGTCTTGTTGTATCATGTCTTGTCTTGTTTCATCTCGTCTTGTGGGGTGGGGCCTTGTCATTTCTTTTTGTGTGGTGTTGTGTCTTATCTTGTCGCGCCTCGCCTCGTATTGTCGCGCATTGCCGTGACTTGTCTTGTCGTGTGGTGTCTTGTCTTGTCTTGCCTCCCTGCCTCGTCTTGTATTGTCTCGCTTTGTCCTGTCTTGTCTTGCCTTGCCGTGTGGTGTCTTGTCTTTTCGTGTGGTGTCTTGTCGTGTCCTTCTGTTTCAGGAAAGCCTGATGAGTTTCCTCGTAAGCCACTCGGCCAGGAGCTGCCGGTCCTCCTGAGTCCTGTCCCGCCCTCCAGTAGAAAGCCTTCCTCTGCCAGCGGGTTGCCCCGAGCGTCCATAAACCTTAACATCATGTCCAATCAGTCGGACGTCATCTCCCCTGACCAAAGCCCTTCCAAGGATTCCAAGTACCTGGATGCTGCAGACGAAGCCCCTCTGCCTTCTCCGGACCCTGTTATCATCCACAGCCAGGCACTGCTGACCCCTGACGGCTCACCACTGATGGGGCCACCTCCGTATCGGTCCCCAGAGACGGAGCATTCGTCTGCGGACCTGACGGACACGGGTACTGAAGACACTTGGGATCAACCCTCCCATCAGCTGGTGCGGACTTTATCAGCACCCATAGCTCAGGTGGCTGCACCGGTGTCGGGTGTGACCCAGTCTGAGAGCCTGTTGGCGGTGGAGGCGACCGAGGACCGGAACGTGTCTCGACTGCTGGAGCAGGCAGACGCTCTGTCGTCCAACACCAGCAAGAAACCAAGCTCTGCTCAGGCTGCCACAGATTCATGATTGACACAAGCTCAACGCAAGTCAAGGCCAAAGGTTTGAGGAGAACTCTTCCAAAGTGGATCAGTCCGATTGAAAGTGTCGAGCAATAATTGCTTCTAAGTCTCTAAAATCACCTTGGATTCATCATATTTCAACTTCAGTAGAAGCCAATGGAAGGCATTCCTCCTGGGCAAGAGGAGAATATGGAAACCTACCACAGTAATGCAGAGAACTTGATTTAGTCCTGATCATCGAGTCCTGCAAATGAAAGAAAACAGTCAAAGGTTGGAGAAAAAGTTCAGTTTTTCATATACTTCATTAAAGACTGACACATTTTTCGTATTCCGTGCAAAAAGCCTGTTTATACTAGGCTTTACACCGATCTGATGGCTACAGTATATTGGATCGGCCGATTATTTCCATCATGCAGTTATTGTGATTGGCTGTAATGTCTTAATTCCGATCAATGACGTCATTGTCGCGATTAAGCTTTCTGTAGATGCTCCCATTGCATTGTTTTATCCGCCTCACCGGCCCACATCACCGAGATGTTGGCTCTACGTGACACAGCTCTACAGTATTTCACTCATATCTGGCAGTCAGAGCGATGAGCCAGGTGTTAAAGATTAAGTGGTGGCCATTTTAACTGACGACCGACTTCCGTTTGCATTAGCTGCAGCAACTAGCTACGCTAACGGAAGTCGGTACGGAATTGCTGCAGCTACCTCCGCTATGCACCCGTGAAGAGGAAAATTGCCTACTCTTCCTTTCCCTCACAGTCCCAAGGATGCATCTATAGCAGGGGTCACCAGCCTTTCTGAAACAGTGAGCTACTTCATAGGTACTGCATAGTCCGGAGTAATGCCAGTTAGAAAAGCACTTTTTAAATACTACCTTTTCACAGTTTCACCTTAATTAGAGGGTAAGATAGCAGTAGTAAATAATTCCAGCAAGTGCTTTTTGACTTCTTTTTGAATATTGTTAAGGTTTCTTTTATTTAGACGACTGTTTTTCAGGAAATGTACTTTGATCTCCTGACATGTTTCGACTGTCAACTGCCAGTCTTCTTCAGAGGCGTCTGCTGATCGCTCTGATGTTTCCATGACTTCTGCATAATAATTCCAGCAAGTTCTTTTTGTCTTCTTTTTTAATAACATGTTAAGGTTTCATTTATTGACTTCTGTTTTTCACATCAAAGTGAATAGCAGATGCCTCTGAAGAAGACTGGCAGTTGAAAGTCAAAATATGTCAGGAGATCAAAGTAAATTTCCTGGAAAAACAGTTGTCTGAATACATGAAACCATAACATATAAAAGGTAGGAAATGTTGAGGTTTCAACATGAAACACTTTATTTCTCCTAATTTATGCAATGTTTAATTTTCATTAAATTTTTACAGAAAATCCACCTAACATTTTTTAGAAATATATTTTAATATTATATATAACATAACACTGACCATACATTAGATCTGCAACAGCTAAAAACATTTGTCACAATGTTTCAGTGAAAATAAAAATGTAAAGATGGTTAATTTAATACTACAACTTTATCAGCCGTATTTAACTCTACTAAATACTAACTACATCTCTTCTGTATTTATCTTTGTGAATTTGAATCCTGGAAAGTAAATCAGATTTATTTGGATCTCATTGGTGACTAGAGCTCCTGAGGGGCCCTCACGTGGTCCATGCGGGCTACCTGGTGCCCGCGAGCACCGTGTTGTGACCCCTGATCTATAGGTACCAAAACATGGTACTGTTTCATTTTACGTAAATTGGTACAGGTAGTACGAAGGAATTAGATTGATACCTAAAAAAGTACTAAATTTGGTACCTATCCCTGCTCATATGATCTGATTGCTTATCTAAATTTTTTAAAGTCACTGATCGTTATCGGCCAAAAAATCCTGATGGTGTAAAGCCTAGTTTGTACAGTGAGTTTGTTGACCTGCTACTCCAACACGTGTTAAGGCGGGGATACACTGTGCGATTTTTTTTAATCGTTGTACTCAGCTCCAGCTCAAACTGTGCGACTCATGTGCAGAGCCCGAATGTGCGCAGCTCACGATTCATGTTCTCACACTGTACGGACCGACACTCTGACACAATCTGACTGCTCACACTGTACGTTCATACACGACACGTCAGCGTCTTGTTTACGGAAATGCAACGTACAAATTAGAAGAAGAAGAAGAACTCTGAAGCGCCGCCATTAAAACACATGAAGAAGAAGAACTTGGAAGTATAGAGACACTTGCAAATCTCAGCAAAAAGAGCTTTAAAAAAAAAAAGAGACAGCGATGTGATGAACCAGGAACTGATTGGACAGATGTGAGCAGTACAGTCCGTCTATTCTACAGGTGTTCATGCATGTGCAGTGTAAGGGTTTGTGGCACTGCTTCAACAGTGATACCCTCACGAGGAACGACTGGATTTCAAATATGTTTGATTTCCTTACAACCATACGATTGCTGATCGGGAGCTGGTCGTGAGGTGTTAATGGCTTCTCGTGACCCCATGTATACTGCATGATGCACGACACACGATTTAGCAGAGACCTGGCCCGATCCAAAAAACAGACGCACGGGTCAAAACTCGGCTCAAAATGGGCCAAAAATCACACAGTGTATGTCTGCCTTTAGAGGGAATCACCTTGAATGTCCGTTAGGGCAGAGGATGTGTCGCCCTTTACAAAAAACCACAACAAACACAAACCAAGACTTTTTTTGTCGTTCTTTTAATAATCAGGAATCGTCTGCACAGCCTTTTGTAAAGTGTTTGCCAGCAGCGTTACAGCTGTGTATTTTTTTCTATGGATTGTCTCGATGCCTTATCAGAGGGACTTCATCTCCTCTGCTCGGGCTGAACCTGAACCTGCCAAGTGGGACTGAACAGACTGTTAACGTGGTGAGCGGGCTCACTCTTATGATTGTACCTGTTCAAACCTCTCGGGTGTTTTCTTTTCGTCGCTCAGTTATTTATTGTTCTGAAAAAGCCATCTTTTCTACCCAGCTCCTGCAAATAAGTTTAAAAAAAGACTGTTTTATTCTTGCATACACAGGAGTGAAGTGAAGACATTATGAGTGTGTGTGTGTGTGTGTGTTAGACTGTACAGCTTTGTAGAGCCAGTATCAGGAACAAAGAGGTAGAAGTTTAGACTCTCTGTACGTAGAGATGATGAAACACTGACATCTGGTGGTCAGATTAGGTAAGACAGTCTCGAAGCTCTACATTAGCCAAGACTAGGAAAGTTCTAGAGAATTTTATTTAAAATTTTTTAAAAAAATCAAGTTTTCTCACATCTTGCAAATCAGCACTCATTTATTTTTCAGTATTATTGTGTTTGAATTACATTTCAAAGCTGTTTCCTCCTCTTTCTGTTGTCAGGTGAGCTCTGCTTGTTGTGGAACGCTTACTGGGAATTAAAATAATACAAGTTTTTATCTTTAATGACTGTCTGTCTATTGTTGTTGATCGATTATGAAATTAATTTGTTACAGCAGTAACAGAATAAAAAAATAAATAAGAAAAAGCAAAGATACACGTTACGAAAAAGAAAAATATACACTGAGTACCAAGTAAATATACGTATATACATAGATAAATATGTGGCGAGTGAAGGTCTTGCATAAAATAATAGATGTAAAATTATTTCTTCAAAAATAAATATTTTCCTGCCTGCCAAAGGATCCAATTTGGACTGCAGAATTAAAATTTACATTAAAAACATTATTGTCGAGGCGAACTCATTTTTAACTCAGATGCAACATTCAACAACGTCAAATTGACCAAACCTAATTAATCCAAGCATTTAAAAAAAAAAAAAGAAATAAGAATTTTATCACAATTGTGCCTTTGTTAACTTTAATCAATGTAAATGACTTCCTAAATATAAAATAATATTCTCTACTTGAAAACAAAACAGTGATGCACAAACATCTAAAACATTACTATACAGGGTGTTACTTCATAATTCCTGTTTTCCCAGTATGTTCTCTTTCAAACAAGTTCGAATGAACTACGGCCGGACCCGTGGAACGTCTCCGCGCCAAAAAGCACGTACCACGTTCCCGAGAATTCAGTCAAATTACTCGGTTCTACCGAGTAAAAAAAAATGGGGCCCCCTGGCAACCCCCTGGCACATATGGAGTAATGGGCCCCATTCATATATTGGTATGTGTCAATGATAAACAAGAAAATGACTTTCATGGAAATTGCTGAAAAAAGCGGGGTGGGCCTCCTGGCCCCTAATCAAATTGTGTGAGGCATAATCGTAAGATACGTTGAAATACCTTTGAAGCGTTATATCACACGACTATGTTTCCATAAATTTGGAAATTACCGAAAATGGGGACTCCAAAAAAAGGACTCCGAGCATCTCATCATATTCATTCATAGAGTATTCATCCCAAACTGCATTCTGATCTAACGAGAACTAACAGAAGAGTAGTCATTTGAAAAATGGGGCCCCCGGGCACCCCCGTGACACGTATGGGGTAATGGGCCCCATTTATATATTGGTATTTACCACCAACCATCGTAATATTTGACTGGCAAATAAATGACAAATCGACTTTCGTGTTTTTTTTCTTTGGAAAATCTAATCGAAAATCGGGCTCCGAACGTTGATGCGTACACATCCATAAATTATACCTACTAGATTTCAGCCTGATCCGTTCATGAATAACAGAAGAGTAGCGATTTTAACTAGTGTACACAACAACAACAACAACAAGAACAAAGTGAGTTGTGTTTTGAGTCCAGTAGTGCGGCCTGAATAGCAACCTTAGATGCCTTAGATTGAGTCACAAATGGTCCGCAGGCCTCAACTGACACACACGTGCATTAGTTAATGGTAAACTAGCACATAGCTCAGCTCTAAATCAGGCTTATATAATTAGAGATGCACCAAAATGAAAATTCTTGGCAGAAACTGACAATGAGGAAACCAGGGCCAAAAAACAATGAGTACTAACCTCACTAAAAGTAAAACATTGTAATTGTATAGATTATTATTTAATGCTATAAAAAATAAATCAATTAGAAATGTGAAAATATTTATTTAGCACTGACATTCCAACAATGCACAATATAAAATAAATATAATGAAATGTTTAACTGTTAATCCAATGCTTGTCTATTGAACTGCTTCTGACACAAAATCTCCACTTTCTAATTTATCTTCTTCCAGGGCCAAAGCACAATAATCCAGTGGAGGACCAAACCTGCCAAAATTAAAATTGAATGAATAAATAAATAAACGTGAAAAATGAAAAGAAAAAGTAAATTTTAGATTGAAATACAAATAAATAAACATAAGTGGGGTAAAAATACAAAAGTTAAATTATAAACACATCATTAAATATTAAATAAATAAATGCAAAAATTTAAAATGAAATATTGAATTGAATATTGGAAAAAAATAAATAATTATATATATATATATATATATATACTTTTCTTCACATAATCATTTATTTTATACGTGCAAAAATATTTTTACATTTGTTTTATTTTTTACTTTTATTCTTCATATTATTTATATTTAATCTTGGCAGGTTTGGTCTTCTGTATAATTCAACTATTTTGTTTAGAACAAATATAGTTTAAGCAATATTGTTCCCTGGTTAATCATTAATAGAAGTTCATTACTACATACAGTTCAGTTCACAGATAATCATCATATGAGGGGAAGCCAAACCTACTGGTACTTTGTGTCCATGCGGGGGCGCTGATTGGTTGTCTGAGCTCTTGCTGTGATTGGTCCACTGTGCGTAAAAACCTGCTCGTCTCCAAAGTGCGCTCAGTGTGTCTGAGGCTCACAGCCAAACATCAGCAGTAGTTTGGTTTTGAATGGACTTCAGCACCAGCGGGTTTTTGTAGTGCGTAAAAGTGACTTTAAAACCATCTCATCCTCAACATGTCGAGCCGTTCTTTGGTCAACGCTCTGGAGGACCTGAGTCTGGACTCTGGGTACATGGCCGGACACCCCCGCCGGTCCCTCAGCCTGTCCTCCTCCAGCAGGTCCGGGCACTCTCTGACCCAGACCAGCACTCCGTACCGGGGACCCGGGTCCCTGTGCAGCAGGAACGGGAGCTGGGACACGGTGAGCGCACCGCAGGAGGAGATCCTGTCCAAGTGTCCGTGTCTCCCGGAGCTGGAGGACTACCCGTGGACCGAGCACGAGCTGCTGGAGGTCGTTCGTAAAGTCACGGGCTCGGACGCGTCGCTGACCCCGGACGCCATCCAGCAGCTGTCGGTCCTGCTGAGGCGCGCTCTGGTGCGCATCTCCCGGGAGGCGCAGCGGCTGAGCGCTCTCCACAGGCGGTGCACGCGCCTAGAGGTGCAGAGCGCCGTCAGGCTCGTGCTGAGCTGGAGTCTGTCCGAGCGGTGCGTGTCCTCCGCGGTGAGGGCGGTGTCCCTGCACTGCATGAGCTCCGGGGACAGCGTGCGGCAACGGGCCAAGTCCGAGCTGTGCGCGCTCACGCTCTCCGTGGGCCGCTTCTTCAGGTGGATGGTGGACGCACGGGTTTCGGTGCGCGTCCACGAGTACGCAGCGGTGTGTCTGGCCGCGTGCATGGAGAGTTTAGCGGAGGAGGTGATCGGTCGGGGGCTGCAGGCGGAGGGGGACGGAGAGGGGAGGCCGGGCTGGGACTCCTGTCCCCCGGTGACCGCGGAACGGCTGCAGGGAGCCGTGAACAGTGACCCGGAGCTCTGGGGTCTCCTGCAGGTCTACGAGCATCTCATCTGTGGCAAAAACGCCAACGGTAAGTCCATCATCCGACACTTTTATCAGTAGAAAAAACTTTTTATGTTGGACTAAAACAATCAGGGCCTTTCACCCATGGTGCACTCAGAGTGTCCTGTGTCTGAATAATCCAGCATTCCTCTATTTTTTTCTCCATCATTTATGGATTTAGGTTATTATTTAAAGAAAAACTGCAGAAAATGTGAGTTTTTGCCTCTGTATGAGGGCTTTCACCTACGTCACGTTCTGGGCAGTAACCCGGATGCGCGGCCATATTGGAGGCACTCAGAGGTAAACACTCCAACAGTATCCATCTGCAACCCCGGAGCGGAAGCCCCTGATGGGACACAAGCCTCTGGCTGGGTGGATGTGCCCCTCACGTGACAGCGGAAGCTATTTTTTAATGCGACAAACCTCAAATTTAGCCAGGAAGTGGAGGAGGTAGAGGTTAGGAAAAAAAGAAAGGCAAAGTTGCCAGAACAGTGGATAGGGTTACTGGTATTCTGTCACATCCGCCCAGCCAGAGGCTTGTGTCCCGTCAGGGGCTGCAGCTGGATACTACTCAAACACTGCAATGGATAAATGTCCGAAACCACAGAAAAGCTCCTCAAAATGCGTTCTAGATGCACAGGCATACAGGGAAGGACTCGGTCACGGTATTTGGAAAAGTTAGGGTTTATTGGTGGTGCAGATCCATACGAGTCGACTCTCTCATCTGGGATCAATGACGACCCGTATAGTCTTCCGTCTATTGCGTATCCTGATATGGTCAGCCACCTGGTTTTAACCCTAACCCAATCTGGGTCATCCTTTAGATAAAGGTCAGAACTTTTACCTGGAAAACAATGAGAAATACAGCACATTTTATCTCCACATTTTAACAACTGTGTTGCTACTGCAGCAGGCTATTAAATGCGATATTAAGTCAATAATACCACATGCTTTATATGCTTGATATCAATTATATTATTAACGACACACTAGAAAATTAGTTAAAAGCCGCTGCTATTACGACTTCCGGTTTGATGACGCGTCGTGAAAACCCTCTATTAGTTTATTCAATGTGTGTTTCCCTGGATTGTTATTTTATGGACAAATCCTAATTATGTTCTATATTACAGACATACTAGACTGTAATAGCAATCTAGCAGCATATTATAGGATAGTATAGATTGCAGCCCCTAAAACCAATACAATAAATGAAACTGATACACACAAAATTCAGGAAAAAAACACACATTTCAACAGAAACACATAAAAATGAAAGAAAACCCCACAAAATGTGTCCAAAAACACAAAACAACCAGAAAAACCCACAAAATTAAAGAAAAACACACAAAACAACAGCAAAGATGCACAAAATGTCAAACAGAAACAAAAAGAATGACAGAAAACATACAAAACGACAACATAAACACACAAAATAAAAGAAAATTTCAAGGTTTCAGCTCCTGTTAATGAACTGGGTGATGTGGGTGGATACGTGTTGTTACCCTCTGATCTGCTCGTGAACACAAAGGAACTCTCACACATGCTTGATGAGGCCCAAAGGACCCAACGACCACGCAGCGACAGTCACACACTATAGAGTATTAGGGATGTCCCGATACAACTTTTTCACTTCCGATATGAAACCGATATTGCAGCCTTGAGTGTTGGCCGATACCGATATTCATTTGATATCAGCACGAATCATACATACTTTTATGACTTATTTTGTAGTGTGGAATGTTAGAAAAGGTTTGATCATGTGATGTTACTCAGAGAACAATAGTCAGCAACAGTAGGGATGAGAAAAACTGACCCTTTCATTATTAACCAATTGGTTACATACATTTTAACCTTCAACATAATATCTACAGTATTCTATAATTGAATACATATAATATAATATAATATACAGTATATCGGAGATTTTAGATGCAGTCCGATAAAATCCGATATTTGTTTTCTGGATGATATCGGACCGATATCCGATATCAATATCGGTTCGGGACACCCCTACAAATAAGAAACATACCTATCAAACAAATACAGCAAGTTTTACACATACAAAGAAACATTTAATGAATTACAAAAAATATCCTCTGAGTTATTTATCCTCTATCTATCTTTTATTTATCCCTAATCGTTTATACTTATCATTATTATTATTATTATGGTTTCTGGCTTGTTTCTTTCTTTTTTTTTCCGCACACCAACTACCAAGTCAAATTCCTTGTGCTGTCTTAAAACTGTACTTGGCAAATAAAACATTTCTGATGTCTGAAACATTCCATGAATTACAAAAGATATCCTTTGAGTACAAAAAAATGTAATTCGACAACAAAAAACTGTCACGTGACTTTTGACACAAATTTTGCCGAATCACACATAGATGTCAGAAAACGTTTTCAGAAATGTCTCGTTTCGTACTCGAAAGTTATTTTTTTTCTAATTGAAGACATTCCGTTTCTTTGCATGTGTAAAACATGCCGTATTTGTTTGATGGATGCGTTTCTTTTTTGCAAAACCACATAATTAAAAAAAAAATTCAGAGAAAGTGTGTGGTTCGCAAATACAAAACATCATTAAAAAACGAATGCATTTGGTTTTGCAAATAAAAAATCGACCTATCAAACAAATACAGCATGTTTTAAACATACAAGGAAACATTCCGTGAATTACAAAATATATCCTTTGACTACAGAGGAAATAAAATTCTACAACAAAAAACTGTCATCTGACTTTTGACACAAATTTTGCAGAATCACACACATGTCAGAAAACTTTCTAAGAAATGTCTTGTTTTATACTCGAAGGCTTTTTTTTCTAAATAATTGAACACATTACATTTCTTTGTATATTTAAAACATGCTGTATTTGTTTGATAGGTGCGTTTCTTATTTGCAAAACCACATGATTTGACCAAAAAAATCAGAGAAAGCCCAGAGAAAATAAATATTGCAGAATGGATTATTTCTTACACTCTCAGTATCTAATTAGCACATTGCAGGTATGAGTGCTTTAATTATCAGCACAAAAAGGATTAAAAGCTGGTTAAAATGTGATCAAATGTGAACACGAGGTGTTTTTCTGCACCTTCAGGCTGGGTTCTGACTCCCCTGAGGTGACCCTGCTGCACACATTTGGCCCTCAGTGCTCCTGTTGTCCCCTCTAAACACACGCAGCATTATGCAGCGCTGCAGAAAAGCCCTGTTGTGCCCCACACACACACACACACACACACACACAGTGGAGCCTCTCTCTGAGGGGACGCAGGGGGTTGTTGAGCCTTGTTTTCACTCAGCCACAGGTACAGGTCACAGGAAATGATTTAATCACTCATCATCATCCTGTTCGTAAGCAGCTCACTGTTGAAGGTGTGTGTGTGTGTGTGTGTCCCTTACACAGGTAAGGGATTAGAAACACAGTGGTTTGTGCTTTGTTCAACTCAGACTGGTCTCCTGTTGTAAAACCATGAATAGTTGCCTGTGCTCCTTATTCATAAACACTGCAGGGAAATCACTACAAATTATCAGCCACGGCTCCTAAAAGCAAGACGTCTTTATTCCACTGCCAGAGAACGACTTTCCACATGTTTCAGCTCCATAATCAGCCTTTTGTTGACCTCCAATCCATCAAACATTCAGCCAAATTTAGGTGAATATAATTTTTTTTCTCACATGAATGTTTAATTGTTAATCATTGACAACCATTGTAAACTAATAATTAATTAATGTTGTAATGTAGACGTTTCATCACTCAACCTTTTTAATCCAATCAGTCCTTTAAACATTCATGAATAATCCAACAATCGTGTGATGGCAGTGATTTAATCAAGCAGCGTAAAAAGCATGATTAATGTAGAAGTCGGTCTGATTAAAAAGGTGAAGCAGGAAACAACGGACAGTGAAGGAATGAAAAGGGTTGGAATTATTTTTGAAATTCAGGAGGTAAATTAAAAGCTTCGTTAACATCAAGATTTGGATTTCGAGTAAAAACAGTAACATTAAAAACATTTATTACTTATATTCTGGGATTTTAATGGACAAAGTACCTTTAAAAATAGGTATAATATACCAACCATGTTGTACCTCATGTTTACCACTATGCAACCTGCAACAATATCAAAATGTCACGGTACAATTACATCACAGTAGTAAGGCCACAGTACGTTAGTATTATTATGGTAATGTCAAAAAACAAAACAAAAGATGACTCAGGAAAAATGCCACAATATAAGGATAAACACACATGCTCAAATGAAAAAAAAGCCTGATTTTGTTGCAGTTTTTACAAAAAACATGCAGTAAAAGTTGTGCCATTATTCATATTATTAGGTGACTTTATTGTGTGCCATTGTTTTGGATAAACTGGTCAATTTGAAGAAGAAAAAAACTATTTGCCTTTGATTTATTTCATAACAATAAAGTTAAGGGCACGGATTCACAACAATTTTACAAGATATCATTCATTTCCCTCATCTTTAAAGGTTTACGTATTTTAAACAAAAAAAAAAAAATCCTAAAATGAATAAAAGGTTCTTTTGCACTGATTTGTAAGTGTGTGTGTGTGTGTGTGTGTGTGCGTGGAGCTACCACCAGGGGGCGCAAGCACCAATGCTACTGATATTAGCCACTGCTACCGTTTTGAACCGTACCTGTCGTGAACTTTAGTTACAAACTCTATCAAAGATCATATATATTAGTCGAGGTTTATTCATCTTATTTTATTTAAAAGTCTTTCTAGAGCAGCAGGAGATCACAACATAGACTGACCTAGTAGAAGGTTTCTGCTGGGCTCCCCCTCCGTGCTTCCTGACAACACTTCCTGTACTGCGCGCAAGGGGTTCTGGGAAATGTAGTTTGGTTCTCAGATCGGCTCACTCTACAGCGCCAGAAAAAAAACTACACAGGTGGGAGTACTCGGAGTTCCTGTTTGATACAGTCACAGGAAATAGATATCATATATAAAGACCTTTATTATGATATCTATGGTCACATGCACCAGCATTTTGAAACTAACAAACCGCGGTGTTTACAATACCGTTACATTCTTAAATACCTAAACTGAAAAAAAAAAATATTTATTGATAAATAATTAGAGGTGGAAAGAGTCACAAAAATGTATTTAAAAAAAAAAGGATGAAAGAAGAAAACGTGTCAATTAAAAATACTCAAACTCAATGTTTCAATGTAGAATATACAACTTGGACAGATAAGGACAGAACAACAACAACACAACAAATATCTATAATATGTACAGTGAGTGTGCAGATATGAATATCAAAATAAATATATATATATATATATATAAAATATAATTACTGTAACGTTGCTTAAAATGAACTCAATTACAAGAAAAAGGACTGTTAAATAATACTTTAGTCAAACTACTGTTTAATTTTGGATCTCTTAATGCATCAACATTAGGATACATACACACATCCTCTGTTTAAAATATCTTCACACATATACACTGAAATACAGAATTAATAGACACTTTCATATTGTTTTGTGAGATTCTATAATGTGCTTCCTTCACAGTTTGGCACAAAACCAGTTGAGGTGTCACAGCTTAAGTGAGCGGTTTAGAATGGAGTGTGTGTGCTTTTGTGTGAATGACAGCACGGAGGTTTCTTTGTGTTGCAGACCATCCGTTTCCATTATGTAAAGCTCACAGTCAGCAAATGTCTGCCTGCAATGGACATAATGGTTGGTGGATCCCAACATGAGCCTGCTTTCACAGGCCAGCTGATGACTGCCAGTGATTTCAAATGTAACAATATTAAAAACACAGAAAATTACTTCAAAAATACACAAAATGACAACAACGATGCACAAAACAACAGAAACGCACAAAATGACATAAAAAAACAACAAAATGACAGAAAAACGCTCCAGTCTGTTGTTCTTTCCTGTATTAAGACTGTGATATTAATCAGACAATAACATTTTTATGGCCCCCCACTGTGATAAAAGTTGCATACTTTCCTGTTCCAACAGAAATCAAACCTTACTGTGTTTGTTAATATTGTGTGTGTGTGTTTTGTGTGGTAGGTGAGCTCTCACTGCCGGCCAGCATCAGTCCGTACACGGGGAAGCAGACGGAGAGCAGGGAGGACTCGTACATTCAGCTGGAGCTGAGGACGCTGGAGCAGGCGCTGCTCGCCACCTCAGTGGGCAGCATCACAGAGCTCAGTGAGTGTGTGTGTGTGCTTTCATAAATAAAATACAGCACAAGTGTCAAAGTAAAGGTCAGGGGGCCCACATGTGACCCATTAGAGCATCAATGCACAAACTGACAACAGAAACACACAAAAAATACACAAATTAACAACAAAAACACACAAATGACACAAATACACAAAATTATAGCAAAAATAAAAACACACAAAAATGCACTAAATGATAAAAAAAATACACAAATTGACTCAAAAACACACAAAACACAGTAAATGACAGAAAAAAGAGTTACATGTCGTTCTATTACTAGTTGTTCTATGTGTGCAGGTGATCTTGTTTCCCGTGCAATGCACCACATGCAGCGTCTGTGTAGCTCCGCCTCCTCTCCGAGCCGCGTCCTCCCAGCCAATCAGCAGTCCGTATCCTGGGCGCCGGATGCCCTCCGCACCCTCTACTACTTCCTGTCCAGCCCACAGATGGAGTCCATGGAGGACCCCAGCCTGGAGCCCCCCACTATAACTCTGAGTAGAGAGAGGTAATTGCATGTTCTCCTGCTGGAATCTTCCCTCCTGTCCTTTGGTCCCACTCTGACGTTCTTCCAGGCCCTTCCTCCTCCTTCCTCCCCTCATGGAGTGGATCCGCGTCGCAGTGATTCACGCCCAACACCGCCGCAGCTTATTGGTGGACACTGATGATGTCAGACAGGCGGCCCGGCAGCTCCTCCCTGGACTGGACTGTGAGCCCAGGCAACTGAGGTGAGGTTTCACCCACAGGATGCCAAGGAGATGTGGAGGTTGTGGTTCTTCTCATCATGTTCTTCTCCTTAAAGGTGGGAGAGATGCTCCCAGTCCATCAGGGGTCTGGATGCCCACTCTGCAGTGGCCAAGTTCCAGTTGGATCTGGGCTTCAGGATGCTGTGGAGTGGACGGGCTGACCTCGTCCATCAGGCCACGGATCTACTGGGACCTGAAGGAGTGAACACCATGGATGACCAGGTACCAGTAACACTCTGACCCAGTCATTACAAGAAACTGGTTTTGGATCATTTCATGTCATTTTAACACATTTTTAGGACATCCCACGTACTTTGATCTAAAAAAGAATTCTGACTTTTTTTTTACCTATTGTTCCTCAATAATTCAGCAGACACACTGTAAAGTTTTTGTTTGATTGGATGGTGTATGTGTAGATTTTCCTACGTCCTTGTTTTTCTTCCATTTTCAGCTTCCAATATCTCAGGAACTCTATCATATAGGAAACTGAAATGTGGTGTAGTAATACAGCTCCACCTACTCTCTCAGAATATACACAAATATCTGCTATACTTTCTATCTGGTGGACATAACAACCCCCCAAAATTGGAAAAGAGTTTGTCGGGGTTTGGGTCTGAAACATGTTTGGGCCTTCAGTAAACAACTCATCTCCCAGTAATTTGATCAGCTTTGAGCTATGAACATAGACTATTCACATCACTAATGATTAGTCACATATATGCATTGGTTGTTGGGTGATAAATACTTTTTTACTATATTAATTGGCCCATAACTGCATGTGAGAATATAAGAAAAAAAATCTGATCTGTTTTAATTTATAGATGACTCTTTATTGGGTTATAAAACTATTTTCATTAGTGATGTCAACAGTCTATGTACATAGCTCTCAGCTGATCATATTATAGGGAGCTGAGGTACTGTATAATGATAAGTTCTTTACTCCAAACATGTTCCAGACCCAAAACCTGATAAACTTTTTTCCAGTTTTGAGGAGCTGTCATGTATAGCAGATATAAAGTATAGCAGATGTTTTTTTTGCATGTTCTGAGAGAGTAGGTGGAGCTGTATTACTATACAAAATTTTAGTTTCCTATGTGGCGTAGTTCCTGAGATATTGGAAGCTGAAGATGGAAGAAAAATAAGGACGCACGAAAATCGACACCTAACCCCCTCTCACTAAAGTGTCCATATCTCAAAAAGTTTCATCCAATTGATCTAAAAATTTACAGCGTGTCTATTAAATAATAGTGGAACAATTGGTAAAAAAATCTGAATTATTTGAGACTGAAGTGTATGGACCATTTGTGAAATTACATGGAATGACCCCTTTGAAAAACTACATCTACATCTACTAATGTCTAGATTTTAACCATTATTTGGCCGACACTCTTTAGGGAATGACAGCTCTGATGTACGCGTCAGCAGCAGGAGATGAAGCACTGGTGCAGATGCTGGTTGAAGCTGGAGCTCAGCTGAACCTGCAGGTAAAACCAGTAAACCATTACCCACAATCCCTCCTGGTATATCACATCAGAGCTGATGGTGTTCCGTGTTTGTTTCCAGGTTCCAGGTTCCTCCCTCAGACACCCGTCTGTACACCCAGGCAGCAGGCGCTGGGTGGCCCTCACCTTTGCAGTGCTGCACAGTCACCTGTCTGTGGCTCAGGTGAGCCCCCCCCCCCCCCCCCCCTCCACTAAACATCTTTATTTATTAGCACTACTATGGGTGATCAGGCTCTGGGCCAGACATAGACAGCTCGGCCTGAGGGCCACATGTGGCACTCTGTGTGATATTGTTCAGCCCCTAAATGACTGAAAAAAAAATACGTAGACAAAAGGACAATGGAAATAAAATAAATAAATACACAAAATGACAAGGAAAATATAAGAAATAACAGAGAAATTTCAAAATTATGCACAAACACCAAAGAGGACAACAAAAATAAACTAACAACAGAAATACACAAAATTAACCAAAAGTTGCACAAGATGACTAAAAATACACAACAATCACAAAAACAAATGACAAACAAAATGACAAGGAAAATACTAAAAATACACAGAAATAACAGAGGAATTTACAAAATGACAACAAAAATGTATAAAATGACAACAGAAGTACACAAAATGACTAAAAAACATACAGATGTACACACAAAAACACCCAGAAGGACAACACAAACAACACAAAATATATAAAATGGCAAAAAAAAATACACAAAATAAACCAAAAGTTGTACAAAATGACAAAAAAAAATTCCCCCAAAAAAACACACAAGCCGACAACAGAAATAACAGAAAAGTAAATAAAATACAAAAATGACTCAAAAATATAGAAGAACACCTTAGAGGACAACACAAACAACACAAAATTATATTAAATGGCAACAGAAATACACAAAATAAACCAAACGTTGCACAAGACGAATAAAAATACGCAAAATGATGATGAAAATGCACAAATTTTCCCCTAAAAAAACACACAAGCTGACAACAGATAGAAAAGAAAAGTAAATAAAACACAAAAATGACTCAAAAACATACAAAACAACAACAAAGACACACAAACTTTTTGTTGTTTCCTGTGTTAATGCTCACATTGATCATGTCTGACATGAATGTTGATAATGTGGCCCTCAGATCAAATACAGTCACATTTATGTGGCCCCCACTGTGATCTCTGGTATGAACTGATGGTACAAGAGTTTCAAAAGCACTAAAAAATACAGTATGTGTTGGGAGAACATGCACACTCCACACAGCCTGTGTGTGTTTACATGTTGACAGTTGCTTCTGGAGGCTGGAGCAGACGTGGAGGGTGGGGCGTTACTGGGGGGTCAGGAGAGCTCAGCGGAGACACCTCTACAGCTAGCGGCAGCAGCAGGTATGCTAACGCTAAGTGGCTAACCACAAACACTCCTCTGATAAAAGGAGAAGATGATTAATCGTGTGAGGGTCTGATTCAGGTCACTACGACATGGTGTGCCTGCTGCTGGCTCACGGAGCAGACCCTCTGCTCAGAGTGCATCATGGGAGTTCTCTGACATCACCTCTGTATGAAGACATGAACTGTTTCAGCTACGCAGCAGCACACGGACACAGGTGACTCCTGATTGGCTCATTTCACACCTTGTCCCGCCCCTTCACACTAATTTAACATTTCTGGAAAGTAGAGACTGGTTAGAGAAACTGATCCACAACCATTGTCGAGGGCTGGGATTCTCAACCTTGGGGTCAGGACCCCATTTGGGGTCACGAGACACTGGGAGAGTGTCACCTTCAAGAAACTAAGAATGTTTTGAACAATTTGAGACAATTTTTGCTTATTTTTACCCGTTTTTCTGCAACTACACCAAACTTGCCACATTTTAACCTATTTTCATCACTTTTTCTTGCCATATTTTTGCTCCTTTTAATGCATTTTTGCTACATTACTCCCATTTCTGCTACTTCTTCATCAAATTCCAATGCCTTTTCTGCACATTTTTTCCACTTTAAAGACATTTTCAGCACTTATAAACCCTTTCCACCACTTTTCCACCTAATGTCACATATGTTGACCCATTATTGTCACTTTTAACCTCTTTTCACCATATTTTATGTTTATTTTTTGCCAATTTAACCACATTCACAATTTGTCATGCACATTATTTGCCAGTTTAAACTAACTGTTAATTACATTACCCAAAATCAACTCCCCCTCCCTCCATTTCTGGAGGGAGGGGGAGTTGATTTTGGCCACTCTATTCTTTGGTTTTTAAAATCCAATTTCACCACCTTTTCCATTCTTTTTGGTCACATTTAATCAACAGGTTTAGAACAACTGCATTAAATGATCTAAAGTAACCTTTTTTTTATCCCATGTACCCTTTAGTTAATGTTATACATTGTTTATTTGTGTCAACAGGTTAATCTGAACCTTTTTTCTATGTCTGGTCCAATATTAACCTCAAATTTATTTATAAAAAAAAATCTATTTTGGACGTTTTGGCCATTTTACATTTTGAAGTTAATTTTTTAATGTATTTTAAAGAGACGTGCCACATTTTATTATTGATGCATGGGGAAAAGTCTGTGTGCATGTAATCATTTGTCCAGTAATGTTAGAAATCAATTGACAAAGGTTAATAAAAGTACCCCTGGTTGGAACCCACTGCTTTAAAGGGTTAAAAAAGTGGATTTCAATCAAAATTGTTCCAACAAACAAACAAACAAACAAACAGGTTGTAATTGATTCCCTTGATTTGTGCAGGAATGTGCTGAGGAGACTTCTACTGCAGCCTCAGCACAGGACGGAGGACATCCTCTCTCTGGAGGAGATCCTCGCTGAGGGAGTGGAAGAAGTCCGAGCCCCTCCACCCTCAGACCCCCAAAGCTCCGCCCCCAGGCTGTGTAAAGCCAGGATGAAGGCTCTGCAGCAGGCGGCGTACTACAGCGCTGAACACGGGTACCTGGACGTCACCATGGAGCTGAGGGACATGGGTGAGGGAACATCACGATGTCCTACATCGCTGCTCTGAGCTCATGTCTGACCACGTCTGTCCCTCTCCTCTGGTCCAGGTGTTCCCTGGAGGCTGCACATCTGGATGGAGTCTCTCCGTAGAGCCAAACGGCTGTGCAGGGATGACATCATCGTCTCCCTCCTGGAGGAGTTCAGCTCCATCAGGACAGAAGACTACAGTCCAGACCTGCTCTCCTCAGGCGTTCCACTCATGTTCAGCATGTTGGAGAGCAGCAAGGTGCAGCTCACTCACGTCATCCATCAATTAGCAACTAATACAACAAATTATTGATCAACATTGGTTGAGCTGTGACCCAAACATAAGAAAAACCTTCAAATCCTTCTTAGATTCACATTATGAGAAAGTGAAGCCAAATCAAACAGAAGTTTAGCTTCAAAGCAAAATATAACGATTATGGAGAGAGAAGTGTTTGTTTACCTTTGGAGAATATGAAAAGTTCATCTTAACACAAAAACACACTCCAAACTTCAAAATTGGATTAAACAGTGACAAAAATACAAGAAAAGAGGAAAAAAAAAATACACAACATAACTTCAAAAATGGCCCAAAAAAAAACAAGAAACACAAAAATACCAAAAAATTATCTAAAAAATTCACAAAACAACAACAAAAACAGACAAAAGACAAAAACACACAAAGCGTCATCGAATAATTTGCAAAATAGCGACAAAACTGGTTCAAAACATTTACTCAATTACTTCAGAAAAACTGAAAAAAAAGACAAAAACACAATACTCTAAACAAACAAAACACACAAAAACAACTAGAATATAGATTAAAGAACAAAAGGTGTGTTTCATCTTAGGAACCAGAGTTGGTTCACAGATGATGATGATGATGATGAGTCCTGTGTCTCATGTTGTGTCTCTACAGGACTACGTGGTGCTGAAGCGTCTGGCGTCCCTGTTCTCCCACTGTTACGGGGGCTCTCCTGTCCCTCCCGTCCCCCCCCTGGACGTCTCTCTGTCAAAGCATCTCGGTGAGAACGTCCTCCATCTTCATCATTTACTGTTTCACTCAGACACAGCATCACGTGACCTTTCCTCTGTGCAGATGTTCACTTCCTGAACAACCAGGTGATGTCTGACGTGACCTTCGTGGTGGAGGGGCGACAGTTCTACGCTCACCGGGTGCTGCTGATGTCGGCGTCTGAGAGGTACCACCTCAGTTTACTTCATTAATGTGTAAAAGGACCTGATGGTGATTTTAATCCCTGCAGGTTTCGACACATGCTCACTGACTCTAACGACGTCATCCACATCAGTCACATGACCTACAGCACCTTCCAGGTAGGAAACAGAACACATCACAGTACAGCTCTCTGATTGGCTCTCAGATGATGATGAAGGCTTTCCTTGCTGCAGGTGATGATGAAGTCTCTGTACTGTGGAGGAACCCAAGGCTTGAACGTCTCCTACTCTGAGGCTGTGAAGGTAAACTGGCTCCTCTAGATCAGTGGTTCTCAACCTTTTCAACCCCCAAAATAAAGGTCCCATAGAGCGGGGACCCCCACTGTAGCTGAAGGTGGTTGAACACAGACATGAACATTGAAGAACAGTCATATGGAGACAGGACCATCTATAAGGGGGAATAAAGGGGAGAGATTTTCGGGGTCCATCCATAAAGTCAGTAAAATGATGGTCCATTGTTCTATGAATCTGTGAAAACCACATTTATTTATTCATCTGAATAATATCCACTGTTATCCAGGAAGTTTAGTATTATTATTTGTGCCATAGTATATTTTCATCTTAAAGATGTAAATCCTAGTTTTAATCAGAAATAAAATAGGTTAAAGATTTTAAAAACCACAGAAATTGGTTAAAAGTTGCAAATTAGAGATGGACAGACAATGTGGTAAAAAGGTTTCAATGTGTCTATATATATATATATATATATATATATATATATATATATATGAATGTGGTGAAATTGGCAAAAAAATAAGCAGGACATATTGTTAAAGAAGTTGAAAGTGGTTAAAATGTTTTTATTTGTTTTACTTTGTCTCCACATGCTGTCGAAGGTCAACATCTTTTTAAGACAGAAATGCATGTTTTGTTATTGCAATTACATAAATGAATTTATTTTATTGCATAATTGTGACCATCACCAGCCCTCTACACTTTAATAAAGTGTAAGAAACACTTTATTAAAGGGAGAATATAAAAAGAGAGGGCAGTGTTACACCTAGGCAAGGGGGAAGGGAACAGGGAAGAGGGAGTCAGGGTAGGAAATGGAAGGGGTGGAGAAGAGTTAACTGTTTGCAGGTGAGAGTGAAATGTGATGTTATAGTTGTGCATATTGTACTTATTGTTGCTCTGTAATCAGTTCAGCCAGTTTGGTGACAAGTGTGGAGAAATTGAAAGTGACAATAATGGGTCAACATATGTGACATTAGGTGGAAAAGTGGTGGAAAGGGTTTATAATGTCTTTAAAGTGGAAAAATGTGCAAAAAAGCCATTGAAATTTAATGGAAAAGTTGCAGAAATAATGTAACAAAAATGCATTAAAAGGAACAAAAATATGACAAGAGAAAGTGATGAAAACAGGTTAAAATGTGGCAAGTTTGGTGTCGTAAAAATAAGCAAAAATGGGCTGAAATTGTTTCTTGAAGGCATCTGGCGACCAATTCCCTGTGTCTCGTGACCTCATAGGTTGAGAACCACTGCTGTAACGGATTTGTTCTGTGCATTCACGCGTCGTCTCTGTCTTGTGTTTGGTAGCTTCTTCCTGCTGCAGCGTTCTTCCAGCTCAGAGGCCTACAGAGAAGCTGTGAGGTGACGCTATCCCAGAACCTGAACCTGGACAACGCAGTCAGCCTCTACCAGACCTCCACGGTACCATTCATTCACTTCATTCACTCATCAGATGAGGCCAAGGCTACGTTCACACCCTTCAGTCCTGGAGTGTTTGGGTCGGAGTGAACACAGATAAAGTCTAGAGTGAAGAGTTTCATATCATGAATGAAACGTCTGTCGATGACTTATTAACGTTAATATTGTGGGATGAAAATAAGAGCACAAAGGAGGCAGTTGGTGAGGGAAGAGGGTAACAGTGTAAATATTTTAGTGCTGTCAAGACATTAAAAAATTGTGTGATTAATTAATCATGCTCTGTAAATAATTAATCTAATTAATCTCTTTTTAATCACACCTCAAAATTGCATTACATTATTGTGGCTTTATAAAGTCATTTATTGTTTGGTTTTAACAGATGCAGGCGTAGCAGTTTACATAATAATATATTAGAAATATAATAGAAAATACAGATGAAATAAAACGTCACATGTAGTGCTATAAGTTAGCACATCAGAAACCGTAAAAACACTTTTCTGACACTGAACTTGTTGCTTTTTCTGTCATTCAGATAATAATATTTATCCAGTGAGTTCCTTCATTTGTCAGTCACAGCGTGCAGCACGAGTGTCTATGCTAGCTGTCCGTGTTAGCGGTCCATGCTAGCTGCTACATGTTTAGCATTGAGGTGTTACTGAAGGCTGCAAAGCTCCGGTGTTTTCACACAACTTGGCTTTAGTTTTCTATCCAGTGTTTTTAAAAGCCAAAATTAACGCAAACGAAGCTGAGCAGCTCGGCAGTCTGTGCATCAGTATTATGGGTATACCGGGAACTCTTGAAATAAAAGGTTCCGCGCAATTTGGAGTGCTAAAAAAAAGCGAATAACGCGTTAAAGTGACAGCCCTAAAATATTTACAGCAAATTTTGACTTGGGATCACAGTCCTCAGCCTCCTCAGTAACGTCTATTCAGGAACAATGCAGTTTTTGTCCTGCAGGACTGTGGACCAGCTCTACACCCTCAGCAGGTTCTTGAGGGTTCATGGGAGTTTGCCCAACCAGTCCACATGTGCTTTGTGGACTAGGAGAAGGCATTCGACCGTGTCACTATGGGACTCCTGTGGGGGGTTCTCAGGGAGTTTAGGATATCGGACCCCCTGATACGAGCCGTCCGTTCCCTGTACGACCGGTCTCAGAGCTTGGTCTAGATGGCCACCAGTAAGTCAAACTCATTTCCAGTGAGGGTTGGACTCCGCCAGGGATGCCCTTTGTCACAGATTCTGTTCAGAACTTTTCTGGACAGAATTTCTAGGCATAGCCTGGGCGTTGTGGGGGTCCGGTACCCTCAGGATTGGGTCATTGTGTTTTGCAGATGATGTGGTCCTGTTGGCTCCCTCACAATGTGACCTTCCGCTCTCACTGGATCGGTTCTCAGCTGAGTGTGAAGCTGCTACATGTTTAGCTTTGAGGTGGTAGCGGAGGCTGGAATAGCTCCATTGATCATCAAGATCTTTCTTGTACAATTTTCACTCATCTGGGCTTTTGTTTTCCATTCTGTGTTTTTATTTAAACTAAAATTAACGCCCACGACGCACAACTCTCGGGTTCTCCTGTTTCTTGTGTTGTGGTCTGTGCATCAGTATTATGGGTACACCGGGAACTCGTAAAATGAGAATGGTTCATCGCTGTTTGGAGTGAGAGAAATAATGATTAACTTTATTTATTTTTTGTGCGTTATTTGTCTGTCATTAATTAATCGCAATTAATGCATTAAAGTCCCAGCACTAAAATATAGATATTGTGACATTTTTGTCAAACATTTAATTTATTTCAGTTTCCTTCTCCTGAATTTCTCTCTGTGTGTGTTTTTCGGTGTAGGAGCACAAAGCAGCAGAACTTTGTCGGTTCTGTGAAGGCTTCTTCCTACAGAACATGGATCGTCTCCTGGACAGGGACGACTTTCACCGACTGCTGCTGGGAGGAGCCTCTCAGGAGCTGCTCTGCTCCCCGTCTGACACCCGCTCAGAACTGGAGCTGGACCTGGACCACGTCCAGGACGCTCCGGTCCTTCTGAGGGACCTGGAGGTGGCTCTGATCCATAGACTCTACAGACTTCACTCTGCATGTTGGGGATAGAAACCCCCGAGTCACTGCCTGTGTAGGAGCCAGAGCCACACTTTACATGTTAAGTTTTTATATTTATTCAGTTTTTCTAACTCTGATCAATTGTGTCTTATCTGGTCATTTCTACATGATTGTTACAGTTTCCCACAAATTCCTTTTATTATGTAAACGTCTAAGGCAACATTACAGGTTATACTTACAAGGATTTATTTATATGTACTTTTATACCAGATTATAAATAAAACAATAAACATAAATGAAACCAATCGTTCCTCAACATGTGAAGTATGTGCAGCTGAAAGTCAAATATGTGATGGTAGAATTAAACAGGTTTAGATTTCAAAGAGTCAATGATGTCAAAATTGTGCTTTTTAAAGAAAAGAATGATCTCACCTGAAGGTTTTACATAAAATATTGACATATTTGAATAAATTCAGATCCAATCTACATTAGTGACCCACATTCTACCAACACTGGAAGGCCAGGATAAAAAAGCAAAGGTTTCCAACATATGGCATGCTGACTCGGCAGGTGAAGCAGTTAAATAAAAATAATAAAATAAAATCCTCTAATAGGGATTTAATCCTAAATGTCGAAGACAAAATTTGCAGAAGAGGAAAGGAGGCGCTTGTGGCTAGCAAAGCTAAACCAGGATCTACGAGGCAAAATCTGGACAACATCCTAATATTACAACAACACATCATCAGTAGAATAAAAACTACTGTAGCCTGCAGTGGTGAGTAGTGCAAAAAGATGAAGTAAACATAAGATTATCTTTTAACGAGTGTGCGTAGATGTACATTTAAATTAAATAACATACGTACATGTACATTCACAGTTACTATTTAGTTCCAGGTTTATTTCACAGCAACAGGTCTGACACTGTTTGACTGTTTAGTGTTCATTAGAGCGATAGCCTGGGGTAAGAAACTGTTCTTATGATGGGTTGTTTTGGCGTTAATATGAATTATATTATTATCATCTCACTAGAAAATTAGCTAAGAGCTACTGCAAACAACAATTTTGACAAAAAATTGGCCGAACAAATTCGGATGTTGTCGAAATTTTTGCCTCGTAGATCCTGGTTTAGCTTTGCTAGCCACAAGCGCCTCCTTTCCTCTGATAACTTGTGAGATTGTTCTCCCTGATTTGTTATGATTTTTGGCAGTCTATAAAAATCCAAATGTGTCTGACTGTTTGACCGATTGGTGCAGCCAAAAACACTGTCTGTGTGCTGTTTGTAGACCTCTACTGCTTTATCTCCAAAATGGCGACTTCCGGGTTGATGGCAATGGATGACATGAAAACCCTCCATATGGTGGCGCAACAAGGCAAACGAGGGTCCTAGTACCTAGCTTGTGCCCTCCTGTTGCCCTGCGCGCTACCATTGATTCGCTGATCGGTATGTGTGCGATTTGCCTCATTCTTAATGTTTTTTTTACTTTTTCTTGGCCTTAACGACAGACCCATAATGATTCCCCGTTTTAGTATCGCTCTATACTGACAAATGGTGGTGATTGTCAGCCTCCTAAACCTGAGCCCCCACTGCAGCTGGTAGACAGATACTACGACTAATATGCATGCTAACGTTAGCTTAGTGGTAGCACAGGACGGAGGCTCCGTTAGCGGGGGAAGACGGAAGACCGCCAGCCCCTGAGACAGTAACGGTTAAGACCCGAGGTTTAGACTTTGTTACGGTAGCTTTGGCTTCCTTCACCGAAGCCGGCACTCGGCTCCCACTCGGCCGCCACCCCGTGACCATCGGCTTCGGCTCTTGGTGACGTCATCGACTAGCATGCACATAAAGTCGACTTTTAAAATTATGAAATCGTTCAACCCCCAGTAGCAAGCAACTCAATTACAGTAACGTTCCTTTCACTCTGGGAATAAAAAGAGGAAAAATAGCAGTACACTGTTCCAAAAAAATGACAAACAAGCACTCCAAAGTCAACAGCTTTATTTCCTTTTATCACTGAAGTTGTTCACAGTAACATCACAAGGGAATACATTGTCAGTGGTAATCCTGCTCAGTGGTCCATTCTGTGTGCTCTGGATTCCCGCAAATAAAGAAGAAGAGAGGAAGGCGAAGGATGAAAGGTATTGCTTTTAGTTTTTCCCTCTGATAACTGGACAGCCAATGGCGCTCATAACCATCGACATCATCCCTCTCTGAGAGAACGAGTGAGGAGGATGCATTGCAACGGTTACTGTGTGCTGCACAGTAAAGGAGGAAGAGGACGGCAAAGGGGGGAAAAAAATGACATCAGAAAACGAACAAAAACCTCCGAGGCAAACGAAAGCAAAAGCACGGAAAGAACTTAGAAAAAAGTGGAGAGAAAAAGGGAACGAGGAGAACAATTTCAACGACGACATGCAAAGAAAAGACAAATGTTGAACATGCAAACAACTGTACGAGGTCAAAGCTAAGAGGAGGAATCCATTTTGTTTTGTTTTTTTTTTTCATTTTTGTGTGTGTATGTTTTTTTAAATAGAAGCTTGTCAGTAAACTTGAGTTTATTTACACGATGGATGTTTGGTGAGGGAAAGGAGGCGGAGTCATCAAAAGACTCTCAAAGAGGCTACGTCTACATTCTGAAATCACGGCAAAGTCATTTCTCCAGAAATTCTACTTAACAAGGTTTTCCGTCATCATCATCAAAAAAAATGGAGGAATCAAACGACTCATTTCTCAGTGATCAAATAACTTAGGCATGATAAAAATACTCTTAAATAATCTGACATTTAAGAAACATTCGGCATTTTCCCATATAAATAAGAGAATAAGTTAAAAAACAAAAAAGTACAAAAATATTCACAGCAGTTCAAGTTTGTCTGAAATGTACAGATGATTTTAAAGCAAAAAAACTGAAAATTACAACAAAAAAATACCATGTGAAAATGAACCCAGAGGTTTTGGTCACAAGTGCAGAATGAGAAAAACAAGCATTAGCTCGGTCACACCAGAAGCTCAAACTATCATCATTAACATTATACAAACCAGGTCGTTAAGCGTGGATCATGTTCAACCTTGGGGTCGTGACCCCATGAGGGTTCGCATGAATTGATCAAAATAAATACTGATTAATTATTGAATTCTTATTACCATTAAACTAATGAAATGCACTATAAAAATAACTGAGCTGGTGCGATTTGTCACTAATACTGGTTACTACCTGGCTACTCTGTATTTGTAACACAGTAGAAGAACAATTATGATCAAAAACCAACTCTAGAAAAACAAGAATATTGTGATATAACGAAATGGGGGTCACGATCCAGAAAAAGGCTTGGATGAACAGATTCCCCCCTTTATCATTCAAACCCATTCTTTGTGCTTTTTAATGTTGCTACAGTATAATAAACTCTATACACAATAGCTGGAGGATAGTGAATGGTGAGGTTAAACAGTAACTAGATCCTCAAGGTTTTGGCTTGATTATGGGCGTGGCTCCTTGAGCAGTTAAGACACGCCCAGTCTATACTATAAAGTCTCCAAAAAAACAATCAATGCTATGCTAACGTGCTACTCAATACTCACTTTACCTTTCTTGCCACAGATCGCAGAGTCCACAGGTGGTAGCTTTAATAGGAAGGGCGGAGCCAATAGTGCTGGTTTGTGACATATTAAGCCACCCAAACGTCACAAACCACCATTATCAGCCAATAGCAAAATTTGACAGTAATGGCTGAGTTTCAACCCATAGAGGGCAGTTAAAATGAAATACTTGAACTGGAATCAATCAATAACATGACTTCATACCAAATAATTTTGTTTTCAGCAGAAAAAAGTGGTTTAGGGTTTAGTTACTCTTTAATGACCTCTTTTGACAGAGAGTCATTGTGTGGAATTGTGTTCTGTTGCATGTCAGTGAAATTAAATCTTTCAAATGTTTTTATAAGGACACTCCACTGTTATTACAAATGTGGCCTAAAACTTTTGAAATGTTCTTATTAGACGATCTATGCCGAAAAAAAAAAAAAGAGACATTATTTTGCACCATATTGGTTTTATTACCTTTTAAAAATGGGACTAGTTTACCATTTGAGAGCCTGTGCGCCGCCATGTTGAAATGATGTCACTGATGACACAAATTGCCCTTTTAGTCCATTGAGTTCTATAGGAGTAAAGCATTCACTTATTGTTTACCGAAATTTTATAAACAAAATCCGTGAGCTGAAAAAATCTGACCACAGGGGGCGACAGTTCCAACTCTGCAGTCTCATAGACGGCATGAAGAAGAGAAGAAGAGCAATAAATCTGGACTTAAACCATTAAACCAAACCTTCAACCATTTCTGACAAGAACACTGGTTCTTTGCAGCAGACAGATTTTACTTGGGTCAGCATTAATGAGCAGCAGTGGTTGTCTGTATTTACATGTAGGAGCTCTTCTTCGCCCCCTATGGTCACAGATTTTTTTGGGTCATGGATTTAGTTTATCAAATTTTGGTAAACAAGAGACTTTTTAACTGTTACTGATTTTTAGAGCAACCCAAAGCAGCACAAGTTGTTATTCTGACTGAAAAAGCTGCTAAATGATCCTAAATGCTTCACCTTTGCGTCATCAATGACATCATTTCAACATGGCGGCGCACAGGCTGTCAAACGGTAAACGAAAATGGTGCAAAATAATGTCTTTTTTTTCAGCATAGATTTTCTAATAAGGACATTTCAAAGGTTTTAGGCCACATTTGTAAAAAAAGTGGAGAATCCCTTTGAAGAATTCAATATTTTTGTTTATTTGCCCATTGAAATAACTAAGGATGATATTATTAGTGATGCAAATACAGATGACGTGATTAAGTCAATAAAACGTAATTTTGCTCATATTTTTCTTTTATTTAACTATTATTGTCAAACAGACATTGTTATTTTACAACCCAACTGCCACACATTGATCAATCAAATCCAAATATTTGAGGCTACAATTGTATGTTTGCAGTTTGGGGGCGTGTTTTAATATAATTTTATATACTTTATTGATCTGAGAAATTCACTAACCATCCCTGGGGAACAGTTGGCAGCCATTTTGTGGGAGCTGTTCGGGGTTAAGGGACAGTGATGTGGCCCAGGAACCCTCTGATTACATGGCCAGCATCCTTAACCACTAGGCCACCACTCTATCAGTATTGTTGTGTGACCATTGAGTATAAACCCTGTTCTCCCTTATTTGTTAAGATGAACTGTTAAAAAAAGGCACGACAAAAATCATACAACCAGAAACTTCCATCCATCCATTTTCAGACCCACGGACCATCGGTTTTTTTATTTCTTCAAATAATGATGCTAAACACCTACTTTCCTAATGTGATAGTCAGATATTATTATTTTAAAAGTTAAATAATAAACCCCTGCGCCCCGTGACTCTAAAAAGAGCCAGTAGGTTGGGAAATTAATGGATTAATAAAATAATTAACATAACTTTTCTACGCAACTCTTGACTAAAACCCCATGATTGCGCAACCTTGCTGCAGTTGTATTCATTTTAATATTCTTGCTAATATTATTGGCAGCAATTTTACCCAACTCCCTTATGTCAGATGTGATAATCATTGGTGTAAATGTGATCATTTGCAATCAATGGGGATTTGAAATAATAAATCACAGGGTAAAAGATCTGACTTTTCCTTCTACGGACAATACAGAGCAGGGGTCCCCAATCCTGGTCCTCAAGGGCCACTATCCAGCATGTTTTAGATGTTTCGCTCTTCTAACACACCTGATTCAAATGATTGACTCATCATCAAGCTCTGCAGAAGGCTAATAACGATCCTGGTCATTTCTAGAGTTTCCAATTACCACATGAAAAGGAACCAAGTCTTCACCACCAGGGTTTGAACCCAGTCTTGCTGATGTGAATCCAGAAAATGGGAAGAAAATATCATTACCATACGCTTCTGTAAAACTGTGGGAAACGAATGGGGCTAGGGTCGTGAACCACGTTGAGCTGCTGGTGTGAGCGGCACATGCACAGGAAACACAAAACCCCAAAACATGGTGACATGTGCCAACAAAATGTCCACAACTACACGTTTTTGTACACACAAAGGGCGTTATTCAGTCTGTACAACAGAATAGATTCATTCATTAATAAAGTAATCACCACCTTCCTCATCTCCGCCCTTTCATTCTCCTTCCTTTTGTTGTACTTTCAACCACAACTCAAAGGAAAAACCATCCAACCTTCATTCGTCTGTTGGTTTATCTGCTTTCTTCCATCGCGTCGTTACATCCCGCAGACGTCGAGGAGCGTGTGTGTGTTTTTAATTAATCGTGGAGAGATGGAAGAAAAAGGAAGAAGGAGGGGATACATGTGTGCGTGGATTGACAGACATCACTGTCTTAAGGCGTTTTTCTTTTTTTTTTTCTCTTGTTACATCCTGTCCTCGATGTCTCGTGTGTTTCTGTCAGTTATTTGGCAACTACTGAACTCTACTGATGCTCTAGATGGGAATCGAAGTGGAAGGACGTGAGGAAGGGGATAAAAGAAGAATGGAGACGAGGGTCGTCAGTCTCTGTAGGCCAGCGATGGATGAGACGTGGCGGTCGGTTCTCAGAGGTACCGCCGAGGTTAATAGTTATTATGGATGATTCCTGGTGGCAGAGACAAGTCAAGCCGTCACACACAGATTCACCGACAGATCCCCCGAGGACACAGCGAGGGACTCGTGCCGCGGCCTGGACCACAAAAGCTACATTTGCTACTTGCAGTAAAAAATACTGAGGGTTTAAACTGAGAGAGCCTTAACGGTGACACAGTGTGAGATGTGGAGGCAAAGAGTTAATCTGTCCTAACTCGTCTGGCCTTTAAACACCTGAATACTGCTTTTTGTTTCTACTCATGCAAAAGCTACCGCTCCTTAAGGTGTTTCTTGTGTCCTGTTGCCGGCGGCCGTCTTTGTTTTGTCTTTGCCGGGGGGACATTTGGAGTCATTGGGGTGGACGGGCTGGTGGGGCTTGGTGCCGGGGGCATGCTTGGTGGGGGAGCTAGGCGTGGCGGGGGCACCGGTCGAGGGGTGGTGGGATGCTTGGAGGTTCTTGTCGTCTGAAAAAAGCTGTTTAATTACGTCAAAGAAGTTACTCAACGGGCTGCCTACACAGACGGGAAGAAAAGAAACACAGAGAGAAAGAGAACAGACAACAGATGAGCAATGGCCTGGAGAGGAACAGACAGGAAGTGATGGAGGGATGAGCGGAGGGGCGGAGCTAGAGAAAAGGAGACTCATCATTGGTGCGTCAGAGTCTCACTTTCTCCTGCAAGATGGAGGTTCAACGGGAAGCTCTGGAAGACATCTCAGGTCCTACTTGGATGGAAATTAGCTTTTAGCTAAATCTGGTGTATTTATAACTTGAACTGTACATTAATACCCACTGTCCCACACAAAATAATAAATAAATAAAGAAACCTTCAGCCAGATTCAGACCTATTTGAAGCAAAAACTAAATCCCCAATTTATTTGTATTCTGGATTGGTTTTCTGTCCAAGACCTAAAGAGCCTTTGATTTTTCGTGATCGCGAAAAACTGATGGAGATTACAGAATTCACTTCCTGAAAAGTAATTGAAAATATTGATATTATAAATATTTTCCTGTGGTGGGAAAATAATATATTCACCGACATTTATGTATTTAGGTACACAGGATTATGTCAAAAGTACTTAACGATTTCACCAAAGATAGACCGAAAGCCATTCCATTTGGAGGGCATTCAGATCAATAAACTGATTCCATACGGTATCTCTTGTCATTGACAAAATTTTAAAAATGTATATCTTGATTGGCAATTGGCCGATCTTTAAGACTCAATTTTGCTGGGTTGGTTCCTAAATTACCCAACAGAGTTTAATCTGGATTGGATCCGGATTGTGCTGAAAAATCAAGTGTGCCCGTTCATTTGGATCTATTGTACTGAATATAGCCTCACATGAATGTTTTGGAAAAATAATCCACATTCACATAGAATTTATTTTGGTAAACGAGTGGTCAGAGAGACAGAAATGTCATTTCTCGTGCAAAATATGGAGCAATATGACAGAGTTCACCTTTTGAAACGGAAAAAAGCCATTGACTAAACCCTCACTGACATGTTTTTGGACAATATCACATATTTACACCATGTTTTTCTCCTAAAACAGGTGCTCTAATGTCTAGCACGCGCAAGTGTAGCAAACGGCTGAACATTAAATATGGCGCAAAATCTTGCGTACCTTTTTCAACGCATACTTAACTCCTGTATTATCATGTTTAAGCCTGTAAAGAAATAAATAATAGACTGTAATAACATCTAATGGAAACACTTGACTTCAAACAACGTAGAAATTGTTAAACTCCAAAACATAATTGGGAAAACTGTGAAACGAAAAATCGGAGGCTCTAATTATCTTGATTTGCTTCTTCCAAAGTTTCCGTTCCGTCTCCATCGCATCGACATCCATCACAACAGCATCCATTGGTTAAGACATTGGTCAATGCATTAATAGCAATCAACACTGAGTTAAACATGCAACAGTACATACATTATTACAGTAACCTGTCGCTGGCCATGGGCTAGTTTTCAAACAGTGAAACCTTTAGTGGGGGGGGGGACGGGGGACAGAGGTGTGGTGTTGTGCTTGTTAAATATCTGAGGACTTACCATCGCTTCTCACAGGTGTGTTTTAGTGCGGGAATGTGTAGTTTCAACAAGATTAAAATATGGAAAGCTTCAGACAAGGAAAGGATCATTAATCAGGGTTGAACACCACCATGCTAATGGAGTCACATGACGGAAATCCACCTTAAAAAGCCATTTTATATTCAAAAAGACTCACAAAACGCAACAGAACTCAGATCCTGCTACGTTTCAAATATTTGATCTATTACTTATAAGAACAAGGTACGGCAGTGTATTGCTTTCACTTTGAAAAAAAAAATAATTTTTTTCTGAATAATACATTTTTTTGGTTTTTAGTCTGGGACACTCTGATGGTCTATCCTTCTATCCTATCCTGTTTGTCCTTCTGTTCACTAAGTTTTATCTTCCAACTGTCGCTAAATGCTTCTTCATGTGGATCTTGTTGGGTTTTTTCTTTCTTTCTATTGACTTCATATTTTGTTCAGTGCTTTGAGATGACTTTGTTGTATTTTGCGCTGTATAAATAAAGATGAATTGAATTGAAAATTGAATTTTCTGACATTTTTTCCTGTTTTTCTGAGTAATTTTCTCTGTTTTTCAGAGAACTATCTCCAAGTGTCTTAAAAGTAATTTTAAAAAATTTGATTAAACTCTCAATAAAGAAATACATGTCTCTGTTGTTTTAAATGACCTCTAAGCTCGGAAAAAAAAGAGTCCAATAAACAGAAAAAAATTAGCATAAAAACAGAAAAAAAATTGACAAAAAAGCAGAAGAAAAAGAAAATTAGTCCAAGAGACATGAAACGATTTGCTTCATGTTTCTTGGACGAAAAGCAAAAACAAAATATAAAAAAAAAATACTGTGTATTTTGCAAAACACTTCCGTAACAAGGAGATTCAAAAAATATTTCTAATTATTTACATTTTAACTTTACACTAAACATGTTATCATTTAATTTTCAGGCTAATTTAGAATTTTCCCCCTTCTTTTACATTTGAATGACTTTTTAAGACAAATGTGTGTGACGCACACACACGCACGCACGCACGCACGCGCACACACACACGTGTTAGTGCAGCTGGGGTGTGTTGGAGGTGACAGTTTTCAACCATGTGTGTGAGCCAGTGTGTGTTAAAAGCCACAGTTACAGTGTGTGTGTGTGTTCACTTTAGTCCTGGTGGCTCTGGGTCTTACCACGTTTGGACGGTTTAAAAGAGGCAGCGTGCAGAGAACCATCTGAGAGCAGAGGACAGTGGAAGAAAAACACACCCGTTCTACGCAAAAGCCAAAATACACACTCACTGTAGTCACATGGACGTGATGCTGCCTTTACGTTATTTAAATATTGTTTATTTTTTGTATTAAAAAAAAAAAAAATCATTAGTCAAGCATTGAATAAGCCTATTTTTCTTTCCTTTTCTATATTTTAAAAGATATTTCATTTGATTCTGTTAAAAAATATTCATCTGAGATACTTGTGTTTTGCTCCAAAAACTAAATCAATTAATTTTAAAATGACCTTTGTATGTTTGTTAATATTGCGGTTGCCATTGTTTGCTATGGGAACATTGTTATGCTTGTGTTGTTAAAAAAAAAAAAAAAAAAAAATGGAATAGATGAATAAATATATTCATGTCACCTTTAGGTACTACATACATTTTCAGATAATTTTTATCATTTTACTTCATATATTTTTTTCTAATTCATTTCCTACCTCCTGTGTGGGATCTGAAAACAAGTTCATACCAGATGAATAATAAATTATAAAGTCTATAATCTTCCACAGCCTTAATGAACCTCAATAATCAACCATTTATTTCAGTTAAACTATAAAAAATAGAAAGAATTCTGATGAACAAAACACTGAAACTAAAATTGGTAAAGTTAACCCTGAAAATGAAAATATATGCGGGTCTCTTATTTTGAAAATCTTCCTGTTAGCTGCTTATGGACACACAAACGCACACTTACGCATTGATACACGTCTGTGCAGCAGTTTGAAGTTTCAGAATCTTACACACAAACACACGCACACGCGCACACACACACATACACAGTTTGGTGTCACAGTGCATGCTTTCTCACACAGAACCATCAACACACACAGGTCACAACATCCAATGAAAAACTGTGTGTGTGTGTGTGTGTGTGTGTGTGTGTGTGTGTGTGTGTGTGTGTGTGTGTTTCATTCAGCATGCAGGACATTCAGTCCAGAGGCGTCAGAGTGAAGCTGTGAATGAGAGGCAGGGTGGTGTCATGGAGAGGCAGAGACAGAGCAGCATGACAGAGATGTGTGTCAGCGCCACATCTGCACCGTGCACATCTGCACGTGCTGCTGCAGGACGTGGTGGTGGGCAAACGGTGCCTGATAACACTTCCCATCTGTGGCAGTGCTCGCTTTACGGTTCGTTTAGATTTTAATACGAAGGTAGATTTCTTTCTTTATTATTTTTAAAAAAAAAAGTTGCTTCAATTAAAACATATTTTTAATACAAATAAAAAAACACAAAAACTGTTTTAATAAAAAAAAAACATTTCCAATAAAAAAACATCAAATGAAAAACGTTTACAATGAAAAATAGTTGAAATAAAAAATAATAATTTGATTGAAAAAATATTTTTAGTCAAAAAAAAAAACGGTTTCAATCAAAAATGTTTTCAATTAAAAAACTTTATTTAAATCAAAAACCTTTTTTATTTAGAAGAAATTACTTCAATAAAAAAACACAGTGAAACTCATGATTAAAAATGTGCTTTCTAAGGAAAATATTTTTTTAATGAAGCAACTCATTCTGATTGAATAATAAAGCCACAGATCTACCTCCATACTTTAACAACAGCTGTGAGGTTGTGTAGTTTCTGGGCTCCGCCACCAGAGGGAACTGTTATCAAGGATAAAAACAGCATCAACACTAAGAAACAAAACAGAGGAGAACAGCTTGGAGAACACAGTCACTCTCTGGTTTCTTCCATATTTTTCCTACATAGATATAGGCAGCCCTTAAATATCCAATCAGGTCGGAGAAGACGAGGGAATTATGGGATGTTGTGTTTCTCTCTGAAACCTTGAAAGCTTCGTAGCCCTGAGGGATGTTTCTGCTTCTGCTGGTGAACATGTGTACGGTGGTGCAGACAGCCATTAGGACCAGTGTGTGTGTGTGTGTGTGTGTGTGTGTGTGTGTGTGTGTGTGTGTGTGTGTGTGTGTGTGTGTGTGTGTGTGTGTGTGTGTGTGTGTGTGTGTGTGTGTGTGTGAGACATGCACGTGGAGATGCTGCTGTGAGCTGAAAGCAGTGAACTGAGCCGAGCTGAGCCGAGCGGGTCCGAGCCGAGGTGGGTCGCGTCTGTGCCGAGAAGCCGGACGGGGAGCAGGGGAGGCTGTGAGGACGTGGGCGAGGAAGAGGAAGAGGAAGAGGAAGTGGACTGGGTGGCGATGGACTGACTTACCAGAAATCTGCGGCTGGATGCCAGGTTGGTCGTTGGAGCTCAGCAACTGGGCCTGAATGGTTTCCACCACACGCTTAAAACGCCGACTGGGACCTGATGGAGAAGCAGCAGAGTGGGACTATAGCTGTGTTTTCATCACCCTTGGAAATGCGTAAAATCTAAATAGCGTAATAAAAACTGGTAATGGAAACACCTGAATTTAAAAAAAACACTCAAATATCGCAAAAAAAGTGTTTACGCTTCCATGAGGAGATTTTTCAGACATTTCGATATTGAAATGTGTCACAAAAGCTCAATGGAAACACTTTTTCCACAAATACACAACACAGAACGTGACGTACCTGGTCACATGACCACTTTTCTCTGAGATAACATGACGTGGTACGTGTGGACAGAAGAGGAGACCCAGACATTTCTTAGTGTTACACTTAAAAATTATTACTGCCACATTAGACGTGAAACAACAAATGAATACAATCCAATTTATTTATAAAGCACTATTAAAACAACTCAGTTGACCAAAGTCCTGTACAACAGGCCAATAAAAATACAATTATAAATACAACAGTACAGTGACGTCACAGAGTACTAATGAAACAGTAAAAGTCACCTTAAATACTGGTTAAACACCAAAGAGAACATGTGTGTCTTAAGGTATGATTTAAAAACAGGAAGTGAGTGAGCCTGTCTAATGTACAGAGGAAGATCCTTCCACAGTTTGGGACCAACGACAGAAAACATGATCATGTTTTTGTGAGTCCGTTAGAAGACGCGCTGCAGCGTTCTGAACCAGCTGCAGGCGCGTGAGCGAGGACTGACTGATGCCGGTGTACAGAGCGTTACAATAGTCCAGCCATGTCAAAAGCATGGATCAGTAGTTCAAAATTATGCTTTGAAAGTGAGGACTTTTTCTTTGCCAGTTGCTTCAGATGGAGAAAACTCATCTTCACCACAGAACTGATTTTTTTGTCAAATACATTTCATTTTTTTTTTATCCATTTTCATTTTAAGGTTTGAAACAGTGGGCTTGATAAAATGTGACAACGATTCTAGGTTGTACCAGAATTACTCGGTCCAACTAGGAGGATTTCCGTCTTTTTATCATTGAAGTGCAAAACGTTCAAAGTGCAATTATACTTTGCTGACATTTAGAAATGTCGCTTTTTTTGCAAAAATCTGTAAATGGAAACATTTGGTGTCTGTGGAGGAGACCCCAGAGAGGCTGCGCGCCTGCGCCCCCCAGCAGCTGGATATCCCATCCCCCTCTCCTCCCTGATTCTGATACAGCCTCCCAGGTACCTCTATGCAAACAGCTTTTAATTTGAAATTAAGGCTTTAAATCTGAAAAGGCAGCTTTTAATTTGAAATGATAGTGTTTAATTTAAAATAAAGGCTTTTATTACCTCAGCCAAGTGCGAAGCGCAGAGCAGAAGGTTATGTTTTACCCTGCATTTATATGTCTGTTTGTTAGACAACTTGAAAAGTTATGAATGGATTTGGATGATATTTTCAGGACATGTTGATAAGGAACAGGTGATAACATTTTGATGATGTTTTGGATGACCAAAAATGAGAAAATAACTAAAAGATAGGAAAATAGGAGCTGTGCCTGAGCCTGCTCCTTTAAGAGTGGTGGCTTATGGGTAATGTAGTAGTGGAAGGGAAGTGCACTGTGTGTATGTCCCACTGAGTGCTCTAGTTTTGAAATGGCAACTTTAAATTTAAAATAAAGGCTTTTAATTTGAAAAGGTAGCTTTTTATTTGAATAGGCAGCTTTTAATTTGAAATAAAGGCTTTTGATTTTAGGTTAAAGTTCCAGGCTTTAATGTGTTGCCTGTGCCTACCTGAGAGCAGGGTGAAGGTGACGGAGTAGATTCCGTTCTCCTTGGTGGCGCTGGTGCTTTCAGTGTAGGTGATGTCTACCTGGAACTTGACGGGCTTCTGGAAAACCGTGGGTCCAGCTGTAGACTTGTACTCAGCTCGAAAACTGGTCTGAGAGATGACGCTGTGGCTCAAACTGGGAATCTGTGGGGATGCGGGTAGAGGTTTAGAGGTGAGAGTGGGAAACATTTGGTCTGTGAGGAGACAAAACAACAATCAACTGCTTCAAATATAGCTGAGCACATTTACTGTATTATAATAAAGAAAAACCAATAAATGTGTTTTTTTTTTCCTCTAACTGGACGACGACAACGACATGACGGAGGAGGTGACACTCACGGAGAGGAAGGCGTGGACGATGTCGGCCTTTATGGAGCTGAGTGGTTTGTCTCTGATCACGATGAAGATCTGCTCCTCCTTCTCCAGGTTGATGAAGTTTCCAAACCAGGACTTTTTAGCCAATCTGTGGAGACGCAGAAACCAACCAGTTAGTGATATTTCATTATATAATTCTCTCTTGGTCAGTTCTGGTCAGATTACCCTAAGCAGGTAACGGTTCTGGTAATGAAAACTGTCTTCATTACAGTTTTCCCAAAAGTATTCGAAAATATACAATTCTTAATATAATGTACATAATATACAACAATTTTAAGTGTCATAAAACACAGTGACTGTAAGTAATTGCGTTTCAGTCATGTGACCCAGTGGCTTAGTGGTTAGCACGTTCGCCTCACAGCAGGGTCCTGGGTCCAGGCCCCGGGGTGGACAATTGGGTCTGTCCTATGAGAAGTTTGCATGTTCTCCCCGTGCCTGTGTGGGTTTCCTTCGGGTACTCTCTAACTTACCCATAGGAGTGAATGTGTGTGTGAGTGGTTGTGTGTCTGTGTGCTGCAATGCGATGGACTGGTGCCCCATCCAGGGTGTACCCCCACCTAGCGCCCAGTGTGAGCCGGAAATAGGCACCGGCAGACCCCCGTGACCCCGAAATAGGACAAAGCGGGTCTGAAAATGGTTGGATGGATGGAGTCATGTCCAACCATTGTCTTCCAGCCTTTAGGTTGGTTCTTCTTCTGTTGTGAAATTCTTCTTTACAATGTCAATGGTGAAGCAACGCTGCGATTTTTAGATTTTTTAGGATAAAACTCATGAAAGAGTCGTGAAAAGAACTGTAAGTGACGACTAAAGTGACTATTGTGGGTTGTGTTGTAGTGTTACTCACTCTGGAGACGAGTCAGGGGTGAGACTCGACATGTCCTCCTGCGTGGGAACTGTGGACAGAAGCAGGCGTCAAAGGTTCAAAGAGTAAATCAATGCTCATTAAAATGCACAGATGAGTTCATTTTTTTCTTCTGTAAATTGAGTGAGGTTCGGTTAAGTCCTCAGGGATTTAAAATGCAGCATTAAGAAAATGATCATGGCTAAAAATAGGATGAATCGGTCACTTTCCCTCCTGCTGTAATGAGGTAGTTATCTTTTATAAGATGCTCAGGATAAGAAGCTAAACACAGTCATTACGGCTCACGGGTGATTTGCATGTTTTCCCCTGAGCTGCAGCAGTTCAACACATAAACAGTCTGTGCTGAATCGATTACCATGCAGATTATTATAGATCTCATAAATCTGATCTGACTCACTCACAGAGGTGTAAAGAGTACTGATGTATCCTACTCAAGTAGAAGTACTGTTACTTAATTGAAATTGTACTCAAGTACAAGTACACGTAAATCAAACATAAAATACTCTAGCAGATACTTTAACCCTCCACGTTTATTTTTGGTAATAAATCTTGCCACGTTCCCTTGCATACAGTAAACATCTCATGTATAACCAGAGAGGAAAGTAATGGATTACAAGTACTCACGTTACTGTAATTGAGTTGATTTATGGATACTTGTCAGTAATTTTACTTGTACTTAAGTATGTTTTAAAAGAAGTAAAGAAATTCGATACATTTCTACACCCAACCATTACTGAGTAAACTATTACTATTATTATTTTTTAAATGTTCAACAGACATTGTGAAACTACAAAAAAATGAAATAACAATTCTTTTTTAAATGAATAAACACCAATTATTTCAATTCAAAATAAAAATAAATTGATCTGGCTCTAAGTATAGATACATTTATGAACTCTAAAACTGAGAAAATATTTATAATCTGTTTTCCAGGATTATTTTATTTTATTTATTTATTTTTTTATTTCTCTCTGAGTTTTGTTGTGAGAAAGATGAACACAGGCGTCTATTTACTTTATTATTGTATCTGTAAATGATGTTGTACCATATGCCACCCTTTGTAAACTTTGTGTGATTGTTCAAACAAAAACATGGAAAAATAAAGAATAAAAAAACTCATTTACAGTAACGTGAAAACTTGTAATCCATTACTTTCACCTCTGCAGGCTCGTACCTTGCATTTTCCGGCGGTGGAAGCGCGGCGAGCCCAGGAAGCTGTTCTTGATGGAGTTGAGGCGCGTCCTCCAGGGCATGCCCCCGATGGAGGGGCTGGGGGGCGGCGTCGGGCTGGGAGTGCCGGCTGGACTGTGCTTGGGCGTGTGCACCGGGGTGCCTTTGGGGGTGGGGAGAGGGCTCCCCCTGGGGGAAGGGTGGGGGGTCACCTGCGTAATGGGGACACATTTGCCATTGTGATCAGGGTGGAGGTGGTGGCGGCGGAGGGGCGACATGGGGGGCACCGGGGAGAGGGGGATGGACAGTTTGAGGGGCACAGTGAGGGGTGGGTGACGCCTGACCCGCGGGCTGTTGGGGAGGCACGGGGCCAGGGGCTGGCAGGGCGTGGACGGCTCAGATTTGGGGGCACTGGGGGTCTGGGCCATGTTGGGGAGGGGGTTGGACCTGGTGCTCTGGAGGGGCTTCTCAGACACTCTGGGCTTAGCGGGGAGGGTCTGAGTGCGGGGGTGCATGAGGGGGGACCCCATCTTTGGATGGTAGGAGTTAGGAGTCCTGGGCCCCACCCCATTAAGACGGACCTCCAGGGAGTGGGTGGGGCTACAGTTGGGGGACTGACACAGGTCTGGGGATTGGGGCGGGATGAAAAAGCGCCGAACCGGCTGTAACCGGTCATGCACCGTTTACGTGACGGCAGCCAATGAGAAAGCCAGAATAACAGCATGTCCCAATAAAAGTTCATTCAAGTTTAAAAAAAAAGTCAGCAACAAAAACCCACAGCAGGAAACAAAAGAGCGGAGCGTGGCAGATGGGTGGTGGGGGGTGTGGGGGGTGGAGCAGGCAGGCAGAGGAAGAAGAACAGAACATGCCATTAGCAGAGTGATCAGCCAATCAGGACGCAGCAGTGGAGCGTTCATCACACGTCAACAGGGATGCACCGAGATACACTCGTCTCTCCCTCTAACGCACGGGTGTCAAACTCATTTTAGTTCAGGGGCCAAATACGGACCAGTTTAATCTCAAGTGGGACACAGATTTCACACAGGAAAACCAGTAATTTCAACATAATGTACCTTAGTTTGCACTTCCACGTTTAATTGATATAGAAAGTATGTAAGGAACCTACAATATTCAAGCAATAAACACAATTTCTTGATTTTGTGCCAATTTTTTTATTCAATCTGGGTAAATTTTGTGGAATAATTTAAAGGAAATTGAAAGATGTAGAGTTCTTTTAACAATTTAGGATGAAAAATAACTGCCATCATGTGATTAATTTACCTATTTCCTTGCTAAAGTATGAGGGAATGTTTTTAAAAAATAAATAAATAAATCATTAGTGTTGAGTTACAATTGTTCACAATGTTTAAAGGGCTGTAAACTGTTTTAGCTGCTAAACATTGGCTGTGATAAATAGAAATGCTAATTTACATGAATTTTAAACCAAAAAAAAAATGATTTGAATTTGACAGCAGGTTCCATTTGTCCTTTTGACATTAAAAGCCATTCCTCGGATAGGATTCTTCATAATAAACATCCCATACATCGGTGCATCCCTCATTCCCAGCGTGTGTGTGTGTGTGTGTGTGTGAGACAGAGCTTGAAAGCTAACAGGTTTAGCTTCACCCTCCACCCTGGAGAGCAGCCGACTCAGCGTGCATGCCCAGTGCAGACGCATGATGCTGTGGGATGAATGAGCAGATCGGTGAGGGGGGGTGGGGTGGGGGTTCAGGTTGAAGCAGTGAGAGACCACAGCTGAACCAACTGTTCTGGTGTCACACACTTAAAACAGGGACCAAACCAGCAGCACTGGAATCTGCCCATTACAAACCATTAGAATGTCACACTGACCATGTTTCTCACTAGAACTTGTCCCCCAGGGCTCTGTGTTTGGTCCTCTCCTCTTCACCATCTACCTCCTCCCCCTCGGTCAAATCATTCGTGGTCATGGTCTCCATTTTCACTGTTACGCCGACGACGTCCAATTATACATCTCCACCAAGTCTATCACCCATGAAACCCACTCCACACTTTCAAACTGTCTTTCTGATATCAAAACACGGCTCCAAGAAAACTTCCTGATCTTAAACAGTAACAAATCAGACATACTCCTCATTGGTCCAAACTCCCTCACCCAAACAGCCTCTGACTTTCACCTCACCATTGATAACTCTACCCTGTGTCCCGCCTCTCAGTGCCGTAACCTTGGTATCATTTTTGATAATAACCTTTCCTTCGACCAACACATCAAACAAATCATGAAAACCGCTTTTTTTCACCTCAAACACATTTCTCGTCTCCGTCCTTCACTTTCCTTCCCCTCCGCTGAAACTCTAATTCACGCCTTTATCACATCCCGCCTTGACTACTGCAATAGCATCCTCTTTGGTACAACCTCCACACTGCTAAATAAACTCCAATACATCCAAAACACAGCTGCCCGCCTCCTCACCCACACCCGCTCCCCTGACCACATACATCCAAACCAGTGGCGGCTGCTGGTCTTTCATGCAGGGGAAGCTTATTTTCTGCCTACTTCAGAAAATGTATCTGTTTATTTAAATGTGAATTCTAGTAGAATTCACATTTTGTTGTCAACAACTATTTGTAGATTATCACACACGCACACGCGCACACGCACGCACGCGCGTAGCTGCTGCGCGCTGGAGTGTGAGTGTTTGGTCAAAAGTCTCACAACACAAGCAGTAACAGTCTCCACAAACACCAAAAACAGACACTAGGTTTGTCAGAAGTTAATTCGCTATGAGAGGATCAGCAAAGTCTCCGTGTCAACACAGAGCAACGGACTGAAATATTTGAAAAACCCGCCTGTGTGCTTACAACGTCATACTCTCTGATTGGCTCATTTCGCTGTCAATCAAAATTGAATTAGCCTGAGACAGATCATCCAATCATCATCCATTATTCCAGCGTCCGGAACAGACAGATCCAGCCCACTGCTCCATAGACCTCCTGTGAAGCCCGGCGTCCGATGGGCGGGACTAAGTGCATCATAACCGGGCATTTATCCAATGAGCGTCTAGTTTGACTGCAGTGGATCAACCCCTAAATCTTCTCCCATTGAAGTCAATTGAAGCTGAACTTCACCACTGTTTATTAACACTGTGACGCTGCGGTAATGAATGAAGAACGTCACGCTGTCACTGTCAGTTTCCTGTTATAAGAAGCTGATTCTGAACTAAACATACATGTGTTCTGTCATATATTTAGTCAATGAAATGTACACACAACACTACATATTTGACCACTGATTTTAGGGGAAGCTGAGGTTCCCTTGTAGTCTTAAAGCATCCGCCACTGATCCAAACCCTAACCCTCCAAAACCTCCACTGGCTCCCCGTTCCTCAGAATTCACACTCCTCCTTCTCACGTATAAAGCCCTTAATAATCAGGCCCCTCCTACCTCACAGATCTGCTCCACCCCTACACTCCCTCCCACAGCCTCCGCTCCTCAGAGAGATGAAAACCTCCTCACTGTCCCCAGGACCAAGCACAGAACCTGGGGGGACAGAGCTTTCTCTGTAGCTGCCCCCACCCTATGGAATTCCTGACCAAGCCACATCCGCAACTGCACTGACCTCCATCCTTCAAATCACTTCTCAAAACTCACCTGTTTTATTCAGCTTTTAATGTTTAAACCACCCACTCACTTCTTTTCTCTGTCATATTCTCTTCTATCAATGCTCTTGTTTTTTTATGCTGTAAAGTGTCTTTGAGTGTCTCAAAAAGTGCTTTTAAATAAAACATATTATTATTATTATTATTATTAATCGACTGACAGACTTTCAAAGGCTAAATGCTACTTTGTCACTGACCTGCAGTGTTTTATACCTCAGGCTGTAAATATCATACTAACGTACTACACACTACAAACTCAATAAGTATATACTGTCTACTATATACTATAAGTATGGTTAGGATGATGAGCGTTAGCACTGATGTATCCTTCCAAGTTTCCAAAGATGCATTTGGAATCTACACCAACAAAAACCTGAATCACACTGAGGCTAAATATCCATTGTGCTACTGACTAAACTTCCTGTTAACTTCAAAATAAGAGCCCTATTTACAAAAGCATTAAAAAAACTAATGGAAGACAAGAAGAGATGCTTTTGTTTTGAAAAGCGAATGTTTGATTTTTAGCTTGAAGCTGGTCTCAGGACCATTTTACATCCCAGTCCTAATGCATCATTGGACGGTTGCGTATGATTCATCATCCTAATCATACTTATAGTATATAGTAGACAGTATCTAATCATTTTGTTTGTAGTGTGACATTTCAAACACAGCCTAAGTTTGTTGTTTGTTTCATTTGGACTGTAGATTTATATTCCTGCGTTTGGCAGATTATGAGAGTGTAGATTGCAACATTTTAAACATAGATCTGAATACTAAAACATTCTGACAAAAATATGCTCGTTACATTTGTTTTTTTTGTTGTTTGGGTCACATTTATGACAAAAAATACACACCTAGTCCAAACACTAAAAACAAGGCATTTTAAAACTAAAACAATGAATGTTTTTAAATTTGCATCGAGTGGGAAGTTTCATAAAATTAGAAAAAAAAAATAGAAATAATATTAATTTTGAAGAAAACACCTGTGAATTTTGCTTTATCTTCAATGAAAAGTCTGACTTGAAAGAAGTTTTTTCTGCGTTGGTCACATAACGCGACATTTGTCCTACTTTAGTTCAGTTTGGTCAGATTTCTTCGTCCATTTTTGTTCCACTTTTAATAAATACTTCAAATTCTAGTTTCTTTCTCTCCTCTACTATCCAGCCTTTGTAATAAAGTCGTGGGGGGGCTGTAACAAGCATGGAGAGCAGAAGGTAATGAGCTGTAAAGAAGAAGGAAACATTGCCTTTCATACTTATTATTATAATAAAAGAGCTTCATTGTTGTCTTACTTTGCAAAACTGTTTGGTGTGCAGTAAAGCTTTGCTAAGGGTTGTAAATGTGTCTGACTGCAGACAGTGATGCAGCACACCATGCTTCGCCTCGCAACTAAATCTCCGCAGCAGCAGTTTGTATTTTTTCCACTGAGAGGAACGGATTGATCCGTTCGCTGAATTTGCAGCTGCATGAGAATCTGTTAAAGATGCACATTATTCATCTGAGTGCTTGTCCAGCGATGGATCCGGTCTCTCTTCATCTACGACTAACCATAATGCAGTTCACAGCGAGGTCCAAACCGTGACCTTAATGGGAGGATGAGCAGCACCTTGTGATTCAGCATGAAAGGCTCAGACTGTAGAAGTGTGTGGAACAGTAGGGAAGAGCTTAGAACCATTGTTTTACACTAATGAGGTGTGGAGTGCAGTGGATAATCTGAACTAATGGGTGTTGACTTCTACTGATGGAGACAGAAGGTTAGCAGCGTGATACAACCTCAGACCACAGCCCTTAGTTTCTCCACCAAAAAGCCCTCAAACATCTTTCAAAGAGTGATAAAACACAGGCGTCTACGCTGGAGATTCCAAAAAATGCCTTGATTGTGGGCGGGGCTCTTGGAGCATTTAAGACACGCCTAGTCTATACGATAAAATCTCCAAAGAACAATCTATGCTATGCTAACTACCTCAATATTCCTCTCTATTAACAATTCTCTCAGTCCAACCAACTTGTCCACATGTGCTAGTTTTTATAAGAGGGGGCGGGGCTAACAGTGATGAAAGCTGCCACCAAAACAAACATTTTTGTGGACATACCAGCCTGTCATTGCCCGATCCCATTAGATCTCTGAAGCTAAGCAGGTCTGGGTCTGGTTAGTAGATGGATGGAGACCACTGAGAATTCCAGGTGCCACAGTGGGGGGTAGTAACCCCAGTGGTATCTGTCATTGTGTCCTTGGGCAAGGCACTTCACCCACATTGCCTAGTATGAATGTAGTGTGTGAGTGAGCGTTGGGTCAACACCGAACGCAACTTCAGTGACTATAGTTGCTTAAATTCCCCGTGATGAGTCCTTTTGCTCGCTTCGTCTACCCCAGTGACGTGGGATTGACGTGGAGAGAAACTCATTGCATGCCGCGACACAGCGTCACTCCAAGTTGCTTAAAAAGTTTAACATTTTCAACTTTGAGTCACTGGAATCGCACAAGGTCGTATGACGCTGCGTCATTTACATTGATTTTGAATGTAATCTAGTCACGTCTGGTGTAAAGGCTCCTTTTATCTCAACCCATAGAAACATTTGATTGTAATAGCTGCGTTTCAAGCCATAGAGGGCAGTCACCAAATTGAAATACTTGGACTGTAATGTCAAGACTTGGACTAGGATCAATTACCAACATGACTTCATACCAAATACATTAGTTTTAGTGATTTTGGACTTTATATACTCTGTTTTTTAGAGACGAGGACCACTTGTCTGGGTCTCGGTGGGGGTGAGGATACGGGACCACGTCCCAACACTGACTCATGGAGAATTGTTGGGTTTTTTTTTCAGTAAAACTTGTTATATTTGAAGCTTTATAAACAAAGGAAAATCGAATTGAATTTACCAACGTAACAGATTAAATCAGAATGTTTGACAATAAAAGTATTTTTTTTTTTTTTTTTAAGTAAAAGGTCCTTAAAGCGTACAGTTCAAAGTCCAAACACATCAGGCGGTTTACCAGATAAATCACATTATAGAAGAAATTTAAATCAATATATTCAGGTGCTTTTTAAAGAAAGTAACCTTGGTCTGACTGTGACACAACCTGACACGTTAACACATCCGTGCAGCCAGGTAAACACACGTCCTAGAGATAGTCCCACACGTCAAAATTCACAGGCTCCTGTCATTAATTTGGTCTCATTTAAAACGTTCAGGCTAATAATAACTTTACTGTGACAGATGGAGTGATGGTTTTTCCATCAGCTCATCTGTTCATCACACAGTCTGTGATGAAGCAGCTGATGAAGATCTGAAGGGAATGGATCCCTGTGTGCGTGTTAAAGCATACCAGCAAAGCCAGCCAGCCAGCCACCAAGGTGCATTGTGGGTAGTGAGAGCAGAAAGGTGACAGAACTTACCCTGGGACTGCTGAGGGGGCTGGTGGACAGACCGGACGACGCTCCGCTAATGGACCGAGATCTAAAAACAAAACGAGTTCCAGTTATAAAGGCTGTGAGACACATGATTAAAAAGTAGCCAATCACACGGAAGCGCACAGTCATGAAGAATGCCCTTCATTTGTTTGAGAATTAACTCTTTGTTGCTTTAATTCAACAAAAACATTTATTAGAGCATAAATTAAAGCATTTTTAAAATTAACACGAGTCTCTTATTTTGAAAATCTGCCTGTAGCTGCTTGCACATGCACACACAAACACACACAGATGTGCGTTGGTAGAATCTACAGCTGTTTGTAGTTTAGTCTATGCCTGTAAAGCAGTGGTTCTCAACCTTTTTCTTGTCGTGACCCCATTTTTATTTCACAAATTTCTGGTGACCTCAGAGACTTTTTCTTCCTCTAAATTCAATTTTCATACTGATTTTTATTTGAACTAGATTTATATTTGAGAAAGTGAAAGTATAGAAAACAGTTGTTAGAGAATGTATACGTGGTGTTTTATTTGGAAAAAGCTTTTTCTGCCTCTTCCTACTCTGTGTATCTATTTCTATGATATTATCACTATTGATTTTTGTATTATTGTGTATATATCCTATTCAAATTACTGGTGTTTTTCTATTTTTATTTGTTTTTCTTTTATTCTATTTTTTTAGGGGCTTAGCGGGAAACTTGGGGACGTTATTTTGTTATGTACACGTTCAGGCACATAATGACAAATAAAAATCCTTAAATTATTGAATTATGTATTGTTTTTTTTATCTGTGCAAAACAAAACAAAAAAAACATTAAAAAAATTGAATTTTAATCAGTCATTTTTAATATTTTATTTTTACTAGACATTCCACAATCCCAAGGTTGAAAAACCTGATGTAGAGTCTCACACACACACACACGCACACACGCGCGGCGAGTCAAACATTAACTGCAAAATTCATTAGCGCTGCTTCTCTTTTCTTCTCTTCACCAGCTTTTTCATTTTTCATTTACGTGTCATTAACTTTTCATATCTTCCTCTTCTTCTTCTTTCCCGTTTTTGCCCAAAAGTCATTAAGTATGCAAACACACGCACACGCACACTTACGCACGCACACTTTTTTTTCCACAGCAGTACTTGTGAAGCTTCTCATGCAGATTCTTTGACCTGATGGTATTCGTTTTGTGGGGGAAAAAAAAAATATTAATCATTAAAATAATATAGACACTGTTATGACGTCTCACTCCTAATCTTTGAGAAGAAATGTGTGAGGTCAGGCACCGATGTTGGATAAAAAGGTTTTTAAACGATCGCCACATCCAACTCACTCATAAAGAACTGTATCGACTTTCTTTTGTGTTTTTTCCCACAAATTTGTGAGCATGAAATTGTCTAAAAAGGACTAAATAACATTGTTCTTCACACAGGTAATTATTAACTGCATCAAGTCCTCATTAACTCAAGAAAACCTATTTGCATTCTTATGGCTGAGAATATTGGACCCCACTAAACGAGTAAAAACAAGGCACGCACACACACACACACACACACACACACACACACACACACACACACACACACACACACACACACACACACACACACACACACACACACACACACACACACACACACACACACACACACACACACACACACACACACACACACACACACACAGAATAGACCCATTTGCCTTTGACTCTGCGATGGTGGAGAACTGATGGAATCTTTGAGGACTTTGGGGCTTAATTGCCTGTAGACAATTTGACTTTGTTGGAATGGAAAATTGAAAACAGTAAATCATAGTTAAACGCGTGTGAAGAGCACGCACACGCACATTTTCAGCGTGCACGTTAAATGACGATGTGTCCCAGCGGTGTTGTCTTCACACGGGACAGTGAGTTTACATCTAATGTTCCTTTGGGTGAAAATGCTGCCGTTATTTTCTATACCTACAGTAATCGTTACCTGTGAAACTGTAGTGTCCCTACTGTTTTTCTGTATTTCTATTATACAGTCATTTGATGTACTTTTGTAAATATTTTACAGTCATTTTGTATATTTTTTATGTCATTTTGTTTTTTAACTTGGGTGGAATTGTTAGGGATTTTTGCGGTAAAAATGCTGTGTTTTTTCTTGTAGTTTTGTATGTTCTCGCCGTCATTTTGTGCATTTTGGTAAAAATGATGCCATTATTTTCTATCCCTACAGTAACTGTCACCTGCTGGTTGATTTTGCTGTTTTTTTTGGAGTTTTTTTTATAGATTTTGTTTTGCTGTATGTTGTGTATTTTTCTTGTAGTTTTCTATGTTTTTGCAATCATTTTGTGCATTTTTCTCTCAATTTATGTTTTTTGAAACGGTTGGAATTGTTGGGAGTGTTTTTTGGGTGAAAATGTTGCCGTTATTTTCCATCCCTATACAGTAACCGTCACCTGCTGCTGTTGGAAAAGGGAAACTGTAGCTTCACTGAATGTACAGTGATTATGAAATGTCCAGCCAGGGAACAAGTTTTTTGGGTATTATTACTGTCATTTTGCATATTTCTGCAGTTTTTTTGTGCATTTCTATTGATAATTTGAGTAATTTGTTTTGTGTATTTTTCTGCTTTTGTGGACTTTTATAGGTATTTTAGTCATTTTGTGTATATTTGCTGTTTTTTTCTGTAGTTTTGTTTATATTTTGGAGTAATTTTGTGTATTTTTGCTGTTTTTTTTTTTAATAGATATTTTAGTCATTTTGTGTATATTTGCTGTTTTTTCTGTAGTTTTGTAGTTATTTTGTGTATTTTTGCTGTTTTTTGTGTACTTTCACAGATATTTTAGTGATTTTGTGTATTTTTGCTTTAATTTTATGTTTTTTTTGACTCTGGTGAAATTGTTTTTTTTGCCAATATTTTCAGTCCCTGCAGTCACCATCACCTGCTACTGTACGTACACTGAATGTACAGTAATAATGAAACATATAATTTTACGTACGTTTGTGAATGGCGTGAGAACGCTCAGCCAGAAAACAAGTTTTTTTGTAACGAAAGCCCAACAAAACATGTTCCATCGTCAGACAAATCCTCAATTAGCTTTTCAGTGTGCCCCTCGTTTCCATCTTCTGTTTGTGCTCCATCTGCATAGCCGCTTATTAAATTATGCTAATCTCTGTACATGCTGTAATTCCCAAGAGTCTTCCTCTCCTCTCTCAGCCACACACGGGGAGGCAGGAAATCATACACGAGTGCGAACACACCCCAAAACCTTTAACGCACGCAGTGAAACGTGACGTGTCGGCTTCACACGTGAGACGATCTAAAAACAAACTTAAGTGGGAGAAAGAAGAACGCGCTCCGACTGCTTCTCACAGACAGACGAGGACAAGTTCTCACGCCCTGGGCGTCCTGAGAGTGGCTGTTGGTGCTGATAATTGATGCTCACTGGGACACATTGATGGGATGCTGCACATGGGGCAGGAACATGGAACGTTCTACATTTAAGGCGGGTCTCGTCTCTCTGGGCTCTGACAACCTGCTACGAACCATTCAGATGCATACAACAGAAGTACTGAATAAATAAACTGAGTACATAAATAAACTACAAAGATTGAAGCAGAAAAAGTCATTTTTCCAAGAATAAAGAATGGGTTGAATGTGTTCATGTGTTTATTGTTGTTCCTCTGCTGCTGTAAAGTAGATCTAAAGCAGACACTGGAAACTGTTATCACATGATCAGAGTTCATTTGAGCCTTTAGAATATTGACCAATCAGAGCTATAATCCAGGAAAGGACAAAGAGTTTTATCTGTTTTTGTTTTGTGTCATTTTCAGTATCATTGTTGTCATTTTGTGAATTTTTCGTTGTCCATTTGTATGTTCTTGCACTCATTTTGTCTATGTTTTGGTCATTTTGTGTATTTTTCTTATAGTTTTGTATATTTCTGGAGTCATTTAATGTGTTTTGTTTCTGTAGCTAGTTGGAGTCATTTTTTGTATTTTCGTTGTTGAGTCATTTTGTGTACCTTTCTGTAAGATCTTGTATTGTTTCATGTCATTTTGTATCTTCTTTGAGTCATTTTGTGCATTTTTTTGGTCACTTTGTTAATTTTTGCTCTTTTGTGTGGATTTTTGTAGAAATTTTGAGTGTTTTTGGAGTCATTTTGTGTATTCTCTGTCATTTTTTGTTGTTAATTATTTTTTTTTATCAATTTGTGTAATTTTCTGTCATAGTGTGCATGTTTTTTGGGAAAACTGCACAAAATTAGACTCAATATTTCCCCCATTGGGATGAAAAAACCCATATCAGGCTTTGGAATGTGAGGATAAAATTGTAATTCTTCAACTGCATGTTCTTCTGTACCTGCTTATCCTGTACAGGGTTTCAGGGATGCTCAAGCCTCTAAATATTTATCCAATAATGTTTAGTTAAAATCCTCAGTGATGAATGAGTGAGCTCACAGAACATGACAATGACAGTAGAAATGGAGACGAATGGTCAGAATTGAACAAAGTGACACACGGTTATCATTTATGGAGCGATCAATACCTTTCCTCCTTGCTGCAGTTAGCGTTTGTGATATCCAAGCTTTTACTGAACACAGATTTGCTAAAAAAAAGGGCAGAAAAGAACAAAAAAAAAAACAAACAGAAATACAGTCACGTAAGGAAGAATCCAATGTATGCATGCAACAACAACGACAACAGGACAACTCAAACACTGTCAAATTAAAATAAAAACAACAACAACAAAGTCACCATGGCAACCAGAGGAACAAACATGCGTAGGACAAAAACTAAGAAAAGGTCCTTATCGTGTGTTTTTCATCTTTAGTCGACCTGAATATTTGACTCATTTGATCGTTATTAAATGTAATTTGTCTATTTTTGCTGTTATTACAGTCATTAAATCAGCTCCAGGAGGATAAAAACGATGCTTAAATGACCATGTTCACTATTAGTGTGTGTTTACCCTCTTTTAGTTTCTAATGGTTTGGTTTTTACTGCAGTGAAAGTAGGAGGACGGAGTGACAGAAAAAATAATTAATGGATCTGGATTTTCATTTTTTCTTTTAATAATTTGTTTCAGAAATGTTAAAGCTATTGCATTTAACACAATAGAAACACACAGAAGGGAAAGAAGGCAAAAAGTAACGAATGGTAAATGGAAAAAATTAATAAAATCCTTTTATTGTCTATATAAAAATTACCCTTTATTAATAAATCAATGTAAAAAAAAAACATCTATTTTTTTTCTATATATACATTCATATAAATATAACCAATGTAGTGAGTCACTCAACACATCTAGTTCAATATTTATATTTTATTAATTAAATACACATTTCATTTTTATTAGTCTTATTATTACAATTATTGTATTTTTTTATTTTAATCAGATCAAATAAAACAATATAGCAATCGATTTTTTAAACATACATTAATAGAATAAATTAAAATTCAATTCGTAGGTCCCTTAACAAATCCAGTTCAATACTTAAATTGTAATAATAAATTATGTATTAACTATGTATTTAATTTTCATTATTATTATTATTATTATTATTATTATTATTATTATTATTATTGCCATTGTATCTTATTTTATTTTAATCAGATCAAATAAATCTACATAAATAATTACATAATTTTTTTATATCCATAATTTCTATACATAGATTAAATAAAAATATAATTATAATATATTATAATATAATATGTAGTAAGTCACTCACTTACTCGATGCAGTTCAATACACTTTATTATTATTACTGTTTTTATTTTAATCATTGATTCTGTCGGTGAATCAGATTAAATAATAAATTACTGAGCACAAAACCATCCAGATAAATATCAATGATTCATGATTCAGTTCTAATATCGTTCATTAACCAACCAGCTCTAGTTTTAAATGTTAAATAAACCACATGAAATGTAACTACAGTGAGAAGTTCTGAGGACATCTGAGAAAGTGAAGCCCACAAACATACAGTATACTGTATTTAGGCACAGTTCAAAGTAGCAAACGAGCATTAAAGGGATGGGGTTCTTTAGGAGGTGATGAAGAGGAGCATTAAAGGGATGGGGTTCTTTAGGAGGTGATGAAGAGGAGCAGCTCACTAAACTATATGATTAAACATCAGTGATAATCCATGGGGACCTGCACATGACCCCCCCCCTCGTGGTCTCTTACCTCTGACCATGGCCGGCCATGTCCAGGGCTCGTCTCACAGGTACGGGCGACCCCCCCTCAGTCACACTCAGCACCTCCATGGACTTCCTCTCAGGCCTCCGCTTACAGTGACGACTCAGCATGGGGGAGTCCACGCGCTTCCTGGGGGGGTCTGCTGACAGCATGACAGGAGGAGAAGAAGAAGGTTTTCATCTGACAGCTTTGTCAAGATAAAGGATGAAATGAAATGTCGCTATGGAAACAATAAATGTGATATCGACTATACATCAAACAAAATCACAGAAAAATACACATATTTACTATAAAAACCCACAAGGTAACCAACTACAAATATACACAAAAAACCCTGAAAAATTTACTATATCACACAAACTGACCATTAAGATACACATAAATAACTCCAGAAACACAAAATGACAACAAATATATACAAAGTAATTCTAAAAACACACAAAACAGCAACAAAAACAAACAAGCTTTCTCTTTATTACCGTTTATATTATGATTATGGTTTTTAATGTACCAATCTCTTTGCGTGGGGGCAGGTTCTGGTCCTCCTGACTCGGGTAACGTTCCTTACGGTCCAGCAGCAGGAAGTAGATCATCTTTTCCTGGTTATCGCTGGAATGAGAAGAAAAGCTAACGCTGTGAGCTGCGTGTGTGTCCACTGTTTAAGAGGCGGACAGAAGTACGTTTAATCGACACAGGGACACATTAAATAGAAGAATTCATCAAAGTGACAATATTCTTCTGCTCTCGTCCTCTTTCAATCTGCTTCCTCTGCAGCTTTTTATCATGGCTTCTCACTTACTCGTCAGACAGCAGGTCTTTGGTGAGCTTGTCCTTGTCTCTGAAGCAGCCCAGGGAGTGCATGCTCTCCAGGACGTCAGGGTCGATGTCCTCCACCACTCCCAGTAGTCTGATGGAAACCTTCCTGGGAACGGGCTGCTCAGGTTCAGGCTCGTTCTTTCCAGCTCTGAAACACCCAACACAGGCTCCGTCAGAGACTCTGATGAAAACTAACTGTGTCATTGTCATTTGAGCAGAAACTAATAAATAATTAATATTTAAAGAACCTTTCAGTGGTTATTCAGAGACCATACTGTATGGAATAAGGTCAAAAGTACTTACAAATACCACGTGTGCTTCTGGATCTGCTCCAACTGCAACGACAAGAACAACAGGTTTATATGACAAAGGAAATCCTCTTTAAAAGTCCACTTTTGACTTTAAGATCAAAAATAAAAATAAAAATAAATAAATCATTCCTGTGGCCAAATGTACTAATACGTATGCACAACAAGAGGCATACGTCCTTTTTAGGTCCAGATTCCAGATGTTTCAAAAGGAAAATGTTTCACACCATTTTCAGAGATATTGATGCATTTGGCTCCTCTTAGTGGTGATGCTGGGAAACTGATATCTATCTATCTATTCATCTATCCATCTATCCATCTATCTATTCATCTATCTATCTATCTATTCATCTATCCATCTATCTATTCATCTATCTATCTATCCATCTATCTATCTATCTATCTATTCATCTATCTATTTATTCATCTATTCATCTATCTATCTATCTATCTATCTATCTATCCATCTATCTATCTATCTATCTATCTATCTATCCATCTATCTATCTATCCATCTATCTATCTATCCATCTATCTATCTATTCATCTATCTATCTATCCATCTATCTATCTATCCATCTATTTATCCATCTATCTATCCATCTATCTATCTATCTATCTATCTATCTATCTATCTATCTATCCATCCATCTATCTATCTATCCATCTATCTATCCATCTATCTATCTATCCATCTATTTATCCATCTATCTATCCATCTATCTATTCATCTATCTATCCATCTATCTATCCATCTATTCATCTATCTATTCATCTCTCTATCTATTCATCTCTCTATCTATTCATCTATCTATTTATTCATCTATCTATCTATCTATTCATCTCTCTATCTATTTATTCATCTATCTATCCATCTATCTATCTATCTATCTATCCATCTATTCATCTATCTATTTATTCATCTATCTATTCATCTATCTATCTATCTATCTATCCATCTATTCATCTATCTATTCATCTATCTATCTATCTATTCATCTATCTATTTATTCATCTATCCATCTATCTATTCATCTATCTATCTATCCATCCATCTCTTTTAATACTGAAAATACACAACAACAACTTTAGTAAATTGAATCTAAAAACCCATACGACAACTAGAAATGTACAGAAAATTACTAAAAATAGACAAAAAAACAATTAAAATACACATAATTGACTCCAGAAATAAAAAATAACAACAAAAATACAAAAATGTACTTTAAAAACCCACAAGACAACAAGATATATACAGAAAAACACCTGAATAAAATACAGAACCACACGGAAAATGCACAGAACGTCAATTAGAACACACGTAAACAACTCTTTGTTGTTTTCTGTGTTAATGCTCAGATCAGTCATTATTCTAAATGCTGACATGAATGTTAATAATGTAACTATTACATTTTTATAATAGATCTGCGATAGAGGAAGATTATGACTCATTATTTTGAGGTTTGCTGAGTCAGCATTAAACCACGGTTTCAAACTAAATGAAATAAAAGAATAACGTGGAGTAAATGAAGTCACTTCTTATAATCAGACATGTTGACACGCTCCTTTTTAAAATGTGGTCATTCGTCAACGTATGGATAAGAATGGAGGCGGGGTTTATTAGCAGGTGTAACTTGATCATTCAACAGACAGAACAAGCAGCAGGAAGTAGACATGAGCTCATCCATCCTCAAATCTCTCTATTTCCAGCTGAAGCACGTCTCAGGCCTGAGATGAAACTAACGTGTGCAGAGCAGAGTAGCTGGAGGGCCAATCACGGAGCAAACAGGCTAAATTTAGCCGTCCCTCAGGGCATGAGGCAGCTAAATGCAGAACGAGGAGGTGTGTGTGTGTGATGATGATGATGCTGGAGGAGTCTGACCCACCGTCAGACGTTTTCCGGCGTCCACCTCAATCATTCCTTTCAGGAGGTTCTGACAGTCGGGCGGGATGAAATGAGGCATGTGGAAAACTCCCAGCTTCACCTTCTCCAGGAGGTTCCTCAGGTTGTCGTCGTCAAAAGGCAGAGCGCCCTGAGGGACGACACGGGAAATATGTGCACAAATCAGCAACAAAAAAACTATTTATCATCGACCCAACGACGTCTACGTAACAGAACAGATTCTAATACCAACAGAAAGAAAAAGCTTTTAGAATCACTGGAAAATGGTTGAGTAAAATACCAACAAACTGAATTATAGATAACTTAGTCCGTCCAAAATATACACATTCAATGAAACTCAGTTTTCCCATATTTATATCACACGTTGGCAGCCATGTTTAATCTCAAATTGTGGAAATAACTTTTAATTCTTCAAAAAAACTGCAGCTTTTCACAAATTATTCCACAAAATAATTAAAAATTTGTCAAAAAAATCAAGGAAATACAAGTGAAGACTGATATTTGTCACTTGTTCCATACATTACATCATCATTTACATGTGGAAGTGCAAACAAGGACACAAATTAGAGCAAATAAATGTTTTCCTTTTCTGGTTCAGAAACAACAAGTAATCACAGTAAGAATGAAAATAAAAACACTTTTTAAAGCAACTTTTTCATTCTTTTCACTCTTCTATGGGACTCAAAGTCCCACAATGCAATGCAAAAACTTTTCTAATAATGTCAATACCAATTTTAACCATTTACATCTTTTTTTTGAGCAAATGATCTTTAATTTATTGATCGATGTGGCCTACACTGTGATAAAAACAAGTATCTTCCTGAGTGACTTTAATATTTCTAATATTTTTATCCTACAATTTATTTTATACGTGTTTGCTGCGTCATTCGACTGCTGATTGGTCGGAGTCAGCCAGATAAGTTTGGTTGTATTCTTTTGTACAGTGACAATTTATATGAAATGTGCTTCTTTCATTAAATCGAAATAAAAACAATTTGTTATTTCTAGGGCTGGGAATTTAATGGGTTAATTGCAATAATTCAAATACAAAAAAAAAAAATAAATAAATAACAGGCAAAAAAAAAAAAAAAATGCAGTTAAATCACACGGAACCTTTCTCATTTCACAAGTTCCCAGTATACCCATAATACTGATGCACAGACTACAAGAGGGCGAACCCGAGGAGAAGTATGGTGGGCGTTAATTTAAAAAAAAAAAAAAAAAAACACTGGATGAAAAACAAAATCCCAGTTGTGTGAAAATTGTGTAAGAAACAGTTTGCTGATCTTACAATTCTTTATTCATATTACACATTATGTCAGCACTCAGTGATGAAAATAATAAACACCATTTTGTTGTTTAAGCTCATTTATTTTCATTGATTCAGTCAAATACCAAAATCCATTTCAATTGGAAAAACATTGCTTCTTGTGTGAAATATTGTTAAATGATTAATTGAGATTAATCGAGATTATTAATTACAAAGTTTCTAATTCATTAGATACATTTCTTTAATCCCACCACTTTATTTCATGACACAGACTTGGTTTCATGGGGAAATGTGAATCTCAGCTCAGATTGTTCATTTTAACACATGATAAAAATATGAATTATCTGTATTTATAGACCAGTCTGAGATTGGTGGAAAATAAAACAGACCAAAGCTGTTGATCACCGACACACAACCTGTGATGATGACATTAGTAACGAGAGTCAGCGATAATGGAGCGCTAGCATCCATCCATCCATCATCCATCCATCATCCATCCAGCTGGGCCGTGACGCATTGACTGATACCACAGAAGAAGAGCAGGACGAGGCCAGATGGCCACTGACATCAGGAGAGTAATCAACTCAGCCTGAGAGCAAAGATTAATGTGTGTGTGACGACCAGACAGTTTAGGATTTATCGAGAAAAAACAAAAAAAAACACAAGTTGATTCATAAACTGTCACAGCCTGACACGGTCACATTATTACTGTATACACCACCTGCTTAGAAGCAGGGGTGTGAAAAAAAATAGATTTAACAATTTTTTGGGTGCCAATTTTAAATCGATTTTTTTATTTAAAAAATATATTTTTCTAATTCTTTTTTTTTTTTTTTTAATTTAAAAAATGTTTTTTTTTTTAATTTCAAATGTTTTTTTTTTAATTTCAAATGTTTTTTTTAAATTAAAATGTATTTTTTTTTAAATTTTAATTTTTTTTTTTTTTAATTTAAAGGTAGGGTTGGGGATTTTCGAAAGCTGGCATGGTTTTGAATGTAGCTTTCCGGTTGGCTCCGCCTTCATCCTCCTCCCCCCTCCCCTCTGTGCTCCAGCCTTCACTCACCCTCATCGTTTGTATTGTGTAGGAACTGTGTCGTCACGTCTCATTCAGCAGTAAGTAAACACTAAACTTTCTCATTATATATAAAATGTGACTAAAAACTCTGCTTTTAGTGTGGGCTTGTGCACGCGAGGTTTTGAGAACGAGCAGGGAGACAGAGAGACGTGATTGGGTAAAAAAACGGTTTGTTTTTTTCCATTGGTTGAAGTTATTACATATTTACAGCTGCTACACATGATGGATTTTCTTAGTAGCACATAAGATCTTAATTCCTGTCAGGACATTAAGACAATTTCAACCAAAAACGCAAAAAGTGTATCTGGAGAAAATCGCCTACCCTAGCTCTAAATTATTATTATTTTTTTAGATTTAATCAATATTTTTGTGTATTTGTGCAATATTTCAGTGGTGGTTCCAATGCTTTCAATGTGTTGCAATGATTATTTAATGCACTTGATTTTATGATGGTAGTGTGTAATACCTGCAATATTTATGTATGCACAGACATTTTATTTTCATATAATCTGTTCATATCAGTGTTTAAACTGATACAATAGGATAAATTATATATTTTTCTTATTTTTGTACATAATAAGTAACTCAGGGTGATTTATCCTTAATGTTCTCACTTACAGTTGTTACAATGCCATCATTATGTTGTCATGGTTACTTTGAGACTTCTACACAGTAGTTTCAGTGAAAAGAAACTTTGTTGCAGTTTATTTTATGATGGCAGTGTGTAACACTTCATTTTCTGTTTTTTTTCAGTGAAAATGTGCAAAAACACTAATAATAGATAATAAATAGGATGTTTTGAAGCAAATGGTTTTGACTCAATTTGTCCTCTGAATGATCAGCAACTTGATTTTTCATCTCTACGTTTAATTTTGATATTAACTGGGTAGAATATTACGATATATCGCGATAGTACCGTATCGTGACCCAAGTATTGCGATACGTGTCGTATTGCAACATCCTTGCCAATACTCACCCCTACTTAGAAAGAAGTGACATAAAAAAGTGAAATATTCACATTGAGTGGAGTGGGACGCAGTGATGCTTTTAAGTCAAGAGTGAAGTGAGTGAAGTGTGTGTGTGTGTGTGTGTGTGTGTGTGTGTGTGTGTGTGTGTGTGTGCGTGTGCGTGTGTTTTTGTCTTGGTACGCCGGCCTCACTCACCACTAAAAGTGCAAACAGGATGACTCCGCAGCTCCAGGCGTCGGCTTTCCTCCCGTCATATTTCTCGCCCTGACACACACACGCACGCACACACACACACACACACACGCACGCACACACACACACAGTAAATCACAGTGACTGTTGACAACAACTCTCTCCCAAAAATGTCTCATTAAAACACTGGAAGCCTTTTAATTGCCAAAAATGTGCCTTTATTTACTGAAACATGTGTATTAGTCAACAATTCCCAAATTGTCATTTTAAATATTAGTTTTTTAATGACTTCACCAAATCTCCACAAAATCTTGTTTGCATAAAAATGCCTAAAACATGATGTGATTGATGTGTGTGCAGCTGCAGAACTGAACACAGGAAAATATAAATAACTTAAAAAAAAACATAGATAATTCCATAATAAAACAGACAACTCAACTCAAATTTTCCTGAAAACAATGATACATAAAATAATGGAAAAAGTGCAGTTTTTATATCCATTTTATTTACATGCACAAAGCTCTTCCTCTCTTCTTCATGCCGTCTACAAAACAGCAGAGGTTTACATCAACTTTTTAAACTTTTTTACTGATTTTTAGAGCAACCCAAAGCAGCACAGGTTGTTATTTTGACTGAAAAAGCTGCTAAATGATCCTGAATGCTTCACTTTCTATAGAAGTCATTGGATTAAAAGGGTTGAGTTACATCATCAATGACATCATTTCAACATGGCGGCGCACAAGCTCTTAAACGGTAAAGTAGTCTCATTTTTAAAAGTTAATAAAATGAATATGGTGTTTTGTTAGGCATAGATCTACTAATAAGGACATTTCAAAGGTTTTAGGCCATATTTGTAAAGAAAAAAAAAAAAAGTGAAGGATCCCTTTAAAGAACTGGATTTGGCTTTTCCTTTAAAAATATGTTTAGTTGAATGAAAAGTGAAGCTGGGGGAGGTTTTGTGTCTTTTTAAAAGCTGTGGAATAACTTCTGCTTCAGATCAGAGCACAGTAATAACAACAGAAAGGCATGATTACGGAGATAGTGTGTGTGTGTGCGTGTGGTGTCACTGTGAATGGACGTGGTCCAGCACTTACCCTGATCACCTCTGGGCAGGCGTAGTGTGGAGATCTGCAGAGGAAGTAAAGTAGAGCTTTAAACGCACGCACGCACGCGCGTGCGCCCACACGCGCCCACACACACACGCGCCCACACACACACACACACCACACACACACACACACACACACACACACACACACACACACACACACACACACACACACACACACACACACACACACACACACACACACACACACACACACACACACACCCACACACCCACACACAAACACACACAGCCTGATGGGTAGAATGAGAAACAACATCAAATGGCCTCGATCCAAGCTCATCTGGTTGGATAACATCCGACAGCATCCGACGCTGCTCCACAGATTAATGAATGAATATAGGACAGTGTGTAGTGATGTACCCAATAACACACTATGTGAGACCAGAATGAACTGTGCACGAGTAAATGAAAAGTAATTTAGTTATATTATAGTCCTGTATAGGATTTTAAAGTGTTTCTATTTTTAATTGCATCATAATAATCATGCAAACCGATGCCCGATGAAGCCCATTTTATGAATTATCATGTGGTGAAATCCTGATAATTCAAAATAAAAACAGTCACACTGCTAAAACAGTAGCAGCAATTTACAACAAAACAATAATCCAAATTTGAAATTTATTACTCAAAAAGGCCGTTATAAAAATATTCAGAAGTATATATATATATATATTTAAAAAAATCTAATTTAGATATCATTAGTTTGTAAATTGTTTTTTGCTTGCGACCCACTGAAAATCGGTCTATGACCCAATTTTGGGTCCCAAGCCACAAGCTGAGAAAACTCTGTTTGCACAAAAAGTATTAAAAGTGTTTTATTTATTACCCAGCAGCAATATTTCAGCAAATAAGTCATTTATGCTGTTTATTATTCCCTATTATTAAAAACTGGCTGAGATATCTTACATTTTAAACATTATGGTATTTTTAACACACTCTTCCTACTGTAAATGCATACGTCCGCAACGCTTTCTGCTCCAGAAACTTCAATTTATTACCAATATTTGCCTTTTATTATTATTTTAAGCTCCCTCTACTCAGACACTGTCCTGCATATGGACCATGATGCATCTTTCCTCTTATTAAATGTGAGTTCTTTGACTTTCCCCACATTATTCAAAGCTGGTTTTTGAACGTTCAGTTCATCGTGATGTTCAGTGGCTGCTTCAGTTCATTCATTTTGCTGTAGGGGGGGCTGTCAGTCATATTCTACCCCCTGACACCCACTTTCACTGGACACACGTGTGCGACTGACTGAAAAATCCACGCATAAAGCGTAACTCGGGAAAAAAATAGCGTCCTATATGCCGCAAAATACAGTATATGTAACACTTTTAGCACAACCAAAATAGTTGATTGCTTACTTTCTCTATTTCTTTTCTACTTCTTTTTCTGACCCTTCCTTAGGGCGGGCTGGTGACGGTCACAATTACGCAATGAAATAATTGTATTTATTTCATTGTAATAGTAAAACAAAAACAAAAAACAGGCTCATGTGCAGCTCTGATGACATTTTCTACACATTTTATTGCAGTAAACGCACAAAATGACAGAGAAATACACAAAATAACAGCAAAAATACACAAAATGACTCAGTAGTCACCACCCTTTGGTTGATCCCTGTATGTTTTCCAACCTAAGCCATAAAAAGTAGCCACAGAAATGTAAAAGCATCTCAAAGTGCAGCAAAGTTAGAGTTGTGATTCCTTTCTCTCTCTCTCTCTCTCTCTCTATATATATATATATATATATATCTCTCTCTCTCTCTCTCTATATATCTCTCTATCTCCGTCTTCTGATTGATCGACTGATTGCACAAATGCAAAGATTGAAGATTCATCAGAGGAAATGAAGCAAAGACCGCAACTCATCCAAACTCCCAGAGTAAACACTCTCTCCGTCTTCTCCTGCGACGCACTTCATTATGCTAATGTATGTGAAACCGAGCGTTGTGAACTAGTCAAACACAGCCGTGTCAAAACACACTAAGTGCAATCTAATTACAGCAGAGCCAGCACTGGGTTTTTTCCATGCTCGGGGCGGCATGTGCGATTAACGATTTCCATTACGGGAGGATGATAGGATGCTTCGACTTACAGCACGTGAGCCACGTTTAGAGGATCCTTGAAAGGAAACTCGAGCATGAAGGAGTTGCAGTGATCAGAGGGACAGATCCCTGCAGGTTGCTGTTCAATGTTAGCTTCATCAATGACTCACTGGGCATGCGTTATACTGAGTTTACACCAACTTTGTGCATTAAAAACGTCTAACGCATGCAGGTATGATTAGTGCAGAACCACATGTGAAAAGAAAATGAAAATATGTTATTTTTGGGTTTTGTTTGACTTTAAAGACACATCTGATCTCTATGCAACATGTGGACACACTTTCTTTAAACCACACGTGCCAAATATAGTATATAGTGATCTTAAAGATGTCAAACCTAGTTTTAACCAGGAATAAAATGGGTTAAAAGTGACCAAAAATGGTAGAAAGGTGGTGAAATGGGATTTTAAAAACTGCAGAAAAAGTAGTAAAAAAGGTTCAAAGTGTCAATATTGGCTTAAAAGTGGCAGGATAAAGTAGGAACAATTTGTTTAAACGCGCAAATAATGGCAATAACAAGTTTTGAATGTGGTTAAAAAAATAAGGATGGAATATGGTGAAAAGAGGTGAAAGTGACAATAATGGGTCAGCATATGCAACATTAGGTGGAAAAGTGGTAGAAAGGGTTTATTAAGTGCTGAACATGTCTTGAAAGTGAAAAAAAAATGTTGAAATTTGATGGAGAAGTGTCAGAAAGGGGCGTAATGTAGCAAAAATGCATTGAAAGGAGCAAAAATATGGCAAGAAAAAGTTAAAATTTGGCACTTTTTGCAAAATTGTACCCACAAATATAGCCCTTTATAACACTAAAGAGTACAGAGTATGTACACCTCTTTGTACAACACATACTCATTTGGCCATAATTGAGAACTCTACTTAAGCTCCTCCCACTATATGAATACATAGTTCCGACGGGCACTGTACCAGTCACTGTAAAAGCTCCAGGACGATAAAGTCACTCACCCACAGCTGGTTTCCAGCAGGCTGTCCCCGACCTGCAGAGACGCCATCCCAAAGTCTGCTATCCTGATGTTGTTCTTCTCGTCTAACAATAAGTTCTCAGGCTTCAGATCTCTGTGGCTGCAGAACGAGAGGCAAACAAAGACAGAATCAGAACAGGAACCAGACTCTAAACTGTGTCTGTTATAGAGGACCAGGCTTCAAACCATATGGAGTGACTATGGCAGAAGTCCAGAGCTGAGATAATCTGTCTGAAGAACTTTCTGGCCTCTTTGGGCGTTAGTCGGCCTTTTTTCACCAGGTAGTCAAACAGCTCTCCACCGGACACGTGTTCTAACACCAGGTACCTGCACAGGAGAAAACGTCAGCGTCAGCAAAGCACCAGTGATACAGTCGTCCTGTTCAGTGCCTGTTGAATATTTAACCTTGTCTATAAATAAGGCATGACACATTTACAGTATTTGTACAGTGCATTTCATACACAAGGCCATTCAATGTGCTTTACATGATTAAAAAGTGCAAGAGAGTTTTGTAATTCACAATAAAAACAAAAACATTAAACAGAAATGATGCAATAAATATTCGGCCACCGACAATGGCCTCAAAGTGCATTTTAGTTTTTCGGCCAAAACTCTTTTATCACCGAAACAACGCAGCCAAAAACAGAATGTTGTGATGAAAGCATTTCATTTTTCCATCTTTCAGTCAGTTAAAAGCCTGTTAATGTACACATGAAATATTTAGTATTTTATTTGGTTTTATACTGTGCATTGTTGGAATGTCAGTATAAATAATTACATTTTTTAATTGATTTTTTCTTTTCTTGCTATTGCAATGTTTTAATTTTAGTGAGGTTAGTACATAATTATAGCCGTAAATGAAATGGTACTAATAATTGACATGATTAATTTCAGTTTTCGTCCTATGTTTCCCCATTTTTGGTTTTAGGTTTCGGCCAAGAATTCTCATTTCGGTGAATCCAGTTGTAAATCTAGTGCATGTCAACTTCAGCATGTTATAGTCAGCTTTAATCATATTAAAAATAATTATCTATCAACAATATCAACTAAAAGCAATAATACAAACATTAAATCGACAATAAAATTATTAAAAACCGCCCTCTGAGTCAAAAGCAGAAGACAAAGTAGTGCCTTTAAAGGTCCTATATCATGCTAAATCAACTTTTTTGATCTTTTAACCTTGTTAAAATGTTAATTTCTGATCAAAAACACCCCCAAAGTATTATTGGACTTCCTTTCTGCATCTCTGATCAATCCTCACTACTCCTGCTCTCTGAGCTACTGCTCTGCCCTCTTCTGAAAAACGAGCGGTCAGACTTTTGTGACATCACTACAGTCTGAACCGCCCCCTACAGGAAGTGCCTGCTGCCGGTGTAAGTACCAAATGCATGTGTATCCAACTGCAGCCATGAGTATAGTACAAGCAACGCCCTCTACAAACCACGCCCACGCAAGCAATTTTTCAATGCGCTGAGCCGTTCCATTTTTAGTATCCGCCTCGTATCTCCTTTGACTTGATCTGACGTGTTTGTGACACAATGTGATAAAACGGTTGGACAAAACAAATGATTATCACCTTAAATGCACTATTTCTGTAGTTAATAGAGATGAGGAGGAGAAGAAAGTCACTTAGCAGCTTAACACTGGTGTTTGAAGTAGTAGCAGCAGCAGCTGAAGCACTCACATAGCATGAAGCACTGAGACAGACTCACAATCACAATAGCCGCTTAAATAGCCATGTGTTTTACTGTAATGTGCAGTTTTTGGCTGAAAACAATAACAATAGTGTGTGGATAGCACAAAGAAAATCGCCTTGGTGAACACTGATCTTCCTCGCAATAGCGAGGCATGAAGTCAGCGTTGACAGACACGCCCACTCATGAATATGCATAAGTAGGCCCCCAAACAGCCTGTTTTTAGAACTGCTCAGAAAATCACTTTTCAGAGGCTAAAACTCTGCACAACAGGTGAGTTTGGGAAAATAAACCTCAAATACTATGTTGTTGGGGTTCTGAGAACAAATGGAGATGGGTGAAAAATAGCATAATATAGAACCTTTAATTAAGATTTATAGATGTTAACATTGACAGTTTGCTCCACTTCTTTGCAGCATAACAACTAAAAGCTTCCATGCTTCCTCAGCTCTTTTAGCGATGATAAAAAGATGAGTTACAGTTAGTGTGCGTGGAGGGACTGATTGAATAGCTGGGCCTGTGAATGCTCACTGATTAAACAGATTCATCACAGCGCTGCCACGTTTCCAAACTAAAAGAGACATTGATGGAAACACTAAAGTCATGACTTTAACAGGATCTCAGTGTGAGGCGTTGAAGTAGTGACTGATGGGGGTGTGTGTGACCCACAGAAAAAACCCCGGTCCATGTGGGTTTGGGGTGTTCCAGGCCCGTGTTACGTTCATTTGTCTCGTGAGCGTGTTTGATCCCGTTTGTCGAGCTCCGTTCTCGCCCCCGCGCCGTGATTTATGAGCAGATTAAAGCACCCGCTCGAGCGTTTACCTGTCGCAGCCTTTCTAAATTAGAAACCCGTTCTGCTGGTGATTTGTGAGCGTCAGGAACGTCCACGACAAAACTGTTTTGCATCCACGACGATGGCGCGTCCATCCGTTCCCGTCCGACGACTTTAGGGAAACAAATTCCAGCTGCTCAGTTTGACGGAGGAGCCTTGATCAATTATTGAGAGTGCATTAAGCCGTTGCCACTGGAGCACAGCATGGCCCACACAGGAGATTAATGGGAACAATAAAACAGGGATATACACGAGAGCAGCAGTGGTCACACGGGGCAGGAGGGAAGTGACAGCTTTAGGACCATCCTCGAGATCAAAGTCAACGTGGTTGTTTAACAGCAGAAAGGAACTCAGGTCAATAGATATTGACCTGTTTCAATGTTATCCTCCGTCTTTATTCACACAGAGGTGGTAGAGTCCGTCCCAGCCCACGCAAAGTCAAAGACAACTCAAGTCCTTTCATTTGGATTAACACAGTTTATTTTTTACTGCTTAATATCTATCTACAATCATGGAAAATCAACCAAAATCATAGAATTTATCTCCTAAAATAAGCAAGCCATTAAACACTGACTATAGTATATTTTTACCAATTGTTCTGTGATTATTCAATATACATACGGCCAATTTTGAGTTTGTTCGGCTGAATACTTTTTGAGATTTGGACTATTTAGTGACGGGCAATTTTGTGTCAATTTTTGCTTGTCCTTGTTTTTCTTCCATTTACAGCTTCCAATATCTCAGTAAATACATCACATAGGAAACTGAGAGTTGGTAAAGTAATTAAGCTCCACCTACTCTCTCAGAATATATAAAAATATCTGCTATACATCATATCTGGTGGACATGCCAACTCATTAAATGTGGAAAAAAGTGTGTTTAGGTTTCGGGCTGGAACACGTTTCTGCCTACAGTAAACTTTTTTTTCACCTCTCTTTTGGCTCCACCCCCTCCTCCTTCCCAGCAGATTGTGGCAAGAAGCGAGCCGTGAGGGCAGCGCCATCCTGTGGCTGACCTGCGAACTACCCATCCTAAGACCCATCCCGTATGCTAACGTGCTGTTGTATTGAATGTTGAATGTTGTTTGTTGGTTTTCGTTGCAATGTTTGCTGAAGAGTTTTTTCATGATCCCAAACTCCGCCCCTCTCTACAAGGGCCCAGTTTGGTTTTTGCCTTTTTTACCTCTTCTTCTTACCCATTGTTTCATATTTCTCATCTAAGAAATGCTGCTCTTGTGGCAGCTCCCCAGTACTCCCGTACCTGTCCCCCATGTTATATGTTATTGTCTTTCATGTTTCTTGGTCGAGATGTAACTGAAACTGAATTGCCCCTCGGGAACAAATAAAGTTTTCTGAATCTGAATCTGGCTCCTTGTCCAGGGTGTACCCCCGCCTGGATGTATGGATGATAAAAAAGTGCTTTGTAGTGGAGGCAGGTGATATTTTTATCCAGCTATCTTGTCGACTCTCGTTGACAGATTTACTAAAAACTAAACAAAACTAAAACAAACACTAAAACTAAATTAAAACTCATCATTTTGGGGAAAACATTTTGTAACTAATAAAAAACCACCAAATCTGCTCTAAAAACTAACTAACTTAAAAAAATACAATGTCACAACTAAATAAGACCTAAAACTAATGGAAAAATTCAAAACTATTACAGTATAACCCTGCACTGGTAGAGAGAAAGGACTACAGTCATAGGTTGTATTTTTTCCCACTAATGTGGGATCTATTCAGACATAATACAAATACTGGAACTAGTGACCACGGGGCCCCACATGTGACCTTCTGCACCTTTTTACCACCTTTATTTTTTAGCGGAGAAAAAAGAAAACCTGGATTTTTATTTTTTTTTATAAAATATAAGTAATATATCTACTTTAATGTTGTTTTTGACAGTTTTCAGAGTAATGTGAGAGCAGAAGGTTAGACTTACAGGTATTTCTTATTTTCGTAGACGTCGTGCAGCTTTAAAACGTGGGGATGCTCTATGAGTTTCAAAATGGCTATCTCCCTCTCCACCTGCAGGACAAACAGAGAAAACACACGATCAGTCACAACATTTATCCTTGGTCTCATACTGACACAAAACCTACAAACTGTGCACAATGGTAGGACACAAACCTCTAACTGTGAGGCTGCAGTGAGACCCAGCAGTTTGATGTTAATCTCATTTTAATGTAACATCAGGACCAGAGATGCAGCCTGGGCAGCAAACAGCATGTACTGTAGGTGTTGAACTGTATTAATCTCAACGAGTAGCCCCTGCAGTGCTCTCTGCTGTGTGTCATACAAACATTAACACGCTTAACCTCTGTTACGCCAACATACCCATAGTTTCAACACAAATAAGATGTGGCATCCAGCGTCACATCTGGATATGGGAAATATGAAAGAAATCAAGCTCCTGCAGTGAAGACCAATAGGAACAGTTTGTTCTGTCATGAACTTACTGGACAAGAAAAAAAGTCAAATAAAATCATTTCTGACCCAAAAAAGCACCCAATCATTCTATTTCTGTGCATGCTAACATGATTTCTGCATTATTATTGTGCTGCGAGACACGATTATCTTACAAACTGTTATGATTGGAAGTTATTTAATGCAATTACATCTTATTTGAATGTTTCATTCAGGTTTAGGGTTAAGCTGATGAATCCCATTGACATACTTAGGTTTGCAACTCGTTCCTAGCAGCTCAGCACTAATTGTGCCGTGCAGCACAAAAATAAATAGCACGATTATGTTTTGTGCCAAGTACGTGAAAAATACTCGTTCCCAACCAGGGGTACGCATACCCCGAGGGGTACGTGAGCACATTGCAGGGGGTACATGGAAAAATTAGGAATTTATTTCCAAGATAATAAAAAACATTCTCAGTCCTTCAATAAAATGGTACGTGTGCACTATGACTTATTTTTTAAAGTAAAAATGCCTGTTTAAAGGGGACATATTCAAAGAAGCTCATACAGTATTAATAATACAAATGTTTACAATAATATTATTTCTTATATTTGGCATTTTTATCGCCTTGAAGGCAACATCATTTTATGTTTAATTTGAGTTAAATAAGAAGATAATGCCTGAATATTAATTGTTCAATTTAAGAAGATGAAATAAAATGACTTGTGTTAAATATTCAGTTGTTATGTTCTACTTTTGGAGAATAGTGACCACATATGATTGAGGGGGTACTCATGGTATGACAAAAAGGCTCAAGGGGTACACAAGACAAGAAAGGTTGGGAACCACTGCTCTAGAGTATGAAAAATATGAGGAAATTGTGTTACCTTATCTTTCTTTCATTTCTAGCTTCCAATATCTCAGGAACTACATCACATAGGAAACTGAGATTAGGTATAGTAATACAGCTCCACCTACTCTCTCAGAATATATATATTATAAATAAATATCTGCTACTGGTTTGTTTTGTGCCTTCAGTAAACTTTTTTCCAATTTTGAGGAGCTGACATGTCCACCAGATAGTATGTATAGCAGATATTTTTGTATATTCTGAGAGAGTAGGTGGAGCTGTATTAATATACCAAATTTCACTTTTTAATGTAATGTAATGATTGACATATTGGAAGCTGAAAATGAAAGAAAAATAAGGAATCGACACATACCCCCCCCTCACTAAATTGTCCATATCTCAAAAAGTATTCATGCGATAAAACTAAAAGTTCTCAGTGTAACTATAAAATTATTAAGAAATAATTGGTCTAAATCACAGAATTTTTTGACATGTAGGTAGAATAAAAGATTCCATGTTTGGATGTGTGATGATGGATAGTGCTTCTCATTTGAAGGACAGTATTATTATCTCACAGCGTTTAATGTGTAGGGGAATCCTTGTGTATGGTGGAATATCCCTGACTTAATGCTGCTGGCGGCAGCTCTCAGACGACGCGTGGACGGTTGTTTTACTTAATCTGCCTCACGATGTGACAGCGAGCAGCAGGACGACTGCTTCCTAGCAGCTGTCTCCACTCAGACATGAGGCTTACGCTCACTGTGCATGTCACAGTCCAAACCGGATTACACAACAAAAGCACGGGAGAATGCGTGGCGCGTCATCCAAGTGTCTGCAGGAAGGGATTTAAACAGGCCGGAGAACAACAAGTTAAAGTCATACATAATGTATAGGCTGACGTGGAACGAGCAGAGGACGGGGATTTCAACAAACCAGGACATTCAAGTGTTTGGGGATGTCGTGGTGGTGTGTTTCCTGGTTCTTCTTAGTCAGCAGAGATTATGTAGAGTTTACCTATTCCTGTGTCCGTTTATTCTTTTCCATTTGCTTTCCGTTTCATCGGATTTCCCAAATTAGACGTCATTGCTAGGTTTTAAAATCACCCAAATTCTTAATATGATCATTTGCATTAACTATTGTCATTAATTTCATATTTCTCTGCTGTATTTGCACCAAATGCATGCACTTTACGTGTCATATTTTGCATGAAGATTGATATTTTGTTCATTTTTCCCACTAGTTTACAGTGAAAAGTTGCATGAAATGAAAACGCATTATATTGTCCAAAACATGCACACATGGGGGTATATTCCCTATTATATGGCAATTCTTCTTGATTTTGTAAAAATACTTTAAAAAAGCAAAATTAACAATACGACTGTCTGCTTCAGTAAATGAATTTTGTTCATTTCCGTCCATTTGAGCCCCTAACAGATAATAAGACATACTTATTGGTGGATTCCACACTTCAAAGCACTTATTCACAGTATATATACAGAATACTATCTAGTAGGCATGTGGAGAGAGTTTTATTTCAAATCTGGTAAGTGTGGCTTTAAATACTAAAATTGAAAAGTCATTTAACAGATTTTTGTTGGCTTTCTGGATGAAATTTTGAGTCATTTTTGTAATTTTTGCTCTAATTTTGTGTCTTTTTGGTGGTGTTTTCTATATTTTCTATTTAATTTTTTGAAACATTTGAAGTCGTCTTGTGTGTTTTTGGAGCACAAATGACACGTCTGAGTTCAGACCTTTGTACTGTTTGTGCAGAGAAACTAAAAGTCAGAATAAACATCTTACATTTCTATCCCTCTGCAGGTGATTACTAAGTGTTTCTGGCTCTCAGAGACTCTATGCCTGTTGAATCGACATTAGTTTGTGATCAATGTTGCATTGGTGTTATGTTTGTTTACTGGATCGATGAGTAAAGCACTGATGGAGTCCGTGGGAACCTGCGCCACATGGTAGGTCCTATTGATTTCAGATTGTCCTCCTGCTGTTTTAACCATCGCTGTTGTTGGTTGCATGTTGATCATCACTCTCCATTTATTTGTCTGATGTCACGTCACAGATTGCGGAAACGAGAGTTACATTATTTATTTGTTTTGTCTCAATCAAAATGTTCACCCGTCACAGATGGACGCTGGAAGAGAATCGATCATTTCTTGTTGCTCCGATTCCACGTTTCACATTTCTTAGAGATGGATCCAATCAAGGATCACAGTTAGGAAGAAAGAAACAAACCCTGAACATATCGACCTGCTCTGCCATTAGGAGCCACATTCGGATTGGACGAACCATCTTAGTCACAGAACTAGCAGGTATTTTAGAAAGCAGTTTTATATCCTGTTTGTGACGGTCAGATAATACAAACGCTACAACCATAAAACTCTGGACATTTGTGAGTGATGATTATTCTAAATATAAACAACTTTATTTTAATCTAAGTCTACGTTTTTGTGTGGAAGCTAGAGAACCTGGAGAAAAACCACAAAACATCACGCAAAGAAACTCAACACAACGGCTATTAGCTTAGGATACGCTTTAGTGCTAAATAAAGAACCCACGACTGTGATGTGGAGGTGTTTCACGCTGTAAACCATGTGGTCCCCAATCATTTCAACTGGACCGTATAAAAAACAAAAATAATAGTTTTAATTTTATTTCTTCCGGTCATTTTATTTTGAAATACTGTCATTTCCATTTTCACGTTCACATCTCCTTTACTGGACTACGGAGCCTCAAACATGACATGGTAAAAAAAAAAAAAAAAGTGATCGTGGCCCCGACATACTAATAATAACATATTAATAGCGTTCCCTATGGGTTAGCATGGCTAGTTGCTATAGCAACGGAAGATGCAGTCAAGAGGACCAGGGTGCTGAGCTACTGTTGTGTTGCCTTTATCTATGTTGTGCAACCGTTAGGTGTTAAATGTGAGTGTGTGTGTTTGTGTGTGTAGATCTGTGTGTACAGATGCATCACATGCATACATCGGACTTTTCGGTGGCAAACTTGACTCACCGCAAGCTGTTGTAAACAGGAAGCTACGCATTTTTGTTTTTTATAATTTACAATCTGTCTCGTTAAAAAAAAGAGAAATAACCACTGAATTAACCAATACGCCAATGGGGCAGTTGTAGAAATATGTCAATTATAAGATACAATAAAAGCAGATTTGATAACAGGCAAAAACACGTGACTCATGTTTACAACAGTCTGAGATGTGATGAGTTTACTTAAAAACTACTAATTTGTGGCCACAAACTCAAAGCACAACGATTAGTCGACATTGTCGATGAATCAATAACAGATTAGTCACCGACATATGTAATTGTCGACAATTATCGGTTGCGTCATCATCGTCTTTTTCGAGCTGTGGACGAAGCTGAACATAGATTTTCATGAGGAGTGGCTCATCTAACCTTCAATATATCTGTGCTCAGAGCTATATGCACATTACGGACGTGACTGGTAAGAGATATACTGTATCATCATAAAACATTCCCACTGGTAAGAATATGTCATCCCACGGTGGAAATGATAAATTCCCATGCCGGAAATTAGCGAGGGCCACTTTATATTAAACAGTAAAAACATTATTGGAGTTATTTTTGCTTTCCATGTGTTTTTTTTTTTATTTAATTTTTTTTTATTTTTAGAAAATAATTTCATTATAAATGAGGAAATAAATGAATTGCATACACTAACACTAATAGAGTGACACACATATATTTTATAAAATATCAGCCCATGAAGAATATTTTTTTAATGTGTAAATGTTATTATTGAAGCAGATTTTAGTGATAATGTATTTAATTTTATTATTTTGTGTTTGTAACCAAACTGTTCACACTTTACATTGGGATTGTTTATTTATTTATTTATTTATTTATTATTGTTTTTATTTGACGTAAATTTGCTCCAAGCCAAATTTAAAAGATTGTGGCAACATAGAGCAAATCATTGTAGAATTTATCATCCGATTAGTCAATTAATCGTTTCAATAATTGATGACTAGTCAACTATTAAAATAGTCGTTAGTTGCAGCCCTAACAAACTAGTGTTTGGTGTCCAAGAATGATGTAATGTTTACTTTCCCTTTTAAAACCAACCAGTTTAATGTTGCCAAAAAGTCCAGGACAGAGATTTTAATACCTCATCATCACACCTACTGTATTCTAATATAAATACATGCAAAGAGATAAATGAGATACTTTTTATTTTTGTTTTCTAAATTGCTTCTAATGAGTGGAATAATACTCTACCATCTGCAGAGGACGTAAAAGCATCATTGATCATTGCACACATTAGCTTCATACACACTTTGTGCTCTACACGTCAACACACCCTCATCATAGAGATGGATGGATGCTCGACTCGTCATCCTGTTCCCATCCTATCAGATGGAATGGCGTGCGTTGTCTCCATGGTTCACACACGGTGGAGCGTGGCAGAGGCTAATTATACTCATGTACAAGGTAAACAGACGCTGACATTTATTAAGCTCCATTATGACCCATATGGTTTTTTAATGTGTGGTGATAAAGTGTGTAGGCATGCTGGGGGTGTGTGGGGGGGGATCTAGCCTGATTCCTGTCTTCTCCTCAACCACCAACATCTTCCCGCTCACCTCAATTATCTCTACCTCGTCCTCGCTGCTGGGGAGAATTAGCAGGAACGTCTCCAGCTTTGTTCGTCGTCATTAAAAAAGCATTAACTCGCAAGACTTGATCAACTCAGGTCACGCATTGTGCGGACTACAACAGACGAACAGTGTGCTCGTTGGATTACATTAGCCATTAATGCTAATCCTTTATTATTAAAATACATATTCATGCACTCAACCACATCTTTTTTTTTTTTTTTTTTTTTTAAATCTGGAGCGATAACAGACCGTGTTTGTTAGAAAGTGGAAATGTGTGTAAAGAGTTCACTTTTAATCAGTAACACATTATTTTCCATCTGACAGAGAGATTAACACTCAACAGCACTGGATTTGTTAAAGTTTCTGGATAAAAGCTTAAGACGTCTTGGTGAAAGTGTCTCAGTGCGATACAAATAGAGCAGTTTACACTTGCTTTGTAGACTCAAAAGAGTCAGCATGAATAGAAACAGTGTCAGTAACAGAGCAGCTTGTTTTAGATCAGGGGTGTCAAAACTCATTTTAGTTCAGGGGCCAAATATGGAGCAGTTTGATCTCAAGTGGGCCACAGATTTTATGCGGGAAAACAAATAATTTCCACATCATTGTTCCCTAGTTTACGCTTCTTCATTTACATGAAATACAAAATATGTAAGAAACGAACAATATCCAAGCAATAAGTGACAGATATCAACCCCAACAGGATCTTCAGTTTACATTTTCTACAGTTTGTGACCAATTTCTATTTCATTAAGGGATATTATGTCATAATTAAAGGAAAATTCAAGATTTTAATTTCGTTTTTTTCATTGATTCCCTCAATCGTTAGTTAGAGGGTGATTTGCTCCTTTCTTACAAACACCTCGCTACAATTTGATGACGCGTTCCCACTTTGATGACGAATTTGACGCGGCACTGAGCTGGAGAAGCCACGCCTCCAGGAAGCTCTCTGCCGTTATTGACATGTAAACAGACACGCCCACAAAGGTGAGCATTTCAGCATCCTTCGCTCAGTGCTATGTATGTATTTTCTACAGTCTACGTATGTACCGGTGAACGCCCCGCCCCCACGCTCTGTCTCGTTTTTATTAAGCAGCATGAGCTCAGCTACGGAGTGGGTGGGAGGAGGAAATCTGGCCCTACGTCACCGTGCAGGGAGGAGCAAAATCAGTGTCCCGTCTATAGACAACGCCCACTCATGAATATGCATAAGTAGGCCACAAATCAGCCTGTTTGTAGAGTTGGTTAGAAAGTGACTTTTCAGAAGCTAAAACTCTGGAAAACAGGCGAGTTTAGGAAATAAACCTCAATACAATGTTTTTAGAGTTCTTAGAACAAATGGAAATAGCATGATATGAGATATTTAACATTAAAAATGACTGTAATCGTACGATATAAGCACAGTGAAAACTGTGAGTCCCTACAAATATTGCTGAGTTTCATTTACACAATGATTCATGTTTTCTGTCATTTTTACTTTCTTCTAAAGCGCCTTTTGCCAACTACTAAATGGTCCAATAATATCACGTGAACACAAAACCAATATTAACCTAAATGTTTAATAAACAGCGTTAAATAAACAAGGATAATGGTCTATTAGGGAGAGGATCCATCTCTCACTCTAAGTGAGAGCCTGACATGTTTCAGCACCAAGGACAGCGCTAAGCCAACACTCATTTAGCCACTTTTATCACAAAGGTCACTAAACTTTCACGACACAAAATCCCTCAAATACAAAATATGTACAAACGTTTACACCCATAAATCCTCCAATGAATCAGCCGCACAGCAGAAAATGAAAATAAAACATGTGCTTATCTTTTTATTTGTCCAAAACAGCCAAAAAAAGCTTAGCGTCACCTATTGGCTGAAAGACGCTCTTTAAAGTCTGTTTTTAAGCCATTTTCTACCTTGTTCTGGAAGGATCCGTTCCAAATTAAGACCTGGTTTAATTGTATGTGTTTGTTGACAGTAAATAAATAATGTGAGTTCTCAGAGCTCGTAAAGCCATAGTCGTCTTCCCCCCGTCAAACATGTTCAAACCTGGTTATTCCATCCACACACACCTGGCCCTCCTCACTGCTCCATGTCTGCATATGAGCCACAACGCTGCCCTTCCATCATAATGGAAACAATGAGTGATAACACACATTTTAAAGAATATCATTTTGTGAATAAGTGAAATGAAACAATATTTAGTGAATCCTGAATAGATTTATTTCTATAGTCTATAATCATTTCCTGTCACTCCAACCTGGTGTGGGACCAACACTAATCCTTGTATTTTCAGTTCATGTTTTAATCATGATCATTTCTATCATTATTTTGTGTGTTTTTGGTATAATTTAAATTATTCTCTCTAAATGTGTGTTTTTTGGTTGTTTCTCTGTTATTTCTGAGTATTTTGTAGTGATTTTGTGTATTTTTCTCTCATTTAGTGTGTTTTTGTTGTAGTTTTTTTGTGTTTTTGGTGTCATTTTGTGTACTTTATTGTTGTTTGTCTGTTTTTATTAGTCTGTATATTTTCTCTTATTTTGTGTGTTTTTGTCATTTTGTGAGTTGCTGGTAATATTTAGTATGATTATCATTTTTAATTCAAATTAAACATTATAAAACCCTGTATTTGTTAATTTTCCTCTCTCTCTCTCTTACAAGTACCCCCTGTAGTGACATCACGTACCCCCATTTGAGAAACATTGCTACACACTACAAATTCAATGAGTATATACTGTCTACTATACAGGTAAACTATAAGTATGATTACTTCCCACTGAAGTATACTTCCGAGTTTCCCAAGATGCATTGGGAACCTACAAGGATAAAAACCTGAATCACACTGAGGCTAAAGATTCTCCATCTTTGAAAGTTCTGGAAACATTTGAAATGAGAAAATGACCAAGTAGAATATCAACATGTGCTCATTTGATCATAAAACTCACAGAAACACATTTCATGCTGATTTTCAGAGACCCTCCATTGTGCTACTGACAAAACTTCCTGTTAACGTCAAAATAAGAGCCCTATTCACAAAAAAAAAACTAATGGAAGACGAGAAGAGATGCTTTTGTTTTGAAAAGAGGATGTTTGATTTTTAGCTTAAAGCCGGACCCAGGACCATTTTACGTTCTGCTCGCAGTGCATCATGGGACGGTTGAGTATGACTAGTGTACTATACTATCTAATGTGAATGCACTACATACTCATTTTGATGTCAGACTTAGTGTGAGTAAACGTTAGAATCACATTTAGAACATAGTCCAAGTCTACCTTCACTGGTGGTTCATGACTGAGACAACTGGGACAGGACCCTCATGTCTCACCACTTAGAGGTTTAAACTAATTGAGTTCTTTAAAGAGCTTGGGGGTGTTGTGTTATAAGTTGACAATCTGAAGAAAGTGTGGAGGAAAGTCTGAAGTTCAGATTTATAAGTAAAGTGGAAACCAAGTGTGACGGGAGGCAGCGGGAGGAGATCGATGGCCACCTCTGAGCTGCCATAGGGATTGTGATTCAGACGTCAGTGACTCTATTTCATCACACGTCTTTGAAACACAGACAGACTGAGTGAGTGAGTGACTCACTCACTGCAGCAGGAAATAAACACACGCAAGCTGACAACCATCCTCTAATTTGTCATCCTGGGTCCGAGCTCGTGCAAACACAGCAGTCAACATTTTTACACATGCAGCTAAACCTGGAGATGCCCCATCACCATGACGATATGCAGCATATAGTGGTAGATAATGATGAGGTGACTCCATCTGACAACATGAAACTAAAGGGTGACACTTTCTCACATTACCAAGGGATGACAGCTGTCTGCACTGCACAGATGTGCGAAGTGGGCGGCTGATGTGCGCTATTTGTCACTTTCACTTGAATGAAAGGTCATAAATCACATGATATTAATTATTAAAACTAAGAAGAAATTAAAAACACTTTACATTAAGAATAACATAAGGTCCGATGTCCTGAACAAGGACACATACAGGCACATCTGACAACTTTTATCACAGCGGGAGCAACAATATTATTATCAACATTCACTATTTAGAATAATGACCAATCCGAGCGTTAATACTGTTTTTCTTCTCATTCCGTGTATTTTTTAGGGGGATTTGATTGAAGCGACGCACAAAAATAGGCCGACCTCCACATGTGGTTGACAGGCCAACAATTTCCCATGAGTGTCTTAGGCTATGTTCACACTGCATGTCAATTACCAGTTTTTTTTGTCCACATGTGACATGTGAACAGTACAATTCAGATTTTTTTCAAATACGACACAGGCCACTTTCATATGTGGATATAAAAGTGATACGTATCTGAGAGCCAGGTTACATTCTATTCAACTTTTACATCTAAATGTGATAACGTTATAAATCTTCTCCCAGATTTCATCATAAATTTTGTCACAGATTTACTCGCTGAGACAGTTTTTATCCTCTTTCAGTAAACAAGTCACTTACATCAACACCTTTAACTTTTCCTGATTATTTAGAGCAACAAATAGCAGCACAAATTGTCATTTTGACTGAAAACATATTAAATGATTAAAAATCAGGCTGAATGTTTCACTCTAATAGAAAACAATGGGATGTTTACAGAAAGTGGGGCCGTGTGACATCATCAATCACGTGATTTCAAGATGGAGGAACACAGGCTATAAAAAGGTAAAGTAGTATCATTTTAAAAAGGCAATTAAATGAGTATGGTGCATAATAATGCATTTTGTTAGGCATTGATCTTGTAAAATATTATATTTCAAAGATTTTAGGCCAAACTTGTAAAAACATTAGAGGATCCCTTTAAGACTTGCAGTGTGAACGTAGCCTTAAGATGTATTTACAGCGAACGCGACTTCAGCAACTCTGGCAACTAGATTACATTCAAAAACAATGTAAATGATGTGACGTCAAGCAACTTCCCTTCAAGTGATGCGACTCACGCGATTCCAGCGACTCAATCACGCAATCTGAGTCGCTGGAAGTCACTGAAAGTTGAACATTTTGAACTTTTCAAGTGAGTTTGAGTGACGCAGTATCGTGACATCCAATCAGCAATGACTTTCTCCCCACGTCACTTACGGAATAATTTGAGCAATGAAGCGAGCAAAAAAAAAAGCACAACTATGTTCAAGCGACTTAAAACGGGCGATTTAAACAACTGCAATCTCTGAAGTTGTGTTTGGAGTAAATGCACCTTCAGAATCAATCTGCCAACCTTAGCTGATGACCCCCATCTGTGCAGCAGATGTAATTGCAATTAATTACAAGTGCAATAATTGTAGAGGACAGGATAGGTCGCTCCGCTTTATAAGTCAATTCCTCAACTTAATATGAAGAATAAGACACAGCTCTACCTCTGGAAATGCTGTGGTTTTCACTGCAGTAACTTCTGGTTGCACATGAACATCTCAAAAGGACCTCAGTGGAGGAATTGTATTTGATTTACAACTTTAACAGCAATCACTGGCTACTGAAGCATCACAAACCCTGGCCTGGAGTAAAAGATTCCTCTGACTCCCTCTGTACTACCGTCTAATGTCAACACCACAGCACACTTTAGCTCCACCTAATGAAATACAGCAGCGTGGCAGCTCAGCGCCTCCACATCTCTGTTTAATTGAAACATGATACAGAGGCTGAGGGGCACGAGGACCGATAAATTGGAACAACCCCTCACTAATCAAACCGCCATCTGTTGCTAGGAAGTCTGTGAGATCCAGAGAGATTCATCTCGCCATCAAATCACAGGCGTCGCCTCAAGCCGCCGCGGTATGTTGTTTTGACAGAAGAGACAGAACATCAAGGCATTTTATGAAGCAACACAAATTCATTCAACATGAGTGCACGTCTGTGACAGAGTGATAAAAAGGGGGGGGGGATATGGAAGATAATGCAAGGAAAGGAAAAGAAAGCAGAAGTGGTCGGTTTCATGAGTGAGTAAAGGTGAAAATACAGATTGGAATATAGTTTGATTTGGTTCAGTTTGGTGTCAAACTGACAGGAGAACCCCGTCTATTACAGAGATGATTGTTTCTGATGTACAGTAACTCAGATGGTACAGCACTAAAAAGCAGAAGAACAGGGTGAAGGTGAAGCATGTCAGTGGCTCACTTCTCATCAGCACGTTGTTCCTGCAGACAGTGCTCAGGGAAAACTTTGCCTGAGCGCTCTTATTTTTTTAAATTGGCTTTTAAGGTTTTATGGTGTTTTTGTTTAACTAAACTTGAGCTGCAGCGCTTCAGCTGTCAGAGATGTGAATTCCATTACACTCGCTCTCCAAAACGTAAAAGTTTTGTTGCGTTTTGTCTCTCCGTTTACACGGCAAAGGCGTTTTGATGCTTGCAAACGGACTTGAGAGTGGATGTTTCTTTAAAACGCTTCTCTCTCCGTCTCCGTGTAAACAGGGAAACAACACTTTCTGTGTCACGAGCACGTGTTCACTGAGGCAGCAGAATGTGCATCACACAATTGAACTGAATTTCTGTTGATTTACTTCACCATCACTTGGATTAGTGCAGACGTACTCCTACTGGGAGCTTTAGATGTTTGTCTAAACCCGGGGTTGGGCTTAACTTTCTAAGTTTTTAACAGAGACTCTGGTCAGACTCGGCTCGGTCAATGAATGTTCAGGTGTTTTGATTAGTGTTAGAAAGATGCTGAAAAGGTGAATAGATGTTTGTCCTCTGGTACATGCATAAATTATGTAAAAAAATGCATAAATGACACATGAAGCTGCTTGTCATGATTAGAGCTGAATGCAGAACAAGTGTTTATTAAATAAAGCTGAGTTATTAAAGAAACTTGAGTCAGATCATTCGACGTGGATCACATGGATCTGAATAGTGTCGAGCAGCAATGGGTTCAGGCTTAAAGAGAGATCGGCTTTATTTGGGTTGGAACAGGTTCGGGTCTAACTTTGTAGATCTGTTTTAAGCTCTAATCTTACTTGTGTTCAGAGGAAGTGTCTCTGCACATGCCCTTATTTTGGTTCATTGCAAAATTACACCGCCACCTATTGGCCTGGCATGTATGCTACATCGTTTTTGATGCTTCCAACTAACGATCTCATGTAAACAGAATGCAGAACGTTTTGGAAACAAAAACAGGAAACAGAAGCAAAACGTGGCGTAAACAGAGCGAGAATCAGGCCAAAGCTAAAGTTCTAGAATTCCATTGCATGATCCACTCTTGACTTCCTTTCCGTGTTCACACAAAGCCCGAACGAGCCATTCAAACACTCTCGTATTCTCCAGTTTCAACTCTCATCGTCTCTCAGGTACTTTCCTTTCACAGCGGTGACATCACTGCCTCTTCACCCGACACAATACATTAATGGACCATGTGACGCAGGGTGGATTGAGGTCAGCGGTGAATCATGGGAAAAGGTCAAAGGTTCTCCTCTGCTGCAGATTGCAATCAGTGTCCTTTCACTCATGTGACGCTTGCTCTGCTACAGCTCCGTCAAACCAGAGGTGTGAACGCATCCAGAAATAGAAACCATACAGACAACTTACATGTTCATCTGCTTTTCTGTACCTGCCTATCCTGCTCTAGTGGAGCTTATCTAAGCTGATTCAGGGCACAGGGTACAGGTGACACCCTGAAGGGGTAACCAGTCCATCACAGCTGCACTAATTGCATCATTGACCTTGTTCCAATCTTATTTTACTGTAAAACATTGAACAATACCAGTGAAACAACACAAACGTGTTGTTTTAACTGCACATGAGGTAGTTATCGCAAATAAAAAAGTTTTGAGCATTGCTGTCCAAAATACTGAATTATATCACTTCCTTTAGATTTTCATTTTTCACATTTTAAAAACAAACACTTCAGACCTGTTTACAGCTCTTTGCCAAAAAGAAAGTGCACAGCAGTATTTTGGTTTTAAAAATAAAGAAAGGTTTGAGGAAGATGATAGAATAATAATCTACAGGACAAAATGTCTTAAACCATAAATAAAGTGTCCTGGGTTTTAATTTTCCTTTAAAACCCAGGACACTGGGTTTTAAAGGAAACCAGCTTTTTGGATATTTTAATCTACTTGTAACTTGTAACAGCTGACAGGATAAAAGCTTCTAAAAGTCAAACATTCAATAAAAAAATGAAGTGAAATGATTAATTCTGAATTAAAAAACATAATGTAACCATTGTCAGTTACAAAACAAGCTAATGGCTAACACTAATGGCGTAGCATTACTGACACGCACATTTGACTGAACATTTATTGTGATGACAATCGAAAACTCATTTATTTGTTCTTTTTATTCATAAACATGTTGTTTTTCCTCTTACGTGGCATCATCACTTTATGGATCCTTTATTGCCTCACTGCTTATATCACTAAATATTTATTTACATGATCATTATCTTTTATCGTGTTTGTTACTGTCTTTTTAATGCCCTGTTTTTTTTTATCCGAGCCTCATCTCCAGTCGTTTGTCGCCTAATTTTGACTTTTATTCTTTAACACTTCTTCTGCTGATCGCCATCATTCACACGCACACGCACACGCACACACACACACAAGGCTCAGATGTCCACACAAATGATATTAATACCAATATTTCCATGGATAAGGAAACCTAATAAGTTAACCAAGAGATGAGAAAGAAATTAAATGATGGATAATGTATTTCATGTATTTTACAGCTGATTTAAGAAATGGGTCCAAACTGACCAGTTATAAGTGGTGCTAACAGGAAGCTAACACATGTTTTATGGGCTTATTGATTAAAGGCTCAGTAATTGTAATTAATCAAAACATAACTTTGAGAATTAAATAGTAATTGACTTTCAGGAGGAAGATAATATTTGTAATTTTAATTGTAATTGGGAAAAAAATGCCAGTCACCGTAATCATATTTGAGTCATAATTGAACAAGGATAATTGAAGATGTAATTGTAATTGAAAAATGTAATTCTGAGATGAACCGTGAACGCTGTTTGAACCGTGGATGGATGGATGAATGGATGGATGCGTTCTAACAAGATAATGAACCTTTGAGATAAGAGAGTGATGAAGAGCTGCTATTTGTCAGGTGTTATCTGTGACAAACAGAAGACACACACGCACACGCACACACACACACACACACGCACACACACACACACACACACACACACACACACACACACACACACACACACACACACACACTATTGACACTATTAACACAGCCAGCCAAACGTTACAGGGATGAATTGAATCCGGTCAGGCATGAGGAGACCTCCTTGAAACACACGCACACGCACACACACACACGCACACGCGCACGCACACACACACACACACGCACACACACACTTCCATCTCACTGGGATTAAGTGTTTCTGACCCTGTTTCTGAGCTACACTCAGCTTAGCCGTTTGCCATGCGCCGTGAAGAGAAGAAGAAAGAAAATCCAAACACATTGATTAATATACTTCACAAACCCAGAAGTCTGGAGTTCTCACACAAAGCAGAATATAACTTTATCACGGCAGCTCCACGCACTGCACAGGCAGTTGAAAATAACAAAGATTATGTTTGACAAAGACTCTGGGTGAGAATCCTCCACCTACTGTATGTCCACATGTAGCCGTCTCTACAATAAGCCTTTACACACTCTAGAACTGCACATGCAAGAGGTATAAAAACATAAACAAGCTTGTTCACTGTTGATATTTCCAACCAAATAGCGTTTGTAATTTTATTCTATTAATATTACATATATTTAGACTCGAGGGGGGACCAGGGAGTTCCACTGACGCCACTTTTATCCGAGCACTTTTAAAAACCGATGGGAGCAGCTCAGCAGCAGTGTGGAAGTAAGGGCAGTCCCCTTGCTTCCACACAGGTGACCCCTGGTGCACGAAAACACCGACTACCTGGCTCTCCATCCAGTGGGTGGATTAGCATTCTACTCAGGAATGATGCACATATCTGAGCACTTCTGTAAAACTGATGAGAGAAAGCGACAGACCTCTGCTTCCACACTCCTTCTCCCAAGCTTTAACTTATTATTATGTTTTATTTTTTTCTGTATTTACATTTATTATTGTTGGTTTCTTTTTCTGACTCATGTAGTTGTTTTAACAACTGTAAAGTGTTTTTGACTTTTTGAAAAGCGTTTATAAATAAAAATGTATCATTATTATTGATGGGACAAGTGAGAGGTCCACCATTCATTAACCAGTACCATGATTATTTTTATTAAGCTATTTTTTTAACTAAATTTACAAATTTGAAGGAAGTGCACACAATGGACAGGCTGATACGTGAAACAGCAGTGTTTAGCTGATTGATCACGGTTTAAAAACACTCCTATGGTCAACTTAGTCCATACACAGGGTGAGTTGTGTCACAAGACCTTCTTTTTGGACACGCTATACTTTCCAAACACTCATTCTGTTTGTTTGGACGGATGCACAACATCCTGAAATATATGCAGATATATTAGTGACAAAACTATGATAACCTTGACCTAATGACCCTAAATATGAAACATAACGTGCCCACACTTGAAAACCCACGGCCTGACATTTAAAAAAAATCCACAAAATATTAACTGTCACGAAAATAATCTAAGCACTTCAGTGAATTTATAGTTGGAAATGGTTCATTTATTACATTTATAATAACGGTAGGCGAATAAAACATTATTAGATATGATTACTCACCTGTTTATGCATATCATTTTATTGCAAAATAGTTTCAGTGACAAACACAAAAATAAAAAATGTTGCCACTAATCAATCACCTTACAGCAAGTTATCAATGGTCTGCCTCCTTTCCTTCTTTAAAAACAATCCATGACAAAGATTTTCTCAAAATCCTCAAAAACGCTGTTTTTTCACCAAAAGAAATGTCTTCATTAACTAGAATCTCCATTTAGTACCAATGTTTTGATGCATGAATTGTTGCTGGGTTATGAATTCAGATTAGTCCATGATATCAGTCCCTGATAAAATTTTTTTTTTTTTTTAAATGCCATTTTTCCACCAAAAACGCAGCTTTTTCACCAAAAATTGATCCACTAGAATTTTCCCCCCCATTAGTACCAATGTTTTGGTGTGAGAATGGTTGGTGGGTGTGGCATTAAAAGACCTACGCCACTCTAGTCACACAAACAGACAACGAACAATGAACAATACCAACTGATCTTAGCCCACTCTCCTTTACTGGGTGAAATGGTGTTTCCATCCTGAGAGTAGTTTATAGTACATTATGTAGATAGAAAAAGGAATGAAAAGAATCCTGTAACAACTCTGGCCAATCCCTGCCTGGCATGTCCACCAGATAAGATGTGCAGCAGATATTTTAGTATATTCTGAGCTTTATTAAAATACCAAATTTCAGTTTCCTATGTGATGTAGTTCCTGAGATATTAGAAGCTGAAAATGGAAGAAAGATAAGGACGAGCGAAAATCGACAGATACCCCCCCACTAAATTGACCATTCCTCAAAAAGTATTAATCTGATCAAACTAAATATTTACAGTGTGTCTATTGAATTATTGAGAAACAACTGGTAAAAAATCCACATTTTTTTGACACCAAAGTGCGTGGGATGTCCTGAAAATGTGTTGAAACGACCCCAATGTCTGGGATAGTTATTGAAAGTTAAAATGTCTTTTCTCATCCACCTCTGCGTAAGCAAGAGTCTCTGAAAACAAGCAGAGAAAAAAGCACAGATTTTACGATTGACATGAGGCTGTCGGGCAGGGTGACAACGTGTCTCGAGTGAGGGGCTGAACTCTGAGGTGGCAGGAGAAATGTCAGTCTGCTTATCTGTAATCACACACACACACACGATGCTTGTAGCACCACAAACGAGGACGGACACTTGTTTGTGAAACGCTGTGCATGTCAGCACATTGACAAAGCCACTGACAGTTGGGTTAAGGGTGCGAAACCCAAGCAGGAAGAGACACGCAGCGGTCTGTGAATCCCCTACATTTCATCCTCTTCCTACATCAGGAGTGTATTAAGCACAATATTTGTATTCGTTTACTGAAAATGTTAATAGTACGTTCAAAGAAAATGTCATTTAATTGCAGGTATGAAGTGGAATTGTGCAAAAAAAAAAATGGCCACATAATCAACATACAGTACATGTCAGCATTTATTAATGATAAATCTGAGCATTAACACAGGAAAGAACAAAGGGTTTCTGTGTGTCTTTGTAATTAGGGCCCAAGCACAACTATGCATAGGACCCTATTGTATTTATTATTACTAGCACAGTGCTCGTCGGAGTTATAGATTCATATTGACATTAACAGGAGTTCCACAGTGAAGATGGGAAAATAAATAGGATATATATATACTGTGTATATATGTATATATATATATATATATTTTTTTTTTTTTCTTTTGGCAGCCAGAACTTCACCAAAATGTAATCAGCTGTTTCTCGTCCCATTATCAATATTTCCTGAAAATTTCATCAAAATCTGTTATCGTGTACAGTTAGCAGACAGTGTCACACTGCATTAGCTTAGCATTAGCATAGAATAGAACACTGATGAACTCACTGTTGATGACATCAGCAACATATTTTTCTCTCATTTTGTGCATTTTTGTTGTCGTGTCAACTTGTGTGTTTTGGGAGTAATTTTGTGCAAATTCTATATTTGGAGTCATTTTCTTAATGTATTTTTTGTCATTTTGTGTGTTTTTTTTTTTTTGGTCATTTCTTGCGTTTACCTTGGGGGGGGCTGCACAAAATACACTTAAGCTGGTCACAAAAGAGATATCTTGTGTTTGACGTCTTTTGTCGGGAAGGAGGAAAATCCTCTGGGGAATTAAGATATGATGGGATTATAGACATTGAAGCACATGTGTCAAACTCAAGGCCCAGGGGCCACATCTGGCCCTTTAGACCATCGACTTGGGCCCGCAGGAGAAAGTAAAAAAAAAAGACAGGAAAACACATTAATTATTGTGTAAATGACCAAATAATTCAGCTGTGGATATCTCAGCCCTTCTAAATACACACATTCAGTGAAACCCAACAATATTTGGAAGAACGCAATTTTCCCATGGATGACTGTAGTGATTTTAAATCTCAATTTGTTTCACATAATTACCCCCAAATTAAATGAATGGCCTTACATTAGTATCATTTACACGTCGAAGTGCCAACTCGGTGACATTATTGGTGAAATTTGCCATTTTCTCGCCAAAAAACTTGCGGCCCACTTAAAATGAAATGACTTTATATTTGGCTCCTGAACTAAAATGAATTTGACACCCCTGTATTAGAGAGATTGTGTCTCAGCTCCTTTTGAACCATGTGTTTTGATCAGTGGAGAAAAGAATAGGCAACAATTGTGTTATGGCTACGTGAACATTTGAGACAAAATAAATGTTAATCTAAAGAAAGATGTGGCCTGTGTGGATTTAGCTTCATCCAGTGGCACACGGCGTAGGAGGAGAGCAGAGCAGCAGCTGTGATAATAAGAGTGACAAAGAGCTGTAGCCCGTCCTCTGTGCGAGCACACACACACACACACACACACACACACACACACACACACACACACACCTGAGCCATGCTCAGGTGTGTGTGTGTGTGTGTGTGTGTGTGGGTGAAACAGTCGCTAACGGTGGTTCCTGCTTCACATTCAGCGCTCCTGTCTGCTGGTGAGTGGGAAGCAACACAAACACACCTGTCCGCAATCCTGCATTTTATTCCACCATAAGTCCAGTAGAGAATTAATACATTATGAATTGATTACATTCATGGTGAAATAACATTTCAATCTGACATTTTAATCCTTAGTTTGGTGTCATTCAAGGTCATTTGACTTTAAGGCATTATTCTAAAGAAGAACATTATGACTGATATATTTTCATATTGGACGTGTGTAAAGGGGAGGGGCTATAGAGGTAGTTCGCTACATTTTCAGCCCACGACCCCAAAAATAAAGGTTCCAGAGAGCAGGGACCCCCACTGTAGCCTAAGGTGATTGAACACAGACATGAACATTGAAGAACAGTCATGAGACGAGACCATCTATAAGTGGGAATAAAGGGGAGAGATTTTTGGGGTCAATCTGTAAAGTCAGTAAAATGATGGTCCATTGTTCTATGAATCTGTGATAACTACATTTATTTATTCATCTGAATAATATCCACTGTTATCCAGGAAGTTTAGTATTATTTGCGCCCTACTATATAGAAATCTTAAATATTTAAATACTTGTTTTAATAAGAAAGAAAAAATGGGATAAAAGTGACCAAAAATGGTTCAAATAGGATTTTAAAAACCACAGAATTTGGTTAAAAGTTCAGATTATAGTGGCCAAAAAACGGACAGAAAAAGAGGTAACAAGGGTTCAAAGTGTTAATATTGGAACAATTAGTTTAAACTGGCAAATAATGGCCATGACAAATGGTGAATGTGGTTAAATTAGCAAAAATAGGCATGAAATATGGTAAAAAGAGATTAAAAGTAATAATAATGGCTCAGCATATGTGACATTAGATGGAAAAGTGGTGGAAAGGGTTTATAAGTGCTGAAAATGTCTTGAAAGTGAAAAAAATGTGCAAGAAAGGCACTGATATTTGATGAAGAAGTGGCAGAATTGGGAGTAATGTAGCAAAAATACATTAAAAAGAGCAAAAAGATGGCAATAAAAAGTGATGAGAATAGGTTAAAATATGGCAAGTTTGGTGTAGTTGCAGAAAAATGGTAAAAATAAGTATAGATGGGCCTAACTTGTAAAAAAAAATAAATAAATAATAATAATAATCTTAGTTTCTTTAAGGCATCTGGCTCCCAGTGACTCCTGACCCCAAGGTTGAGAACTCCTGGGCTATAGGATGGAGAAAGTGGTAAAAATCTCACTGGATCATTATATTATCATACGTGCATTGTTAATGCTAACAGCCCGACTACAAACCACAATGCATCACATTTTCAATAGTAACTGGTTGATCAGCCACACACAGCTGCACAGTTTATGAGCCTGTCACACACACACACACACACAAACCATCACTGTCTGTCCTGCTGAACTAAATACTCACTAGAGCAACAAATGTGCATTAATCCACTGCCCAGTTCACCTTCTCTCCATCCATGGGAGATGTTTAAGAGGATCTACAGTAAAAATCTTTTACACAATCTCTGTTCCACCCATAAAATAATCATGAGCAGCATAATGTATGAATCTTCCTCTGATAACATGATAATGGTGCTCCAGTGTAGAGAAGATCGTGGTCTTACCTTCATGAGAACGGACTCGCTGAGCTTTTCCCTGTTGACAATCTTTACGGCGACTTTCTGACACGTGACACAGTGGACGCCCAGCTTCACCAGACCTGAAAGACACCAGAAGAAGAAAGAAAACACACTCAGAAGAAGTCACTCATTCTAAGCCTGAGTAGGAACTTTCCATCTGCTCTGATGGCACAAGAACAAAGGCTCTGATTCATGATGGAAATCAAAGACGAGGCTTGGAGCTGCAGTCACAGGCCGAGTGGGACTCCATATACACTATCTAATCCACCTTAACCAGTGGAGTGAGGGATGAAACTCCTTTTCAAAGGAGGACAGACAGACTTAACAAAGAGGAAATGAGACGCATGATGTCCTTTTGCTGTTGACCTTTGAAACTAAAATGTATTTTTAGCTTTTCCTCATTCCTACTGCAGTAAAAATAAGTGATTCCAATCTGAATATGTTTAATGAATATGATGATGTAACAGAAGGAATCTGACATCATGACGTTTTGTTCATAAATTTAGTTTAGGCAATACATCAGCTTTCACTCCTGTAAGATTCAGTCTTTTTCTGTGGTGTTTGCATGTTCTCCCTTGTTTTCTGCCATTACTCTGGCTTCTACTGGGTCCTTTCTACTGGTACTGGAAGAAAAAACAAAGTTTTTTCAAATGGTATGTATTTCATTTCCAGTTGTCTTATTTTGAAAAAAAACCCTTTTCTGTATTCAGACACATATTCAGAAATAAAATGGGTTAAAAGTGACTGAAAATAATGGAAAATGTAGTGAAATGGGATTTTAAAAACCACAGAAATAGTTAAAAACCAAATAGTCAAAAACGGATCTTGACACACCGTGAATGCGGATAAATTGGCAAAATAAGCATGAAATGTGGTGAAAAGACGTTCAAAGGGTTTCTAAGGGTCAAAAATGTCTTGCCAAAAAGGCATTGATATTTGATGGAGAAGTGGCAGAAATGGGAGTAATGTAGCAAAAATGCACTTAAGGAGCAAAAATATGGCAAGAAAAGGTGATGAAAATAGGTTAAAATATGGCAAGTTTGGTGTAGCTGCAGAATTTTTTTTTAAATAAGCAAAAATGGGTTCAAATTGCTCCAAAAAATATTTCTAGTTTCTTGAAGGCATCTGGCGACACCCTCGTAGTGTCTTGGGACACCAAATGAGGTCCTAACCCCGAGGTTGAGAACCCCTGTTCTACAGTATTGTTTGGTTTGTTGTGTGAGACGATAAAGGCCTAAAACCACAATTTTTCTGCCTGTATTCGACCTCCTACTTTCCCACACCAGAGTTTTCATGTGGATTGTAAAAGAGGTGAATATAGGAACTTCCCAGAGACAAAGATTTGCTGTTGACGTATAAAACACTCAGGGAGTCCCGCCTCTCTTCTTTCATTGTGTACCTTTCAGCGCAGAAAATGTCAACAAGCAAAGCTCCATCTTATTACTGCCAGGATGGCTTCATTCATCTCTATCAAGGCTCCGGCTCACAGGAGTGCATTTTACTTTGGAGCGAACACGCTGGAAATGCCACTGCGCATATGCACTTCTTCATTACCCCACGCTGCTCCTGCTGCTGCTGCTGTGTGTATATTTCACTGAAGATGAGCGTCTCGTTTTCTGAAAGGTGATTTCCCAGCGGGGGCGCGTGAGTAAACAAGCAACGCAATATGGTGAGGGGGTGTCGGGACCAATATGGCAGCCTGGGGGCTCTTTTATGTCACCAGTTAGAAGGGAAATGGCATCGGGATCGAAAAATGCCACCTAGTATTGATCTTGTTGTCAGAGAGTCTGGAGGACGATGTAACGGCGTCCAATAACTCAGAGCTGAGAGGCTCTGAGAAGGCAGCTGAGTTTGGACCTTACATGTTGTTGTGCAGGCATGTTAATGCTAACGCTAACATTTCCTAAGGTTTACCAAGCATTTAAAATACTTACATTTCTTTGAATTCTGCACAGGGACAAAATATTACTATTTTGTCATATGGTAAGATGCTGTATGGGAGGCAGTGGTGCATGTGTAGAGTACACGTTAGACCAGACAACGGGAACTGAAAGCCCAGCGGTCACAAATTTGCTCTAAATATGAAAATATATCAAATTATTTTGTTTTTTTCGCTTGGAAAAACTTTGAACACTGAAAACTTTGTCGATTTAACTTTTCTCTTTTGCTTCCGTTTCAACATCTGTCCCTGTTAAGATGACTTTAGTTGCCGTTAAACTTCCTGAAATCATACTGGATGGTGGATTAGTGGTTAGCACTGCGTCACAGCGAGAAGGTCCTGGGTTCAAGCCCTGGGGTGGACACTTGGGTCCTTTATGTGTGGAGTTTACATGTTCTCCCCGTTTCTTCCAGGCACAATCCAAAAACATGACTGTTAGGTTGACTGGAGTCTCTATAATCACCCATAGGACTGAATGTGGTGGTTGTCTTTGTGTCTGTGTGGAGCCTGCGATGGACCGGTGCTCTGTCCAGGGTGTACCCCCACCCTGCTCCCCTTCAGGGTGGTGGGGGTCTGCTGATGCTTATCTCTAGTTTTCTTTATGCTCTAGGTGGGGCTACAGCCTGGACAGGGTGGCAGTGGATCGTATTCAACATAAATATTGACCTTTTCTATGGTTGAATCACAATAATCTCCACAAAAGCGGAAGATCTACAGGACAGGATTAAGTGGATCTCCTCCTGTTCCTCTCCAAGGACACAAGAAGTTTTCTGCTTCTCTTTGTATTCACTGCAACTCACTTCATCGGGCGACTGTGCGTGAATTAGCGAGATCTCCTGAGCCCTTGCTGCAATAGATACGCATCACAGACGGAGGAGGCGGGGATTGAAGGAGCATATTCATGTTTTTCTTAACCACATCCCTCTCTCTGAGCTTTCTTCTGCTTCCTGCTCGTGTCCTGTTTTGTTCTCTTTATGATTCCATGACTAGTGCCATGATGAGATTAATTCAATTTGAATTCCTCTTTCTTAAACTGTCGGCGTTCATATTGTTATGGCTGAAAATAAACTCCTCTAACATGAATAAAAATAAGTTACAACATTACAAACGTTTCTGGATCCTCACGTCGTCTCGGGAGAGGAAAGTTTGGACTACAGCGTAAAATGAAGCCTGTGAGAAGGGTGATTTCTGCAAATGACACCAATGAGGCCACATTACACACAGATTACGGCGCAGTAATGTTTCTACACGCAGCTCCTCAGAGAGAACACAGAGGTGTTTAAATTGCGTGTTATGGCTCCATTGGTCCAGTGGGAGTCGTTTATATGACCGATGGCCAATGAAAACACATCTGTGCTCGTCTAATCTTCTGCTCACTTTTTGTCTTTCTCATAATCAGCCCTCTGACACTTCACTGAGATGTTGGCTGTCCCTTCTGACTGTTTGTGCTTTTGTTGGCATCCACAGTGAAAACCGTTAAAGCACTAATGACAGACTTTATTTTTTACCGTGTAACTCCATTATTACCAACAATAAAAAGCCTGAAATGAGTTTCTTTGTCACAGCCTGGGGTCGTTAGGCTGTTTTGTGCTGTTTTTCATGCTTAGGTTCTAACTTATTGGTCATCTATGTTTGAAACGGCACATTCCATACTATACACTACAAACTGAATGAGTACATACTGACTACGGTACTATATACAGTACCATTAGTATGATGACCAATGATTTTATTTTACTTATTTATTTATTTCGTTCGTGTAAATGACAACTTAAAATACAAATTAAATTAACACCAAGAAATAACAACGTAACAGTATCTTGCATCTTTAAATTATTACGCATCTTATTTTACATAAAAATAAGTAGTAATTAGTATAAACTTATCTCGTCCTACTCCTTAAGTTTTTTCTAGATTTCCTAACTAGAGCTTTAACAAACAAAAGTATAAAAAACAAAACATAATGTGAATAAACAATCAATGTAATGTAATACTCAGTTTTTTTTTTACATTAACCAAACCTTTACAAATAATGTACCATATACTGCAACTTTTTACTCTAAATGACAAGCGAGCACCTTGTGGTAATTATTTATGAACATACCTCTAAAGAATTATTTCTTTATGCTTCTTTTTAAACAGAATTATGCTCAGAATTATTTAAATTCAGTACTCAGTCTGTTCCACAGTTGAACTCCACAGATGGTGATAGATTTCTATTGTTGTACAAACACTTTTTTTATTTCATTTCCCTCTTAAATTATAATCTCCCTCTATTTCATGAAAAATTTCCTGAATATTTTAGTAACATATATAGTTCCTTGCTTTATATAACAACCAAGTCAAAAATTTTAGAATTTTGAATTTAAAAAAACAAACAACTCCAAAAGCAACATTATGAACAATTCTGATTGATCTTTTCTGCAGAATGAAAAGCGGTTGAAGTAAAGTTTTTTTGTTTTGTTCAGATTTAGTGATAATTTATTTATTTAATTTATTTTACTGACTTCCGATTCAACGACAACCAAAAGTTGCTGCAGATTTTCTCGAGAACAAAAAAAATTTTTGTATCATCAGCAAATTAAATACATTTAACTAAACTAGTAACTTTACAAATATCACTAACATACAACATAAATAAATTTGGAACCATGATGACGTTCCTACTGAAGTATACTTCCAAGTTTCCCAAAATGCATTTGGAACCTACGGCAAAAACATGAATCACACTGAAGCTAAATATCTGTTTAGTGAAAGTTCTGAAAACATTTTAAATGACAAAGTGACCAAGTAAAATATCAACATGTGCTCATTTCATCTATAAAACTCATGGAAACACATTTCATGCTGACCTTTCAGAGATTGTAGGAGACCCTCCACCATTGTGCTACTGGCAAAACTTCCGGTTAACTTCAAAACAAAAGCCCTATTTACAAAAGTGTTAAAAAACTAATGGAAGACAAGACGCAAGTCCCTCCTCCCATCTTTCATAAGAGGGGCGGGGCCAACAGTGCTAGCTTGTGATGGACGATGGTCCAAATGACGTTATAGAATCTCGTTCACAGCCAATAGCAAAATTAAATTTTAATAGCCGGCGTTCAACCCTTAGAGTGCAGTCACTGACTGACTTTACACAAAATACACCCACCAAATTCAAACACTTCGACTAAAATGTCAGGAGTTGGACCAGGATCAATCAACAACACTACTTTATACCCAAATACAAATGTATTCAGCAGAAAAAAAGTGGTTTAGGGGTTTAATTACTCTCAGTTTTTATATACCATTGAGTTGAAAAGGTCATATCCAGAGTAAGTATGTAACGTTCACGTTATGTTCTGAGGGTTAGCGATGATACTCGTAGCTCACATGTCACAGGAATGGATCAGGTGTCAGTCAATCTGTTGTGTTTTCACACAGTGCACAATAACAATAACATGTTGTTATTACATGTAACACATGGTGTGAGACTCTAATAAAATCTGTCAGACTCTAGTAACAGTTTGACACTGACAGCTTGTGTCAGACGCTGCCTTTGAAAGGAGACAAGTCTTCTGCCTTCGCTAAAGTGTGTGTGTGTGTGTGTGTGTGTGTGTGTGTGTGTAAAAATCATATTCTTCTCTACATCAAATGAAAAGAGTAAGGTGCAGCATGCGTTGAAGACCACAGGGCTTAGATTAAGTCAGCCTACATCATAATATTTGTGTTTTATAAAGCCTGGATTATTTTACAGGAGTGATGCTGCGTTCACAACGGATGCATCACGAAATGTCCGTAAATTCAGATTACATACAAAGTCAATAGATATATGCGTCCCAGATGCAAAATCTTTCCTGTGAGGCGGTGCGGTCCGATCCGCACGTCAAGTGCGTTGGCCGTACGAGTGTGCTCCGGATTTTCCGCATGTCCGCATATCCACACAAGTTGAAAATGTTGAACTCCTGCGACTGTTTCACATGACAAAAGCCAATCAGAGTCTTTGTTGACGATGGTAAATGGTAAATGGACTTGATTTTATATAGCGCTTTATCACCACACTGAAACAGTCTCAAAGCGCTTTACATACCAGCTCATTCACCCAATCACTCTCACATTCACACACCAGTGGGACAGGACTGCCACGCAAGGCGCTAGTCGACTACTGGGAGCAACTTAGGGTTCAGTGTCTTGCCCAAGGACACTTCGACACATAGTCAGGTACTGGGATCGAACCCCCAACCTCTCGATCAGAAGACGACCCACTACCACCTGAGCCACGGACGATGACGTCAGGCCGCCAACACGGACACCGGTCTGTTGACCCATTCGACCATAGAATAGAAGCTGTGTGTGACCACCTGGAACTGTATGACACAGCCTTTATAACCGGGGCCGGACTAGGAAGGATTTGGCGTGGAGGAGAATCACACCGGCTTTTTTCACTGGTGGTTTATGTTCATGAGAGGAGAAAAAGGAGCACAGCTCCTCGCTTCAGCAGGCAGTGAAACTCACAGAGTTGGATGTGTCGCTGGTGGGCGGGGCTTCGCTTCAGACGTGCATATGAAGCAAATGGGGACATTTTTTGATCCTGCGGACCCTGCGGCATTTTTCATGCTGCAGATGCGTCTGGTGCCAGAAGACACATAAGGCTCTTTGCATCACCACAGAACACATGAATGAATGAATGAATGAATTTATTTATTTTTGGATTTGAAAGCGACCGATACGCTAGGTATTATCAGCTGACTAATGTCTCTCCTGTCAGCGTCACATCAGATCCACACAGAAACGTGTTCACAGAATGATCCTGCTTTTATTGGACGGGTTGTTTTCCAAGAGAACTGAAAGGTCAGGAGGCGGGACTTTACTACTCACTCAGATTTGAACCACATCTTAACCTGGTCCTGACCAGGTGAGGTGTTCAGCCTAAGTTACCCACATTAACCCTGGTAAGAAGTTAACCAGTGTCGTAGTACAGCACACACCAAATAAATCCTGGAAGTTAGCGCGATAAGATAAGATAATCCAGCTTTGTAGTACAGGCCTTTAATGATAAGATGCATTTAAATAAAGAAACAAATGTTTTGGTTTTTTTTTTTAATAAAAAAGGCTTCGGTGGAGAGAAAATTCATAATTTTTTTTGATTGGCTGATATCTCCAAAAGGGCAAAACCAACATGCATATAAAATGATATAAAATCTTGTGTGTTTGAGGCTAAACGTTGATATTGAAAGACATTTTCACAAAAAGCAACAGCTAAACAAAGACAGAAAAGAGTCGCTCCAAACCAGTCGGGAAATTAAATCAATGTCCGAATGGTGGAAGCCACAACCGACCCAACAACTGACTCATTGATTTCCCTCAGCCCCCCACCCACCCTCAGCTGAAACAGATCAATAATCCCCACGTCTTCTGACCACAGCTGGGGCTGGTTTCTGCTCCTAATGGTTCATTCCCATCTAGCCTTCAATGGTTCCTCCCAAAGTCCCAATTAGAATTCCACCATGAATCTAATCTCACACCAAGTGTGAAGACTCACACGCCAAATCAAAAAAGAGGTGAATAATTGGTTTACACCGAAAGTCGACTTTAGATCCCAGAGGGTGCAGCTGGTGAGAATTATCCAATCAGAGAGCAGCAAATATTCTTCCACACGAGACCTCTGGGACGGGTCTAAAAACATGCATTGTTGGTAATAAAGCTGCTCTGTTGCTGTGTGTATTTCACATTGAGATGTAAAAATACTTGAATCAACTTGTCTAATCTTATCTGAGAACTTGTTTTAAAAATACTGTAAAAATGAAGTCACTGATTGGACGAGGAGGATCACATGGTTGTACACTGATGCAGTGCAACCTTGGGGTCGCGAGACACAGAGAAAAGGTTGTTATATTTAGACTTTTTCTGCAACTACACCAAACAGAATATTTCAACCTATTTTCATCACTTTTTTTTCATATTTTTGCTCCTTTTAATGCATTTTTACTACATTACTCCCATTTCTGCCACTTCATCAAATTTCAATGCCTTTTCTGCACATTATTTCTATTTTCAAGACATTTTTGGCACTCATAAACCCTTTCCACCACTTTTTAACCTAATGTCACATATGTTGAACCATTATTGTCATTTTTAACCTCTTTTCACCATATTTCATGCTTATTTTTACCAATTAATGATTTGTCATGCCCATTATTTGCCAGTTCAAACTAATTCTTCCTATATTGACACTTTTAAACCTTTATACCACTTTTTCTGTCCGTTTTTTGGCCACTCTAATTCATACCTGTCAAGTATCCCGTTTTGACCGCGAAACTCCCGTATTTCACCCCTCTTTCCCGCCATCTTCCCGTATTAGTATTTTCCCGTAAATATCCCGTATTTTAATGTAATAATGATTTAAAGGTGCCTTACTAAACTGAACGTTGTCAATAGCCTCGTGAGAACTTCCACCTGAAATGGCCTGAGTGTCAGCTCCTGTGAGATTAGTGCCGACAGCGGCAACAAACCCGAAAGCAACTCACAACAGAGATGATGAATGAAGATGTTCCGGCAAAAAAAACAAAGAACTGGTGTAAATACGTTGTAAAATGTGACAGAGAGTTTATCTTCCTAAAGAGCAGCAGGATGAGACACAGTGACACCTTCTGTTAGATTAATAACTGAGATTTTAACGTCGACCACAGCTGAAGGAACCACGTAAGTCAGTGATATATGGAGATTCAAGATGTATCAAGTTTTCTATTTTGGCGATATAGAAAACTATAATATTTCATATATCAATATATATATATATAAATAGCTTATGTATCAAAATATTAGTTTTAGGAGTCACTGCTTTTACTTCTCAGAACATCATGTAAAGCTCAGTTAAATGATTAATGAGTGACACATATTGATCAGCTGTTTGTTAATAAATGAGCCTGTGTAGCATTTAGCATCAACAAATTTAACCCAGGATTGTTTTTCTGGTCAGACTTTATTTAATAAAATTATCTAGATTTATATCGTATATCATCATTTTGAGATATGAGTTTTGGTCCATATCGTCCAGCCCTAGTAGGAATGTTCACAGCATTTCAATGTCAACAAAGACCAAAGACCTACCAGATTCTAATCACATAATTGTATTTAGTAAGTGGTTGACAAGTGGCTATTTTAGATTTCCTGTACACCTATATTAAAATATAAGGGATACTGGACCTTGGTTGGGCGGGTGGAATGGATCGTAGTGGGCGTTAGAAAATTTCCCTTATTTCAAACATGACAGGTATGATCTAATTTGCAACCAATTTCTGTGGATCACATTTCACAACCTTTTCCACCATTTTTGGTCACTTTTAACCGATTTTATTTCTGATTAAAACAAGGATTTACATCTTTAAGATGACTTATTTATATTATATATTTATATACTATGGCACAGATAAAAACAAACTTCCTGGATAACAGTGGACATAATTCAGATGAATAAATAAATAAATGTAGTTATCACAGATTCATAGAACAATGGACCATCATTTTACTGACTTTATGGATGAACCCCAAAAATCTCTCCCCTTTATTCCCCCTTATAGATGACCATGTCTCCACATGACTGTTCTTCATGTCTGTGTTCAACCTTCAGCTACAGTGGGGGTCCCTGGAGGGTCTTGGGCTAAAAAGGTTGAGAACCACTGCACGAAGGGTGTTTGTAATATTAATAATATTAAACATTAAAAACAAAGTTAATTACACAATTTCTTTGGACCTTGTCTAACTTCTTTGGACATTTTATTGTGTTATTGTAGCTTTATTGGGAGTAGCAGCCGGTAATTAAACTGACCACAGGCGCTGTCTGCGAGCATGGCTAAATGAATTAGCACGAGGCACTAATAGGGTCACATTATTGGCATTATTGATAAATGTGCACACTCTGGCTTTTATATTCATTAAACGCAGCCAAAAAAACGTCTGCGAGATAACGCTAATGAACTTATCACCTATTTTTAAATAGCCGAGTCACTTCTCATCCATTCTGGCTTTCCATGTTTAAACAGATCCATGGACTATCATGTTAAACAGGAAAGGCTGACAGCTCCCAGACTCCCTTTTGTTCTGCTTGAGCAAACTGAACATTGAACGATTATCTCCACAACCATCAGCTACAGCTACAGGTACAAATAAAAGACTTGTTGGTTTGTTTCTGCTGCAATTAATTTGTGAAAGCCCTAAAATAAACGTCCACCATTGTTTTTTCACAACTTTCTATCTCCACATCCCATAATGCAATGGAGGAAATAGCAATAAAATATGCGTTTACAGTAAAGATGATCAAAATTAACAAGCAAATTATCTCAGTGTCAACAAATTACAAAAGGTACAAGGAATGGATGATGAGTGTCAGATTTATGACCAATCACAATTCTGCTTAGACGACGTGTTGAGAACAAGAAACAAGGATAACTGACATTTGGTTCTCCCTATAATATAAGAGAACAGTGTTTACTGTTACTGTAAAAGCATGTGAAAGTCTTGATATGTTTCAAAATCAAAAGCTTGTGAGGAAACGTTAAACCACGACCTCTTCCTGTGGCCCAGTGACAACCTTTCCATGTCCTGGTAATGGTCTGCGGCTCAGTGGTTGGGACAGAATCAATGAACTGAAAATAACAGAGCGCAATTTATAAGAGTCACAGAGAGTTGTCTGGATCAAAACCTCATTCTTACGGTCCACGTTGTGATGAAGCCAAAACAAAGTCTAGTTTACAGATGTGGCTTTTTGTCCCTGTCAGAGTAATAACTGCCATGTAGGAAGTAGTCCCAATAGTCTCCCCTATCTTCTTTCCTAGCCACTTTTCCTTAACCCCCGGAAGTGTTAAAGTGTCGGTCATTATAAGGAGCATTCCAATTCTCTAAACACTAAGGTAAGGAAGCTCAATGCATCCTTTATGACCTCATTTAGCCTAGAAAACACTGATGCATCCTTTACCAATGGAAACCAGATAGTGCTGACCCACAATTCCTTGTGGTGACAAAATGTAAAGGGACTGAGCTCGTCCGAGCCTTCACAAAAACTCACAAAGACTGAAAAGGATGCAGATTATGTAAATTACCAATGCAATAATCAGTGTTGGGAGTTAACGCATTACAAAAGTAATGCAATTACAGAAATGTATTCCTTTTTGCTGTAACGCAGTAATGTAATGCATTACTAATAATATTACTACAGGTAACAACAGGTAATATTAAACCCATTACAAATCTCAGTAACGCGCATTACAACGCATTTTAACCTGTGAAACCATGTGAAAAACAGCACCAGTAACTTGAAGAAACACCTGGACTGGTTCCACACTGAAACTAAGTTGACAGAGAGAGAAAGAACGCAGAGGACTAAAGTGCGGAAAAGAGTCAGACAAATTAGCAGAAATGAAGTTTCTCTCGGTCTGCCGTGCTACTTGAACCAGGTACGGCTGAGACTGAGGCTCACACAGATCAAATTCCTGCTCTTAAATGTGCGGTGTCGAAGTTTTTGGTTTAGAAGTGCTTTTTGTAGAGACATTCACAGTAGAAATGCTGCTAACTGGCAGCTAAAAACAATAGCAGAGCTGGCCGGAGCCACCGCCGCCGTCATCAATTTGACTGGTGGTCATGTTATCTCGTGACTGGTTTGTATCGAATATAATTCAATATAACTGACATAAAACAGAGCACTCTGTATCAGAGACATTTTTATTCACATTATGTTTTACTCAACATAATTCATATTTGTGAGTGGAAGGTGAGTGTGAGCCTGGTAGCCTCTTTTCTTTGATTTACATTCAAATCTTGTGATTTTTGAGATTATATCAGCGAAGTGTTTAATTTTTTTAAATTTGTAGGTTTTTCACCACAGCAGACGTCACTATTCGTCGCGGCCATCGGATTATTATGTCACCTAGTGAAAGTGCGTCTCATTGCCAAAACAAATGTGATGGCCTTTCCCCTTACTCTCTTAGGAAGTCTCCTAACACCTTTCCTTAACCCTCTGATGTCATCCACAGGGTTAAGTTAAAGTGGATAGGAAAGGAGATAGGAGGGAATATTAGGACACAGCCTTAGCTTTAGAAAACCCTGAGACGCAGAGAAGATTGCAGGCAGGAAGTTTCCGGAATAGTTGCTGAAAAAGGCAGAAACTTCCTCCCGTGACAAGTGTCATGAGAAACACCAAAGACCTGTCAGTTTCTCCCTCTCTGTGTGAGATGAATGTGTGTGGACACTCAGATACCACCTGACTGTCAGCGTGGCTCCGTGAGTAAAATGTTAAATATGTTAGCTGTTGAATCCAAATGTCCCTGTAGTCACCCCGAGACAACAGAGCATCATAGATATTTCATCGAGAACAATACGCACTGAGACAAGCAATTATAGGATGCAAAATAGGAGCAGCAGATTCAGCAGTAAGTCAGTGAAACAGAAGAAAAGTATCTGCATTCAGACATATTTACGCTACCAGCCAAAGTTTGTAAGAGCCCACAACCCTCAAAATAAAAGTACCAGACTCTTTCCACCACTTTTCCCACCAATGTCACATATGTTGACCCATTATTGACACTTTGAACCCTTTTTACTAGGCTTTACAAGATCAGGATTACTGGACCGATCATATAAAGTCGGGTTGTTTGTTTGTTTGTTTGTTTGTTTTTTAAATAACGACCAAATTCCTTTTGTACTACCTGATACAGATTCAAGGAAAATCAAACGGTACCATGTTTCGGGACTTAAACACAGCCTTGTGACTGTGAAGGAGTGGAAGAGTTGACTATTTCCATGCAGGACCTGAACACAACATTGCACGCAAAAGAGTGTCATGGCTCCGCTTTTAAAATTGCAATGCAGACAGAGCACTTGCAGGTGTAAATGTGAGCTAAACCATTTCATTTAGTCCCTGAACAGCAGCTGTGTCGACTACAAGAGATCTGTAGAGGTAGACCACTGTGGAACTATATGAAGCCTGCATCAGCATTAGCATTAGCGGAGCAAACACATATTTCCTGACTGTGTCATCACAATACACACTGTTGCTTATAGTCCGTATTCACAGCGGAGGTGGGGCGCATACACATACAGTACGCTTATGTGTCCACCACCACCCTGACATGGACAGAAGTCTATGGTATGAAAATGAACGCATCACTCTGCTCTATAAACAAAACCAGCGGGCACCCACATACACACACACACACACATACAGACACTAACAGCAGACGCTGCCCCCACTTTCAGAGCCAGTAGACTGGTGCATACGTTTTCAGCTTTGGTCACAAATGTGACTGAAATAAAGCCGTGTCACGCAAAGCAAACAACTCTTCGGTGTAAATGAGATGATAAAACAATGTAATGGGAGCGTCTACAGAAAGCTTCATCACAACAATGACGTCATTGATCGGATCGGCGAAATAAGACATTACAGATGATCACATTAATTGCAAAATATCGGCCGATCAGATCGTTGTAAAGCCTACTTTTGACCACTTCTTCTGTCTGTTTTTGGCCACTATAATTGGTCACTTTTAACCAATTTCTGAGGTTTTTAAAATCAAATTTCACCAACTTTTCCACCACTTTTTTACCAATTTTATTTCTGATTAAAACAAGGAGTTACATCTTTAAAACGACTATACACGATGGCACAAATAATAATAGAGAGCCATGGACGACTTCTGTGTGTGTGTGTGTGTATTTTAATTGTGACTGTAACTAGAATAAACCACATTGAAATGATACTACTCTTGTCATCTTTCCTCAGAGATGTTCAATTAAAAGATCTGGGAAGAAGGTAAAAAAAAACCTTTAAAAAACTCAACCGCCGAGCAATGTTTGGCACTTTTTATACCAGAGATTTGCAGGATTCTATTCATGGAATAAGATGTGATCTCAAAGATGATGACTGCTGAGATCATATGAAAATGAATGTTATTTACATTCCTTCTCAGTGCTTTTAATGTTACGCTATTTCTCAGTGGTAACATCTGTGTGAACAACATTACACACGTGGTTGTACACACAGTATAAATGTGCTGCAGTGATGACACACAGCAGCTCTTTGCATAATTAAACCCAGCACAGAGTTTTGACTCAGACCATTGAGTCAGGTCAAAACAAACTGGGCTCGTGGAGCAGCAAACGCTGGGGGGTGTTTTCCTCTGTCTGTCAGTCTGACGCTTTGGCAGCAGAAGAAGTGTTTTCAGTTCTGGAGGCGCTGAGGGCTCTCAGACCTGCCGCCCACACACTGATCAGCTACTGGGAGAAAACCACTAAGTTTAGCTGGGAAACACATTTACACATCTACATGTCTGATGGGTGAGGAGGATGAGCTCATCCAAGCAGGTTTGGTGGAAATAGGCCTCAGTGAAAGACTGGACTCCATCCCTGTGGGTACTGTCAGTAAATGATAGATCAGAGATGGACAACTTCTATCTCACAATTATCAACATTCAAGTCAGCCTTTAGAATAATCATCAATCTGAGCATTAATGGAAGCTTGAAAACACACATTCTGTGTGTTTTTAAATTCATGTTGTAGATTTTCTTGACAATATGGCAAATTTTTGTGTGTTTTTCAAGTCATTATGTGTGGTTTGTTATATTTTTTTCCCGTTCTTGTTGTCATTTTTAAGTGCATTAAAAAAAATCGAAACTTAAATTTGTCAAAATCGCCCAGCCCAAAGCTGAGTCAGCTGCTTTAAACACTCACCAGAGCTGTTACGTCGTTTCTTGTCAAATTCTCCACTACTTATTACAGAAAATCGTCCATTTAAGGTGATAGTCCACTGATTTGTCCAACCACTGCATTGCATTGGGTCACAAACACGTCAGATCATGTCAAAGGAGATACGAGGTGATATAACGGGTACTAAAAATGGAACTGCTTCGGGTACTACACTATTGCTGCCCACTGCTCCTCAGGGATAAATGCAGTGTTTCTTTTACCTGTGAGGTAGTTTGAGAGGGAGGAGCTCACATTGTTATAAGGAAGGAGGAGCAAGTATTGTCAGGAGGAGGAGTTTCCACTGGGTGACGTCGAAATTCAACTCGCCTGTTAGGAGCTGAGTTTTTAGAAAATGTGGAATAACAAGGGAGGGAGGAAACACAACTTTTTCAACTTTGACTAACTAAATGAGGCTAAAGATTTGTATATCACTGTAGCAAAACCATTATAAAGTGAATTGGACGCTGGTTGGCCCAGTGTCCACTAGGGATGGGCGATATTGACAAAAAAAATGTATCCCGATAATTGCTAGTATTTATCACAATAACGATAAAAATCACGATGAATAAAAACTATAGATAAAAAAATAAATGAAAAAATTCACAACTTAGTGTAAACAGGTTCCTTACAAACACAAAAAAATGTTAATACACGAGACACATTTAAAAAGACTATAATAACTGCTGACTCAATGAGTTCATGAGCTGATATTTTATGGAATATATTTGTGCATGTGGATCACTAGTGTAATTCATTTATTTCCTCATTTGAAATAAATTTATTTTCTAAAAAAAAAAAAAAAGTTCATGAAAAGCACAAATAACTATTAGTGTTTTTACTGTTGCTGAATCTTATTTCATTTATCTGATAATGACTTACATAAAGATATGGTTAATAAATATTTCTCTGATTTCCTATAATTAAACCAGATCAAGCAGATGATTTAATCATTCAGTATATTTAGGTGTAATGTTTTAAACTCCACAAACACTTTTCTGTCAAAGAGAGAGAACCTGTCTAGAGCTGATATATGTAAACAATGACTGTGAGCCTGATGGTTGCTGTGATTTCTCCAGTTCTGCTGATCCCTTTGATTCCAGGTTCCTTTGATCTGACTGATAACGTGACTCAGAAGTCCTCATGGCTCTCTAACATTGATAAACTGCTGCTTCTCTTTGACCACTGAGCTGTTCTACCATTGTGCGAGCGCACACGCACACACGTCACAGGCTGCTGACTGAGTCTAATGAGATTACATAGACACAATGTGGCCAGGACATTGATTTCATGGCATGAATTAAGCATCGCTCACGGTTCAGTCGTCCACCAAGTGGTTCCAGACCAATGGAGAAATATTGAATTTGAACAGTGGTGGAAACGTGTCTTTATTAAAATGATGTTTGAGGTGAATAAGCAGAACCATGTACAGAACAATTTGGTCATTTCTGCACACGGTGACAGAAGCTAGTGGGTGAGTTGTTTCTTATGAAGTCAAATCTGTAAAACCTAGAAATATTTAGTGTCTAATCAAGCAACTTTTTTTAGATTTCTACTGATAAACAAACCTGTGGTGGTTTTAAACTTCCATTAGAGAAGAGACGCTTCTTTTATCACGGCGAGAGCCACAAAAATGTGATTGTATCTGATCATCACAATAGTTATGTTTACATGAGAGCTTTAATCCCCCTTTAATTCAGATTGAAAATTAAATCCTCTTTAAAAAGATTAAAAATCACCTTTTAAACACATAATTACGAATGAAAATGGCCATTCCGTGGTTGGTTTATTCTGATTTTAATTCTGTAAACCTCAATTTAGAATTACTAATTCTATGTAAATGGAAGCAGAATACGAATGATAATTCTGAATAATTACTTGTGAATTAAAAAACATCATGTAACCGTGGCCAATATGTCAAGATTCATATCAGCATTTAGAATAATGACCAATCTGATCATTAATACAGGAAAGAACAAAGGTTTCGTCTACTTTAGCCATTATTTTAAGCATGTTTTAATCATTCCATGTGTTTTTCTTTGTGGTTTTTTGTATTTTTTGGAGTCATTTTGTGTATTTCGTACTCACCATAACTCCATCTTTTTGTCCCTCACCATCTTCATTGAATGCTGTCTTTTATCTATTATCTTTTTATCCTACTTGTATTTTTCCTGTTTTTATCTTGTTCCGTACAGTCTCCCATGGGTGACCTGAAAGACGCTTTTAAACTGAATGTATTATTATTATTATTATTATTATTATTTTTGTTAACACTTTTTAGGACGCACTTCTTGTAACATTTATTTTGGCGGTCCCACAAAGCTTCTTTACACCCTGATTTCTATTCAGCAGCATTATAGGGCTGCACGATTATGGCCAAAATGATAATCACAATTATTTTGATTATCGTGACTATTATTTTGATCAATACTGTAATCACAATATTGATCACAATTAAAATCACAATTATTTATCATATTGGAGAAAAATCTGGTTGTATCGCACTACCTTTAAACAAACAATATGTACAGTTTACAGTGCAAAATTAAGTTATAATAAAAATAAATAAATAAATAAAAAACAATTACCCCAAGAATTTAAAATGTACCAAAGGTTAACTAAATAAATACATTATTACAGAGTGCAGAGCTTGTATTTTAAATGTAAATATTGCCCACGATTAGATCAGGTTAATTTAATCGTCATAACAGAAATCGTGATCACAATTAAATTTTGATTTAATTGCGCAGCACTACAGCATTACAACACAATAATACACACTATCACATGCACACACAGGAGCTCTTACCTGTTTTCAAGTCAGCGTTTTAAGGGCGGGGATCGGCCGTCCAATCATCATTGAGCGTGAGGAGAGAGAGAAAGCAGAGAAGAAGAGACCAGCTGTTAAAAAAAATGTAAAAAAAATCTACCAGGCAACAGATGATGGTGACGTCTAACAGCCAATCAGCTCGCTGCTGTGGATACATTCAGATAGTTTCTGCGTTTCAACCTAAAGTCACACACACGTCTACACACACTGAGTATTTAAATAATCTAAATACATCTGTGTCAAGGTTAGACTCCCCTCCTTCATCATCACTTCTTCTTCTGTGGTAATGAGGTGATTAGGAAGCTTGCACTTCTTCCTCGTTGAGCAGAAGAAGAGGGGGAGGAGAGGAAGACGAGGGAGGCTAAGAAAGCAGGTCAAGCCTCGAGAGGCAGAAGAAGAGACGGAGAGTCAAGTATGTCATGTAGTATTCAGACTCAAACGCAGGACGAGGCGACGATCGATCGTGTGTGTGTGAACATGTCTCACTACAACAGTTTGGCACAGACAGTTTATTAAGGATTATTCTGAGCTCCAAAAAGCAGGAAAACCTCTCAACACTTAAAGTATCTACAATAGAGCACACATCAAGCACTCAAGAAATGAGGTTTTGAAAAAAACTTACAAAACAACAACAAAATGAAACAAAAAAAACACACAAAACAACTTCAAAAATGAAAAACATTACCTCAAAGAGAAAAAAAAAAACAAATATACACAAAATGGCTCTGAAAACACAGTAAATAAGCACAAAATTACAGAAATGTCACTTTCAAAACACATAATACAACTTCAAAATGACACAAAATAACAGAAACAACAAAGTATAAATACAAATTGACTACCAAATACACAAAGTGACTTCACAATTATAAAACTTTATTTAAAAAGACACAAAACAACAAAAGAAAAACACAAAAAAACAATGATTATACACAAAATGACTAAAACACACAATAAACTGAAAATTACAGAAAATGAAAACAAAATACAGAAAAGAACAGGTATTTCTTAAAAAAAAAACAACAACAACAAATATACACAAAATAATTTCAAAAACATACAAATTGACATTGCTTCAGAAAGACATAAAACAACAAAAAATACTAAACAACAAATGTACAAAAATGTCTATATAAGAACACAAAACAACAGAAACAACAAATCATACATACAAATTGACAACAAATACACAACAAAACAACAAATGTATAAAAACATTATATATAACATTACTTTAAAAGTACACAAAACAAATAACTCCAAAAACTCACAAAAAAGGAGAGATAATTACCCAAAATGACAACATACACACTTACATGGTTTGATCCGAGTTAGGAAATCAAAACTACACTAAACTAAATTTGTCAACGCACAACAAAAATACAACAACTTTGTCAACATTATTGGCCAATTTTACATATTTACCCTCTTTACACTTGATTAAAATCACCAAATTAATCCCAAAATGCTCCAAATTGTATCTTGAATGTCTGATTTTGATATAAAAAAATAAAATCAAACACATACAAAACTCTTTGACAGTCAGTTATTGAATCACTATCAATAGTAGTATTTAAAAGATAATAAACATGATCCCATTGTCTTTTACTTTCAGTCTTTATCGTGGCTGCAGCCGTTTAGAGCTCAAGAACTTCCTTCAAAGAGTCAAACAGGTGCACTGCAAAGTCGTCAAAACGTCTCATTTCCTGGTTCAACAAGTGCAAATAGTGATGAACCCAGAGAGAGAGAGAACAAGGGAGACTTAAACCAATCTGAGAAGATGAGAAAAGAAAAGCTTCTCGTCCTCATTTGTCCACATGATGAAAGAAGAACAAAGAGGGAGCGGAGCCACTTCTGACTGCACACAAAACTAAGGCTGATGCAGAGAATCTTTCAATCCGATGACGAAATCCTCCCCCAGACCAAAGCCCGACCCACCTCGACCTAGCCAAACGCAGAGCGTGAAACGCTAGCATCCGCTGAATGTGAAAACGGATCAAAGAGACACGTCGCTAATGGTCTGACTGATCAAGGGTTCAAAGATCGACGCTTCTTAACATTCACGTCCAGTGTTAAAGCTTAAAGCCCTCGTTCACAGGTTACGCTGGAGCTCATCAAAATCAGGAATTTTAAATTCAATTCTCAGCAGTTCAAATGTTAACTCAACGTTAAGTCTTCACTGAAAATACAGAATAAAGTAATCGTTAGATGCAACATGCAGCCTTGTTGGACAAATACTGCACATTAAGTCAAAGGATGAATTACTGGACGGCAAAAAGTATGTTAACCTATTTTAAAATGCCTTAATTCTAAAAAATAAAAATTACTTTAATATCACATTCACACACAGCTCATCCTCCTGGGTGTGTTCATGGAAAAGGGATGAAAAAAGTTGAAATTGCCCTTTGAAAGTTTATTTCATCTCCACTAGGGATGCACCGAAATGAAAATTTGAGGCCGAAGCTGAATAAAACATAAACGCTTGCAGTCGTTAAGTTTTTCACTATTTTTTTAAATAGTGCATAAATAGCCTAGAATAAATTTTAAGACTTTTTTTTTTTAAAAAAGAAAGTAAATGTTTATTGAATATTCTGACATTTTTTAGTTATTCCAGTAGCCTTTGCTTTTGAAAAAAAGTTTTTCATTTATTTTAGGCCTCCAAATAAAACAAAACATGCATTCCAAAAAATGCATTAAACAGGGAGGAATGATGAAAAAATCACAGTCTAATGGTTTTTATACAGTGACATATATACTTTAGCCTCATTCAGAGGAATAAAGTGTAAAAAGTTCTGTTTCCTTCCTTGTTATTCCACATTTTGTAAAAAGTCAGCTTTAAACGGGACAGTTGGATTTTGCCCACGTTGGCAGGTGACGTCACCTAACACGCCTCCTAGAATGTGAGCTCCTCCCTTTCCAACTATCTAATAGCTAAAACAACACTACCAAATATGTAAATACAAACTACACAACTTTTTCTGCTGCCGATCGTGTTGGGAGTCACTGCTTGGAGCCACGGACCCATTGTTTACACACATCAGCTGTTAGCACTCCGTGCTCATGCTACACCAGCCTACGCAGCGAGATCCGGTGTAGTGTAAGGAGGAAACGATGGGGATGTTTACTGATTCATAGCTCACAGCGTTTCCAACATTTACGCGGTGACGGAGAGCGGTAAGGAGAGAGTCTGGCTGTGTTTGTGTGAGGAAAGGAGGATCCTTTAACTCACTAAACCGAAGGCCGAATGTGGCTTTTTTTGCAATATTCGGCCGAATATATTCGGTGGCCAAATATTCGGTGCATCTCTAAACTCCACCTTAAACACTGTTAGTTGACATTATTAGAAAAGTTTAGTGCACTGCATTGTGGGAAGTGGAGTCCTGTAAACACATCCATAGAAGTGTTCTTACTTCATTCTTGTGTTGCTTCGCCAAACAGGGATGACAGTGACTGGCTTGACATCATTTTTGTTCCATTTTGTACCCGGTATTCTCCATGACATCAGAATGAAGTAAAAACAATTCTATGCACCCGTCTCTGCAACTCCACAACCCACAATGCAGTGCGTGAAAATTTTACGACTATGTCAATAAACAATGGAACTAAAAATAAACTTTTGAGAAACAATTTCAACCTTTTACATTAGTAAAATCATACACAACAAATGATCCTCAATGTATTGATCTATGAGGCCGACACTAGCTGTGTTTCCACTACAGTTTCTTGCAAAATAAAAGCTATATTTTTAAAAATTTGACAAAGTATAATTGCGCTTTAAACGTGTTTCTATTGAAGGTTGTTTTGGAGTCTAGTAACTCTGGTGAAATCTCATCCCATGAGACTTCTCTGCAGGAAGATGGATGCTCAGAACCTCCTCATAAAACTCTGTGTTGTTTTCATAAAATTCCTTTGTTGTTTCACGTCTAATGTGGCAGTAATAATTTTTAAGTATAATGCTAAGAATTGTCTCTCTCTCTTCTTCTGTTTACACGGATTGCACCGTGTTTTCGCGAAGAGAAGTGGTCATGTGACCAGGTACGTCACGTCCTGTGACGTGTAATTGCGGAAATAGTGTTTCCATGGAGCTTTTGTGATACATTTCAAAATTGAAACAAAAATGTAAAATCCAGCAGGTTTTCCATGTCACTCTACTATAATATAACTCATAAAGGGGCTCTGATTTTCTGTGATGAGGGAAAAACTAAATTCACTTCCTTGAACGTAAGTGCTAAAATGGTTATTTTTCATAATTATTTTTATTATTTTAAAACAAAATCTAGTAAAAATGGCTTTCTTCCAAGCACATTTTTCCTGTAAAGGGGGAAAAGAAGCGGAAATGTCAAATATTGCGCAAAATATGAATTAGCTTACCTCATATGTTATAATAATAATAATAATGTGAATAGTTCAACTCTCGCCAACATGTTTTGGGACAATATCACACATTTATATACAAATTTTCCACAAATTAAACCGGAGGCGTAATGTGTAGCAACTTTAGCAAAAGAACAGATGTAAAAATCTTGCGCATATTCTCGAATGATTTCAAATATAGCAGAAAAATATGAAATTAATAACAATCTTTAACTCAATTAACTAATAATAATGAAACGAGTCTGGGACGATTTCGGGATGTTAAAAGCCAGTATCGACATCTGACGAGGAATTAAGGTGGAAACTGAAACAGAATTCAGGACATTTTTAAACGTAACATTTGAGTCTTTTACTCGTTGTTTTGGATTGGTTTCTACCACTGCCCACATTTACAGCGTCACTAACCAGAATGTGTGTGTAAACATTCATCCAAAGAGCATGTTTCCCGTCTCCTGCTTAGAACTCAACCAAGATAAATGAGTTTATGATTTCCACTTGAACCCCTTTGACCCCCCGTGGTGGTTTTTATTTGCTGATGTGACTCCCGCTGGTTTCCTCCTGTTTTTTTTAGGGGAGTGTTTGGAACGACTCCCTGTCCTGTAATTATTTCCACCAGTGTTTGACAGCCCATTACATTTCATGTGTTAGCTTTGCTGAGTCGGCAGCGCAGCCACTACTACACCCAAAAATTAAACATGCTGCCGTATTTTTCTCCGACACGCGGCTCCCAACATGTGTGAGCAAATTATATGAGGATGAATTATCGCAAAGGTAAAGAGAGGAAGAAGAAAGGGGGGGGGGGGGGGGGGGGGGGGGGGTGCAGCAAATTATAAAATACCACAGAGGGAGAAGATTAATTCATTCATTCAATGGACATAATTCACTTCCTGGAAAGTACATGGCACAATTATTTTTAATAATATTTCAAATTATTATTGTTTTTTAAACAAAATCAAGCAAAAATGAAATATGACACTAAATATTTGGGAGGGGAATTGAATATAAAGACCGTCTCTAGATTTGCGCCAACCAACCACGATGTGTGTAACATCTACAACTACAAAAGTACTCAGAGAGCGCAGTCCTCCACCAAGCAGCTCAAGCTCAGCTAACACGCTCCAACATTGAGCTGTGTTACCATGACTACCTATTAACATTGAGCTGCTGACTCTGAGATAACCTATGATGGGAAAATTAATGGGATATATATATACAGCAGCTAGCGTAGCAGAATGGCTAGCGTAGCAGAGCGGCTAGCATAGCAGAGCGGCTAGTATAGCAGAGCTGCAACGACTAATAAATCCATTGAATCTGAGGCTGTACATCCTCTAACAAAGGGGTTCTCAACCTTGGTCAAGAGACACTGGGATGGGGTCACCAGATGCCTTTATTTTTGCTTATTTTTACCCTTTTTCTGCAACTACACAAAACTCGCCATATTTAAACCTATTTTCATCACTTTTTCTTGCCACATTTTTGCTCCTTTTAATGCATTTTTTCTACATTACTCCCATTTCTGACACTTCTCCATCACATTTCAATGCCTTTTCTGCACATTTTGTCCACTTTCAAGACATGTTCAGCACTTATAAACCCTTTCCACCAATTTTTCCACCTAATGTTACTTATGTTGACCCATTATTGTCACTTTTAACCTCTTTTCACCATATTTCATGCTTTTTATTATCGCCAATTTAACCACATTAGCAAGTAAGTAAGTAAGTCATTTTTTATTTATAAAGTGCTTTTCGCAGATAAAAATCACAAAGTGCTGTACAGAACAGAGGATAAGTTAAAACAACAGGAGCAACATCATAAAAGGATAATAAAACAAAGGTGAATTTACAACAGGAGCAACATCATAAAAGGATAATAAAAGTTTTTAAAAAAATCCACTGAACCAAAATCTTTTCTGAAAAGCGAAGTCTTCAAGTAATTCTTAAAAGAGTGGGACTGGTGGAGGTCATTACAGAGTCTGGGGGCCACAGCCTGGAACGCCAGGTCTCCCCAGGTTTTAAAATGAGTTTTTGGGATCTTTAGCAGACCCTGGCCTTAAGACCAAAGGGTGCGCCCTGAAGTGTAGGGGCACAACAAGTCAGTGATGCATTGAGGGGCCTGAAAGTCAGGACTAAAATTTTAAACTTTGCAAAATTTGACCAGTAGCCAATGAAGACAAGATAGAATGGTGGTAATGTGGGATGTTCTGGGAGGACCAGTCAAAAGTCTGGCAGCAGCATTCTGTATGATCTGGAGTCTGTTTAAAACAGAATTTTTGATATTTTTCATGTGATAAAAACTGTTTTTGGTCATTTGACGACAGTGACCCTCCAAAGACATTGACTGATCAAACACAACCCCAAGGTTTCTGAGGCTGGGTTTCACAGATGAGCCCAGAGCACCAAGGGAGGTCCTGATCAGGGGAATCTTTTTATCGGGAGCAATGATCAGAGTTTCTGCTTTGTTAGAGTTTATCTGAAGATAATTGGACAACAACCAGTTTTTGAGCAAATATACACATTCCACGAACTCAGATAAAAAAATGAAACTTGGAGTCATTGAAGGAGCAATACAACTGAATATCATCTGCATAGAAATGATAAAACACATTTTCAAAACTACTGATCAAATGACCTAGAGGCATCAGGTAAATAAAAACAAAACTATGAAGGTAGATATGTTGCAAAATGTGAGCGCTTGTAGAATGTGATGTGAGCTTGTGTATAAAAAATCCACACATGTGAAATAAATTTAATATCACTTTACTCAGTTCACAACCGGTTACAACTTCTCCAATCTACCGCTACAGAAACACAAACTACTTTTCTCGTGTGAATCTGCGCTGCTTGAGTTTTGCAACACATTTTGCGAGACGTCTGGAGCAAAACTGATTCATGCTCGTAGAAATGGCCCCTCCCCTCCCTGCTCCCTATAGAACCTTTATTTTAGGGGCCGTGGGCTGAAAAGGTTGAGAACCACTGCTCTAATGATGCTAATGGGAAAATGATGATCTGTGTGTTCGACCCAAAAGTATAGTGAGAATAACTTCAAACACAAAGTCTGAGAGAAATATTCAACCCTGCAGTGAAAGCTCAGCGTCTCCACCTGGAGCTGCATAATTAGCCTCTGGGTGTGATGTCACCTTCCTCAGCTTTCGGCTTCGTCTGGCTCCAAGCCAACACACACACACACACACACAAAGCTCATCCTCATCACTTCCTGTGCAAACTAATTTCCAACCCGAATTCGACCTGACTCGACTCGCCTGTCAGACTTTGCACCCACTGACAAGCCCTGGACCACTTCCTCCTAGAAGCCTGGGAATAACTAATATAGAACACACACACACACACACATAGATGATGATAGTTAGCGCTAATGGGCACTCCGCTTCAGGCTCTGCTGGAGGCGGCTGCAGCCATCCACTAGTCTCCTCAGCTGTTTTATCCATGTACAACATGTATAGTGCAGCGGAAGCTCTTTGATCATCGTTGTCGTCACTGTTTCCATATTCAGACAGGAAAAGTGAGTCAGAAAACCTATGGCAGCGGAACGGGAAAGTCTATCAAGTTGCCAAAATATGTCATTAAAACAGGATTGTGTGCAAGTCATGGCTTCAGTGCTACTTGAGCGTATCTCTAATGCTGCGTTCACACCAGACGCGGCGCGATGTTTGCGCGGCTACATTATAAACAAAGTCAATGGGATAGATGGGGTAGAGCTGAATTCTTCTCCTGTTGGTCGTGCGGGTTGATTCGCCGCAAATTGACATTCGTCATTTGCTGAAGTTGAAAATATTGAACTCCAGCGAATGTTTCGTGTGACGCACAAGCGCGAAAGCCAATCACAGTCCTTGTTGTCAATAGCTGGATTTCCATTACAGATTTTTGCAAAATAAAAGTGATATTTCTAAATGTTAACAAAGTATAATTGCACTTTGAACGTGTTCCCATTGAAGGCTGTTTTGGGCAGGAGCCTCGCAACTCCCGTGAAATCTCATCCCGCTAGACTTTGCCGCAGGAAGCCAGACGCTCAAAACTTCCTTATAACATTCTGTATTCCTTTGTTGTTTCATGAAAAATGTGGCAGTAATAATTTTTAAGTATAACACTAAGAAATGTCCTGGTCTCTCATGTTTTCTCAGAGAGAAGTGGTCATGTGACCAGGTACGTCACTTTCTGTGACGTGTATTTGCGCTTTTATGACACATTTTAATATTGAAACATCTGAAAAAGCTCCTCATGAAAGCGCAAAACTTTTTAGCAATATTTGAGTGTTTTTTTTTTCGAAATTCAGGTGTTTCCATTACCGGTTATTATTGCACTATTTAGATTTTGCCTTCCATTCCAAGGGTTACACTAAATTTTCATTGATAGATTAATTATTAAGACAAAAACATCAAGTGTTGTAATTAAGAAAAGTCCATTTCTCGTCATTCTTCTTCTTTCCTCTAACAAGCCACACCCCCTCGCATCAGATTCCTTGTTTTCCGCTGATGTTTGACTATGTTGCATTGGCCTGGATCTACATAAGCTGCTCTGTATGTTTCCTTAGCTGAGTTGGCATCCTGCTGCTGTGACCCACATACAGGACTAGTGCCTGTGTGCCAGCTGCTGGGCTCTGATTGGCTGAGGGGCCACATGAAAGAGAGAGGAGGACAGTGAGGAAATGAAAAATGGGAATTTCTCGATCTATCATCGAGAGTTCTTTGGAAATGCTTCAGTACTTTGTCAAGCGTGTCCTCCACATTATATTTCATTTTACCAGTGAGTGAGGTTTTCTCTGTGGGTAAAACTGAGTTTCCATCAAACATACAGATTTTAAAGAATCTAAGAATGTGCGCACACACACAACACTCTTGTGCGTGCACACACAACACCCTTGTGTGTGCACATACAAACACTCTTGTGCGTGCACATACAAACACTCTTGTGCGTGCGCACACAAACACTCTTGTGCGTGCGCACACAAACACTCTTGTGCGTGCGCACACAAACACTCTTGTGCGCACGCACACAAACACTCTTGTGCGTGCACACAAACACTCTTGTGCGTGCACACAAACACTCTTGTGCGTGCACATACAAACACTCTTGTGCGCACGCACACAAACACTCTTGTGCGCACGCACACAAACACTCTTGTGCGCACACACAAACACTCTTGTGCGCACACGCACACAAACACTCGTGTGCAATCTTGCACAATTGGAACTTAATTTGTTTTCCACGAAAGCATCTCTATAAAATAAAAGGTTTGTCAGAATGTGTAATAATTTTATCAATAAAATAAAATAAAAAATAAAAAGATTATCAGGCTCTAAGTATAGCTACATTTATGAACTCCACAATTGAGAAAATACCCATCATTCAACGCTGTTTTGGCACCGTTTGCATTATATTTAATCTGATTGGTCGGCTATGATGTGATGCATTTGATTGTTGTCTGGATATTTCATTTTATGTAGTTTCACAATGTCTCTTGATCATTTTAAAACACTAAAATGTGAGTTACAGTATTGGTTGAGCAGCTTAATTAGTATTTCCAGGACAAGCCCCCATGTCTCCCACACCACAGTGGTCCATAACTGCTGACCATGTGCATCCATCTGTGAGTTCACAGTGAGTTCACAGAACAACAATAACCTCCATGGTCTCATGATCACCATCCCATAGATGGAGCAGCACCTTTGGGACGCGTCACAACAGGACATTCACATCACTGATGTGCATGTGCAGCCATCATGTCAATAAGGAACCAAATGGAATAAAAGCTCCATTTCCTTCATTCTTTTATTCTCAGTAAAGCAATCGGCACTTGCTTGTTTTGTTAAATAATAATAGAATTTTAAAAAACAAGCACCGTTTCCCTTAACATTTTCTCCACAACACCAGAGGCAACATTTCAGCCCCAATGTTCTTTGGACATTTTTATGCTTTTATTTTGAAGCCAAAACATGCCTCTGCATGGAGTTCCCGTCACTTTAATTAATACAACCACAAAAATGGCAAATGTCATGAGACATAGTGGCCTAATGGTTACGGATGTGTACTTGTTGTAAATGGAGGGTTGCTGGATTGAACACCGCCGTGGGTCATCACTCTGGGCCCTTGATCAATCTTTTTTTATTTTATTCTATTATTATTAGACATTTCAGGCAACCCCATTCTATTTCCAGGTGACCCCACATGGGGTCACGACCCCAAGGTTGAAAACCATGCTCTAACTGCTCGTTAGTGCTGCAGCATCAAAAAGGCAGAAGAAACGGGAAAAAAGGTGATAGTATCAAGTTAGAAAGGAGGAGTGTTTTCCTTTTAGGTTTTACAAATTCTTGATAACATTCAGTTAAGCTGGACTACAGTAATTAAAATAATTGATTTGAGAACAAAAACATTAATAAGTCAATGTCAAATAAATCAATTGTGTTATTCTGATTAATTAACTTAATTTCAAAGAACTTTACACATCTAAGTTTTACCAATTGAAACCATTCAATTATGTTGATCAACTATTTTCCTTTTTCAGTGTAAAAATAAACAGATTAAAGTCCCTATTAATGCTGTTTATTATGCTGTACCACGTGCACACATTTTGCTGCACTCAAACATCCAGCTGCATGTAAAAGCATAGAACCCATTCATTGGCTCTTGCACATGCTCAGTAGCGTCCTGGCCCTTCCTGCCGGAGGCTGCAGAGGTGTTTCCTCTTCTCTCTTTGTGATGCTGTCAGTGACTCGTCCCTATTTTTAGTCACATTCTCTCCTCCTCACACACTCACTAACTCCCACTGCTGTCGATTGTTAATGGAGCGAGAGTCTCATTTGGGTTTCTACTTAATGCAATTAAAGTCTCTCTAATCCAGAAAATAATGGAGACATTTCTTCATTTTCTAGCAAAGGATGAATGGCGTTATTTTTAGATCCTGAGCAAAGCTGCTTTAATATTGTTGGCTGCCAATTGGTGTTAATGAACATCGTGTGGTCATTAGTCTTTGAAATGAAGTTTAAAACAGACAATAAACACTGTAAATGTCATACTAACGTACAACTGAAATACGCGGATGTATAATACATGATGGTGTTGTGCTCAAGACCAGAATGCACCGAGACAAGACCAAGAGTTAAAAATAACATTCTATCTTTAGTTTATTTTAAAAGTGTCTGCAACTCTATCAAAGCAGAAAATACAAAACTAAACTACATAAAAAAAATTGGTGTAACTGAATTCTTGGAAAAAAAATCAACTTGTGTATTAAAACTACTGATAAATTCAAGGTAAAAACAACTCCTCTCTCTCCCACTTACGTGTAGTGGTATGTGCGTCACTCAGTCCCATTAGGAAGGATGCAGTCATTATACCGTCCCATGATGCATTGCGAGCAGAGAGTAGAATTGTCCTGAGACCAGCTTCAAGACATCTTATCCATTTACAAATCCTCCTACATTACACCTAATTACTATTGTAATTTCTATTACAATCCACGTGTAATATGTATGTTTGTATTTGCATGTGTATGTACTGTATATATGTATGTACATGTTTGTGTTTCTTTTTTATCTTCAATTCATATTTTATTCAATATTTTAATTTGTCTTTTGCTATTCATTTTGGTGAACTTTGTTTATATATTAGTTTTTCTCATATATCAAAGGTTAATTGTGCAATTTTTGTGTTTGTTTATTAGCCTTTATTTTAAATTGTTAGTGTTTATACAAGCCCTCTGGGTTTTGCTCCCTCGTTGCACCTTAAATGTTGCTTTTTTATGTGTGCTAAATAAATAAATAAACGAAGATAAAAAAAACCCATCCCTTTTTCAAAATAAAAGCATCTCTTCTTGTCTTCCATTTGTTTTTTCAACTAAACAGTAATAGTTTAAATAGTAAACAGGGCTCTTGTTTTGAAGCACAATGAAGGGTCTCTGAAAATCTTTGAAATGTTGGAATGAAATGTGTTTCTGTGAGTTCTATGAATGAAATGAGCACATGTTGATATTCTACTTGGTCACTTTCTCACTGAAAAATGTTTTCAGAACTTTTAAAGGTGGAGAATCAACAGAGATTTTTAGCCTCAGTGTGATTCAGGATTTTGTCGTAGATTCCAAATGCATCTTGGGAAACTTGGAAGTGTACTTCAGTGGGAACGCTCATCATCCTAATCATCCTAATAGTATAAATGTATAGTAGAGAGGGTCAAAGTGAACGACAAGTTCATCATGTTTCAGTCTATGTTCATGATCCATTATTATGGAATCTGAGTTGAATGGAAAATAGCATATCACACATTTACACACTATTTTTCCTTTTAAACGTGTGTGTTGAATGGTAAATATCTAACATGTGTAGCAAACCGATGGACAATCTCGTGAGATTTTAGCATAATATTACATTTTGCTTGTTTTAACCACACAAATACAAAATAAATAGCAACAGTTAACTCAATTAACCCTATTTAGCATGTTTGAAATTATTTTGGAAAGCCTGTAATGACTGCAAGGGAAAGCAAATGAATTGGAAATGAAACATAAAAGGAACTGGGTTTTATTTGGGTGTTAAACACGCAGCAAATAGCAAAACGCTGTAAATACAGGAACGCTCCGAAACTAAACCTTTAAGCCCCGTTTACAGACTGTCAAAAAGCAGATGTGAGGATTTCCTTTCTTTACTTTCCTTACCCTCAGTGGGCGGGGCCAGCCGTCAGATTTATCAACACCCGATCATATGTACGCTGGGATTGGTCAGATACAAAGTTTCATAAATCACGTGTGAGTCTTGTTGTCATACAAGCATATGTGAAGTCAAATTTACACCGGTTTTCAAGAAAGGTGGATAAATGAGGGCCAATGAAGGCAAAAGTGAACATAGGGAGTGAGTGTGTGCGTACAAGTGTGACAGAGTTATTGATATGTTCCAGACCAAAATGATTCTCAAACCATTGACACTGTAGACTGTTTGAATACAGGTCGCTTTGACTAAATATGGATGGATGGATGGTTGGATGATCTGTTAATTACAGACCAATGCCCTTCACGTCCAGAGGTCAGAGAACGCTTTGCTTTACGTAGCAAAGCTCAGTGCACAGAGCGAGGAAAACGAGCGCCATACAATCACTTCCTCTGTGCGATGAAGGCAGAGGAGAGAGAAAAAGAAAGTGGAGAGGACGGATGAGGACGGATGTGCACGGATGAGGAGGAGGACCTTTACTCACTCCTTCTCTCGTCTCTGGGAATGTCCGATCGATTGGAATCTAATTGGGGAGCTTTTCCCCACAGCGGAGGAAAGGAACGCTGTCACTTCAACTGAATCGGCCTCTATAACAGAGACAGATACACACACAGAGGGAGGGTTTCCAAAGGGAGGTGTGGGGACGCTAGAGAGGGACACGTGAAGGATCCTCATGGAAGGAGGAAAGAGAGAGAGAGGGCTCTGCAGGAGATATGAGTCATAGCGAGGAGGATTTAACCAGCGTCGTAACAAGGAAAGGAGCGGAGAGGTGTGGAGGAAGGGAGGAATGATTTATAGAGGAAAGAGAAAGGAAGAGGCAGAGCAAGGAAAAGAGGTAATATATGGGGCAACGCAGCAGGATAGAATGGATGTAAAAGCAAAAGAAAGGAGAGAAAACGAAAAAAGGACAAGTGGAGAAGAAATCAATCAGTGTAGAAAGAAAAGAAACAAGACATTTGATTTCTTCACAAAGTCACAAACATGTTGTATCAATCCACCCATTCATAAAGTCAGTAAAATGATGGTCCATTGTTCTATGAATCTGTAATAACCACATTTATTTATTCATCTGAATCATATCCACTGTTATCCAGGAAGTCTACTATTATTTGTGCCATAGTATATAGCCATCTTAAGTTAATCCTTGTTTTAATCACAAATAGTGACCAAAAATGGCTGAAAAGGCGATGAAAAGGGATTTTAAAAACCACAGAAATTGGTTAAAATTTGCAAATAAGAGTGGACAAAAACAGACAGAAAAAGTGGTAAAAATAGAGTTCAAAGCATCAATATTGAACAATTCTAAATTGGCAAAAAATAAGCATGAAATATGGTGAAAAGTAACAATAATGGGTGAACATATGTGACATTAGGTGGAGAAGTGGTGGAAAGGGTTTATAAGTGATGAAAGTGGAAAATGTTTGTGTCAGAAATGGGAGTAATGTAGTAAAAATGCATTAAAAGGAGCAAAAATATGGCGAGAAAAAGTGATGAAAATAGGTTAAAATATGGAAAGTTTGCTGTCGTTGCAGAAAAAGGGGAAAACTAAGCAAAAATCTCAAATTTAAAAAAAAAAAAGAAAAAAAAAAAAAATATATATATATATATATATATATATATATATATATTCTTAGTTTCTTGAAGGTATCTGGCTACCCCCTCCCATTGTCTCACAACCCTAAATAGGGTCCTGACGCCAAGGTTGAGAACCCCTGGTATAGAGACCTGTTTTAGTGAAGCACTAAATCTCATCACTGATGCTTCTGAACTAATATTAGAGTTAAATTCATCTTATGCTTCCTGTCTTTCATGTTTAATGTGACAAATGAAAGCTCGTCTCCTCAGACGAACAAAGCATCAGACAATGATGTCCAGCAGCCAACGCGCCTCCTGTTGGGCGTGTGGTGTGCTAAACACTGGCAACGGGCATGTTTGGGGGGGAGGGGGTGGGGGTTCTGGGGATGAGCTCATAGCTGGAGCAGCACTGATGTCTGATTGGATGCTTTGTTCATCTCCTGGTGTCTCTTTAAAGACAAACAAGGAACAAGTTGCTGCTGAAATGTCACACCTCAGCGTGGAAAACACAACAAAGACCTGTGACACGCTGACGGCCTGGAGCACACACACACACACACACACACGGGCCACTTCTATCACAGCGAGGGCTGTGAAAATGTGATGAGAGCCACATTATTAACATTCATGTTAGCATTAGAATAATGACCAATCAGAGCATTAATACATATGTAACTGTTTGTGTGTTTTTGTTGTAGTTTGGTGCATTTTTATTGTTGGTTTAGTGTATTTTTGTTCCTTTTTTTGTATTTTGTTGCAGTTTGGAGTCATTTTATATTTTTTGTTTTGTGTATTTTTGTTTTTGTTTTTTGTCTCTTTGGATTCTTTTCTTGTGTTTTCATGGTTACTTTGTGCATTTTGGTTAAGATTGTGTAAAATTTTGTGTGTTTTGTTCTTCTGTGTGTATTTGGAGTGATTTTGTGTTTAGTTTTAATTTTGTGTATTTTTGTTGTTTCGCGTGTTTTTTGTTGTTTTGTCTATTTTTAGAATCATTTAGTATATCTTTGGATTCTTTTTGTGTATTATTTCATTGTTTTGTGGGTTTTCAGTCCTTTTGTGTGTTTTGTTGTCATCTTGTGTATTTTTAGAATCATGTAGTACAGTATATATGTCTTAGAAACCTTTTGTGTCACTTTGTATGTTTTTTCTGGTCATTTTGTGTGTTTTTGTTGTTTTATGTGACGTTTTGTGTATTTTTAGAATATTGTAGTATATTTTTCAGTTATTATGACTATTTTTGAAACTTTTTGTTGTTACTTTGTTCATATTTCTTGACATTTTGTGTGTGGTTTTTTTTTGACAATTTGTGTGTTTTCTGGGTTATTTTTTCTGTATTGTGTTGGGTTTTATATTACTTTCAATTTCTCTGAATTACAATTTTTGGAGAAAATTGCACAAAATGGGACGGAGGGGCCTCATGTGACCCACCTGCAGCTATAAGCTGCTGAAGTTTCATGAATGCATGGAAAGAACAACAATAGATCATCATCATCATCATCGTCGTGACATTTACCACCAGCTCTTTCTCTGAGAACAGGACTCCAGTGTGTGTGTTATGAGTGTATGAAAGTCAATGTGTGTGTTCTACAGGTTGTGCAGTGTACAGTATCATCCAGGTAACACAAAGCTGGATCCTATTAAAGCTAATCCCATGGAATCACCATCACTGACCGCTTGTCTGACACGTTGTCATAAATCTCCTGATTAGGACTTTTCTTTGAGAGACTTTCACTTCCTGGAGTGTTTAATCCAGCTTCCTCTGTGTCGTTAATCACAGCGTTTCTCCTCCCAGAGTTTGTTCCGTGTCAGCGGATCAGCTCCATTCAGAGTGGATGATCTGTGTGACTCATCAGGATTTATCACCCTCAGCGTTTGTCTGAGAATTAATAAAAGGAATGACTTAGCAGAGCAAGTCTTCCTCTATCTCTACATTAGTCCCTCCCTCTGAGTACATACAGTAGAGGTAATGAAAGATGGAACATGATTGTTGTTAGATTAGATTTAAAAAGATGTTAAAAGTGTGAAGAAAAACTACTTTTTTCCCCTTGTTTTCCTTCTTCAAAAGAAAATAAGTGTGTCCCGTTTATTAGCAGCGTCCATTAGATTATAACGTAACATTAATATCAACATTATCACTGACAGCTTATTTTTGTGCAGGTCCCATTTCCTGGTGGTCCCCAACCACTGGGCCGTGGCTCGGTATTTTGTACCGGGCTGCAAAGAAGGAGCACATTTTTAAACCATTTCAATGAGAGGCTCAGAATTCCGCAAAATAATAAATGTATTATTTTACTTGTTGTGCAAGAATAAAACATTGCATGAAATGTAACGTATGCAGACACGGTGAGAAAGTGTGTTTTCAGAGTCATTTTGTGGAGTCACTTTATGTGTTTTGTTATAGCTTTGTGTATTTGCGTTGTTTATTGTGTCATGGTCGTCCCTTTGTCTATTTTTAGACACATTTATTATATTTTTCAGTTATTCTGATTGTTTTTGAAACTTTTTGTAAAAATCCGGGTGTTTTATTTTGACAAATTCCACCTTTTTCCTACTTAAGTGCTCATAATTCTTGCCCTTTAGATGAAAAAAATACACAAAGAAAATGAATTAAGGAGGATTAAAAGATGTTTGATTCCATGTACAACTTTATAGGTCTAATAGATTTACTGTATTGATGAGTCAGAGGATATTTCAATATCTAAACATCATAACACTGCGACTGATTGGTTTGTATTTCACATTTGGTATGAATTTTGATGTCCTTTGTGAGTCGTATCAGCTTCTAAAAATCTATAGGTCAAAGAGCAAAGGCTAGACTCATTCTTATTCCGTCTGTGTGTGACACTCATGATAACCACCATAAAAAAAAAAAAAAAAACGCAGAGCAGCTCAGCGATGAAATGACATTTAAAGAAATCAAGTTACCAGATAAGCAACGCTACATATTAGATTACGTGTGTGTTTGTCCAGTAAAACCACTTCTGTGGAGCTTTCCAAAGGTCAGGGAGCTATTTTTTCATGCCTGTTAAATGTCTAAACCAAATGTAATGTGTAGACAGTGCAGAGAGGCTGACATTTAAAGCCAGGAACCACCTGAACGCCACAGGACTGTCCACAGTGGATGTTTGTCTGCTGATTAACAGACTGAGGGAGCTGACAAGTCGGTGCGTTTAAGGGATAAAAACAACCTCACATTGAACCATCAGAAAAGTAAAACCTGTCCTCTTAAGATTAAACATGGCTCCAACAATGTAGAGTGTAATATATGAGTGTTTTTAGCCTTTCTGCAGCGTTTAGTGATGAACTAGTAATTATTCAGGGATTTACATCAACAAGCACTTTTAATGCTAATTAAACCTGCAACCCTGTTGGTTTTCTGCTAATTATTCAAAGCCGGATTCTCTGCACATAAAAGAGCTACATGCTAGCATAACGGAATATTCACCTGGAACGTATTGAGTGCCTTGTTAGAGCCCAATATGTCACAATGACCTGAAATGTAACAATTGTTATGTAACAAGATGTTGAGCCCAACACCTTTTGATTATTACATTATAATGCAGTCAAAACATTTTTAACATTTTATTAGATGAAAAAGTGAGTCAATGATTTATGGATTTAAAGGTGCAGTCCGCAACTCTCAGATCCCTCTGTCCCCCTCCCTCCCCGCTGCTCTCTTGTCCTGCCTCCAAACTTCCCAAAGTCCCTCCCTCAGAGGAGCTAGCAAGCTAATGTTAGTCTGACAGCAACATCACAGTAATATAACATGCTCTGTTAAAAGCATATTACTGTAGCGGTTCTCTCTCTCTATGTGCACACACCTCAGCTGCAGCTGCAGCAGCAGCAACACAGTGTCACTTACAGCAGCCCAAACAGAGGCTGTTGCGTGCACATGAACAACACATGCACTACAGAGTTCTAGTGTAATAATTACAAATCAAACATAATGCAAATCAAGCAGCAGTAATTAGCTTTCAAGCAGAAAAGTTGCTAATTCCATCTTCTACTCCTCCAGACCATACACTGTAAAAAAGATGGCGCTCTAGCCCAGGAAAAGGGCGGGGCCTGTGAGCAACAGCTGTCAGAGGGTCCATCAAACACAATCCTGGCTCTGATTGGTTCTTTTTGTTCGGTTGTGGTGCATTCTGGCAATCTGCCAAAGACTATTTAAATCTTGTTAGTACTTTTATTTTTCTACTTTTCCATTCTGTGTGGAACAAAAAAGTACGCTGAAATCTGATAAAATTTGGTGCAATCGACTGACAAAACAGTTTCGCAAGGTCTGGTGAAGTGAGACTTTAAGTGAAATATCTCAACGGATTTAAAATAAATATGGTGAGACGATAGACAATGTCAAAAAGAAGAATGGGTTTGACTTTGGAGATGATCCAGCAGGTTTAGAACAACATAATGTTGGCTGTTTCTACAGCACTATCTTCTGGTATCTTTGCACCATTAACTTGTATGGTTTTTTTTTTCTTTCTTTTTTTAAAATTCCTATTGAATTAAAAAGGTTATACTGAGTAAGAATGCAAGTCTGCCCAAAGTTAGAATGAAATAAAAGCATTGCTTTCTTTTCCAACTGATATTCTTCTGTCGTATCGTTGTCGTGAGCCCATGATCATCTCTCATATCGTTATTGAACTCTAGTTCAGGGGTTCTCAACCTGGGACCCATATTTTGCCATGTTCATTAAATCGCGACCCATTTTTTTTTTTTTTAGAATTCAACCAACCAATATTTAGTTTTTCAAAAACACACATATAATCTTTTTTTTTAAATATACATCTATATATTTTCCTGTGCAACAATAATGTTAAAAGAAATGCTTCCTTCAAAATAAAAGACAAGTCCAACATGAAAGACATTAAGTATTTATTTTTGACCAGCTGTCCGCGACCCACCCAGTACAGGTACGCGAGCCACTTTTGGGTCCCGACCCACCAGTTGAGAATATCTGCTCTAGTTTACAGAGAAAAACATTGGTTCACACGTCACTGTGTGGTGATTCATTGAGGCCAGTTTGGGAAAAAGGCAAAGGAAACACACGCTGACACGAGCACAACACAACACGGCCTGAGAGCACCTCCATAACATTCATCTCAATCTACTTTCCACCAATGATCCACAAAAAACACTCAGCAGTCTCCAAACAAGCGGACGACACAAGACAAATTAGAGCCCTGGAGCTAGAGTGTCACGTATGTGCACGTGTGTGTGTGTGTTGCCCTGAGACCAGGCTGATGTGGAGCCCAATGCTCGCGGGACTCATTGTAGATCAAAGCCGTCCTGGCAGCTGGGAATGTTTCATGGAGCCATTAAATGCAGATGATCTGAGTCGTCATTTCAAGTCGCAGAAACGACGTCACAAATCACTGGCAGCGTTTCAATCACCCGAGGAACACGCGTCTACCAGGAGGTGAAGATGGAAAAAAAACCCCAGAAAGGTCCACGTACTGTAGTCTGGGTTGGGGTCAGTTATACTTGTAATTTTAAAAATCTGTTGCTGTCATAATTGTTATTAAATTGTAATTAAGTTCAGATAATTGTATTTGGCCATTGAAAAATGCCAAATACATTGTAATTGTAGGAGTTTTTTCTTATTTTTCTTCCGCAACTCCTTTGTCCTAGAACTCCTCCTCGGCTATTAATGCAGCACTAGTGACACATATGTCATCTCATAAGGACAATGTCAAGAATGTGCAGTCAACCTATTTTGGAGCCAAAATTTCAAGGTCAAGATCAAGGTCGCGTCAAGTACCAAAAACCAATATTTTCCATTATTCTATGAATATTTATTGTACAAGTTTGATGCTTACATTTATGAAAAGCTCATCTCAAGTGGAATATTTCATTTAGTTGGATCAAAGCTGTACGACCTAACAGTAAAAAGAATGGTAGAGGTCAAAGTTCATGATGTCATAAAAACAAATGTTTTCCCTATAACTTGGCCACAAATCGAGATACAGTGGTCAGACTGGTACCATTGAACAACATTTCCTTTAAATGTGTGACCTTGACCTTTGCTCAAGGTCATATTCAAGGTCAAGGTCAGTCTCCTGTTTTTCCTGCATTATATAACGTGTCAACAAATCCAAATAGATGTTGTCATTTTTACCAATTTTCAATTGGTGACTACAGGTCTTGCCTCGTTGACTTTGTAATTGCAATTGCCATGAAAATACTTTTAAAAATTTCAATTATGATTCAACGCTAAACTGGAGAACCATGTTACAGTTCTACACACATGTAGTTAATTATCAAAAAAAAAAGTTTTATATCAAGCTTTCCCACATTTTACCATTTAAAATAAACATAAATCTAGTGGTATACTGACACAAAAAAGCCTCACACGCCCACACCAAAAATATGAAAACCTATGTTTTCATTGATTAGAAAACTTAACAAGGAAACCAATAGATAGGAAAGATATTAGATGATAGATATTTGTTTTTAGTGTATTTTAGAACCCATTATCATTAGCGTTAACACAAGAGGTTTTTTATTTCAGACTCTGTATTTCTGATTAATTGTAATTGAACTTTAGTAATTGAGAGCGTAATTGTAATTGACTTTCTGAGGATAAAAAAATCATTGTAATTTAATTGTAATTAGAAAAAATGCTGGTAACTGTAATCGTAATTGAAATGGAATTGGTGCATGGGTAACTGAAAACGTAATTGTAAAAATGTAATTGACCAAACTGCAGACACACACTCCAACATTTTGCAGGTGCACAGCTCCACAAAACCTGCTAATATTTAAGTTTAGAAGCTGTTTTTAATCTTTCTACCCAGTCTTTAGCGTCTCGTGTGTGTTCTCTGAGCAGCTGAACCTCGGCACTGCAATGATCTGCCATCAAAAACCTCTGCAACGCTGTCATGGACACTGCTATGCGTCACTGAGTGGGTTTTCCTGCAGTCAAGGCTTCTCCTGACACAACAATGATTCATGTTAAGATTGTTAGAGAAAGCAGAGCCACTCTGCTGAGCTCATGCAACACCAGACGACACCTTTTTAGTGTCAACAGTATGGGACGAACATGCTTCCAAAACACACGTGTTTTGTCCCTTTTTTTATTATTTTCTAATTTGCCACATGCCATGACACTCCCATTATCCTCAGCTAAAACAGCTTGGGCTCAAATTAACCCCAGAGGAACATTAACATGCAATATGTGTTGAGCACATTGAAAAAATATCATCATAATACTTTTATGCTTAATCAATCGTACTCATCGAATCGGGAAAAAGTCATGAAATATGAAGCTAAATAAATAAATAAAGTTAAATATTATTTTATGAATGATAAACATTGAATGGGGTCAAATTGATCCCAATGATAATAGGAGGCTTAAGGCCTTACAACGTTTATGATTATGGAAAAAGGACGAAAATTTGAATTTTGGGACAATATCGCACATTTACACATTACAGGCTAATTAAGTGTGCAAAATCTTACAATATGACGCACTTAGCTTCCTGAAATATACCTACATGACCTAACTCTGGGTTTAAATCGATATTCCTTTCGCCCGATATCATGAAATCATTCATTTAATACAGTATGTAATGCAGTGCAGTGGGTTCAATTCTTAAAGTTAATATTGATTTTTTTAATACTGCAACAAGTTTGGGTTTGTTTTTATCTGTTTTTACTATTTACAGCATTACTTCTTTGAGAATCTTTTTCATATTGAAGGGAAATAACCGTTAACCGAATCGAAAATCAAATGAAATAGCGACTCACATTGAATCAGGCCCTTGTGAATCTAGGCCTCAGACTGTCTATGACTGTGTAAAAGAAATGAAAATTAAGAAATTCTTGTTCTGAAAAAGGGAAATAGTGAATGTTTTAAACAATCACACATTCTCACCATTTTGCGCAAAACCTCATGTTATGAAAACTCACTGCAAATCTTTGGCGGCTAAATATTAAACTAACAACAATAGTTAAAGGTACAGAGGAGGATTTTCCCAAAGTTTAGAAAAGAAACGGCCTCTCCACTTTTTTGAAAAATGTGCAACACTCAACCTGCTCCCAAGAGGAAACGCCTAATAAACGTGTGCGAGAGAGCGTGCGTGACTTGTGCTAGGGCTCGCATCGCTAATCATAGCTTACATTAAGATAAACTTCTCTGCTGATAACTACTAGGTCGATTATTGCCAAATCTGAATCAAACGCATACCACTACGATCTTCTTCCAAGTTTGTTTCCAGTTAGTGATTCATCCTCTTTTAAACACTTGAAAGTGCGCATGCGCTGCAAGTGAAAACTATCCTGGGACGAGCACGTATGACGGCCTTACGTCAAAATGATTGACAATTAGGAGGACCAATAGTTTTGATTATCCACCCAAAAAAACATCCTCCACAATACCTTTAACTTAATTAACCCTACTAAGCATGTTTGGCACAATAAGTTTAATAGCCAGTAATGACATGTTATATGGAAAAGGAGATGAAATGGAAACTACGTGAGTATGTGTAACCTGTCAAATGGAATTAAGGAAATGGAAAAATTGGCGACTCTACATGTTTCATATATGAGTAGACAAAGGGACTCCCCACAGTCTGATCCTGAATGATGGAAAGTAGAGCAGCAGTTGATTCACAGACTGACGGATGGGGGGGGGGGGGATTTTACATCCATCCAACCACCTCTGGACCACCGCTACAGAAAAGGATGAGGGGAAAGTAAGTAGGATGTGGGTTTGACCCTCTCCAATCCAGCAAAAAGCAAAGCAAATCCCCACGGAAACAAAAGACACTCCAGATGTACCCCCAATATCTCCAGTCCTCACCCCAACAACAGCCCCCTCACACCCTCCACCAGCACAGAGGCAGTAATCCCAAGAAAGCTGGAAAAAAAATGACTAGAGTCAGACTGATCCACGTCTGAGACTCTTTTATCCCATGCTTTGTATAAGAAACACTTTTTCATGTCAACGTTTAGTAAAAAAAAAGAAAACTCCAAAGAGTTAACATATTTTAATCCAAGTTTTCTCCACTGCTTTCAAAAAAATTGAGAATTTTAATTGTATTGTTATTTTTTCAATGTGTGTCTGGTAGGCCCTGAAATTCTGTTGCTTTGGTTTGAACACAGTGTTTTTACATGACCTCAAGGTCACAGACAGCAAGGATAGGTAGGCTGCCCTGTAATATATGGTTAGATCATATGTCCTGTGTACGGTGCAAAGAGGGGGTCCAGCTCAGAAGATAACTGTTGCTCCTTTTTTACTTTTGATCAGACACAGATAAAACAGACAGACTTTTTTCTGAATCCAACCTGCTAAAACTTTAAAGGGGACATATTATAACCATTTTTCACCTTTTAAAACAGTTCCCTGTGATCTAAATGACATGTTTGCTGGGGTTTGGTCAAAACATAACATGAATCCAGCAACAGGGGAGGTTTATGACCCTGTATCAACCAGCTCTTTCAGAGCGCTTCGTTTTGGGTGACGGGGAGAGAGAGGGCTGATCACTTCTTCTCCAGCCAAATGTTTACAGCACTTCTACTGTTTACGGTCAGAATGTAGGCTTATTCAACAAGTTAACTGCTTTCTTTGTAGCAGGAGGGAGGGGCTGCTGCCTCGGCTCTACAGAAAGTGAAGAACGGGGGAGTTGTCGCTTGAAGTAGCTTGAAAAGTTCAAAATGTTTTTAACTTTGAGCGACTAGGTCAGAATCACGCAAGTCGGGTTGCTTGAAGTCGCGTCGTTTACATTGATTTTGAATGTAATCGAGTCACTTCAGTCGCGTTCGTTATGAACGCACCTCGCTCCTTCGCTAGCGAGAAAAACAATGGCGGACTTTGGCAAAAGTTTTCATCAGGTTGGGGGTGTAGTCCGTGGGTGGAGTTAACAGCAGAGGGGAGGATATTTTCTTTCCCGATTCAACTTGTGACGTAACAAACTTAGAAAATTTGAAATGGAGCACTTTTCTCTGTATTGTAAAACTTACACAGACCACAAACAAAGAACTGGATAGTTTTGGTGGACACTGTGTTAAAAAATACAGCAAAAGTTGATTTTTCATAATATGTCCCCTTGAATTGTGACTGTAACTAGAATAAACCACATTGAAATAGTATTACTCATCTATAAGAAGGTAGAGGAAAACCTTACAAATGTCTTTTCACTTTTAAACCACACCTTTGAATCATCTGCTTTATCCCTCAGGTCTATACCAACTCAACAAATAAGCCAAAACCCCACATGCTCACATCATTGCCCCGCCCCCAAAAAATCCCCAAAGCATCTAAAAACGGAACAACAACAATAACAGCAACAAAGATTAAAGCACACCAGCTGAAATATACATCAGAGCTGGTGCTTCTGCTTTAATCTCAGGGGGGAGATGTTGGAGGGGTGAGCTCTAGCTGGGGTCGTCGTCTCCTCCTCCTCACACCCAATGCATGAGAACCCTCTCCTGCTGTGAGAGCCAACAGCCTCCAACCATGCATTCGACTGACAGCCCCCCGCAGCGATCTACACGAGGACATGCTCAGCTCCAGCTGTTTAGACCCAACACCATCCTGTCAGGTTGGAGCGTGTGACCCCCCCCCTACCCTGTGTGGGCTCATTGGTAGGCACGCCGCACCTCCAAAGTGCACATAATGCACAGCTCATTCTCTATATATGACTTTTTCCTCATCTGAGGAATATCTCCACAGCAGCCTGGAGCCCCTGCGTCCCACTGAGCATCAATGGCGTTCAGCGAGGCCACGGGCCAGCACGACCTCGGTGGATATATGTGGGCCAGATGAAATTGAAACACTATATCTGCACTGCATGGGGATTAAAGATTAAGAGCCCAGTAAACAGGAAAGTGGGGTAAACTGTCTGTGCAGCAGCAGCAGGAGCGCTTTAATGTGACGCCCATGCAGCAGCAGCAGCAGCAGCTCTGGGGAGCAGCGCTTCCAGAGAATATGTTTATCATTTATTCATTACAGATGTGTGACTGCAGGACGGCTGCTTGGCCCAGAGGGCAGCTATGATAATGATAAAGCGTGGAGTGTGAAACTGATAGAAAAGAAACAGACAAAGGATTCTCAGCAAGAAGAAAAGGTGTAAAAAATGGGTGGAATCAGGCGAAATGATCGATAAAAAAAACCAACCATCCTGCGTGTTGTCAGTGATAGAATGAGTACAATATGTAAAGTGATAGTTAAACGTGTCCTGCTGTTAAACATCAGCCTCCGCCCGCCTGTTCCCAGGCATTGTGCCAGATGTTTAACCTGACTGCAGGGATTTCCTTTCACTCAAGCTGCAGGAACAACACAGAGGTCAAATATCAGTGTTAGGTGAAACAATCCCGACACATTGTACGTGTTCATGTTCATCCCAGAGGTGTTGGCTGGGCTTCAGGTCAAAGATGAACGTAGAATGTTCCAGTCAAGACATGAAATGGGAATAAATGAGCCCACTTCATGCAAAGATAGACACACATTCACTCCTATGGTTAGTTTAAAGACTTCACAGCACAAAAAAATGCTAAATGACATCAGGTTGAAAACAGATTCAGAAATAGTCTGTTCTCATTCTATTGGATCTAAGTGCTGCATTTGACACTGAGGACCAGAACATTTTGTTGCACAGATTGCAAACATGGGTTGGACTAAATGAAAAAGTGCTGCAATGGTTTAAGTCTGAATTTGAAAAGTTATTTTGAAAAACATTGGAAACTTTGAATCTGACAGATTACCAATGTCCTGTGGGGTTCCTCAGGGCTCTGTTCTTGGACCCCTTCTGTTTACCCTTTATATGCTTCCTTTAGGACAAATTTTACAGAACTGTAAGGTTGATTATCAGAGCTACGCAGATAACACACAACTATATCACTGAACCCAGATGACTATGGTCCTATAGAGGTGTTGTGTGACTATTTAGAAAAAGTAAACTACTGGATGAGTGAAAACTTCCTTCAACTAAATCATGACAAGATGGAGGTGATTGTCTTTGGTAACAAAGAAAAGAGGACTGCTGTCAGCAAGTATCTTGAGTCTCGATCTTTAAAAGCTAAAGACCAAGTCAAAAACCTTGGTGTTCTGATTGACTCAGATCTTACATTCAGCAGTCAGATCAAATCTATCACAAAAACAGCTTCTACCACCTAAAGAACATCTCCAGAGTGAAAGGTTTAATGGCTCAGAAAGATCAGGAGAAACTGGTCCATGTCTTTATCTCCAGCAGACTGGACTATTGTAATGGTCTTCTGACAGGAATCCCCCTAAAGATCATCAAACATCTACAGCTGGTTCAGAACGCTGCAGCTCGGGTCTGAACCAGAACAAAGAGGTCAGAGCACATTAGTCCAGTTTTAAAGTCTTTACACTGGCTCCCAGTCAGCCTCAGAATAGACTTTAAAGTTCTGCTGCTGGTGTATAAATCTGTGAATGGGTTTGGTCCAGAATACATCAGTGAGATGTTAGTCAGGTATGAACCCAGCAGGTCTCTCAGATCTATCTCTCAGATAGTGGAGCCCAGAGCTCACAGTAAACATGGTGATGCTGCTTTTAGTTGTTATGCTGCAAAGAAGTGGAAGAAACTGCAGCAGAGCTGAAGTCAGCATCACATGTGAAAATTTTTAAATCAAAGTTTAAAGCACTTTTTTTCTCGACTGTGAATGATTGAGAGATATTTTTAATCATGTTATTGTTGACTTAATTTTTATTATGATTTTAATGTTTTTACTGCTGATTTTAAGGTTTTTATTGATTTTTAAACTATTGAATGTTTTCTGTTGTGTTGTGTATGAATTGCGCTATACAAATACATTTGCCTTGCCTTCATGAGCCTCTATTACATGGTTTTAGACTCTATTCAGTGAGAACATGCAATTTATATCGTGCTACTAAGGCCAACAGTAAGTAAAAAGCAGAGCAAACTGTGGTGAATTTGTCAACCCATCATGTCATTCTATAACAAATCATTCTCTTGTTCCTGGTCCATCTCTTATCAACCAACAGGACGAGCATGGAGCCACTCCCTGTTATGATCAGGTCTGCAGTAGAGGATGAAACTTCATCAAACCGACCTTCCACACATGCTCTGAAGGATGTCCAGTTGGGAGAAGATGAATTAAGTCTCAAAGGAGTGAAACTCATCTATCCAGACGCCTGCAGGCACCAAACCAGCCAGTTAGCCTCTTCCCCCACCGTAGCCCCAATTTACTGTCAATGGAAACGTCTCTGAATGGAGACAACCTTCACTAACACACTTTGATACGACCTTCACAGCTTAGTTTCACAGAACGGAGATCCCACAACAACCAGGCTGCACATCAAATGTGGCAAAAAGGGTAAGAAAGAAAACAGAACATAGATATTCAGTTATAGTATTGTGTGTGTGTGTGTGTGTGTGTGTGTGTGTGTAGGGACTTGTTTTTTGACATTCTCTTCAGAGTAAACCCATTCCGTTTTCTTTCAGCTTCATAGTCTTTCCCAGTTTTCGATGACTTTAGTACGGTGGCTGGGAAGTGTCAGGTGAATGCATTTACAGAAACGAACACAAATGCAAACAGGTCACAACACGAATGCAAACCGGCCACAACGGAAGTGTTTCCGACAGACCGGTATTACAGTCGGACAGTCGGACGGGTATTATGATATGATAGCCTGATATGAAAAATATAAGAGTATCCTAATCGACCGTGGCTCAGGTGGTAGTGGGTCGTCTTCTGATCGAGAGGTTGGGGGTTCGATCCCAGTACCTGACTATGTGTCGAAGTGTCCTTGGGCAAGACACTGAACCCTAAGTTGCTCCCAGTGGTCGACTAGTGCCTTGCATGGCAGTCCTGTCCCACTGGTGTGTGAATGTGAGAGTGATTGGGTGAATGACCTGATATGTAAAGCGCTTTGAGACTGTTTCAGTGTGGTGATAAAGCGCTATATAAAACAAAGTCCAGTCCATTTATAATCAACTTTCACTTACTTTCATACGCGTTTCGATGTCTTCTTCTTGTTCTTCTCTGTTCTGGTGGGTTAAAAACATCCGCCAGAAACGTGTCCGTCTGTAAATGCATTCACCTGACACTTCCCAGCCACCGTACTTTAGGGTGTGTAAGAAAAAACTGATTCAGCGATGTATCGCAATATTTTACAGCGCAATTAAAGTATCGATCCAAAAAAAATGTCCAAATCGATTTTTTTTTTTTAATCATGTTTTTTAAAGAGAAAAAAAAATCATTTATTTGCACTATAACGTATGTATAACGCATAAACACCTGGCCACTAGGTGTCAGTGAACCACATCAGACTGCCTCACTCATCAACGCATTTTAGCTGGAAGTTGATGTTAATTTTCATAAAACAAACTGGGCACTTTTATAGATGTATGAGGTTACTTCTTTTTTTTTTTTTTAAAGAATTTAAGAACAGAATTAAAATCAAAATGTAAACTTTTTTGAAAAATGTAATTTGATAATGTTTGATAAACATACCACTTATATTGGTTCTTGAACTACAGTTAGTTACCATGTACTTGTTCTTACAAGTAAAAACAAAAATGAAATAAAGATGAAATTTGTTATTATTGATATCACGATATATCACAATGTATTGTTTAGTATCAGGACATATTGTATGGTGACATTCAAATCGTGAATCGTATCATAACGTCAGATTCATGGCAATGCACACCCCTACAAAACAGGGTTACCTATGATACTATTACCTTTTTTATGTACGTATATGCTTCAGCTGAAATCACGCGAGATTAGGTTGCAAGAAACTTTATGTTCGTCCTCTAAACTTGCTATGTAGATACGCAGCCACTGGTTTTTATTGGAAAAATAACATGGAAATGCATGATGTGGTCCCAAAATATGTAAGAGAGGGATTAGTTTGTGTCATATAGCTATATCCATTTCATTTTGCATGAAGTGTGATTAAGTAGCATGAGATTCTGAACAGGATTCAGAGCAAAATTTTACATTTTTGCTTTTTTTTTTTTACACTCGCTAGATGTCCAGTCACCTGTTTTTTGGAGAAAACTAGCATTTAATTCTGTGATATTGTCCCAACACATGCATGTGAGATATTTCTGTCCATTTAAACAGAAAAAAAAATGTGAATTCTCCGTTTTCTGAAATTATGTTTAATCTGAGTCCCTACATGGGCCAATGTTTCTCCTAGAAAGGTGTGTTCTCAGCCTGACTCTATTAAGGTGTGATCTAAATGAACTCTTTGTGCAAATGAGTATAAATGAGTCCAAAATGCATGGTCGCTCTAGGCCCAGCTTTTTCACTTCATTCACTTCACGGGTGAAGAATGCAGAAAACTTGCTCTGTTACAGGACGATGGTGTAGATATCCAGGCGTTTACAGTTGCTTCCAGGGTCTGTGCGCTGATCGATGGTTCAATGAAACTTTTATCACTCCACCGTGGCGATGGATTAACGCCGCTTGGCCCCTAATGGCTGCTCCTAAATCACCGGCATCAGAGGGGACGGCCGTGTCACTGCACATTGTGGCCCCAGGCAGACACACACACACACACACACACAATGTGGTGAGCCTGTTGTACACAGAATATTCTCACACAGGGGACAGTAGGAAATAATGCTGCATGCAAACATTTTCAGGACTTTTTCGTTACATCTGAGTCTTAAAAACATGAGTAGTTTAGTTTTTTATTATGAGGTTTGAAGAATCTCGAGGGTCTACATTTTTTCTGTGATGGAAAATTAACTTTCTGAAATGGAACTAGCTGTATGACACGGATTATACCTACATAATATATATAACTACATGTTTTGTTAGAATATCACATATTTGGATGAAATAATCCCACGGATTAGTGAAATGTCACAAAATCTTTCAAGATTTGGCAAGATTTACTGTTGCAACTTGTGAAGCATATATATATATATATATTTTTTTATTACAAGACTTAACTTCATTAAACTCTATTATGCATTTGAAACAGTACTGTATTACAAAATGTTCCGTATGTCAGTAATTACATGAAATTCGGAAAACTCGATAAAATAGAAATGTAAATGTTATTATCTAAAATGGAAATTGAGAAAATTTGAAACAGATAATTAGCGATCCAATATCTGAAACCTAGGACAGAGGATTAGGGCCGCTGAAAAAAAAGAGCAACTAGTGAAAAAAAATAAAAACAAAATTCACTATTTTAGAGCACTTTTTTTAATCATAAGATTACCTTTTCCTTTTTTTTGGTCTGTATTTTTTTTTTATCTGTGCTTTCTTTTTACAGTCTCAATATTTTATTTATTTATTTTTTATTAACTTTTTTTTTCAGTCCTGATTGAAAAAAAAAACAGACTAAAAAAATAAATGTTACAACTAATAAATAAATAAATGCAAACCAAAAAAAGAAAAAGAAAAGATCATCATATAATTTTTAAAAAATGTTCTACAGATGTGATTTGTTTTTCTTCTACTAGTGGCTTTGTTGGTTTTTATTAAATTCTTCTGACTTCAAATTTATTTCTGTCTTTTTAAGACTTCCTTATTTACTCAATTTCAAATATTCCTCTTCTGCTTCTGAGTTTTACATTCATTTAGTTATTCATTCATTAATATATGTATTTAATTAATACAAAATTGCATGTACAATTAATTTTAGTGATGTTTTTTCCTATCCTCAGTATAGTTGGACTTGTTTAGTTTTGTTTGTTGTTGTAGTTTTTTTGGTGCACTATTCATGTGAACATCCCCCCCCCAAAAAAAAAACAAAAACAAAAAAAAGAGATGGTCCATCTGTGTAAACATGGACATCAGTTTGGATGCAGAACTTAAATGTTAAATAAAGTTCATTTGTCAGGTTGTGAGAACGTTTTGGTCCAAACTCGTCCATCACTTGTAAAAATGTATTAATCTGACAGAATCTGGTGGATGAGACAGAGGCAAACGGCTCTGACAACAACATGGGATTATAAAGCTGTTACACACACACACACACACGCACACGCACGCACACACGCACACACACACAAACGATGTAGGCTAAGTGTAAACAACAGGACATAAATTCATCTGCTCAGCCTTGAATGTCAACAAGGCTGAAAAATGTGAATCGGCTTAAAGAGACAGAGACGGTGGGAGGCCTGAGTGAGACACACAAATCCTATTATACAGTGTGTGTGTGTGTGTGTGTGTGTGTGTGTGTGTGTGTGTTATCTTTATAAATCTACATCCTCTATGTTAACAGTGTAAAAACCCATTCACAAAGACAAGGACCACAAACAACAAGAGCAACAACAGAAAGTAAACAAACATCCAGCCCGATGGTGTTTACGTGTGCTTGTAGTGGTATTTTTTTTGTTATTGCAATTTTATGTAACACAATACTATACAATGTCACATTATTTTCAACCTTGGGGTCACCTGAAATTTAAATGGGGTCACCTGAAATGTCAATTAATAAAAAAATAAAAAAAATTACTGATTAAAATGTATTTAAATGTTTTTTTAATGATAATTTTTTATATTAAAACAACACAGAATCTAAAACAACTGTATTCTATGCTTTCAGTATCTCACATATAAATGTATTTCAATAAAATGCAGTACAAATAGGGATGTAACGATTAATCGTAAGGCAGTTAAAATCGATTCATAGGTATCACGATTGACATCGATACTTTGAAAATTGAATCGCAGTACTTTTTTAAACAGCAGAGGGCGCTATATATTTTTCCCTTCTCTTGTCCACCAGTGTACGCGGCGGGCAAAATCTGCTACTTATTTCTTTCTGTCCGCCATCTACTCTTAAACATGTTCATAAATGATTCCTTACCCCTTTAGCACCGAAAGAATATCTGTAATATTACGTGAATATCTGTAAAAGTCACTTTTTTCTATTAGCTCTGTCTGCTAGCATAGCATCTCTTCTTCACTGCAAGAATTTCTGCATGCCAACCGACCACTGGGTTACCAGCGCCCTCTGCTGGTCCAAACAAATCTGATGTAAATACAGTGCAATGACTGTTTCTTTTTTTGTTTTTTTTTTTAAGTCCAATTGTTAAGGCGCAAAATACATTTTCAGTTGCACTTTTAAAAAGAAAAAGAACTATTATGCAGTTTTTCATTGTTTACTATAGAACCAGAATTGAAATTAATAGGCTTCTTCTTCATTTGTATTATTCCTTTATTTATTTCATTCAAGATTTATTTTTAGTTAAATTTCATTGTTTTGAATAGTTTATCAAGGGATTCTTTTGACAATGAAAAATAAAAGGAAAATAGTACAGTATTTTCTATTTTTTTCCCAAAAAAAATAATGGAATATTTTTCAATCATCATTTGCCTACAGTCCCATTTTGTAAAATAAATCGTGAGAGAATCGTATCGTGAACCCAGTATTGTGAATCGAATCGTATCGGGAGTTGAGTGAATCGTTACATCCCTAAGTATAAATTAAAAAAAATAATAAACTACAGTATGAAATGATCTGAGCTGGTACGTTTTGCCACTTTGTGCACTAATCCTGGCAACTCTGTATTTGTAACACAGTGTAACAAACATGATCAAAAAAATATTGTAGAAAAATATTGAGGTAACCAGAAATTTGGGATATCAAAATAGGGTCACGATCCAAATAAGGTTGGAAACCACTGCACACGTCATCACGTTTCTAGAAAATTCAGACTCTTGTTAATCTGTGAAAACATGGCACACACTTTAAGTCATTGGTGTTTTTTTTTTTAATCCATTTTAAGAATAATCGGCACAGATTAACCATCGAAGAGACGTGCTTTAGCTAAACTCCTCCAAGGCTTCACTTAATACCAGAATAATCTAAACTTTATTAGTTGAGTTTCCAATGTGTTTGTGGGAACTTTGGGTGGATCTGAACTGTTGGATGGTTGTCTGGTCTGAACCAAGTAGTGGTCCATGATCTATCGCAGCACGGCAGCTACAGGTAGCCATGACGAGCACCAACGTCTGTGTGTGTGTGTGAGGGGCGGTGGTGGCGGTGCACACCGCGGAGGCTCAGTGAACACTACTTGGGGCAATTATGGCCTGTGGAACAAGGTTTTTAGGGGCATTCTTGGCTTAATTGAGAGACAAATGGCCTGTGGCCCTCGCTAATTACCGACATGAGAATTTATCGTTTCTACCGTGGGATGACATATTCTTACCTTCTTATATCGTCAACGATAAGATAGCGCACATTCTTAGCGTCACGTTTCCTATCAACAGATTTATGAACTGAATGTCACTGAGAGTTGAAATCATTTGTCAAACAGAGATGGTGAATGATGGTGCAATCACGATGCCTCTGAGTTAAAGAATCGGAGGCGGTCGAAGGGCAGCGACAAATGATCCTAGTGTCCAAAAGAACTCCAACACGCAGTCATCCGCGTCTAATCTGATCCTGAGGGGCTCCAGGCCATGACTCTCGCATGACCAAGTGCAGCTAAGTTACCTCCCAAATGATCCTGTCCTCAATATTTTCAACACGCTGACACGTCTGTGGGGTGTGATGGGCTCATGACCACACCGCTCCCCGTCTGACTGAATCCTTCATCAGGTTTGACAGACGAGGCCGGCTGCTCTCATCCTTCACTCACTGCTTCATCCTCACATCCATCCTTCCCTCTCGTCTCCATCATGGAGAAAATATGAGGTTGTCCTCCGTCCTTAACCCTCTGAATCAATCCTGTCTCTGTCTCTGTGTGTGTGTGTGTGTGTGTGTGTGTGTGTGTGTGTGTGTGTGTGTGTGTGTGTGTGTGTGTGTGTGTGTGAGTTTACTGTCTCTTTCACATCTATCCACAGCCTTCGCTTTATTCACCAAGCTCACCATGTTTACATCACTAATGCTGATGTCTACACATCAGGGTCAGACTAGGTGCTTTGGACCTGTGTGATGAATCGTTCTGCACAACAACAAGAATCAATTCTCAAACCTGTCAAATATCTCACAAATCTCCAGTGAGACGACTCGGTCCAAAATTATTTCACAAGATTTGCTGTTAATAATATTTACAAGATTTAACCTAATTAATCCTCTCTCAAACACTCCCTCTATGTCTGCTTCTTCCCTTGTGTGTTTGCTCCTGTACTCCTTCTGGCTTTTGTCTTGCAGGTCCATGGGATCCTTAGTGTGGAGTTACAGAGTCTCAACAACTCCGTCTCCACCCTTTCCTCTGCACACACCCAACACAGCATAACGTGGATGGCTGTTCATCATAGGAATGGGATCCACACAAGGTTCCTGCTGCTTAACAGAAGGTTTTCCTTGCCACCATGATGAATTCATGTTGGGTGTGGGATACATATGTATGTGTATATACGTATATATGCATATGTGTGTATCCATAAAATGAAGAGTCCGTCCTTAAGACTGCTCTACTGTAAAGTGTCATGAGATACCATTGGTTATGATTTGGCGCTATACAAATAAAAAATTGATTGATTGATTAATCCTTATGAAGCATTTTTGGTATAGTTTTCACACATTTAGTTTGTCTGTAATTTGAGCAGTAATTCCATCCCGGATGACAACCTTCCCAGACACGTTGGCCCTCATTTATCAGCCTTGCGTGAAAACAAGTGTAAATCTGAGTGCATATGTGGTCATACGACAGGACCGACGTGTGATTTATGAAATATTCTTATCTGACCAATCCCAGCGTACAAACGATCGGGTGTTGATAAATGCGGTGGCTGAATTTGACTGTCATTAACATGTTATATGCTCCTGTTTTGGAGGCCCCGCCCACTGAGGTCAAACAAGAAAATAAACATTTACAAGATGAAAAACATTCTTGCATCTGAGGTGCAGTAAAACAAAGATTTGAATTTAAATCCTGAAGAAGAGAACCAGCTACCGAGCAGGTGACGTCTGCCCCCCTGTGTGCGCTGCGAGCAATTTCACAACAGAAATCCTGGAGAGATCCTGGATATGACGTTTATATTCGCCTCAGTCCACAATAAATATCACATTCAAAGAAATAAATGATTGAAATCTTTAAAAAAATGAATTAAAATGACTAAATGTTGTCCCTTGGTTGTATACTGTAATACTGTAGCACATTTGTAAAAGTTTAAGGTACACTTCACATTTTAAAAGTACGAACAAGGTCATATTTCCTCCGTGGAAAAACTTATCAGGCTAAAAATAATGCCACACACTTTCTCTGGGGTACACAGCAGCATTCCACCGGTCCAAGACAGAAGCACTACTTCAAGTGTGTGTGTCTGCAGTGGGTGAACCTATGCACTGCATCTCAGTAGCAGAGTTTATTAGTTGGGTTATACGGTAATCCATGAAAGGAAAATCAAAAAAGCGCTTTCTGTAATAAAGTGTTTATATTTTTTTAATAATCCATTTGAATGTGTTCTGAGTGTGTCTGCTTAGGCTTATATGACAACTGAGGTTTGTTTAATACTTTATTTTCAGTCTCTTTATTTCACGTTTTGCTGCTGAACCACAGATCCACTTACTTGCATTTACTCACATTTGCGTATACAAGGTCAGACCTGATGAAGATTTCTTTCGGATGTATTTCAGATTAATGTTGAACCGGGCGCCACAACTGCAATATTTGGTATTGTACCTCAATTTTCTAAATTTAATCAAAAGCAAAAAGATGATTGCGTTTACTACACTTATTGCCCGAAGGCTTATACTGCTTAAATGGAAAGACAAATGCCCTCCATTGTTTAGAATGTGGTTTGTTGATCTTTTGCCTCATCTAACTCTGGAGAAGATACGATACTCTATAAGAGGTTGTGCCAGTAAGTTTTTCACTCTCTGGTAACCCATCTTGGATCAAATTAAACAGGTGGATCCCTCACTTATTCTGTCAGAATGATGTTGTATTCATATTTCTTTTCTATTGATAATTTTTGTTAAGGTGCAACAGGGTGGGAGCGCTCTGTGGGAGGGGGGAGGGGGGTTATAAGCCAAAAAAAATCATGTCTACAATAAAAACACTTTGAACAAAAAAAAAGACCTGATGTGAGATCTGACCGTAGCGTATCATGTCAGAATTGATAAATATTGAAGCTTGCGTGAATATGGTCGTACGCACGTCGTATGCTCAGATCTGAACGTACGAAAGGTTAATAAATGAGGGTGAATGCGTGTGTCATAATTCACAAAATACAGTTGGTTGAATCTATTCTGTATTCCAAATAAAGACAGAGTCAATTTAAGTGGTTGACCAAAAGCTTTTCATTATTCATAATGAAAGTGTGCGCTTGTGGATTTATTTAGAAATGTAACATTTGATCCAGTCGTCTTCCCTGTTTCTTTTGTTTCGTTGTTGGAAATTGATGAGAATAAACAAAAGGAAGCAGTGAACGGCAGCTCCTCCAAGTCATTGAGAGCTTTGGAGAGTCTTCCTTTGTTTGGCTTTAAAATCACACACTGAGCCACAACTTAATGACAGCTTTCGCTTTCAAAGGCCCTCATTGTGGGGACGGAGAGGACTCGAGCCAATTAGGCCTGACCTCGCACCGAGGAGCGTCGATAGGCCACAAGGAGCCGACTCTTCTGGATGCCAGTAATTGTGGCTGTGTGCAGACGGCAGCTGGCAGAGAGAGAGAGACAGACAGATGGACCTCACCCGCTGCACAGTTAGAATGATCCAGGATCTGTGCAGCACGTACAGCCCCCTCTCAAAAGCTCTAGCCTACCGTCTAAACGAGTCTTTGATCCAAATGTCTAAACGAATCTTTGACCCAAATGTCTTTGATCCTAATGTCTAAACGAGTCTTTGATCCAAATGTCTTTGATCCTAATGTCTAAACGAGTCTTTGATCCAAAATGTCTCAACGGGTCTTTGATTCAAATGTCTAAACGAGTCTTTCATCCAAATGTCTAAACGAGTCTTTGATTCAAATGTTTAAATTAGTCTTTGATCCAAATGTTTAAACAAGTGTTTGATCCAAATGACTAAATGAGTCTTTGATCCAAATGACTAAACGAGTCTTTGATCCAAATGTCTAAACTAGTCTTTGATCCAAATGTCTAAACGAGTCTTTCATCCAAATGTCTAAACGAGTCTTTGATTCAAATGTTTAAATTAGTCTTTGATCCAAATGTTTAAACAAGTCTTTGATCCAAATGACTAAATGAGTCTTTGATCCAAATGACTAAACGAGTCTTTGATCCAAATGTCTAAACTAGTCTTTGATCCAAATGTCTAAACGAGTCTTTGATCCAAATGTCTAAATGAGTCTTTGATCCAAATGACTAAACGAGTCTTTGATCCAAATGTCTAAACTAGTCTTTGATCCAAATGTCTAAACGAGCCTTTGATCCAAATGTTTAAACAAGTCTTTGATCCAAATGTCTAAACGAGTCTTTGATCCAAATGTCTAAACGAGTCTTTGATCCAAATGTCTAAATGAGTCTTTGATCCAAATGTCTAAATGAGTCTTTGATCCAAATGTCTAAACCAGTCTTTCATCCAAATGTCGAAACGAGTCTTTGATCCAAATGACTAAACGAGTCTTTGATCTAAATGACTAAACGAGTCTTTGATCTAAATGACTAAACGAGTCTTTGATCTAAATGACTAAACGAGTCTTTGATCCAAATGTCGAAAGGAGTCTTTGATCCAAATGTCGAAAGGAGTCTTTGATCCAACTCTTGTCCGTTCGGCTGCACATGACTCATTTAAGAAAATCAAATTTTATCTAATTTAAGAAGTTGTTAGATGACATAAGTTAAATGTGGGAAAAAAAATTTCAGTTTAAGATGATATATTGCAATATTTTTAATGTCGATATTAAAAATAAATAATCTTTTGTGTGAACACTTTTTCTTTGATTGAAAAGTCATCATTTTAGTATTTGGGCCATATGGGTAGTACATTTTTATTATTATTATTATTATTATTATTATTATTATTATTATTATTTATTAACATTTCAATAAAAAAATCTTTGATTAAAGTAAACTTTATTTTTGATTGAATTTTTTTCATTTTTTTTATTGAATAAAAAAGACACAAATCTACCTCTGTACACTTTCATGATGTGCATTGTTTTTTGGAACTGTGACTTGTGTATCATCTCTACAAATGTTAGATTCAACTTCTGTTTCATGGATAAGAAAAATAAGGAAATTAAAATACAGATAATTGTTACTATTGAATCGCAACAAATCAGAATTGCAATATCCATTAAATCGGCACCCGAGAATCGGGTAGGCCTGGGCAATATATTGAGATTCAAAATATATCGAGTGTTCTAATTTGGCAACATAGAAAATTACTAGGGGTGTAATGAAATAGTTGACTCACAATACGATACAAAACACTCAAGATACGATATTAAAAAACGTAATTAACAAATGTGTAGCAAATCTTTGTAGATGAAAAACAATTTGATTTTGTGCCACAAAAAATCATTACATTCCTAAAAATTACAGTATTGCCAATTAGATATATTTAAATTTCATATAAAAGTTGCTGCTTTTGCTACTTCTCAGAACAGCATCAAAAACACAGTTAGATGGATTTCTGAGTGCGTCCTAACTCAGACCTTCCCCTAAACAAGCCACACTACAGAACTCACTCACACATGCTGTCCCTTATGGGAGAAAGAGCCAAAAGTGGCAGATATTGTGCAGCTGTTTGTTCACAAATGTGCCTGTGTGGCTTTTTGCATCAGCAAATTTAACCCAGAAATGTCTTTCTGATGAGACTTTCAGTCAAAATATAGATTCATATCATATATCACCATGAATAGGAACCTTGGTCCATATCGTCCCAGCTCTAATATGAGTTTTGATGTACTGGAACGTTTGAAGATGCAAAGTGATTTCCATTGTGTTGAAAAAGAGCAACAAAGGAAACCAAAGATCAATCATTTATATGGAGGGCAAAACTCAATATTTGCTCCCCTAATCGTGAAAATCAGAGTTTTTGATATCAAGCTTAAAAGATGAAATCTTTTGAATTTTTTTCTTCATATGGTGTTCTTTCTCTGAGCTGTCTATCCATGTCAGGCCGCACACACTCGGCCGTGGTTATAAAAAGTAACCCGCAGTGACACACACTGGGCCACACAGCTGGCCTCATGTGATTGGCTAGTGATGTGCGTGTAATGCTTTTTATCTACGTTTGCAGCCGAGAGGAGGAAAAAATAAAAAAGTCTTTCTCTGACACACTCCATGGATGACATACAGCAGGGAGCCGTTGTCACATCCCGCTGTCTAATTGGCTGTGCCACATTGCCAATCATGCTTTAATGAGCCATTTCAACCAATTACAAATGATTACATCATCGCCTGGACGGCTGCCAAAGGTATCATCATCATCATCATCGTGGGCTTTTTATTCACTGGGTTACATTTTTACTTTCTTCATTCATCAACTTTTAATCATCATCCCTTCTTCTTCTTCGCTTTATTCACTCGTTACTGCTTTTATTCTCTTTTCTGCAAAGCTCTGGATTTTATTATTACACCCTCCTCCCTCCTGCTGCTGCTCATACCCCCCCCTACCGGTGGGCTTTTATTCACTCTCCACCATGCGTGCCTCCCCACGCTTCCGTCACTCTCTGCTCCACTCACGTCGTCCCTCCGTCCCCTCCCACCTGCCTCCTTACTTTCAGTTTTTTGCTTGCAGCGTTTGTCTTTGTCTCAGCCCTGCCTGCACGTGTGTGTGTGTGTGTGTGTGTGTGTGTGTGTGTGTGTGTGTGTGTGTGTGTGTGTGTGTGTGTGTGTGTGTGTGTGTGTGTGTGTGTGTGTGTGTGTGTGTGTGATGAGCTCTCTTGGCTCACATCCAAAGAAGAAGAAGAAGTACGAGTGTCTAGAGATGGTATTTTTAGCTCGGACTCCGGCCCCCCCTCCCACAACCCCCCTCTGTGAGTCCGGGATGAGATGACCTCCTGCTACAGCCTCCCCCACAGAAAGGATCTCTTCTCTCTATCTGCATCTCTCCATCACCAGCACAGCCAGTCTGTCTTTGTGCAACTCATCATCACTCCTTTAATCATATGTTGAAACAGAAATTGTCTTAGAGGACCACAATCCTGCAGGTTTTCCATGTCTCTCCCTGTTCGAACACCACTAAAGCACATGTAGTGATCCACTGTTGAACGCCGAAATTGACAGAATGCGAATGAAATGGCGTCATTGTGAGCAGAAGGACGTTTGTTCTAGGGTAATGTTTCCGTGGACCACTCCTTCAGTGCACCGCCCACCTCCCATCCTGGCCGCTTCAACACGTGGAAGCGTCCACTTGAAACACCATCTAAACTGCCAAAAAACTACGCAACTCACCACTCACTCCAAAATACAGAGCTGGCCATTTTCCGCTTAACTGTGTCTGTGACCTTATCCACACGTAGCCAGGTATTTGCTAAAATGAATATATTTTTCTACTCCAACCAAAGTGAAGATTTGGGAAAACTCCAGTTTTGCATTTGTGGACATAGATAACCAGAGTTTTCAGTTTCCAAACGTCACAGGGACTGTGCTGGCGGCATTGATGTGGGGTAGCAGTGCACGGTTGGGGTTGCTTGGGTAAGCCTGCTTGTTGGTCTGTGGATGGCGGGGTGGCCCTGATTGGACGGTTAATGGCGTCATCTCTCGTCGGGGGGGGTGGGGCCACCTCCCTGTGGACGGTATTGTATCGTAGGGCCGTTTGGGTCTGTGCTGGTCCTGGTGCAGGCGCGGGTTTCTCTGCTGTGCGGTCTGAACCAATGATGTTCCTGCTGTAAGGCAGACATGTTATCAACTACACCATCATGTTCATTTTGGCTTTTAATTGACCTTGTGAGGCCTTGTTTTCCTTGTCTTTGTCTTTTAAATCCAAGTTAAAGGAACTCTTTTTCTCTACTGCGTATGACTGAGGGACATTTTTAATCATATTGTTGATTTAATGTTTTTACTGCTGATTATAAATGTTTTACTGTTGATTTTAATGTTCTTATTGATTTTTAAACTTTTAAATGTTTTCGTTTGCACTTTTTAATCATGTAAAGCACATTGAATTGCCTTGTGTATGAAATGCGCTCTAAAAATTTGCCTTGCCTTTGTAACTTCTATATGTGCATGTGTTTTTTTTTATTCATAAATGAACTGACTTGACAGGACTAATCATTTATTTTAGTGTTGGGACATTTTTCTCTGCATTTTGAGATGGTTTTGGATAGTTTATTAGCCGCTAAGAGGAAAGAGGCAGCGGTGTGATAGCGTTATTCCCTTAGAGGTGTTTGAATTCAGTCATGCTTAAAAAAAAACAGAGCTACCGCTACAGTTTTTCATCTGGTTTTCCTGCACCAGGGATCACAGGGACGGAGAATACGGTGCTTGCAGCAGACTGCCAGTATCTGCCAGACACCCACAGCCCTGCAGTCAGCATCTTTTTCAACACCAGCAGCTTTGACGGGGTGTTTGTTAGAAGTCTGTGGGGGGTTTAGCCTGGAGGATGAAGGCTCTGCATCAGCAGGGTCAGGCATGGGGACTTGACTTGGTTTACCCCCCACTTCATATCACTCCCTGCACTACTGTCCCCAAGGAAAATACAGCCGAGCAAAAAGATGCCTGACAAACTGGAATCAGCGAGGCTGACATGTGTAACGAGGTTAATAATAATTCCAATGTGTGAATAATAAACTGATAATTGATTGATGTAACAATAGTTGAAGATCGTTGGATGTAATGTCAACAATAGATTAATGTACTGTGTCAATATTTAACTGTAGGAAATCCTTATTTCTCACATACTTTCAATGTGTGACTTCTAGTGTATCGCCATGGTAACAGCCAGGGTTGGGGTCAATTAAAATTTTCAGGTACAATTACGTTTTCAATTACCCATGTTGAATTACAATTCAATTAAGAATACAGTGACAAGCATTTTTTTCCAATGACATCGTCTTTATCCTCAGAAAAGCAATTACAAAGGTTCAATTACAATTAATCCCAATTACTGAGCTTGAAATAAATAACCTAAGAAAAGTTAACCTTCCTCTTAGTTTGATTGACAATTTTTATAGCATTTTCATGGAAATTACAAAAACAAAGTCAATTATCTAAACTCAATTACAATTTAATTATGATTACGACAATAACAGATTTTAAAAATTACAATTATAATTATAATCACGCCATATTTGTAATTCATTATCAATTACGCAATTACAATTATAATTGAGCCCAACCCTGGTAACAGCCAAATCTGGTAAATAAGCTTTGAGTAAATTTTTGCGTTAGTTTAACCGTTTCTCTTTTATCGTCTTTTCCTTTTCAAGACATTACTGGATATTAAACTCACCAAAATCACACCAAACACATTAATAGAGTCAACAACTGTTACTAATTTTAATTTTGTATGCTTCTGATTCTGAAAGTAGATATGTTGCAAAATGGGAGAGCTTGTAGAATGTGTATATAAATCCACACATGTAAAATGTATGTCATGTCACAGCGGGTGGGAAAAAATGTGAACCTGTAGAGTTCAAATTTAAACCCAAAGACAACATTCACACATGTGAAGTCACATATGTGTTGACTGATATTTACACAATCAAAATGACAGCTGCTTAGTTGTAATCCAACATTTACTCACATGTTTTTTTTTTTAATTACTTGTGTTGTGTCAATTATTTGTTTACTGCAGGTACAAAGGTGTTCTGCAACACGTCTCGCAAAATGTGTTGCAAAAGTCAAGCAGCGCGAATTCACGCGAGAAAAGTGGTTTATGCATCTGCAGAGGCAGATTGGAGAAGTTGTAACTAGGGCTGCACGATTATGGCCAAAATGATAATCACGATTATTTGGATCAATATTTAATCACAATTATTAATCACTATTATTTATCCTGTTAGGAAAAAAAATCTGTATTTTTATTGAACTACTTTTAAACAAACAATATGTGAACAGCTTAGAGTGCAAAAGAAAAGCTTTAAACAAGAATAATGATAAATAATAATATTTACCCAATAATTTAAAATCTACTGAGGGCTAACTATATAAATACAGTTTACCGACTTGAGTGTCCGCTGGACACGAACAGGAATTTTGTGAAGCAACGTTAGCTTAATGGTGCGTTCACACCGGATGCGTCACAAAATGTAAATATCGTGAGAACTGCTCTGTCTCGTGACGTCACAGTCGTTCAACTGGAGTGCACCGCGGCGCACCAGACGGTGGACAGCGGTGAAAAACCGGATCAGTGCCGTGGCGCAGCGGAGACGTATCCAGTGGAAACCCTGGGTAAGTTGTGGTTGTAAACTCCCAATACAAACTTATTCACTGGAGACCAAATTAAAGCCTCAATCAAGCTGGTGTAATCAAATAGGAAGAGGTTATGTTTCCAGATAAGTGCCTCTCTGCTCCTGCAGCTACTTTCATTCCTGCAGCCAGAAAGCTTAATGAAACCGAACATAAATCCCTCCTCTCTCTCTCTCTCTCTCTCTCTCCTTTTCTCCAAATCTCTCTTTCATCCTTCACCAAAAGCAATCGGAACTTTCCCCTGAGTCAGCACTCTGAGCTTCCTGGATGGGAGCGAGGGAAATTAACATGTGAAGAGCTGCTTTAGCTCCCTCCTACTGATCCCGGATCGTGACCACGCTCGACCCTCACCTCATTTAGCCAGAAAATTGAGTTTCCAGCATCTTATTTGAGATAAATAAACTCTTCTCGACTGGTGCATGATGGGATGGCCATAGTGTTCGTGAAGCAGAGGGAATTTACAACAAAGACGACACGGTCATGGAAGGAGCGTCCAGTTAGACACAAACTCCTTTTTTTTATTACTTTGCTTATAAGCATTACCCATAAGCCCCATGGGCAGAGTCTCCGACATTTGCTGTGTTTCGTGTCTATTTTGATGTCATGCTGCAGTGAACACAGAACATGTGATGGGAGACCTTAAACCCTGGAGCCAATCAGGTGGACACACAGAGGTAGTAGTAGTGGTTACAGGTAGTGTTGGTGTGTTTCTGTGTGTGTGTGTTTCCAGGCAGGGTTGTGTTACATTCTGTGAGCATGGCCCCACTGTAATGCTGCATTACAGCACAGAAATGCTGCAGCTTCACTGCAGTAAACTAGAGCTGCAGTAAATTATTCTCTCAGTAATCAATTCATATATATATATATATATATATATATATATATATAAAATTTTTTTAAATTGATTAACCTCTTAAGCCCCAGCCACTTTTCTCTGAAAATCACATACCCATAACAAATAATGTTGTTCTAAGCTTCCACATGACCTACATAGCTAATTTTTGTTCATATAGTGGTAGGACCCTTCGTGATTACAGATGATGTGAAATTTTGGAAATATATGATACTGAGTGACAATAAATCATGTTTTAAATAAAGAAATCTGTAGTCCGCCCAAGAAAATGAGAGATTTACATTATATATAAAGCCAATTATCATTAGGGAAGGCTATAAAAGCACAAATAATTGAACTAATGTCAATCACAGCAAGTTTGGTGACAATAATACACATTAAGTTTTCCACAAGTTTGGAAACAAGTGTTTAACTGTAATATGTCAGTCACATTGTTTCCAATCATTATTAGTCTTAGGTTTATGTTTATGATGTCACTAGGTGTTGCAATTTGGCTTGAAATATACACATTTTTATTCAGGTTTCTGCTGTGTCATGCGTAATGCTATTTTTCGTTCCACTCTTTGATGGCTGTTATTGAGCAATGCTTTGACCAATCAGAATGCTTGACACGGCGTTGTAAAGCCCAGAACCTGTAGAAATTGATGATATAAAACACTATGCGAGCGGGCGTTACCACTGGCCAATCAGAGATAGGTAAAGGAGGAACTTTGTGGTGTTTTGGTAACATGCCCGACCTTATATCAATGGATTCAGATCGAACACGTGGGCTTTTGTGAAAAAATTGCGGAATTGTGGATTTTTCCCTCTTTGAACATAATGGCTTAGTGTGTGTGTGTGTGTGTGTGTGTGTGTGTGTGTGTGTGTGTGTTGTGGTCCTTTGTTTTGACTCTAGGTTGGCTACAGTTTTAGCTGAGTTTCTTAGGATTATAGGGAGGTAAAATAAACATTTGACATTTAACTTTTAATTTGACCTTATTTGGCTGTTTCAGGTCTTGTCCAATCACAAATTTACAATAATGAATTCAGCTTAATTCAAACATTAAGCAAAAATAACAGTACATTAAATTATTTTGAGATATCTAAGCAATAAAGTTTCTATTTTTACGTAACTTTTTTGTGGTTTTCATACGTCAACGTGTAAAACATGATGTTTTGAAACGTGTTTATGATGTGAGCTGTGTCAGTGACAGCCTCAGTGTAGTGTTGTTTTGAACAAACAAAAGGAGGATTGTGGGTAAAGGGTTCAGAATGACCATCATCATCATCACTGTTGGCCCTAATCTGACACTAATCCGGTCATCCACGGTGCTAAAAAGTCTATTTTCTACAAACAAAACAACTATCACAAAGACATCGTTCACTGAACATCAAATAAATACACGATGAACGTGTGAGTTATGTCGTTTCTATCTCTCCTTCGCTCACCACATGTTGAAAACCATCGCACGCAAAGCTGCTGATGCTTTTCTTCATTTCTTTGTCAGGATTATTCACTCATCATTTTTGTAGAAATGTAAACCAAGTGATGGAGGGGGGATGGAAGGTGTGTGTGTGTGTGTGTGTGTGTGTGTGTGTGCGCGCGTGCGTGCGTGCGACAGGAGGTCACGACCCTCGTTACACCACCTGCCAGATGGTCTAACACTACGCTGTGCGTGAATGAGTTATTACGGATGAACACAGACGTAAACACAAGTGCAAACGAAGCGATGACACCGTTTGAGGCGCCGAGACGGGAACGAGCTTTACAACTCACACGTGGTTTTAACAATGAATGTTGATTGTTCTGCTTTGTGGACATTGAATCCAATCACGCATACAGCATAAGGATTTAAAACAGTTGGTTCGTCTACTGCAGGGGCGTCAAACACATTTTAGATCAGGGGCCAAATACGAAGCAGTTCATTGTAAGTGGATTTTAATAATAATCTAATTCTTATTGTGCTCTAGTTTGCACTTCCACGTATATAAATGAATGATAAAACATGTGCAGCACTGATAATACCAAAGCAATAAGTGACACCTATGCAGGATCTGCACTTCTAATTTATTTGTTTTTGTGACCCATTTTTATGTAATTTGAAGAAATTGTATGATCAATTGAAGAAAAATTAGGTTTTTTTAATATTTTGAGATTTTAAATGACAGTTTTCATGTTATATAAGCATGGTGAAAATGTGAGCTAATATTGTGGAGTTTCATTAAATTTGTGTATTATTTTGGAGATAAAAGACTAAATGATTCCGGATTTCTCTGACTTTTTTGCTTTCTGCCACTTAAACACTAGTGTGCCCACACACACAAACACTCGTGTGCGCACACAAACACACACTCCTGCGCGAATACACACACAAACAAACACTCGGGCACGCACAAACACAAACACTCATGCACCCACACACAAAAACAGTTGGCCGCGCACACGCAAACAAAAATGGGCGCAAATGCTTGTGCGTGCACACACCAAATACTCGTGTGCGCACACAAACACACACTCCTGCGCGCATACACACAAACAAACACTCGTGCACCCACACACACAAACAGTTGGCCGTGCACACGCAAACAAAAATGGGCGCAAATGCTCGTGCGTGCACACAAACACTCGTGGGCGCGCACACACCAAACACTCGTGGGCGCACGCACACCAAACACTCGTGGGCGCACGCACACCAAACACTCGTGGGCGCACGCACACAAACACTCGTGCAATTCAATTTCATTTAATTCCTTCCGATCATGGCAATATTCAAAATCTTCCATGAAGAAAAACAAAACACGAAAACAACAACAACAAATCAAAATTAACTATTAACTGAAACATATTCCATAATAAATGACTTCCACATTTGTTTGGGAGTCAATTCTCGTATTTTGGAAAAAAGTATCTTCAATGCAGTGTTTATGATACCTATGCTGTCTTTTATTAAAAAAAAAGTTAGTGATTGTCCTCAGCGGCTTTAACTGTGATGTTGAAAGTCCTTTAATAAATATAATCTTTATTAATCCATCTTCTACACCCACATTCTGGACGCTGGTCAGCCAACCAATCAGCTGAAGGGAGGGTTCGAAGCAGGGTACACACCCCGTACTGACCAGAAGACCTCATCACACATTCACTCCTTCAATAAATACAGACTCTAATGAGTTCATTATGCATGTTTTCAGAAAGTCTAAGCAAACCTGAGGAGAGTACGCGAAGCCAAAAAACACTTCCAACCCAATCAGGCAGAGATGTTTCCCATTGTGCAGCAGCTGCTTCATAAACTGACTTTGATGGAGGAATAATTTAATATGTGAGATGCTTTAATCTCTGTCAGCTGGTGCTGAATCTCTCCTCCATCCTAACAGGTGTTACAGTCACACCTAAATGTCCATGATTGGGTCTGATGCAGCCTGGAGGACACAGCAGGCTGTCCCAACTTCATTTCCCTCACACACATTTCACCACACACACACACTCAGTGGGCTACTCTGAAATCAGGTGGAGGCAACGCAGCAGGAGGGAGCAGAGATGGATACAACGGACCAACAGACGGACCATCAGCAGCACACAGAGGACAGTACGAACATAAACCTCTAACGTCCACGACAAAGAGACAGAGTCAGGACAGGAATGTGTCCAGCACAGAAAACACAACCAGGTATTCTTTAAATCTACTGGAAGAAGACTAGATATAAAGTGTTTAACTGGGAGAAAGTGTTGAGTGTCGAAAATTCATTTTTTGTTTGATGTATTTTACAGGAAAATCAACTGATGTACAACAAAACATCCTCAAAGAACCAGTGAGACTGCTGCTAAATGCTAAATGCTAAACCTACTGTTTAGCCAGTGGCATCAAACTTAATAAAATACATTCAGTTTGATTTCATCAAGTCGGCCAGACCAGAATAATTCAAGCATTTATGTAAATAATAAGTACACAACGTACCAATATTTTGCACCATTTAAATATGAATCACAGATAATCTGATCAGTTTTCCATGTCATTTTTCCAATGCTATGACAGAGTGAACACAGCCTTGAGTTTGTCACGTTGAATTTAAGCTTTGCCTTTAGTCTGACCAATTATTACAAATATGAATCATAAAACACTGTTACTAATTCTACCTTTAGCTGGAAATTCACATAGGCTGTGATGGAAAAGTCTCACTAACGTACTATACGCTATAAACTCAATGACGATATAATGTCTACTATATACTAGTATGAGTAGGATGATGAGCGTTCCCATTGAAGTATACTTCCAAGTTTCCCAAGATGCATTTGGAAGCTACAATAAAAACCTGAATCACACTGAGGCTAAATATCTCTGTTGATTCTCCAGAAAGTGGCCAACATGTGCTCATTTGATCCATAAAACTCATGTTAACACATTAAATGCCAACGTTTCGTAGGTTTTCGGTGACCTGCCTGTCACGGGGCTACCCTGTGCCTTCTAAACTGTTTGTAAGGTTTTAATGTAAAAACAAATGCATTATCAGTAGTATAAGTGTTTCTCACCCATTGCTCCATGTGCTGTGTTTGTTAAACCAGGAAGTGGCAAACAGAAGAGAAGCCTGTGGTTGGTTTATATAGTGGCGTGCTTCTTGGAAGGTACCACATGTAATAGAGTTGGAGGGGTGTTTCTTAGAAAATACAAATAACTATTTTTCAAGTATATGTCAAAATTTGCTCACCTCTTAACATTGGTAAAGTTAATATACAATTGTTTGGTAAATGTTAAATGCATTTTTGGTCATTAATTTGTCTGAGATGAGTTAATTGATTTCCCCTCAGATCATGTGCTTTGGTACCTCCCCCTCAGTACTATATAAGAGGAGGCTGGAGGTGTTTGGAGTCAGAGCTGTCAGGTGGTATAACAAAGTTTGTGTAGAGCTCAATCTTTATTTGTTTCCACTTTTTCCCCTCTTTTTGCAAGTTGGATGTCTTCTATTTTTTTTTTCAGGCCTGCACTGTAAATAAATACACTTTGACTGCATTTTTGGGAACCTTGGACTACTTTTTGAGCCTACCCACTAGGCCATTCTTACACCGCCGTTGTGACACTGACAAAACTGATTCATTTCAAAATAAGAGCCCTATTTACAAAAGTGTTTAAAAACTAATGGAAGACAAGAAGAGATGCTTTTATTTTGAAAAGGGGATGTTTGATTTTTAGCTTGAAGCCAGTCCCAGGACCATTTTACATTCCACTCACAATGCATCATGGGATGGTTGAGTGTAACGCGTGTGTCCACCGTGCACATATATTATACATCCGGGTATTTCTTACGTACTCAATTTTTTCATACTATCTAATGTGAACACACTACATACTCACTTTGACGTCAGACTTCGTATGAGTCGTATGCTAGTATGACATTTACAGTAGTATGACATTTACAGCACAGCCTCCTCTGGCACCAACGATACGATGATTCTCTCACTGGAACCATATTTATTTTTTAATAAAATCAAAAACTCTTCTCTCTGAGAAACTGAGGAGGATGAAACGGGGGTTGAAGTGAGGCTTTCTCTGCAGGAGGGAGGGGCTTAGTGTGGCGGGGGGCTGTGGGGGTTGGGATCATCAAAATTATGGCTTACATGGAACTCCCCCCCTACTCTCCCTCCCCCACGTTCTTTCTATACAGTATATCCCTTTGGCTCTCCCGCTCACTCTCCCTCCAAGCTGAGGCTGTGGTTACCGTGACAACGGGAGGAATGCTGGGTTGGCGGTATCCTCCTCCTTATGCCCCTCTCCGTCATTACACCACGTCCCCCCTTTCCTCCCCCCTGCCTGTGAGGAGGGGCTAGACCTTTAGATACTAGATACTGTAGCTGCTTCACTAACAAGTCAGTGAGATGAGACGGATTATTTATCTCTCTCAGGACTCGTCGCCCTCATGCAGCTCCACATCAGGGCGATGATTACAGCGTGTTTTAATTTAAATAAAAGGGATCGTTCCTCCTACAAAGGCCTGTACAGTATATTCAATAAATGTTCTCACTTTCCCTTAAGGGTTCCTTTGATTTTCTCTGTAATTGATTCCTTAAAATGAAGCCCCACATGTGCTTTGTTGACTGGGAGGATTGACTAGCATACAGTCCCAGTTGCATCTTTTTTCTTCTTCTTCTTCATCAACACAGCCTCAGCGCGCTGCACAGTTTGTTTGAAGGCTGTAGAACCAAAGGCGGAGCTACATCAGTGCCGGCGAGTGAAGCAGTCGCATAAGAAAACCTATTTGTGAACGCACTCCAAACAGCTTCTGCGTTTGCTGAGCGAGGTAATGATGCATCACGCAGGAGGAAAAACTCATCGCACGACAAACTGGCAGAGTCACCACGATGAAATGTAGAAATGAAATGTGTAAACGGGAGTTTAACAGATCAAATGAACACATATTCTACTTGGTCACTTTCTCATTTCAAATGTTTTCAGAACTTTCAAAGATGGAGAATCAACAGATATTTAACCTCAGTGTGATTCAGGTTTTTATCGTTGTAGGTTCCAAATGAAGTATACTTCAGTGAAAAGTAATCAGTATATCTGTATAGTAGACAGTATATAATCATTGAATTTGTAGTATGTAGCAGTGTTTCTCATGCGATGGCACTACAGGGGGTACTTGAGAAAAAGAGAAAGAGAAAGTGAGGAAAATTAACAAATGAAAGCATTAAAAATATAGGGTTTGAAAATTCTAATCATACTAAATATTGCCAGCAACTCACAAAATGAGAACATCATCCTAATCATACTAATAGTATATATACTGTACTATACACTACAAACTCAATGAGTATCGTACAGAGTGTGACATTACGAACACAGACGATAAAAAGACTATTTGCATTTCAGGTGAATTCTTTCATATTCTGTCAGACTTGTTCCTTTGTTCAGAATTATGTGTAAATAAACAAGCATGTGACATTATATTCTGTGTCGGATCTGCTTCATTTTTATTTTTTAATAAAAAAATGTTCATACTTAAACAGAAGATTATTGGCATTTCTGTGTCAGGAAGTAATCTGCCATTCCAGAAACGAGGAGGTCGTACTGTATGTGAGCTTTTCATAGGCTAGTAGAGCACTGTGTTGGAGGGTTGCTTCAATAAACTACAAACAGTATCAAAAACATTCCTTCGCAACAGTCTACGATTTTAAACGACGTTCATATCATGCAATAACGTCAGTCTGTACGTTTCCACGACACGACTGGGATTAAATTCTGTGTCGAGTTTCTTTTGTTAACACAAAAATGAGCCGCCATTAATTCTTTGGTGGATTGTTCTACATTTAATGAAGTCAAGCCAGCAAGTCCAATAAAACAAACAACCAACCCCCTTCCCCCACACACACACACACACACACACACACACAAAGGTGTGTATCCATATGAATACATATGGCGTGAGAGCAGAGGGAGTGAAACCACCTGCAACCTGCTGATAATGAAGCTGTATTTCAGCCACCTAAAGGCAGCCATCTGTGCAGGGGATCCACACACACACGGTCATCTGCATAGGGCCCAGAGACCCCACTCTTTAGAACGTTTCATATTGACGACGTGACACGTTGATTATAACCCAACTGGGACACTTGCATGAACATTCCTGTCTGCGATTATAGACACGTACAGATGAACGTCTGCAGCAACAGGCTCAGAGGATCCTGCAGCTTTATGTTCACCATGTTGGTCATATTAGTAAATAAGGCACATGATAAATGTGCTTTAAAAACCGTGTAAAGCAAATTCAGCCATTATGAATAAATAAATAAATAAAAAAATGTATTCCTTAAAACATGCAAAAAAGCCATTCAAACATTTATAACTTAATAGTGGAGCTAGGTTTCACAAACTGTGTTTCAAATTTCTGCATTCAGGATTTAATGGGCGGGTCAGAAATCATAGCTGCGTTACGTAACGGAGCCATCATTAGCATAAACCCGACCCTGCAGCTGAAGCACACCAAACTCCTGCAGCCTGTAACGGGTGCAATTCAGCTCCTAAAAACAAACCACGTTTAGTTGGAATAAAACGCGTCCGCTGGTGCCACGTTTTCCATGAAATGAGCACTTTTTTTTTGCACCGTGTGTTTTGCCTCTAGCGGGTGATGTTCTGACTTTACCCGGGAGCGATGCACATATTCGGACTCGGGCAGAGCAGACCTTTCCACTGACACCTCGGTAATGGGTTTGTATGATCTAAATATCTGGCGTTTTGTATATAGCGTATTTCTCTCTTTTGAAGTCTAACCATTGAGTGGAAATTTTTTTTGTAATTATTTCCCCAAACTTCTATAGTTCCAAACTATACGTAATACCTGTTGGCAGGAATCAGACACCACAAAGGTTTAACGTCTGTGTTTCCAGTGAGAAGTCAGGACACTTCCTGTTTGAATGTGTCCAGTCTTCACTATCAATGTCTCCACACTCAACAGCTTCAAGAGAAAAACTTCCAGCTTCTCCGTTTCACACAAAAACAGTCAAAAGGCAAATCAAACCGGGATCAGAGAGTTGTTGGTTGACGGATTGAAGGAGGGGGAAACACCGCCAAGGACAAGAGCCTCCATTGTGACGACGGGAGGAGACGAAACCATGACGACGGCCCAAAGTGTTGGCCAACATTTGGAAAAATGAGCGCCGCATGGAGCCTGGGAAAGGAGTGGAAAAGGAGGGGTGGTTTAACCCCTGGAGACTCACACACACACACACACACACACACACACAGAACAGACTAATTATTGTGTGCCCGTGCAGCCTCTGGCCCATTGAGCCGTGTCCATGAGGCCATTGTTCCAGCTGCAGGCTGGTAACGGAGAACCTTTCATCACCCAGGGAGGGTGTCGGAGGGAGACTCTGGTCACGCCTGATAATAACAACCAATCCACACGCAGCAGCGGCCGCAGCAGCAGCGGCAGCAGCAGCTTCTGCTTTTAACCAGGAGTGACGCTGAAAGTCCAATATTTGATGAATCAATAATTACAGTCATTATGAGATCTGATTAAAGTGTGTAGTGTTTGGTGATCTCAGAGATTATTAAAATAATCAAAGGAAAATTCATTCCACAGTCAGATTGTTTGATTGCTGAAACGATATCATCTGGAAAAAAACAGCAACTCTTAAACATGTGCAACGCATTGTGCAGCTTGTTCTTCCTCCGCTAACATGACGGTGCTGCAGCCTGTAACACGCCAACACACACATGATCTCCGTCCACTCAGACGTCGGTTGTACAGTGTGTCATGATGAACCGAAAAAAACAACTGGGATCAAACAGCGATCGAAAAAACACTGCGGTCAGCGCTCGCTAGTGCTGGGCGATATGGAAAAAATGAATATCACAATTTTTTTTCTTTGTAAAATCACAATTTTATCGCAATTTTTATCATTCAGATCCTTTAGACTATTTTAAAGTTATTTCCTAATAAAATAAACCAATTCACCTACTTATAATCATCGCTCTAAATGGAAAAATAAAAGGGAATAAAAGTTCATTTAAGTCAGGGTAATTTTCAAACATTTTTCAAAATATATGTAAGCAATTTATCAAACTGGTTCCAAGTGCAACAATTAACATCAAACAAAAAGACCGACATGTTCTTTTAGTAACAGTCTTTTTACGTTGTTTAACAAAAGTGGTGTAGCATTAGCAACACTTGCTACATAACAAGGCAGCATATCAGTTGAGGTAATACAATCATTTTAATAAAATCATACCTTAAGTAGTTTTTTCAACCCTTCATTCTACAAAATGGCCATAGACGATATCAACTGAATTTATTTTCATTTTTTTCAATACAGTTTTACAAGAAAAACAATCATGGATCGTGGAGAAAAATGCCACAAGCTGATATCTGGAGTTTCTGAGAAATCGATGTTTATTTATAATTCTTTTGAAATGCAAAAAAATACCTGACTAGTCTTTTACTATGGTCTACTGCCGATGGTCATTCATATACTGTACATTAATGTATATAAGTCCCTCCTTCGTCCTATAGACAACTATATAAAAATGATCACCGAGCGCGTCCAGCCAATAGGCTTCGACTTCCTGTTTTTGAGTCTGTCAATCAAAGTGAATGTGGAACTGTGCACGGAAACAAGGCCGCGCGTCACAAACAGCTAAATATGATTTTTGCTCTTACCTGACCCATAGACCTAGATCAACGTGACCCGATGCAACCTTGTTATGTTCCGCGATGCACGAGCAGAAAAGTAGAGGCGTGGCTTCTGGTAGATTGGGAGTGGCAGTAGGAGGAAGTAGAGCTGTTTAGGGCGGGACATCGAGATGTTTCTTAGAAACTCCGGATAGCAGCTTTAATACGGTCAATGGACTCAACCATTGTTATAGATTTCATATTTCAATGCTGTGTTTGGACTAAACGCACACATCATGCAAATCTCAACTGAAACAAAAGATAAACACAAAAGTTAAAGGAAAATGACATCAAATATTTTCAAAATTACCAAAAAAAAACCCAACAAATGACATAAAACCACAGCAAAAACCTCACAAACCCGTCCTTTTTTCATACATTGGTCATTATTCTAAACACTGACATGTATGAACCTTGGATCAGATTAAATCACATTTTTGTGTCTCCAGCTGTGATGACAGCTGCACTAAATGTATTATCAAACCCACTATTGAAGACTTTATGAAGCAGGAGGAGCAAACGTGTGAAAAACCTCCACATCAGCCTCTGCAGCACATCTGGAGGAACGTGCACAGAAAGCCACAGCTGATGCAGTGAGATCATTCTCAGAATCCTGATGGTAACAAACACTCACTGTGTACTGTGAGGACTGCTGATGGCTACCATGGTAATGTAATGGTTCCCAGTTGTAGATAAGGAAAGCCACACATCCACTCTCATTTTCCTTCTCTGATCAACAAATAAATGACCTGTGTCTCTGAAACTCCAACAGCTGAACGTTACAACTGTGATTAATGCAGCGCTAACACCAGCCATTACAATCAAAGAGCAGCGAGCAGATAATGGGCAGTTGATGAATTATTCACCCAGTCATTGAGCAGAGGAACCTTGATCTGAACTGACTGCACTGAGGCGTCCCAGACCAGGAACCGAGTCCTGTGCTGCCATTTTTGCATTTTTTGGAGTAATGTTTGTGTATTTCTGTTGTTGTTTTGCTTGTTTGTTAGTACTGTGGGTTTGCGGAGTCATTTTTTGCGTTTTTCTTGTCTTTTTGTGTACTTTTGTTGTCATTTTCTGTAATTTTGTACGTTTTTCTGAGTAATTTTGTTTATTACTGTTGTTTTTTGTTCATTTTTGTAGTAGTTTTGTGTGTTTTTGGAGTATTTTCTGTTTTTCTCTTGTATTTTCCTGCAATGTTGTAATTCTTTGTATTTTTTCAATATAACCTTGCACTTGTTTTGTGTATTTTTCTGTTATTTTGTACATTTACTTTGGGGGCCGCATGAAATTAGACCAAGGGCCGCATGTGGCCCCCGGGCCACCAGTTGCCTATGTCTGCTGTAAACTAGTACAAGCCTATTTTATATATTTATATATTATTTGGGGAAATGCATATATCAAAGCAACCTCAATCATGCAGAAATGGCCATTCGACTCATTAATAAAGCTAGTTTTAGAGACTACACAAATATTATTATTATTTTAAAACTACAAAATTCAGTTCAAAACTTTTCAAAGCCAAAAACAACTTACTTCCATATAACATATAATATAATTTCAGAGGGTTTGGTTAAAACTATATTGAAAAACATGTGTGTATCAACCTCAGGCGTTACATTATGGAATAGTTTACCAGATGAAATAAAAGACAGTAAAAACATAAGCAACTTAAAAATATATACTGTATATAAATACAAATAACTGATTTTAAACAAATACAAAGCTGAGGAGCAGCATGTTGACCCAGGACAGTAATGTCAGTATAGGTAAGGTCTCCAGCTTTATTGATATAATGTATTATTGTGTTCATTAGTATATACGTAGCTTATATTATAATTATGAAATCAATATTAGCTTACAAGTGGGAAAAAGACACCACATCAGGGAGATACTCCACAAACACACACACACACACACGCAGACGTTCCTTGTATTTATAGATAGATTAATTCAATAATGGAATAAAAGTGGCAAAAATGTAGGAAACATTTTTAAACTGGCAAATAATGGGCATGACAAATTGTGAATGTGGTTAAATTGGCAAAAACAAGCATGAAATATGGTGAAAAGAGGTTAAAAGTGACAATAATGGGTCAACATATGCAACATTAGGTGGAAAAGTAGTGGAGAGGGTTTATAAAAAATGGGAAAAAAAGGTGCAGAAAAAGGTATTGAAATGTAATGTAGTGTAAGTGACAGAAATTGGAGTAATGGAGCAAAAATGCATTAAAATGAGCAAAAAATATGGCAAGAAAAAGTGATGAGAATAGGTTAAAATATGGTAAGTTTGGTGTAGTTGTAGAAAAATGGTTAAAAATGGGTTTTAACTGTTCAGAAAATATTCAGTTTCTTGAAGGCATCTGGCGACCCCCTCCCAATGTCTCGCGACCCCAAATGGGGTTCTGACCCCAAGGTTGAGAACCACTGGTATAGACCAAACACACACTAGAAGTCACATCATAAGAGTTCCAGCATGTGAATAATCTGTTATAGATCTTTAGATTCTGCCCAGGGCAACACTTTTTTGTATTCAATTTGGAGACAATTTACTGTATATCTTCAAGTCATCTCCAATACATACTGCAGCGTTTCAGACGGTGTTTCCCTATAACTGCATATTGAATTTCTGATGCACTTTTAATGGAGCTTTCTAATTCAGAAACAGAAAAGGCTCAGGAAAGCTGACTCTGCAGGTTTATCCACACAAGCATCAGTTCCGTCATCCTCACCCTGGCCTGGAGCTGGAGCTGGAGGCTACATCAGGTCACATGTAGCTGCTGTTGTTGCCTTATTTTAGGATTAAAAACACTTCAAAATGTCCCAGTAACAGCATCGACACACACACACACACACACTGCTGCACTATCACATCACCACCACATTGGTTTGTTTCCTCTGCAGGGTTTCAAACTGCAAACACCTCTGCATTAAAAATAAAACTTTGTGTATTCACCCAGTGCACACATGTGACACACTAAAACATGTGTCAAACAGCAGGTCCAGGGGCCAAATCCGGCCATATTGAGCATCCAATTTGCAGAAAGTAAAAATGACAGAGAGAACATGAATCATATTGCTGGTGCTTATATCACATGATTTCAGTCATTTTTAAGGATAAACAGTTAAAAAAAAAAAAAACACTTAAAATTCTTAATAAATCCTTAATTTCCCCTCAAATTATGACATATTTCCCTTAATTAATTAAAAAATGGTCACAAAATCAACAAAATTCAAAGAGAACATCCTGCTGGGACTGATATCTGTCACTTATCACTTATATATGGTCGGTTTCTTACATATTTAGTATTTTATGTATATGTAGATGTGTCAACTAGTGCACAATGATGTTGAAATGACTCAGTCTGTGGCCCACTAGAGATCAAACTGCTCTGCTTTAGATTTGGCCCATGAAACTAAAATGAGTTTGACACCCCTGCACTAAAACATCATCCATCGGATTACCCATCATGCACGCTCACACTAGTGTGACATGCACAGCACAGCACAGCACAGCACAGTGCAGCAGCAGCAGCAGCAGCAGCAGCAGCAGCACAGCCTGCGTCATCACATCATGCACTGACAGAACAGAAGCCTCCAAAATATGTAGGGAGCACACTGCAGCACTGTGTGTGTGTGTGTGTGTGTGTGTGTGTGTGTGTGTGTGTGTGTGTGTGTGTGTGTGTGTGTGTGTGTGTGTGTGTGTGTGTGTGTTAGGGGATCGGACAGTGCAGCAGCAGCATCTCTGCAGAGTGTGACAAACGGTGGCTTTCAGCGCACGCTCTGCCTGACAACAAGGATTAAAGCACCAGCATCATCATCATCATCATCACCACCACCACCACCATCATCATCACCAGCATCAGCATCACCACCATCATCACTACCAGCATCACCATCAGCATCACCACTGTAACAACCATCAGAATCAGAAACGTCCCCCGGTTGGAACTAGTCACACCCCCGCTCACGCACGCCCGTCCCGCACTAACCTGTCTGTCCTTTGCCCAGCGTCTTCTCCAGCCGGTACGGTCCCACATAGTTGGCGTAGTGGCCGCTGTTGGCCTCCTTTCCCGACGATGACATGTCGGTTCTCAGGCAGGGACTGAGAGCTGCGGAGAGTCCGAGCAGGACGCGTCACTGCGGGGGTGAGGAGCGACACTTTCTCCGTCCGTCCGTCCGTCCGTCCGTGCGGTGGCTGCTGCTGCTGCTGTAACCGCGTCCCAATGAAGCGTGTGCGTGTGTGTTAAAGTCTGCGTGCGTGTGTGTGTGCGGCTCAGGCTGCGGCTCTGAGCCGGGCTGTCATGGTGCTGGTGCCGGTGTAGGGTGCGCTGCAGCCCCGCTGGGTGTGAACTGATGATGGGACAGCTGGGAGAGCGGCTCCGGCATCACAGTCACACTGCACAGAGTGAGGACGACTGTTTCCGGTGATGACTTTCAAAATAAACCCTGCATTTAGTTACGCCTCAGTCCAAAACACGGGGTGGGAAAATAGTTCTGTCAGAAGAAACATATGTTGATTCTATGGGTCGCAGGTTGTAAAGGTGTGCATGCGAAAATAGACTTTTATTTTTTATTTTTTTTTGCAACATTTAGCAACAAATACGTTTAAAAAACGCATGTGAATGTTTTATGTTCCTTTTGGCCAGATTTGCAGCGATATTGGTGAAATTTGTGATATTTTTTTTCCCCTTGTAAAAATATGTCAATCTTAAATCAAAATGTTGCACCTAAATCTAAATGTTGAATATTAAATCTAAATCTAATTGTTAAATCTAAATATCAACCCAAATCTTAAATTTAAATATTGAATAATAAATCTAGATCTTAAATCTAAATATTGAATAATAAATCTAAATCTTAAATCTAAATATTGAATAATAGATTTAAATCTTAAATGTTAAACATTTAGATCAAACATTGACATCATTTTACATGAAAAAATATCACAAATGTTGTTGTAAATCTAGTCAAAAGTAGAATTAAATTCACATACATTTAATAAATATGGTTTGTTGGTGTTTATTTTAGCATGCACAACTTCACAATCAGTGCCTCATATGATATCAATTTACAGTCAACAAGCCCTTTCTTTGGTGCCAAGCAAAAAGGAGTGCATTCTCATCTCCTCTGACTGATCTGGCTTTATAACTGGCCAATCAGAGCCAATCGGTGCCAACCAGAGCCAATCAGATCAACTGATCACAGGTGGAGCCCTCACCTGCAACTCAACATTGAATTAATAAACATTGGTAGTGAGAGTAATGTATTGTGCACCTTCCTCTTCTCCTTTAACCAACTCAAAATAAACAAAACAGTAAATAAGAGAACAAGCACATTACTTCATGACACATTTAAACATTTGATCGTTTGCCTATGTCTGTTTTATGTTGGGTCTGCAAATGAGCCTTTGGTTATATGGGCCATGGACATGGCATCGGTTATAAATAGATTTCTAAATATATAAACAAGGGCTCTTTGAGGTTCCTTCCACAGGTTCTCAGTTAAAAAAAAATCATTGGAATGTATATATAACAATCCTGATATTAAAAATGTTATTTATAATAATGATAATATATAATTATAATAATAATATATAACTGTGATAATCATCATTACTGTTACTTTGCATTATACAATACAGGGTTGGATGCCATTATCTAAATACTGTGTGAATGTAATCTAATGAATGCTTCAAACCCTACATTCTTTGTGGCATGAGTAGGATTTTGATCCAAATATAAGTTTTACTTTGAAATCCACATCTTTTGATTTCCGCTTCTTCACACATCATTATATTTCTGATATTACACATGCGCAATTTCACTTTTTCTCCACTGAAATCCGCCAGTTGAAGAGCGATGAACTTAAGTTTGGCTTTAGAATCAGTTTTAACCTCTTTAGGTTGTACAGCTATTAGTTAATTAAAGAACACATGCGTGTGTATGTGCGCATGCGTGTGTATGTGCGCGCACTTTCCCCTGATGAAACCAGCAGTTGGTGAAAACCACTATCATCTATATCTGCCTCCATTGGCCCTTCACAACAAAAGCCTCCTGACCCAGCACACTCCCCATGGCAGATGTCCTCCCCTCTCCTCCTCCTCCTGTCACCCCAACACACACACACACACACACACACACACACACACACACACACACACACACACACACACACACACACACACACACACACGTTCCTAACAAAGACTGGGTTGGAGGGGGTGGAGGTGGGGGGTAGGTGTATAGGGCAGGGCTTTCTCTCTCTCTCTCCAATCATTTCCTACTAATTAATGTAAAGCCCCCCAGTGCCTGGTCCTGGTCCTCCATCAGCTGCACAGGGGGACGTTGAGACCAGATCAATCACAGAGCTTCCTGGTAGACATCAGGGTTGTGTTTGTCTGATCCATGGCTGACAGATGCACACTGCACTTTAATCACCTCTACGTGAAATAATCTGCCATAATTAGCCAGGACCTCAGCGGAGGCCCCCCACCCCACCACACCACACCCCACCACCCCAGTCAGTGTCAGTGTCAGTGTCAGTGTCAGAGCGAGGGACCATGAGATGGAGAAAGTCCAAAAAGGAGATGATTGCTTCAACACAGAGAATTTCCAAAAGGATGGTAGCAGACCATGCAGGAACGATCCGGAAGAAAAACTTTTTTTTTTGCAACATTTAGCAACAAACCACGTTTAAAAAACACATGTGAATGTTTAATGTTACTTTTGACCAGATTTTCAGCAATATTAGTGAAATTTGTGATATTTTTTTCCCTTGTAAAAGTATGTCAATGTTAAATCTAAATGTTACACCTAAATCTAAATGTTGAATAGTAAATATAAATCTAATTGTTAAATCTAAATCTTAAATCTCAACCTAAATCTTAAATCCAAATGTTGAATATTATATCTAAATGTTGAATATCAAATCTAAATCTTAAATCTTAATCTAAATCTTAAATGTTAAACATTTAGACCATGCAGGAACGTTCCAGAAGCCACGTGAGCACCATCACGTTGGCGCCCGCCGTGCGTCTCATGTAAAGTTTCTACATTTCTAAAGCTTTGGGTGAAACAGGCTGAAGTCCAGGATACAGGGACGTAAAAAGCACTCTTCACTTTCACTGGCATTTCTGCAGAAAGCAGCTTAGCCTGCAGTCTGTTTCTGCATTAGTCAGCTCTATTGTGGCCACTCGGCCATCAAGAGCAAGAGGATGCACACACACACACACACACACACACACACACACTAGAGCCTTCAGCAATGAATCACAGAGGCAGACACAAGCAGAAGATTTGTCCCAAACTTCAGAGATAAAGGACAGACATGTCTTTCACATCAGAAACATCAGCATTGTGGAACATCTCATTCATCAGAGAATCACAGAAAGGTCACTATGGGCTCATTGAATATATTTTCCATCAGCTGAGAAGAAGTGATGAGGCTCCATATTTCATATTTCAGCATGAGAACCAACGACTGTACGCTAATTTTGTGTCTGTGTGCAGGCGTCACTAATGGATCCTCGCCAACAAACTGCATTTCTTTTGCAGATCTATTTTCACCCATTTCATTTCCGCTCACATTCATTATGTGACATCAATAGCTGACATAAAGGCATTCAGGAAGCATTCCTAACCTCTGAGGCACACACACACACACACGCACACACACACACGCACACACACACACGCACACACACACACACACACACACGCACACACACACACACACACACACACAGACACACACACACGTACACACACAGATGCACACACACACACACACACACACACACACACACACACACACACACACACACACACACACAGTGAGTCACCGAACAGGTTCATCACACATGGTTTTTCTTCATTCTTCTTCATTCTTCACTGTGATGACACTGATTGATTTCCTCACTGTATGATAATACGTCACTTGGCACACAAAGCTAATTTGATTACTTTTCACCAGTGTAACATTTACTTTAGATCAGGAGTCTCGTTGTTATCGTGCCCTCAGGTGTTGTAGAAGTGCACAAAGTCATTTATTTAATTACAGAATAAGACCAGCACTGTTGGGTTGGTCTAATTCTTGGTTCACACAGCTAGCTAACCTTATCTACCAACGAACAGACTGCAGCCACATGTAAAAGACAAACTTTAGATTAAGAGTTTGGCTTTATTTATCAACAAAAAGTACGGAAGCGGATCAGGGCCAATGTTGATGGAGAAATGTTTTTTTTTGTGCAAATCAAGAATAAAGTTAAAATATCAAGATTAAAGTTGAAATTCAACTCAAATATTGTGATAAAAGTTGAAGGTTTGCTAATAAAGTAAAATCTACGAAAACTGACGAGGGCCAATTCACCATGACAACAAACAGCAGATTATATATATATATACTTGAATTCATATAAAAATATGAATTCTCTTTTAGCTCATGAACATGGCGTTGTAATCTCTTTAAAGAGAAATTGACAAAATCTTAATGTGTTCAGAAGGAAAAACCAGTGAAGTTTGGAAGAGGAGGAGCATTCGGTCATTCTGTGGCTATTAAGGAGCTACAGAAACACATTAGGACCAGTTTGGATGGAGACTGTGTTCATATATGGTGAATTGGCCTTACCCCAACCCCTCTCCACCCATTTCTGCCACTTTTAAGCCAATATTGACACTTAAAACCCTTTTCATCACTTTTTTTTTGGCCATATTTGGCCACTCGAATGGCAACTTTTAACCAATTTTTTGGTTTTTAAAATCCCATTTCACCACCTTTTCCAACATTTTTGGTCACATTTAACCCATTTTTAACCCAAAAATCTGAAGGTTAGGTTAGGTTAAGTTAGGTTATTAAGGTTAGGTTAGGTTATTAATGTTAGGTTAGGTTAGGTTAGGTTAGGTTAGGTTAGGTTAGGTTATTAAGGTTAGGTTAGGTTTTTAATGTTTGGTTAGGTTAGGTTAGGTTAGGTTAGGTTAGGTTTGGTTAGGTTAGGTTAGGTTAGGTTATTAGGATTAGGTTAGGTTATTAAGGTTAGATTAGGTTATTAAGGTTAGATTAGGTTATTAAGGTTAGGTTTGGCTAGGTTACTATGGGCTATTTCGACTGTTATTGGCTCTATAATTTCATTAATATATATAAAAGTTCTGCTAGTGACTCATTGTTGGAAGGTGATGTTAGTTCAGAATCTCAGTTTTGTTATCATAAGGTATATTTATGTAAATGTTGATTAGTGATCTTTGTGTAACTGTTGGTGAACATTAGGAGAAGTGAGTTTACGTCTCTAATTGCTGGCGCATGGCTTGAGACGTAAACATAGCTTTTCTGGAAGAACAAATCATTGGTAATTAAGTGGGAATGCAGTGATACGCGTGCAGTTCAACAGTCATTATTAAACTGCTCATTTAGAGAAGTGTTTTGTAAACCCATTATAGGACTGCAATTAAATGGGCAAAGACTACAATTACTAACGGCGCTCTCACTGTGCACTCGTACATTAGATTCATTTTTCCAGTTTATCAGTCAACGACAGTTTGTTGTACTTTTTAACTTCTTCTAATAAAAGAATGTTAGAGAAAACTACTCGTTGTGATGTATTTTTTAATAATTAGTAAAACATGTATTTGATTAAAACAGTGATCAGTTAGAATACTGCACACGTATTAATCCTAATAATAATAATATGGATCATTCATTTTGGTTTTCTAATGCAAAGTAAAATAAGATTAAATAACAATACTAATAATAAAAACAAGTATTGATGCAGAGGTAAATTATCACATTAAATATAAATAAATATTGTATTTACTGTTACTCTAATACGTTGTGCTGCATTTATGTTTGCAAAATGTAATCTTTAATAATCTTTAATAACAAATTAAAACATAATTAAAGTGACTCAGTCATAAAACCTGAAAACCAAACCAAAGCCATTGGGTCTTTTGTGAAAGGCTGCCATCTGGTGGTGGTTTGCAGAATGCAGCTATTTTAAAATTAAAATAAACCAGAGGTTTCCAACCATTTTCTGGTCGTGACCCCATTTTTTAAATGACAAACTTGTTTGTTATAGTGTGTTGCAAATTTTATTTAAACTAGATTTATACTTGAAAAGGTTTAAGTATAGAATACAGTTGTTTGATATTGTGTTAATTTTTTTAAAAGATATAAATATATAATTCAGTTTTTTTTAAAAACCAATTTACCAAATCTAAATGTTAAATCTAATTTTCAAATCAAAATCTAAATGTTAATTATTAAATCAAAATTTGGAATATAAATCTTGTTAAACGTTAAATCTAAATGTTAAATGTAAATCCTAAATGTTAAACATTAAATCTAAATGTTAAATATAAATTTTAAATCTAAATGTTTAATGTAATTCTCAAATGTTTAACATTAAATCAAAATTTTGAATCTAAATGTTAAATGTAAATATTAAATGTTAAACATTAAATCTAAATCGAAATGTTAAATGTAAATCCTAAATGTTAAACATTAAATCTAAATGTTAAATATAAATTTTAAATCTAAATGTTAAATTTAATTCTCAAATGTTTAACATTAAATCCAAATTTTAAATGTAAATCTTAAATTGAAATTTCAAATCTAAATGTTAAACAATTAGATTTAGATTTAACATTGACATTATATTTTCACAAAACAAAGTTTTAATTCTAATTTCTAATTTGCCAAATCTAAATGTTAAATCTAATTTTCAAATCTAAATGTTAAATATTAAATCTAAATTTAAATGTTAAATCCAAATATTAAAAGTAAATCTTAAATGTTAAACATTAAATCTAAATTTAAATGTTAAATTCAAATGTTAAAAGTAAATCTTAAATGTTAAACATTTAGATTTAGGTTTAACATTTAGATTTAACATTGACATTTTTTTTTTCTTGAGAATCTACAATTTGTTGCTAAATGTTGCTAAAAGTTGCTGTTTATTTTAGAATGGTTAGCTTTACAATCTTGGTCCCAAACTCTAAGAGATCTTTGTCCCGCTTTTGTTGAGATAAAGTTCACAGTAGTGAGTGTTTTTTTTAGTCCTAATCTCGGTTTAGTTTAGTTACCTATCACAGTGACGTCACGTTCTGCTGCACAGCCTGATGAGCTGCATTCTTCATTCTTCACCGTAGCTCCTCCCCGCGGACTGTCAGGTGAAACCGAGGGAAGTAAACGGTGAGTGTTTTTATAATTCATCTCTGAGCTTTAAAATCTTTCAAAAGGGACTGAGACAAACTTTAAAACTCTGAATTTAAACATTTTAATCTGTAACTTTGTTTAACACATTCAGTGGTGACGAATCTCCTGATTTTATCAAACTAATCTTGATTTATTGCACTGTTAAGGCTTATTTTAATACTTCTGTTATTCAAATATAAGAAAAGACTAGATTGAGTAGTGAGTTACTTTTATTTTAATACAATTTGGGTCCAAAAAAGAATAATTTCTGATTACTGTGCACATTTCAAACAGGTGTAATGTGTAAAAAATCCAGTGGATAGTTATAGGATACAGTGACGTATGGAGTAAAAACTTAAAAAAAGAAAAAAGTAAAGAAAGAAAGAAAAAAGGGGGGCTTGTACAGATGTGTGGCTGCTGTTAAAATGAACATACAATAATAATAAATGGTGAAGTGAGGTTTTGTGAATGGAGCTGAAACTGAAATCCAGTAAACAGAGTTGGAGGTATTTGTGGGAGGAGTCACAGACTTCCAAGAATGTTGACGTGTTCTGCTGCATTCCTGCACACACACACGCACACGCACAAGTCTTCGTCTTCAGATTAATATGTAATTTAGTTTTAGTCAAACTTTTGTCATAAGGACAATTTCAGTTATAGTCTAGTTTTAGTCAAATGAATAACTACATTAAGATTTTAGTCGACTAAAATAGAACTTTTAAGGGGCCAGTTGTTGATCAAAATGATCCAGATTTGAAAATCCCATTTTTTTGCTATTCAGGATCAGGTAATTCGTCTTTAATTTTACGCCGGTTTTTCAAAGCAACATTGACTGGATCACCCTGATCCAGATACACAGTTTTCCAGATGACCACATCTGTAATACCAGTGCTCTAATTGGGACAACATATCCCAATGTGGGCTACCAGCGATGTTAAGAACAACAGGAAGAAGAGCCAACACTGTAAGTGTTTATTAATCTGAGACAAAAGACAAAAATAACATAAATATCCACTTCCATTCAAAATTTCTGAGCAACAACAAATACAAAACACATATACAATAGCAAATACATTATGGATATTGTGCAAACATCTGTAAAAAAGGCTAAATGTACATAAAGAATGTTCAGAGTTCTTCTTCATCTGAGGAGGAGAGACAAGCTTTTTCAAGCCTTGCTTTTAAGAGGCCCATCAGAAGTTTTGCTTTTTTTTTGCTGCAATGTATTATTGACCAATATTAAAGTTGCCTTCGACTGCTGCACTTAATGTTACCATATCCAAACGTAGCGCTCAATATTAAACTTAACCACTGACATAAAACACACATTTGATGCTTGTCGACGTTGATTGGTGCAAAACATGTGTAAAAACCCTTTGGAGCTGATTCACTAAAGATTTAGGGGTATTAAAACGTGTGCAAACGTCACTCCACACGTTAATAAGGAGTACAAACCCTATTGAATCAGGACTGTGCATGTTCAGCACGTCACAATACGCCCACAATCCATTTAGCGCGTTTCCCTCTGATGAATATGTAAAGTAGGCGGATCTCTTGAGGGGCGCAAAAAAAATGGGAGGAGGAAATGCAAATAAATTAATGCAGTGGACGCAATGCAATTCATCAAATATGGAACTACTTGTGGTGACTGTTTCTGCGCCGAAAATAGGACAACCCACATTCAGGCGCAAACTCACACACAGAGATCAAAGCTGCTCTGAATGTTCAGTCAAAACACAGTGGAGATGGAAAAACGGCTCCAGTTAACCTTTTTAGTATAAGAAAATAATAATAATGTTTTGACCGTCAAAGTCTTTAGTTACGCACCTGTTTTACCATCCTTTATTTCAGATTTTAGTGAATCCGCCCCTTTGTGCTGAACCTAAAGTCTGTTTGTCCCTCTGTTGTTTCATGCTCAGGTTCTCTGAGACCTTCAGGACCAGGAGGTGCAGCAGCGTGGGAGCCATGGAGCTGAAGGTGTGGGTGGAGGGCATAGCCAGAGTGATTTCTGGACTCACAATGAGCACTTCCTGTCAAGATGTGGTCATCGCTTTGGCCCAGTCCATCGGTAGGTCTGTCACACTCACCATCAGCCACTGCCGGTCCTAAAGACATTTGGTGCCCTAGATCAGTGGTTCTCAACCCGCAACCTCCAAAATAAAGGTCCCATAGAGCGGGGACCCCCACTGTAGCTGAAGGTGGTTGAACTCAGACATGAACATTGAAGAACAGTCATGTGGAGACAGGACCATAAGGGGGAATAAAGGGGAGATATTTTTGGGGTCCATCTATAAAGTCAGTAAAATGATGGTCCTTTGTTCTATGAATCTGTGATAACCACATTTATTTATTCATCTGAATAATATCCACTATTATCCAGGAAGTTTATTATTATTTGTGCCATAGTATATAGTCATCTTAAAGATGTATATCCTTGTTTAAATCAGAAATAAAATGGGTTAAAAGTGACCAAAAATGGTGGAAAAGGTGGAGAAAGTAATTGGTTAAAAGTTGCAAAAGTGACAGAAAAAAGTAGGAACAGTTAGTTTAAACTGGCAAATAATGTGAATGTGGTTACAATGGCAAAAATAAACGAGGTTTAAAATGACAATAATGGGTCAACATATGTAAGATTAGGTGGGGAGAAAAGGGTTTATAAGTGCCGAAAATGTCTTGAAAGCGGAAAAAATGTGCAGAAAAGACATTGAAATTTGATGAGAAGAAGCAGAAATGGGAGTAAAAAAGCATTAAAGTTGCAGAAAAAGGATAAAAAGAAAAATATGACTCAAAAGTATTAATAGTTTATTAAAGGCATCTGGCAAACCCCTCTTAGTGTCTCACGACCACAATTGGGGTTCTGACCCCAAGGTTGAGAATCCCTGCATTAGCCTATACTGCCTCTGCTAAACAGGGTTTTAAACACACAGCTCATGGACATGCTATTCATTTTCTCTGTAAAGTCATTTCTTAGAAGTGTAGCATTCATTGTTTACATAGGCAACTGGCGGCCCGGGGGCCACATGTGGCCCTCAGGCTAATTTTGTGCAGCCCCCAAAAAAAATCCCCAAAAATTGTATTTCAAGAAGTTGGAAGGAATATAAAGCCCTACATAATACACAAAATAACTCCCAAAACACACAAATTACACAAAAAAAATCCAAAAATACACAAAATGACAACAAAGACAGACACAACAACCACTTCAACAAACAACATGACTACAAAAACACAAAAACACTTTACAGAATAGCTCAAAATACACACAAAATTACAACAAGAATACAACATTATGACAAAAACACTCAAAACGTCTCTAAAACACACAAAATGACTACAAATGGACAAAACAAACAACCCTCAAAGGCAAAGAAAAGTAAACCCCCTCACTGTATTAATGCTCACATCAGTCATTATTCTAAATGATGACATTAATATTGTTGATAATTTGGCCCTCAGATCAGACATAAATCACATTTTTGTGGCCCCCACTTTGATAGAAGTTGCCCATCCCTGGTTTCCATGTTTCAGGTCAGACGGGCCGTTATGTGCTGATCCTGAAGGTTCGAGGCACTGAGAGACATCTGGTTCCTGAGGAATGTCCTCTGCAGATCGTGGCCCAGCTGGGTCAGCTTGCTGCGGACGTGCACTTCATCCTACAGAGAACCGGACCCACCCTGGCATCCAGCACCCAGAAACGCTTCCCCCCACCAGCCAGTCCAGAGCCCCTCAGACACAGGCAGCAGCAGAAGTCCCTCTCCTTCAGTCTGGGTCCAGCTTCATCAAACAAAGGCCGGTCCTCCCCCAGAGCTTCTCCTGAACCGCGAGCTTCTCCTGTGGGGTTCCTCCACACCACCACAACCACCTCGTCTAAAGAGGAGGTTTTCAGACAGATTCTGCATCAGCAGAGGAAGCTGCACGACCTGGAGGTGGAGCTCCAAGCCCTGGAGAGAGAAACTGAACTATGGGATCAGAAAGTGTCCACTGCTGTAGGTTCTGATCCTATGATGGACCTGACAAAGGAATTGGAGCAGGCAGAGCTACAGCTGAGGCAGAACGAGGGCGAGTTGATCTACAACCAGCACCTGGATCAGGAGTTCGAGGACGAGTTAGAAAGAGAACGAGGTATTTACTCCAGAGTTGAGGACAATTACATTTTTTTAAATACGTTTAACTCTTCAATTATCCATGTTCAATCACAACTCAGTTATGATGGTGACCAGCACTTTTTCCCAATTACAATTAAAATTGCACTTATTATTTTACCCTGAAAGCAGGAGTGGACTGGGACACCAGTAGAATCCGTTATCAAGTCAGTAATGCTCAACATGTGGTCCTTTATATCTTCATTTTAATTTATTCCATCAGGAAAACCTTTTTTACCTATTTTTCTTTGGCCATTTAGCAACTTCCTTTGTCCCATTATTCCTAATTTTGTCCATTTTTGAAAGTTCTTTTTGACACTTTTATCCAATTCATCTTTTCATGAACTGTTTTTTTTTTTGCCATTTTTCATCCAAATAAGCTACCTTTAGCCCAATAAATATCAGTCATTTCCTTTTTCCCTATATTTTTCTTCTTTTTGTTCCACATTTTTTGCCCTTTTTCACTATTATTGGCCACATTTGGCCCATTTAAGCTGCCCTTTGCCATTACATACCACCTGTTTTCTCCTGGGGTTTTTTGGCACTCTTGAATGTTTTTGCCCATTTTGGTCACTTTTCTTCCCACATTTTTAACCATTTTTTGCCACCTGTTACTCATTTTTTGTCACCTCACTGACCATGTCTGCCTCCACTCGCTCGTAATTAATTACCAATGACACGATTACAATTATAATTGACCCTGACCCTGACTTACTCTCAATCATCTCCGCTCTCATCCACAGAAATGAAAAGGCGTCTAAATGAGATCCACTCGTCTATAGACAACCAGAATCATGAGATCCAGGCGACCCAGACTCGTTCTGCACGCCTGGAGCAGCAGATTGAAGCCAGAGTCCAGAGCCAGTGGGCCCCTGAGGAGGCCCAGCAGACAGACGAGGCCCTGAGGCCCCTGAAGCAGGAACTGGTCCATCGCCTACAGTTAGCGGAGCAACTGGATATGGAGCTATGGGACGCCCACAAGGAGCTGCACGCTGCAGAGGAAAGGGTAAAGGTATAAGATATCAGACACTCAGCTGCTCCCATTGATTCATAGCAGACATGGGCAACTGGTGGCCCGGGGGCTACATACGGCCCATGGTCTAATTTTGGCACTCGAAAAAAATGCACAAAATGACTCCAAAAACAAACAAAGTAATTGGAAAATACACAAAAGAGTCATTCAAATATAAAAAATGATTCAAAAAAACACACAAATGACAGAATAAGACACAAAATGATGGAAAAATACACAAAGGGGCCACTAAAACATACAGGAAAAGACTAAAAAAACACACAAAATGACACAAAATGAAATAAAAATACATGAAGGGGCCATTAAAACTTACAAAATGACTAAAAAAAAAAAAATACAAAATGACTACTAAAACATACAAAATGATTCAAAAAACACAAAAAGAAACAACAATGCTGTAAATGATGCCAAAAAGTCATAAAATGACAGAGTAAGACAAAAAAAGAACAGAAAAATGCACAAAAGGATGAAGAAAAAAAAAAAAAATACAACAAAAATGCTGTAAATTATGCCAAAGAATAATACAAAAAAGGATTTGAAAAATAAACAAAATGACTGAGACTGAGAGAAAACTATATACAAGATTACAACAAATGACACAAAACAACAGAAATACAATATAATGAAACAAAATGTCTCCAAAAATGCACAAACCCTTTGTTCTTTCCTGTATTAATGCTGACATTCTTCATTATTTTGAATGCTGACATGAATGTTAATAATATTGTGGCCCTCAGAACAGAGACAATCACATTTTTGTTTCCCCCACATGATAAAAGTCTGATTTACAGTCAAACCAAAGAGCTGAGAGTAAACATCAGCAGCAGAAAGTAAAATATGAATCATTCAAATCCTTAATTGAATTAATAATTAGCGTTAAATAAATGTCACTTATTAAGGGGCTAAGTCAGTGTCTAATCCTCTGGCTAGAGCCGTGTGCATCTCATCAAAAATTAATATCAAAACTCATTACAGCAGGTTTTCATTAGCCGTGACACAGAGGAGGTCTGTGCACTTCATTAGAGCTGATTTTATTTACTCACCGACTCATTATGAGACTCGTCCATCACACGGAGACAAGATCAGACTGTGGTACACTGTTGTGTTGTGTGTTGTAGGACAGATCAGAGACAATAGAAGAGCTGAACAAAGAGCTGCGTCAGTGCAAACTGCAGCACTTCATCCAGCAGACGGGCATCACCCCACAAAGTGACCCCACAAACCCCCTTTACCTCAGCAACGCAGGGATCAAGGAGTGACCATGGGCGACGCCCCACCACAGGTCAGCAACACACTGTGGGACATAGATCACATCTAAGCAAAGACACAAAAACACACAAAATGAAAGAAAAATACATAAAAAAGGACTTAAAGATGACAGAAAAACATACAAAGTAGACCAAATGACTCCAAAACAACAACAAATTATTCCAAATGTTTTCAAAATCACTGAAAACAACAAAAATATGCAAAACAAATAAAAAACAAACAAAACAATAAAATATTTAAAAATGCAGAAAGAAGCTGTCCTACAAATCTCGATAACAACTTGCTAAGTTAAGCTTGGTGATTTCAGCCTGGCTACGTGTGCACTCTAGTGACAGAGGAGGAGATTATAACGTCAGACCAATCACAATCACAGAGAAACTGTGGAAAGCAATTTTTGTCACAATTGAGGAATAATTCTTTAAAAATAATAAAAAATTAAAATCTATAATTCAGACCAAAAACAACACTGTTGCAGCAGTAAAAGCAGGAATTGATTAGTGTTGATGATTAAATTTGTGAGATTATAGATGGAGAATAAACAGACACTGATTATTTTCACTTTCACTTTTACCTTGTCTGTGTCTCTGATGCTGCGTTCATATAGATCAGCCTACATCATAAAGTGGAATATATTTATATTTTATATTATCTACAAAGCGCCCGATGCACGCAGCCTTTATCAGCTGACCTATTTTATTTATTTTAGTTTATCAGTCCATCAGATATAAATCTCTATATTTCCTATAGGATGTCATCGGTAAATGAAAGGATTGCATCGATGTCAAAATATTCTCTCTCTCCCGTCAGCGTCACATCACATCCACACAGTGACGTGTTCACACTGATCTTCCTTTGATTGGTCAGGAGGCGGGACTTTAGTACTCACTCAGATCTTATCCAAAACAAAACCTGGTCCCGACCAGGCTAGTCGTTCAGCCTAAGTTACTATGGTGATTTAGCTCCATAAGACATTATCCAGCTTCGTAGGACAGCACACACTGATTAAATCCTGGAAGTTAGCGCAATAAGAGGTAATCTAGCTTTGTAGCATACCCCCAAAATTATTTAAAAAAAACCCCCAAAACAACTACAAAAATACACAAAATGACTCCAAAATTCCTCAAAATACCAACACAATATAAAAAATGTTTTCAAAAACACTGAAAACAACAAAAAATATGCAAAACTGCTCCAAAAAACACAAAACAATAACGAAAATACGCAAAATGATTCTAAAAACCCTCAAAAAACAACAACAAAAATACACAAAAGAGCCACTAAATATTTAAAATTATTTCAAAAAAACTTATAACAACAAGATTACACAAAAGGAATCCAAAAGCACACAAAATACTGACACAATATAAAAATTTTTTTCAAAAACACTGAAAACAACAAAAATATGCAAAACTGCTCCAAAAAACACAAAAGGATTTCAATAACACTCAAAACAACAACAAAAATACACAAAATGACTACAAAAACCCCATAAAACAACAACAAAAATACACAAAAGGTCTCAAAAACCCCACAAAATAACAACAAAATAATAAAAATGTTTTCAGAAACACTGAAGACAACAATAATGAACAAAACGGCTCCAAAAAAACCACACAAAACAACAACAAAAGGACTTTTAACACACAAAACAACCAGAAGAATAATTATTTCCAGTATTAATGCTCAGGTGTCTCATTATTCTAAATGCTGACATGAATGTTGATAAGGTGGAGCTTGGATCAGATACAGTCACACTTTTTGTGGCCCTCGCTGTGATAAAATATTTATTTTAGAAGAAATACAGAAGCTTATTAAATATTTTTTAGTTGTAATCACAGAAACACAGACATATGTTAACAGAGCTCTATTTCTGTTTGTTGCAGGTTGAAGTTCTCCAAAATCCTGAAGCTCCCAAACTACATTAGTGTGTGTGTGTGTGTGTGTGTGTGTGTGTGTGTGTGTGTGTGCGTGCGTGTGTGTGTGTCTGAGCTGATCACTGCCAAAATAAACACTTTTTTTTGTGTTTCCAATAAAACATCTGGTTTGTGTGATGCTTTTCTCTAACACTGACACACACTGAGTGAGAACCATAGATATTTATCATAAAGGCCTTTATTATAGATATCTATGGTGAGCACACCCTTTTTATGTTCAACCAATGCAGTTCACAACTTCTCCATCAGAGGGTGAGATATGTTCCAATCTTCACCGACACTATTGTCATGAGCTTTGGGTAATTACCAAAAGAATGAGATTGTAAGAATAGCACATCTGTGCTAATAAGTCTAATAGATAGGATGAGGAGCTCAGAGTAGAGCCCCTGTACCCAATTTTGTGTCAGTTTATCCTTTTCCATTTTGTTTCATGGGTTTTCCCAAACCAGACGTCGACTGTCTTTTAAGCTTCTCCAAATTATGTCAAACATGCTGTTGTTAATTATTGCATGCACTCATACTGTATCATACTTCGCGCAAGAATTTAAATTTCCCTCATTTTTCCCGCCAGTTTAAAGAAAAATTGCGTGCAAATGCAGGATATTGTCCCAAAGCATGCACATGTGAGGGTACATTCCCTGTTATACTGCAATTTGTGCTTCATTTTAACAATATGATTAACCCGGAGTCTTAACCTTAAAATAAAACTAATCTATGTTTTGGTTAGAAAGAAAGAATCAACCTCGGATTAAGTATATGAATTACAGTGTCTGTGATTTTTAAGAGCTGTTTAAATGTGAGAGCAGTGAGGTTAACACAACACATATAATAAAATATGTGTTCATACTATATAGAAAATGAAGATTTGTAACAATAGTCTGCAAACCGTGTGAATCCAATAATGAATGAAATACTCAATGTCTCAAAATGACACAATTTTAGTGAATGAGAAACAATTTATCATGACTGTTATTATTTGTTGGGGTAATGATGGCCAAGTGAGGAGGTAACTTGAACCCTTATTTAAGCAGGAATCTTCCGTTGGGATTAAAATCCTCTTTTTTCCAGGCAGTGATCAATGAAAACAAACACACTGAGACCATCAATAACAGTTGACAGTGAAAACAAATTGAAAATCAATAACTTCCATGTGTTTTTCTCTATATAATGACCTTTAAATATATAAATGTTATATAAACCTGTTTGTTGGTTGCGTTAAATCCTCTGTGAGGTTCTGTGTGTTTTATGAACACAATGCCGTGATACTAAAGTGATCAATAACAGTAAAATAAGAGAAATATATTATTCCCATTTTAATGCAAACAATGTTGTTTTGTTTGCTTTACGTCCTCAGAGGAGTTAAAGCTGCTCTAGAGGTTACATCACCCGCCTCAAGTTAAAAAGATCAGCTCTAATCCAATCAGGAGGCCGTACAGTTCCCTCATAAATATAAAGCCTATCAATTAAATTCAATTTAACTTTATTTGAAAAGCGCAATTTACAACAAAGTCATCTCGATGCGCTTATCAAAATATAAAATTCATAATAAGAAAGAAAAACCCAACAAGATCCACATGAACAAGAATTTAGCGACAGTGGGAAGAAACAACTTCCTTTTAACAGGAAGAAATCTCTGTTAGAACCAGGTTCAGAGGTGGCAGCCATCTGCGTGGACTGGTTGGGGTTAGTGGACAGAAGGACCAACAGAACAGGATAGAGAGATAGAACATCAGAGTGTCCCAGACTAGTTGAGCTGTGAACCACAGATCAGGAAGTGACATCATCAGCTTCACGACACCTGAAACAGAGCAGAGAGAGAAGGACGAGGAGAAGGCACTGACTGCAGAAAAACATGATACATTATTATCAAGTCAGCCTGTGTTGGCCTTGGGCCTCATTCCCAGTGGCCTCGTCAGCACTTATTATAAAGATGACCAATCTCTTCCTGTGTATTGGTAAGCTAACAGCGACTTTAAGGTCTGTAAATGTGACCGTTCACATGTCTGTTCTAGTGGTTATGTTATGTTATGATTCAGTCCTGTTTATGTGGGCTGTAAATCATAACCAGCTACATCAGTGTTTGAATCTCTTCCCGTTTATTGAACAAGTACCGTTTACAGACGAGCCCATGTCTGCTCTAGTGATTAGATTATGTTATTATTTAGTCCTGTGTCCTATCAGTGTAAATGGACAGCGTAAATATATGCATAATGATTAAAGTCAAAAGCAAAAATACATCCATTCATTGGTGGAGATCAGAGAACCTGGAGCCAGATTGAAGTAGGACTTTTAGTGGTTACAGATGGTGTGAAATTTTGGAAATATATGATACTGAGTGACAATAAATCTTGTTTTAAATACAAAAATCTGTAGTCTGCCTAAAAAACCCCAGGGATTTATATTAAATATAAAACCAATTCTCAATAGGGAAGGCTACAAAAGCATAAATAATTGAACTAATGTATGGACATCTACTAAAGCAAGTTTGGTAATAACAATAATAATAAACAATAGGCCAAAGATGCACATGTTTTTTGTTTTATTACTACAGAACATGAGGGAGAAATGTTTCCTCGTACACTGAACTTATACCATGGTGCATGTGTTCACTTTTTTGAATGCGTAGCAGCTAATGATATAAATGTATACTGAAGTAAAGTGTAACTGTTTTGCTAAAGAGTAACTAAACCCTGAGGTTTTGGCTGGAAATTCAAAGAAATGCCTTGATTATGGGCGGGGCTCTTGGAGCATTTAAGACACGCCCAGTCTGTGCAATAAAAACTCTAAAGAACAATCTATGCTATGCTAGCTAGAAACTAAATACTCACTATAGCTCTCTGTTCAAAATGATCTCAGTCCAACCTATTTACGCCACAGCAAAAATGAACAAACAAACAACAGAAACACACAAAAATGACTCCAAAAAACATACATTTTACAGGAAAAATACACAACAGGACAACAGAAATGTACAAAATGCAATCATAACAAGCAAGAGAACAACAAACACACACAGAGTGACAGAAAACCACACAAACTGACCATAAAAAATATTTGTTAATTCCTGTGTTAATGTTTATATTGGTCTTTATTCTAAATGGAAGCTGGGAGGAGAAGAAAAATAATAATATTACATTTCCAGCCCAGAGGAACAATCAGGATTATTGTTGTTGGGAAGGTTCTCCACCCACTTTCACTGTTTGCCTAATCTGGAGTAAAGTGATTTAACTGTAATGATCTAATCCATTTGTAAGTCAATCTAATCTTGTGTAAAGTAATCCAGATGGATCTAATCTCTGGAATAGATTTGAGAGAACAGCCTCTCAGCTGGCACACGTTCACAGTCGACCTAAGCTACTTCTTCTACTTCTTCCTCTTGTAGATTTAACATTTAGATTTAACATTTAGATATACATTTACCATTAAGATTTATAATTAACATTTGGATAAATGTTGAATGTAAATGGGGTGAAAATAAATATTAAGTTAATATGCAAATTGCTCACTGGAAGTACCAAAATAAAAGCTCATTCCGGTAAATTTGCACATTAGCTAAAGATTTAGTTTCATCTGTGACTTTTAAATTTAAAATTCAGATTTAGATTGAACATTTAACATTTAGATTTACATTAAACATTTAGATTTAACATTTAGATTTAGATTTAACATTTACATTTACATTTACATTTACATTTAACATTTAGATAAATGTTGAATCTAAATGTCACGGGTGAAAATTAATATTAATCTAATAGGCAAATTGCTCACCGGATTTAAAAATTTAGAAAAATTTGAAATTTAGATTTAGATTGAACATTTAACAATTAGACTCAAATTTAGATTTAGATTGAACATTTACATTTACTATTTAGCATTAATCAATTAGATTTAGATTTAACATTTACATTTAACATTTACATTTAACATTTACATTTAACATTTACATTTAACATTTACATTTAACATTTACATTTAAATTCATCATTTAGATTTAACATTTAGATTTAACATTGACATTATATTTTTAAGAGACAAGAAATATCACAAATTTCACAAATATTGCTGTAAAGATAAAACAATTATTTACAGACTTCACAGTCACTGCCCCATATCCTTAAAGATAAAATAGCTGTGAAATAATTCTAATACCACAATATTAATAAAATATGATCATAATAATATAAATAAGAACACTATGTTCAGTGTTCTTCTTTCTACTTAGGTTCATTCTCAGTGCTGGGAACTATCTTTGTTCACTTTCCATAACAGTGATGATCAACTGACCAAAGAGCTCCCCAAATAGTTGTTGAGTCAGCACAAATAGAAGTAAAGTATATGAGCTGTTGTTGTGCTGGGGACGCGATGTTCTCAAATCTCTGTCAGATTATCCGTTAAAATCCCACCTCACACATACACAATCATCAGCTCTGTGTGTGTGTGTGTGTGTGTGTGTGTGTGTGTGTGTTTAACAGGTATATAAAGACCCTCAGAGAGCTGTAGGACACAGAGCTAAAGAGACAGCAGAAAGAAAGAGAACTCTCTTTGTTTTGCTTTGCTTTTTTTGCTCTTCGCTGACTTTAAACCAACCACCGAAACTACACAGGTGAGTCCTAGGATCACCATCATCATCATCATCATCATCACCATCATCATCATCATCATCACCATCACCATCGTCATCATCATCACTTTTATCCTTAGTATCACATATTCAGACTTGCTGAGGTTTTCACGTCTGAGTTACTTTTCTTTACTTTTTTACGTAACGTGATCTATTCTTACAGTAAGAAAACTTTATATTCAAAACCCTGGAGATAATTTTACAGTTAGACAAACCATGTCATTACACTTAAAAGATAACTCGTGTTAGTCTTTCTTTTGTATCTGCAAACAGTTTTAATTTATTGTATCCACAGTTGATTTTATTTCCACAGATTAGCTTAGACTTAGCTTTACAGTTGGTGACCAATTTAACATTTAGATTTAGATTTAACATTTAGATTTAGATTTAACATTTAGATTTAGATTTAACATTCAAATTTACATTTAATGTTTATTATTAGATTTAACTTTTACATTTAGATTTCAATTTAACAGTTAGATTTACATTAAACATTTAGATTTATATTTACATTTTACATTTGGATTTAACATTTACATATATTTTTCATGTTAACAAATTTTTAACAATGATAAAGAACATGCAGTTTACATTAATTTAAGTTAAATGTGAAGGAAGTGAGCTAAATGTTCAGAAAATATCAGCTATGAAACAGTGACCCAGGTTTTACATTTAGCACCCCTAGACTAACGTCCCCTTCCTCTGTCTACAGAGATGGATGCAGCAGCTACCAAGGGTAACAAGGCCGCTCCACCCAAGTTCAAGCAGAAGGAGACCCGGCAGTTCAAGAGCAAGGCTCCCAAGGCGGGGCAGAAAGGGTGAGATACTGTACACTAACGAACTACACAATCTGCAGGGAGTGAAGATCTAAACCCAAATATCTGTGTTTTTTCTCAGGTTTGATGACGTTCCCGGGATGGACGGACTTGGAGGTATTTTTCCAAACTAAGACACAACAGAGAGTTGGAGTTGAAGTTGATCCAGAGTGACCAGGGTTGGGCTCAATTATAACTGTAGTTGCATAATTGATATTTAATTACAGTTATGACGTAATTGCAATAGTAATCATAATTGAAAAAATCTGTTGCTGTTTTAATCATAATTGAATTGAGTTCAGATAAGTTACTTAGTAATTGTAACTGGCATTAAAATTCTATTAATCTACAATTTAATTAAATGCAAAACTGGTGAAAATGTTACAGTTCTATGTCTTACACGTACGTAATATTCTTAAATTATCAACTTTTCCCACAACTGTCAGTTCTCTTGAGAATCATTTTATTATTAATATATATATATATAAATCTAGGGGTATACTGAGAAAAAAGGCTCAGACTCCCAAACCAATAACATTAATACCAATATTTTTCATTGATGAGAAAGTCTAACAAGGTTAGGAAGAGATTAAAAACAAAATAAATGATAGATAATATATATTTTGTGTATTTTACGGTTGCTTTAAGACATGGGTCAAACTGATCCGTTATCATAAGAGATGCTAACATAAAGCTAACACAAGAGGAAGGTTTTTATGGGCTTATTTATCAAAGTCTCAGTAATTGATTTCATTTAAATTTTAGTAAATGAAAACATAATTGTAATTACTTTCAAAATGTAATTGACCCCAACCCTGAGACTGACACAGATTTGTTGTTCTTTCTCACAGATGCCAACGTGGTCTGTCCCTGGGACGCGTTCGGGGACATGGAGCTGAGTGACCTGGCCCAGTTTGGACTGGTTTGATCCAAACATCCACTGGTGTTTATTAATGGAGGCTGCAACCATGCAGCTTTTCTCTCTGGGTTCTTCTCTGGAACGTGGAGACGACTTGTTCCACCAGAGAACATCCAGATCCGTCCTTCACGGAGAGGCCAGCGATGGTCGGGGCTCTCCACCACCCACAGGGAACTTGAAGAAGATCTCAGATGTAGAGCTTTGAGCTTTCCTCAGACTCTAGTTGGTCTGTTTAGGGATTTGTAATCAAGTGCAGCCCAGCACCGCAGTAAAAGTGTCACACACTGTACGCATGCTTGGAATTCACTGTTTGTATTAAAGAGGAGAGTTATTTATCTTTTATTTATCAGTGCATCCAACCATTCATCCATCCATCCATCCATCCATCATACCACTCATGCACTCAGTCACAAATAATGCTGTAAATATTACAATAAAAATATATTTTACTGTATTTTGTCTCATCTCTTTTCTTTCTTGATGATATTTTTTTGTGCAACACTATTATTTAAGTGCTTTTGTGGTTGTTTAATCAAATGTATACAATAAACATAAACATGCATCTCACTTACAGTCACTGACTGAAAATGGTTTATTTCAACTCAGGGATGTTATTACCAGTTTTGTTCTAGTTACACTGAAAAATAATAATTATTTAATACTTCACAAAAAAGTAACTTATTAAGGTAAATGATTACTGTGCTTTAAATAAACCATTCAAATACTCCAAATGAATCCCTTAACCATCATTTACCTACTGTTACTGTATGAAGGATAATACACACTATTAATCAACTAGTAATCTTTGTTCCTCTGATAGATTCTATTTATCTGTCTTTGTTTCTCATAAAGGAACAAAGAACAAATTAACAAATAGACTGATAAATAGAATCTAACAAAAGAACAAAGCACGATAGATTCTATTTATTGGTTTATGTTCCTCTGTTAGAGTCTATTTATCAAACTCTGTTCTTTGTTAGATTCTATTTATTGGACAAATCACGATAAATAGAATCTCACAATGGAAACAGAGTCCGATAAATAGAACCTAACAAAGGATCAACCACCGATAAATAGAATCTCACGAAGGATCAAAGACCAATAAATAGAATCTAACAAAGGAACAAAGTCTGATAAATAGAATCTAACAAAGGAACAAAGTCTGATAAATAGAATCTAACAAAGGAACAAAGCATGATAAATAGAACCAAACAAAGGAACAGAGTCTGCCAAATAGAATCTAACAAAGGATCAAACACTGATAAATAGAACCTGACAAAGGATCAAAGCACGATAAATAAAATCACACAAAGGAACAAAGCTAAATAAATGAAATCTAACAAAGGAACAAGAACCGATTAAATAAATCTAACAAAGGAACAAAGTCAGATAAATAGAATCTCACAAAGGAATATAGACCGATAAATAGAATCATGCAAATGATCACAGACCGATAAATAGAATCTCACGAAGGAACAAATAGACTGATGAATAGAATCTAACAAAGGAACAAAGCACGAAATACACAATCTAACAAAGGATCAAAGCACGACAAAATAAAATCTCACAAAGGAAAAAGAACCGATAAATATAATCTAACAAAGGCAAAAGAACCGATAAATATAATCTAACAAAGGATCCTATCTACATGCCTTATGGCTTTGCTCCCCAGTTCAACACTTTTGGATTCTAATCACTGAAAAACTGTCCTCCATTTTGGACTGCAGGATTCCTTTATCTCCAAATCTTTGTTTGATTGGAGACCTGACAATGCTTCAACTTCCAGCAAACCAATCACAATCAATCCTTGCGGCACTAGCCATAGCAAAAAAAACAATATTACTAAATTGGAAAGACAAAAAATCCTTAAACATAAACCAATGGCAAAATCTCCTCACAGAATTTATTTCCATGGAAAAGATGTCTGCTCTCAGAAAACAAAAAAAATTAATGTGCTTTGAGGAGCGTTGGACTCCTTTTTTAATTGCATTAAATCTAAATTTTTAAAAGCCTGATGATCTAGCCTGCAAGCGACTGCCAGCACCACTCTTTACTAACGCACTAGCCCAACTGTAGGCCTGGGCCGCCTTGGGCCTCTGGGGTGGTCTTGGCCGGGATGGCTGGGGTGGGTTGCCGGGGTGTCTTGTTGCCTCGGCACGGGTGTGCATTCCTTCTGGGTGTTCACGAGGTCCCGGGGCTGTTTGATTTGGCGCTGTTGCCCCTTGCATACGCATCTGGTTGGTCTTTGGGGCTGGGGCCCTGCGTGCTCCCCTGCCGCTCCTTCCTCCTGCTCCCTGTCCCCCTGTCTCATCCTCCCCCCCTCCTCCTCCTTTGCTCTTGCGCCCGCCATCCTGTTGGGTTGGGTTTGGGGTGCTCCCGTTGGTCTGGGGCACTGGTGGGGGGGCTGTGGCTCCCGCCTGGGGGGCGGGCGGTGCCGTGCCGGGTGGGTTGGCTGGGGGGTGGTCTCGTTGGGGGGCCTGGGGTGGTGGGGTCCTTGGCTCCGGTCCGGGGGGATCCGGGGTGGGGGTGGCTTTGGGGGTGGCTGCTGCCCGGGGTCGGCGATTGCCTCCTGGGTCGCTGGGTGGCGGGGTGTGGCTGTGGGTTGCTCCGTCGGCCCTTGCGGGTCCTCGGCTTGGCTCCCTAGGGCGCGCCCTCACCAGGGATGTCGCTTGCGCGACGAGCCAGGCGGGGCCCCCTCCGGGGCTTTTGTTTGGCCGCAATGGCCGGGATGTGGCCGTTACGGCTAGGGGTGGGGGGTGCTATGGGGCCTCCCCGGGGGTCGTGTTGGGTGGGTGTGCGGGGGCGCGGCGCGTGGCTCTTGGCCTGGTGGATCCGCGTCGGGATAAAAAAGAAAAAAAAAAAAAAAAAGACCGAAAAATAGAATCTAACAAAGGATCAAAGACCGATTCTATTCATCTGTCTTTTTTCTTTTGTTAGATTCTATTTATCGTGCTTTGTTCTTTTGTTAGATTCTTATTATCAGTATTTGTTCCTTTGTTAGATTCTATTTATCGGTCTTTGATCCTTTGTTAGATTCTATTTATCGGTCTTTGATCCTTTGTTAGATTCTATTTATCGGTTCTTTTTCCTTTGTGAGATTTTATTTTGTCGTGCACTGATCCTTTGTTAGATTCTATTAATTAGTCTATTTGTTCCTTTGTTAGATTCTATTTATCGGTCTTTGTTCCTCTGTCAAAGCATGAAAAAGAGAATCTAACAAAGGAACAAAGCTCAATAAATAGAATCTAACAAAGGATCAAAGACCGATAAATAAAATCTAACAGAGGAACAAAGACAGATAAATAGAACCTAACAAAGGATCAAAGCACGATAAATAAAAGCACACAAAGGAACAAAGCAAAATAAATGAAAACTAAACAAAGGAACAAAAACCGATAAATAGAATCTAACAAAGGAACAGAGTCTGATAAATAGAATCTAACAAAGGAACAAAGCACAATAAATAGAATCATACAAAGATCACAGACCAATAAATAGAATCTCAAAAAGGAACAAAGACCGATAAATAGAATTGAACAAAGGAACAAGACCGATAATAAGAATCTTACAAAGGAACAAAGCACGATAAATGAAATCTCACAAAGGAACAAGAACCAATAAATAGAATCTAACAAAGGAACAAAGTCCGATAAATAGAATGTAACAAAGGATTAAAGACCGATAAATATAATCTAACAAAAGAACAAAGACCGATAAATAGAATCTAACAAAGGATTTTTTACCATTAAGATTTATAATTAACATTTGGATAAATGTTGAATGTAAATTACTCGGGTGAAGATAAATATTAAGTTATTATGCAAATTGCTCACCGGAAGTACCAAAATAAAAGCTCATTCCGGTAAATTTGCACATTAGCTAAAGATTTAGTTTCATTTGTGACTTTTAAATTTAAAATTCAGATTTAGATTGAACATTTAACATTTAGATTTACATTAAACATTTAGATTTAACATTTAGATTTAGATTTAAAATTTAGATTTACATTTACATTTACATTTACATTTAACATTTAGATAAATGTTGAATCTAAATGTCACGGGTGACAATTAATTTTAATCTAATAGGCAAATTGCTCACCGGATTTAAAAATTTAGAAAAATTTGAAATTTAGATTTAGATTGAACATTTAACAATTAGACTCAAATTTAGATTTAGATTGAATATTTACATTTACTATTTAGCATTAATCATTTAGATTTAGATTTAACATTTACATTTAACATTTAGATTTAACATTTAGATTTAACATTGACATTATATTTTTAAGAGACAAGAAATATTACAAATTTCACAAATATTACTGTAAAGATAAAACAATTATTTACAGACTTCACAGTCACTGCCCCATATCCTTAAAGATAAAATAGCTGTGAAATAATTCTAATACCACAATATTAATAAAATATGATCATAATAATATAAATAAGAACACTATGTTTAGTGTTCTTCTTTCTACTTAGGTTCATTCTCAGTGCTGGGAACTATTTTTGTTCACTTTCCATAACAGTGATGATCAACTGACCAAAGAGCTCCCCAAATAGTTGTTGAGTCAGCACAAATAGAAGTAAAGTATATGAGCTGTTGTTGGGCTGGAGACGCGATGTTCTCAAATCTCTGTCAGATTATCCGTTAAAATCCCACCTCACACATACACAATCATCAGCTCTCTGTGTGTGTGTGTGTGTGTGTTTAACAGGTATATAAAGACCCTCAGAGAGCTGTAGGACACAGAGCTAAAGAGACAGCAGAAAGAAAGAGAACTCTCTCTTTGTTTTGCTTTGCTTTTTTTGCTCTTCGCTGACTTTAAACCAATCACCGAAACTACACAGGTGAGTCCTAGCATCACCATCATCATCATCACCATCATCATCATCACCATCACCATCACCATCATCATCACCATCACCATCACCATCACCATCGTCATCATCATCACTTTTATCCTTAGTATCACATGTACAGACTTTATTCAGACTTGCTGAGGTTTTCACGTCTGAGTTACTTTTCTTTACTTTTTTACGTAACGTGATCTTTTCTTACAGTAAGAAAACTTTATATTCAAAGCCCTGGAGATAATTTTACAGTTAGACAAACCATGTTATTACACTTAAAAGATAACTCGTGTTAGTCTTTCTTTTGTATCTGCAAACAGTTTTAATTTATTGTATCCACAGTTAATTTTTTTCCACAGATTAGCTTAGACTTAGCTTTACAGTTGGTGACCGATTTAACATTTAGATTTAGATTTAACATTTAGATTTACACTTAATATTTATATTTACCTTGTACATTTATATTTATCTAGATTTAAATTTAATATTTAAATATAGATTTAACATTTAAATTTAGATTTCATATTTTTATTTATTTTTAACTTTTACATTTAGATTTATTTAGAACTAGATTTAACATTTAGATTTAGATTTAACAATTAGATTTAGATTTAACATTTAGATTTAACATTTAGATTTAACATTTAGATTTAACATTTAGATTTAACATTTAGATTTACATTTAATATTTATATTTATATTTAACTTTTACATTTAGATTTATTAAGATTTAGACTTAACATTTAGATTCAACATTTATATTTTGATTTAACATTTAGATTTACATTTAATATTTATATTTATATTTAACTTTTACAATTAGATTTATTAAGATTTAGACTTAACATTTAGATTTAGATTTAACATTTAGATTTAGATTTAACATTTAGATTTAGATTTAACATTCAAATTTACATTTAATGTTTATTATTAGATTTAACTTTTACATTTAGATTTCAATTTAACAGTTAGATTTACATTAAACATTTAGATTGATATTTACATTTTACATTTGGATTTAACATTTACATATATTTTTTATGTTAACAAATTTTTAAAAATGATGAAGAACATGCAGTTTACATTAATTTAAGTTAAATGTGAAGGAAGTGAGCTAAATGTTCAGAAAATATCAGCTATGAAACAGTGACCCAGGTTTTACATTTAGCACCCCTAGACTAACGTCCCCTTCCTCTGTCTACAGAGATGGACGCAGCAGCTACCAAGGGTAACAAGGCCGCTCCACCCAAGTTCAAGCAGAAGGAGACCCGGCAGTTCAAGAGCAAGGCTCCCAAGGCGGGGCAGAAAGGGTGAGATACTGTACACTAACTAACTACACAATCTGCAGGGAGTGAAGATCTAAACCTAAATATCTGTGTTTTTTTCTCAGGTTTGATGACGTTCCCGGGATGGACGGACTTGGAGGTATTTTTCCAAACTAAGACACAACAGAGAGTTGGAGTTGATCCAGAGTGACCAGGGTTGGGCTCAATTATAACTGTAATTGCATAATTGATATTTAATTACAATTATGACGTAATTGCAATAGTAATCATAATTGAAAAAATCTGTTGCTGTTTTAATCATAATTGAATTGAGTTCAGATAAGTGACTTAGTAATTGTAACTGGCATTAAAATTCTATTAATCTACAATTTAATTAAATGCAAAACTGGTGAAAATGTTACAGTTCTATGTCTTACACGTACGTAGTTAAATATTCTTAAATTATCAACTTTTCCCACAACTGTCAGTTCTCTTGAGAATCATTTTATTATTAATATATATATATATATAAATCTAGGGCTATACTGAGAAAAAAGGCTCAGACTCCCAAACCAATAACATTAATACCAATATTTTTCATTGATGAGAAAGCCTAACAAGGTTAGGAAGAGATTAAAAACAAAATAAATGATAGATAATATATATTTTGTGTATTTTACAGTTGCTTTAAGACATGGGTCAAACTGATCCGTTATCATAAGAGATGCTAACATAAAGCTAACACAAGAGGAAGGTTTTTATGGGCTTATTTATCAAAGTCTCAGTAATTGATTTCATTTAAATTTTAGTAAATGAAAACATAATTGTAATTACTTTCAAAATGTAATTGACCCCAACCCTGAGACTGACACAGATTTGTTGTTCTTTCTCACAGATGCCAACGTGGTCTGTCCCTGGGACGCGTTCGGGGACATGGAGCTGAGTGACCTGGCCCAGTTTGGACTGGTTTGATCCAAACATCCAAAGGTGTTTATTAATGGAGGCTGCAACCATGCAGCTTTTCTCTCTGGGTTCTTCTCTGGAACGTGGAGACGACTTGTTCCACCAGAGAACATCCAGATCCGTCCTTCACGGAGAGGCCAGGGATGGTCGGGGCTCTCCACCACCCACAGGGAACTTGAAGAAGATCTCAGATGTAGAGCTTTGAGCTTTCCTCAGACTATAGTTGGTCTGTTTAGGGATTTGTAATCCAGTGAAGCCCAGCACCGCAGTAAAAGTGTCACACACTGTACGCATGCTTGGAATTCACTGTTTGTATTAAAGAGGAGAGTTATTTATCTTTTATTCATCAGTGCATCCATCCAACCATTCATCCATCCATCCATCCATCCATCATACCACTCATGCACTCAGTCACAAATAATGCTGTAAATATTACAATAAAAATATATTTTACTGTATTTTGTCTCATCTCTTTTCTTTCTTGATGATATTTTTTTGTGCAACACTATTATTTAAGTGCTTTTGTGGTTGTTTAATCAAATGTATACAATAAACATAAACATGCATCTCACTTACAGTCACTGACTGAAAATGGTTTATTTCAACTCAGGGATGTTATTACCAGTTTTGTTCTAGTTACACTGAAAAATAATAATTATTTAATACTTCACAAAAAAGTAACTTATTAAGGTAAATGATTACTGTGCTTTAAATAAACCATTCAAATACTCCAAATGAATCCCTTAACCATCATTTACCTACTGTTACTGTATGAAGGATAATACACACTATTAATAATCTTTTATTAGGCTTTGTTAGATTCTATTTCTCAGTCTTTGTTCCTCTGATAGATTCTATTTATATGTCTTTGTTTCTCATAAAGGAACAAAGAACAAATGAACAAATAGACTGATAAATAGAATCTAACAAAAGAACAAAGCACAATAGATTCTATTTATTGGTTTATGTTCCTCTGTTAGAGTCTATTTATCAAACTCTGTTCTTTGTTAGATTCTATTTATTGGACAAATCACGATAAATAGAATCTCACAATGGAAACAGAGTCCGATAAATAGAATCTAACAAAGGATCAAAGCATGATAAATAGAACCAAACAAAGGAACAAAGTCTGCCAAATAGAATATAACAAAGGAACAAAGTCCGATAAATAGAACCTGACAAAGGATCAAAGCACGATAAATAAAATCACACAAAGGAACAAAGCTAAATAAATGAAATCTAACAAAGGAACAAGAACCGATTAAATAAATCTAACAAAGGAACAAAGTCAGATAAATAGAATCTCACAAAGGAACATAGACCGATAAATAGAATCATGCAAATGATCACAGACCGATAAATAGAATCTCACGAAGGAACAAATAGACTGATGAATAGAATCTAACAAAGGAACAAAGCACGAAATACACAATCTAACAAAGGATCAAAGCACGACAAAATAAAATCTCACAAAGGAAAAAGAACCGATAAATATAATCTAACAAAGGAAAAAGAACCGATAAATATAATCTAACAAAGGATCAAAGACCGAAAAATAGAATCTAACAAAGGATCAAAGACCGATTCTATTCATCTGTCTTTTTTCTTTTGTTAGATTCTATTTATCGTGCTTTGTTCCTTTGCTAGATTCTTATTATCAGTATTTGTTCCTTTGTTAGATTGTATTTATCGGTCTTTGTTCCTTTGTTAGATTCTATTTATCGGTCTTTGATCCTTTGTTAGATTCTATTTATCGGTTCTTTTTCCTTTGTGAGATTTTATTTTGTCGTGCACTGATCCTTTGTTAGATTCTATTAATTAGTCTATTTGTTCCTTTGTTAGATTCTATTTATCGGTCTTTGTTCCTCTGTCAAAGCATGAAAAAGAGAATCTAACAAAGGAACAAAGCTCAATAAATAGAATCTAACAAAGGATCAAAGACCGATAAATAAAATCTAACAGAGGAACAAAGACAGATAAATAGAACCTAACAAAGGATCAAAGCACGATAAATAAAAGCACACAAAGGAACAAAGCAAAATAAATGAAAACTAAACAAAGGAACAAAAACCGATCAATAGAATCTAACAAAGGAACAAAGCACAATAAATAGAATCATACAAAGATCACAGACCAATAAATAAAATCTCAAAAAGGAACAAAGACCGATAAATAGAATTGAACAAAGGAACAAGACCGATAATAAGAATCTTACAAAGGAACAAAGCACGATAAATTAAATCTCACAAAGGAACAAGAACCGATAAATAGAATCTAACAAAGGAACAAAGTCCGATAAATAGAATGTAACAAAGGATTAAAGACCGATAAATATAATCTAACAAAAGAACAAAGACCGATAAATAGAATCTAACAAAGGATTTTTTACCATTAAGATTTATAATTAACATTTGGATAAATGTTGAATGTAAATTACTCGGGTGAAGATAAATATTAAGTTATTATGCAAATTGCTCACCGGAAGTACCAAAATAAAAGCTCATTCCGGTAAATTTGCACATTAGCTAAAGATTTAGTTTCATTTGTGACTTTTAAATTTAAAATTCAGATTAGATTGAACATTTAACATTTAGATTTACATTAAACATTTAGATTTAACATTTAGATTTAGATTTAAAATTTAGATTTACATTTACATTTACATTTACATTTACATTTAACATTTAGATAAATGTTGAATCTAAATGTCACGGGTGACAATTAATTTTAATCTAATAGGCAAATTGCTCACCGGATTTAAAAATTTAGAAAAATTTGAAATTTAGATTTAGATTGAACATTTAACAATTAGACTCAAATTTAGATTTAGATTGAATATTTACATTTACTATTTAGCATTAATCATTTAGATTTAGATTTAACATTTACATTTAACATTTAGATTTAACATTTAGATTTAACATTGACATTATATTTGTAAAAGACAAGAAATATTACAAATTTCACAAATATTACTGTAAAGATAAAACAATTATTTACAGACATCACAGTCACTGCCCCATATCCTTAAAGATAAAATAGCTGTGAAATAATTCTAATACCACAATATTAATAAAATATGATCAAAATAATATAAATAAGAACACTATGTTCAGTGTTCTTCTTTCTACTTAGGTTCATTCTCAGTGCTGGGAACTATTTTTGTTCACTTTCCATAACAGTGATGATCAACTGACCAAAGAGCTCCCCAAATAGTTGTTGAGTCAGCACAAATAGAAGTAAAGTATATGAGCTGTTGTTGGGCTGGAGACGCGATGTTCTCAAATCTCTGTCAGATTATCCGTTAAAATCCCACCTCACACATACACAATCATCAGCTCTGTGTGTGTGTGTGTGTGTGTTTAACAGGTATATAAAGACCCTCAGAGAGCTGTAGGACACAGAGCTAAAGAGACAGCAGAAAGAAAGAGAACTCTCTCTTTGTTTTGCTTTGCTTTTTTTGCTCTTCGCTGACTTTAAACCAACCACCGAAACTACACAGGTGAGTCCTAGCATCACCATCATCATCATCACCATCATCATCATCACCATCACCATCACCATCATCATCACCATCGTCATCATCATCACTTTTATCCTTAGTATCACATGTACAGACTTTATTCAGACTTGCTGAGGTTTTCACGTCTGAGTTACTTTTCTTTACTTTTTTACGTAATGTGATCTTTTCTTACAGTAAGAAAACTTTATATTCAAAGCCCTGGAGATAATTTTACAGTTAGACAAACCATGTTATTACACTTAAAAGATAACTCGTGTTAGTCTTTCTTTTGTATCTGCAAACAGTTTTAATTTATTGTATCCACAGTTGATTTTTTTCCACAGATTAGCTTAGACTTAGCTTTACAGTTGGTGACCGATTTAACATTTAGATTTAGATTTAACATTTAGATTTACACTTAATATTTATATTTACCTTGTACATTTATATTTATCTAGATTTAAATTTAATATTTAAATATAGATTTAACATTTAAATTTAGATTTCATATTTTTATTTATTTTTAACTTTTACATTTAGATTTATTTAGAACTAGATTTAACATTTAGATTTAGATTTAACAATTAGATTTAAATTTAACATTTAGATTTAACATTTAGATTTACCTTTAGATTTAACATTTAGATTTAACATTTAGATTTAACATTTAGATTTACATTTAATATTTATATTTATATTTAACTTTTACATTTAGATTTATTAAGATTTAGACTTAACATTTAGATTCAACATTTATATTTTGATTTAACATTTAGATTTACATTTAATATTTATATTTATATTTAACTTTTACAATTAGATTTATTAAGATTTAGACTTAACATTTAGATTTAGATTTAACATTTAGATTTAGATTTAACATTTAGATTTAGATTTAACATTCAAATTTACATTTAATGTTTATTATTAGATTTAACTTTTACATTTAGATTTCAATTTAACAGTTAGATTTACATTAAACATTTAGATTTATATTTACATTTTACATTTGGATTTAACATTTACATATATTTTTCATGTTAACAAATTTTTAACAATGATAAAGAACATGCAGTTTACATTAATTTAAGTTAAATGTGAAGGAAGTGAGCTAAATGTTCAGAAAATATCAGCTATGAAACAGTGACCCAGGTTTTACATTTAGCACCCCTAGACTAACGTCCCCTTCCTCTGTCTACAGAGATGGACGCAGCAGCTACCAAGGGTAACAAGGCCGCTCCACCCAAGTTCAAGCAGAAGGAGACCCGGCAGTTCAAGAGCAAGGCTCCCAAGGCGGGGCAGAAAGGGTGAGATACTGTACACTAACGAACTACACAATCTGCAGGGAGTGAAGATCTAAACCCAAATATCTGTGTTTTTTTCTCAGGTTTGATGACGTTCCCGGGATGGACGGACTTGGAGGTATTTTTCCAAACTAAGACACAACAGAGAGTTGGAGTTGATCCAGAGTGACCAGGGTTGGGCTCAATTATAACTGGAATTGCATAATTGATATTTAATTACAGTTATGACATAATTGCAAGAGTAATCATAATTGAAAAAATCTGTTGCTGTTTTAATCATAATTGAATTGAGTTCAGATAAGTGACTTAGTAATTGTAATTGGCATTAAAATTCTATTAATCTACAATTTAATTAAATGCAAAACTGGTGAAAATGTTCTATGTCTTACACGTACGTAGTTAAATATTCTTAAATTATCAACTTTTCCCACAACTGTCAGTTCTCTTGAGAATCATTTTATTATTAATATATATATATATATAAATCTAGGGCTATACTGAGAAAAAAGGCTCAGACTCCCAAACCAATAACATTAATAACAATATTTTTCATTGATGAGAAAGCCTAACAAGGTTAGGAAGAGATTAAAAACAAAATAAATGATAGATAATATATATTTTGTGTATTTTACGGTTGCTTTAAGACATGGGTCAAACTGATCCGTTATCATAAGAGATGCTAACATAAAGCTAACACAAGAGGAAGGTTTTTATGGGCTTATTTATCAAAGTCTCAGTAATTGATTTCATTTAAATTTTAGTAAATGAAAACATAATTGTAATTACTTTCAAAATGTAATTGACCCCAACCCTGAGACTGACACAGATTTGTTGTTCTTTCTCACAGATGCCAACGTGGTCTGTCCCTGGGACGCGTTCGGGGACATGGAGCTGAGTGACCTGGCCCAGTTTGGACTGGTTTGATCCAAACATCCACTGGTGTTTATTTATGGAGGCTGCAACCATGCAGCTTTTCTCTCTGGGTTCTTCTCTGGAACGTGGAGACGACTTGTTCCACCAGAGAACATCCAGATCCGTCCTTCACGGAGAGGCCAGCGATGGTCGGGGCTCTCCACCACCCACAGGGAACTTGAAGAAGATCTCAGATGTAGAGCTTTGAGCTTTCCTCAGACTATAGTTGGTCTGTTTAGGGATTTGTAATCCAGTGCAGCCCAGCACCGCAGTAAAAGTGTCACACACTGTACGCATGCTTGGAATTCACTGTTTGTATTAAAGAGGAGAGTTATTTATCTTTTATTCATCAGTGCATCCATCCAACCATTCATCCATCCATCCATCCATCATACCACTCATGCACTCAGTCACAAATAATGCTGTAAATATTACAATAAAAATATATTTTACTGTATTTTGTCTCATCTCTTTTCTTTCTTGATGATATTTTTTTGTGCAACACTATTATTTAAGTGCTTTTGTGGTTGTTTAATCAAATGTATACAATAAACATAAACATGCATCTCACTTACAGTCACTGACTGAAAATGGTTTATTTCAACTCAGGGATGTTATTACCAGTTTTGTTCTAGTTACACTGAAAAATAATAATTACTTAATACTTCACAAAAAAGTAACTTATTAAGGTAAATGATTACTTAAATCAAAAAAGTACTGTGAAAAGTAAGGTTTCACTTACTTTAAATAAACCATTCAAATACTCCAAATGAATCCCTTAACCATCATTTACCTACTGTTACTGTATGAAGGATAATACACACTATTAATAATCTTTTATTAGGCTTTGTTAGATTCTATTTCTCAGTCTTTGTTCCTCTGATAGATTCTATTTATCTGTCTTTGTTTCTCATAAAGGAACAAAGAACAAATTAACAAATAGACTGATAAATAGAATCTAACAAAAGAACAAAGCACAATAGATTCTATTTATTGGTTTATGTTCCTCTGTTAGAGTCTATTTATCAAACTCTGTTCTTTGTTAGATTCTATTTATTGGACAAATCACAATAAATAGAATCTCACAATGGAAACAGAGTCCGATAAATAGAACCTAACAAAGGATCAACCACCGATAAATAGAATCTAACAAAGGAACAGAGTCCGATAAATAGAATCTAACAAAGGAACAGAGTCCGATAAATAGAACCTGACAAAGGATCAAAGCACGATAAATAAAATCACACAAAGGAACAAAGCTAAATAAATGAAATCTAACAAAGGAACAAGAACCGATAAAATAAATCTAACAAAGGAACAAAGTCAGATAAATAGAAGCATGCAAATGATCACAGACCGATAAATAGAATCTCACGATGGAACAAATAGACTGATGAATAGAATCTAACAAAAGAACAAAGACAGATGAATAGAATCTAACAAAGGATCAAAGACTGATTCTATTCATCTGTCTTTTTTCTTTTGTTAGATTCTATTTATCGTGCTTTGATCCTTTGTTAGAATCTATTTATCGGTCTTTGATCCTTTGTTAGATTCTATTTATCGGTCTTTGATCCTTTGTTAGATTCTATTTATCGGTTCTTTTTCCTTTGTGAGATTTTATTTTGTCGTGCTTTGATCCTTTGCTAGATTCTATTTATCGGTCTTTGTTCCTCTGTCAAAGCATGAAAAATAGAATCTAACAAAGGATCAAAGACCGATAAATAAAATCTAACAGAGGAACAAAGACAGATAAATAGAATTTAACAAAGGAACAAAGACCGATAATAAGAATATTACAAAGGAACAAAGCACGATAAATAGAATCATACAAATGATCAAAGACCAATAAATAGAATCTAACAAAAGAACAAAGACCGATAAATAGAATCTCACAAAGTGTTCAGATCAGTTAAAGAAATCCATTTATAAGCTACTTGTTTTGACAGCAGTTCTCACAGCGCGTGTATTTTCAGACGAGCTCATGGATAAGCCTCGACAAGTCTGTGTGGACGTGTTTCCTCTCACAGGTCTGATATTGTGTAAGGTCACTGAGTTATGTAAGTTAAGTGTCAACGCTGATCAAACACTGTGCAGAGAGATGATATTCACTGATTTAAGTCTCATTTGCTATTGATGGAGTTAGTTTTGAAAAAGTTTTGGGGAAGAGTGATTGGTTTTTTAGGTGTAACCATGGAGATGAAAAAAACCATGGAAATTCCATCTATCGTATGTTAGCTGTTAATCAAAATAAAGTATGTTTTAGACCAAAAAAAACCTCAAAAATAACAATAGAAACACAAAAATACACAGAATGACAAAGGAAACTAATTAAACAACAAAATAATCACGCAAAACGACAACAATAGACTACATGAGTCCAAAACACCAAAATACACCAATCAATGACAAAAACCTACAAAATGACTTTTTTAGTCCATGAGCAGAAGTGTGGGAGGATAAGACGTGAATGGGGTTTTATGCTGAGTGTTAAAGCAACCAAACTTTTATCAAATATAGAGTATGCACTGTAGTTAACAAACTACGGTATTTATTTAACTTTATTTTTCCCAGAAAAGTATAGAAAAAATAAGTGTCATTGTTTTCCAAAGTGCAGAAGATATAAATAATAATTACAATTATTCAACGATTTATGCAGAAAAGCGTGTCCTGTATGTTCATGGTTGGTTTATTTATGTAATCCAGGACTTTGTATCGTATTATATTCTGCATTATGCAGCCATCTTTTTTCCCTGCTTTAGTTAAAGGGATTAACAGTTGTATCATAAGATCAAGAAGAAGCTGCTCTTAAGTTTCATTGACGTTGCTGAGGTCACAATCCTTGTTATGCCATGATCCATGTGACTCTCCAGCAGGAGTAAATGAGATTATTAGCGATATTATGACTTATAATCTGCTATTCTCTAATCATAGTTGCCCTTGGACAAACCCACACTCACATGTCGGTCTGTGCAGGTGTTGATCAGCCAGATTAGGACAAAAAAACAATAATTACAAAGCTGTGTTAAGCAGCAGCAGCAGTAATGTTGTGATAGAAACACTGGTAAACTCAACCTGCTTTACATGACAAAAATAAAAACATGAAGATAGTTTGTAATATTCTGTTGGTGACTGGCCGTCGAGAGCTAGATATGGCACCAGCAGACCAAAGTAAAGGCTCAAAATGACTTTAAAAACAGTTCAAATGATAGAAAAATACACAGCGCAACAGCCAAGATACACGAATTTACTTAAAACACACTAAAAAACCTGAAAAATATACAAAACAACACCAAAAATACATGTAAATAACTGCAGAGACACAAAATAACTCCAAGATACATAAAAATTGGTCTAAAAAAATATCTGATGATTATAAGACACAGAGGCAAGCTACAATGACCTCATATAAAGGATTTTCTATAATTGGGAGCGGTGAGATAGCTCCAATGTTTGTGTCCAAAATAAGTTTCATTATGAAAAATTGTTTTACTGTATATCTTAAGAAAGAGTAACCTTTATAGTATAAATTAAAACAGAGACTTCACAAGGAGATTGTAAATTCACAAAGTAAATGCACAAAGGGATTTCAAAAACACACAAAATGAAATAAAAACACAGCACAACAGCCAAGATACACAAACAAAACAACTGCACATGTAAAATATACCCTGAAATACTGTATATACTAAAAGACACCAAAAATAACTGCAAAAATACAAAATAACTCCAAGAACGCATACAAATTGGTCTAAAAAATGTAAACAACAAATGACTATAAAACACAGAGTCAAGCTACGACAGCCTCATGTAAAGGATTTTCAATATTTGCGAGTGGTGAAATAACCCAAAGTTGGGGTCCAAAATAAAAATGGAGAAGTCGCATAAAGAAAAGAAATTGTTTTATATAATCTTTATACTATAAATGAAAACAGATCAGATTTTTTCTTACATTCCCACATGCAGTCATTGGCTAATGGAAATAGTAGAAAATAAAGTATTTTTTTGGATTTTACCAGCGTGTCACCCAAGAATCAATGCATATGTGTGACTAATCATTGGTGATGTGAACAGTCTATGTTCATAGCTCTAAGCTGACAATATTACAGGGAGGTGAGACATATGCTAAGTTATTTACTGAAGGCTCAAACACGCTCCAGACCCAAATCTTTTTTCCAATTTTGAGGAGCTGTCATGTCCACCAGACAGAATGTATAGCAGATATTTTTGTATATTCTGAGAGAGTAGGTGGAGCTATACTAATATACCACATTTCAGTTTCCATGTAGTTACTGAGATGTTGGAAGCTGAAAATGGAAGAAAAATAAGGACGCATAAAAATCTACACTAAATTGTCCATATCTCAAAAAGTATTCTTGTATGCTGTGTCTATTGAATAATGATGGAACATTTAGAACAAATTTCTGAATTTTTTGAGACCAAAGTGCATGGGCTTTTTGTTGAAATGACCTGGAATGACCCAGGAGTTGAAATAGAACATTATCAGTGAAAGAAGAACATTATTTATCTGAGAATAAGTTTATGAAAACTGTCTCAAATCCTAATCAGATGTAGAAACTTATTGAGGAAATGAGACAACATGTCCAGATCAGTCGTTTTTTCAAACATTTAAAGACCTTGTCAATTATCTCAGTGACTTATGGGGCTTAACTTGTAAAGCCCTCTCCCAGAATACCCATCATGCCTCGTGCTTCCCTCCTCAGACGGGGGTAAACAGCGTTGGGGGGGCTATAAAAGCTGTGTGTGGACGCTGTGACGGAAGAAAAGAGAATCTGTAAGAAGAAAGAGCTTCTCTTTGTCTCGCAGCAGCTTTTTTGGCTTCGTCTATCAGACAAACTTCTCTGACCTGCAGTCAGCCAACTTAACAAGTAAGTGATTCACAGCATGGAGCGGTTTTTTAGAAAATAAGGTTTTAAAGTCATATTTGAACTGAGGAGAGGAGGGTTTGTATAGTTGATGTTGCAGGAATGAACTTCGGAGGGTTTTTTAGGAGGTGTATTTCTAACAGCTGAGGACATGTGACTGCAACATTACATTATGAAATTTGAACAGTGGATTTGAATCTTTTTTTTTTTTTTTACCTTTTTATGATCTCATAATCAGAATGTAATTATTAAACCATTAAATACCTTTCTCATTACTCCCCTGTTTAACTGTTTAACCAAAGTCTTAAAGGTGCACATAATCAAAAAAGGAACATTAAATAATTAAACCTCTCTAAAATGAGGTGATTTTTCCATTTTGAAATGGATTTTTCCATTTCAAAATGGAATGTTTGTTCATTCCCTGCCTTTTCTGCATCAGTTTTGCTCATTTTCATTTTGTTTCTGTTTCATCAGCTTTCCCTAATATCTAACTATTCATGTATTAATACAGGACAAATACATTAAGCTATAAAAAACAGAGATGTTTGTACCAGACTTTATTTTAAAAGCTAATTTCCATTTGTGATCTGGATATTAAAGTTCCCAAAATCAATCAAACATGCTTAATCCGATTTATTTATTGAACTATTGTTATTAATTTGACCTTTTTCTGCTGTTGCAGTGCAACGAAACCAAATCACATGAGATTACGTAGCGGGAGATCTATCTAATTTTGCTAGACATTAGACAACATGTGTTGCTATGAAAAATATGGTGGAAATGTGTGATATTGTGCCAAAAACATGCAGATGAGGGTTTATTTAGTGTCGTGTAGCTATTTCCACTTCAGGAGCTGAGTTCTGTCATATCGTGAGAATTTGTAGCAACATTTTTGCACCTGATTTGCACATTTCCAGGTTTTTTTTTCTCCCGCCTGTTTACGGTGGAAAAATTGCGTGTAATGTCTCAAAACATGAGGGAATATTCTGTGTCATATTGTTTTAACGAAAGAAAAACTTTTATGGTTTTATGTGTTAAGAAAATGAAAAAGCTTGTTTTGAGCTCTGCAAGCAGGGAATTGTGGGTAAAGCTACCAGTCCAAATTCAGTCTGTTTTTGTTTTGGTTTTTTTTACACAGCGCAGCTTTAAAAACTGAAAAGACAGCAGAACCTTCTTCATACAAGATTATAAAACTAATAAGTTGTATATTTAATAATATAAAGCATAAAATAAAAGTGTCATTAACCATATTTTCTAAGATAAACATACAGCTGAGGATGATCTTATCATGGGAATCACGTTGCTGTAGAGTCAACAGGTTAACAGCAGGTTCAGGCTCATTATGCTGTGTGAACATTAGATTATGATCTTAGTTTTAATCTCACAACACGTCATTGATCCTCACCTCTAATTCCTGACCTGTATCATCAGGTTGAGAAGCATAATATGTTGGATTTATACGTTTAAGTAATGGAGCTGACTTAATGAATCTATTTTCTGTTTCCTAAAGACTTCAAGATGAACACAGCAAAGGCCGAGGGAGCGAAGGTGATGCCACCAAAGTTCAAGCAGAAGGAAACTCGTCAGTTTAAGAGCAAGGCGCCCAAAGCTGGACAGAAAGGGTGAGAATGTCACTATTAAACAGCATTCATAAATGATATCTGATTTCTGACTGTTGTTCTCTTTTACTCCTCAAGCTTTGAAAGTGACGTCCCAGGGATGGACGGACTCGGAGGTAAGACAACACCGTAAAGGCTCACATTAATAACAAAATAATTATTAGGCCTGGGCAATATATTGACATTCAAGATATAACGAGTTTTCTATTTTTGCGATATAGAAAATTATAATATCGCCTATATCAATCTATTTTTTTTAGCTTATTTTGTAGTTAAAAACTCGCTTGAAGTCTATGCTCTCACTACTTCTCAGAACAGCATGAAAGGCACAGTTAGATGGATTTCTGAGTGCGTCCTAATCCAGACCTTCCCTTAAACAAGCCACACTACAGAACTCACTCACACGTGCTGTCCCTTATGGGAGAAAAAGCCAAAAGTTTCACATATTGTGCAGCTGTTTGTTCATAAATGTGCCTGTGTGGCATTTTTCATGCAATCCAACTTTATTTACAAAGCACTTTAAAAACCCAGGAATAGGGGATAAAGTAGTGTACAAAGTGACAACAGATACTGTATATACTATAAGACCAACAATTCAAACAAAACAAAATATAAAATAACAGTGTACATAAAACCAAAGTAAAAAGGTGCATTTTTTGTGCATCATCAAATTTGACCTATAATTGTCTTTCTGGTCAGACATTATTGAGTTAAAAATATCAAGTTTTGTATTGTATGTTGCCATTTTGAGTAAAAATATTGAGATATAAATTTTGGTCCATATCGCCCAGCCCTAATCATTATGTGTGAATAAGAAAAAAAGGTTATTTCTAAGAAATCTAACTTGGTAAATACTTCAACAACTTAAATAATTTGGATTTCAACTATTTACTTAATTTTTTTTTACAGATGATTTAAGATTATTATTTTTGAAGCACTTTCAACAAATATTTCTCTAATTTGATATTTATACATTTATGGCATTGAAATTTGGACCATTTTGGGTTCAGTTTCAATAACAATAATAAGCAACAGTAACAAAAAAATAAAATAAAATAAAAAATGTCCACAAATCAAACACATTTTAAAACATGGTGAATTTGATCTTAGATATAGAGTTTTCAGCATAAAACTAATTATCAAATGAAATGAAATGAATCTATTTATCCTCTTTAAAGCCTTTTCATTTATTTTCTTCTTTCTCTCCTGCAGATGCTAATGTGGTCTGTCCTTGGGATGCGTTTGGTGACATGGAGCTGAGCGACCTGGCCCAGTTTGGCATTGTTTAGATGTTACTGGGTTGGATGGGTTGATGGATGTGATGTCATCATGTTTGTGAGGATAAGGAATGTGCTGCCATCTCCATGGAAACCATCATGAGGTTTTCTACCCTTAGCCTGGATCCCCTAATATCCCCCATTTTACTATTTTAGCTATTTTAGCTAACAATAATTTTAAAAAACTATAATAGATCCATCAAATCTGTAGCAAACGATCACTTCTTTAAGGCTTGGATTGTATTTTCTCTGTAGTATATAAAGGTTATCTTTAAAGCATATTTGGTTTCTTCTGGTTTTTCCATCTTTTAGTTTGATTCATCAGTATGTGATGCAAATGTTTCTGTGCATTTCAGCATTTGTTAATTTAATAAAAAAATATCACTAAAGAAAACATGTCTATGTTTTGTAACTGAATGAAGACAATCCATTGTTTCTGTGGAACTTTGAGAAATCCTAAAAACAGGGGAGCTGAATAACAGTTTAGCAGTTTAGACAATAATATATCATAAAGTACACAAAAATTTATGAATTCATTATCATTTGTACACTAATCTTAATATAAAATAACTGGAATTTATGTTAAGATAGAAATATGTCATTTTCAAATGTTAGTGCTGACACCTTTAATGTACTGCATAGTCACTAGGGGGCCCTGGAGGAAACATTTCTTAGGCAAGGCAAATGTACAGTATTTGTATAGTGCATTGTATCCACAAGGCAACTAAATGTGCTTTACATGATCAAATAGTGCAACAGAAAACATTCAACCGCTTAAAATCAATAACAACATTAAAATCAGCAGCAAAAAACATTGAAAATGATCAGTAAAAACATTTCAAATCATCAACAAATACATTACATCAACAACAACATGACCAAAAATGTCCATCTCAGTCATACGCAGAGAGAAAAAAGAAGGCCTTAGGTTTTCAGGAATTTCAGCTTTTCTGTAACATTTGGATTTACTCCATTTAAAGCACATGTGTCAAACTCAAGGCCCGGGGGCCAAATCCAGGCCTTTAGAGAATCAAATTTGGCTCGCAGGGTAAAGTCGGAATCACAGAAAACATGACTTTGTGTAAAAATACCAAATAATTTAGTTACATATCTCAGTTCATAAATCCAATTGATTTTCCACAGCATTTGCCAGGGCTCACAGTTTTCCCACGCTTTTATCAAATGATGGCAGTCATTTTTAATCGCAAATTGTTGAGAAAGAATTCTTTATCTTTTCCAAAATCCTACAATTTTATTGAAATTATTCCAAGAAGTTTTCCTAAATTAAATAACAACTGGTCACAAACTCCAGGAAATTTAAAGATTGGATATTGTCTGTAACTTCCATTACTTTACATATGTTTATAGGACAGATTAATGTTAAAAACTGCTAAACTAAAAACTGTACAAGTAAAGCCCAAAGAACTGCTGAACTAAATGTATATTTTGACACCATCGATTTAAAAATGACTTGGTCTTAGCACTAAAACATGAGATTAAAATGGGATTTCAGCGCAGACTTTCAGCGGGAGCAGAAACTCAAAGAGTAATCGTGACATGTTACGTGAACGCTGATTGGCTGAAATCTTCGAAATGGCAACGCCCTATATAAAGGGATAATACATGTGTTTGAAGGACAAGGTCAATTTAAATGACACCAAAGACATTTCTGATACAAATTTGTATCAAATGTGTATTCTTCAGCCTTAGAGTGATAATCTCGCAGCGATTCTCAACTGGTGGGTCGGGACCCAAAAGTGGGTTGTGGACCTGTACTGGGTGGGTCGTGGACAGCTGGTCAAAAATAAATAAATATCCTACTTAATGTCTCATGTTGGGCTTGTCTTTTATTCTGAAAGAAAAGTTTCTTTTTGACAGGCATGTTGTGAAATTCATGCTGCACAGGAAAATATATACATTTATGTTTTAAAAAAGATTATATATGTGTGTTTTCAAGAGCAATCTTTGAAAAACTACATTTGGTTGGATGAATTCTTAAAAAAAAAAGTGGGTCGCGATAGATGACTGGCAAAATGTGGGTCCCAGGGTGAGACCAGTTGAGAACCCCTCATCGAGTGCATCGATGGATTGATTGTGTATCACTTTAAGACAAGCTCAGGCAGCGAGGAAACATCTCACAGAAAGCACAGATCAAAACTGCTTGAGTGTAAATGATTTCCTATTTCCTCTACATATCTTATCTTAATGAAATAATGGATGGAAGATTAATGGATGGATTTATTAATAAATCGATGGCTGGAGGATGGTTGGATGGATGGATACAACATGAATGGATTAATAAATAGATGGATGAATTGATCGATGGATGGATGGATGGATGGATGGATGGATGGATGGATGGATTAATAGATGGATGGATCGATGGATGAATGGGGATGGATGAATTAATACTAAAATGGATTAATAAATGGCTGGAACTATTAATAATAGAATGGATGCATGGATGGATTAATAAATGGATGGATGGGTGGATTCATGGATGGATGGATGATGGATGGATGAAGATGGTAACAAATGGAAGGATGGATGGATGATTAATAGAATGGATGAATAATAGATGGATGGGGTAGATGGATTAATAAATAAATGTATTCATAATAGAATGGTATAATGGATGCATGGATGGATTAATAGATGGATGGTTGGATCAACAAATGGATGCATTAATAATAAAATGGATAGATGGATGGATGGATTAGTATTAGAATGGATGTATCAGTAATAGAATGGATGGATGAAAGAATGAATAGATGGATGGATGGATGGATTATTAATAGAATGGATGGATGGATGGATGGATGAATTATTAATAGAAAAGATAGATGAATGGTTGGATGGATAAATGAATGGATGGATGAATGGATCTCCCACCTGTCAGTTCTGGGGGCCTTTGTCTAAGACTGTCTCTTACCTTACCAGGTCAAGCTGGCTTACCTTAAAAAGACTGTCTCTAACTACAAATATAATGTCTAATGGGATTAACCAGAGTGATTGTAGCCACGCCCACAGTTGCTCTGAGAGCTGCTTTCTACATTGGTGGATTATTGACCTGTGGTCCCTGGAGCAAACAGCGTTCATACACTCGCAGCTACCAACCAGCATTTTTCACCGATCAGAAAACACCAAAACATGGGTCAGGAAAAGAGCCGAAACGAGGAGATGGACCTGGCTCAGGTCCAGGAGCTGTGCATCTCTTTCATGAAGGAGTGCCCGAGCGGCGCTTTACACCTCCATGAGTTCAAGAGGATCTTTGGTGTCCCGAGCAGCTCAGCAGAGGAGTCCCTCTACATCGAGACCATATTCCACTCCTTTGACACCAATAATGTAAACGATTTGTATCACCTCGACTTTGATCTAAAATCAATCACTGAAGGATTTTCTGTCTTTTCACAGGACAACGCTCTGGATTTCTTGGAATATGTGGCAGCGCTGAACTTGATCTTGCGCGGAAACCTTGAAGATCGTCTGAAGTGGTCCTTCAAGATGTACGACAAGGACGGTAATGGCAAGTTGGATCGTCACGAGGTGAAGCGACTCATACGGGTAAGAAGACTACTGAAATCTGCACTATTGGAACAATCTAGAGTTTGTCTTTCGCTTTGGGATTTCTGTGAGTAGACTGGGTGAGGACTGGGACAGTCGATAGTGTTTCTACATCTCAGTGTCAGCTTCAAGATGTACTGGCCCTTGATGTGGGGAACTTTCTCTCTAGACTTTTGAAAAGCTTCTTGGACCAGAGGTGAAACATCTTGAAGTGAAACACAACAAGTCAAGTTTTTTGTGATGCATTTGCAGCCTGAAAACATTCGTTGATATGCATTTCTTTGTGTGCAAATGTGTTGAAGAGGTGACCTCTATTGGATTAAGGCCAGGGGGCACGTGGGCTCACAGGGTGTTGTTGTGTAAGAGCAGATAGTTATTCTTAAAGAGGAAAATCTTTACTTCGCTATAATCTCTTTAGTGGGAGCCAGTAAAGTGGCTCACAGACCCACATGATCAGATTTACTTGTCAAGAATTAGGTGATATTTTCCCACAGCAATTTTAAACAGAACATTTTGTCCCAGGTGGAAGATTTAATTGGCCACTTGTCGGCTGTCGGACATAAACAACGTATTACTTTCATGATTGCAGTCTTTGGCGAACTGTCCTGACAAGCCCTCGATATTCACTGCACATTGCAGGGATTAGGTTTAGTGACCCACAACCATGGACTAGAGGAAGACCGACTGACTGAACGGTTGATGTGTTGAGTGTGACAGTGTGTCTGATCACTGTCTTGTTTCTTGGATCTCATGCAGATTATTCACAAAATCAACTCCCAGACGTCAAACATGAACATGACGCCGACACAGATCTGTGACCGGATATTTGAACTGGTCGACCAGAACCAAGATGGTGAGTGCCAAAAAAACCGACCCACACATATCTTAGATGAAAAAAATTTGACTTTAGAAGCTTCTGTAACAAATGATAACAAATAATATATGAAATGGTATCAGTCTTTAAGAACCACTGTCCTTCACTTTTATTACATATCATCAAAAAAAAAAAAAAAAAAACATGAATGCAAGAAATTTAACAGTCTAACAAAAACAATAGGAGGCTACAAATGCCACATGCTCCTACTTCCCTGCTGTTGTCATAGTTACACGAGCCACTAGAGGTCAATAGTAACCCTTACATCTCCAACAACTGAAGCTGAGTCCTTTTACTGATAAAAGAATGTTCAAACCAAATGACAGAGACAAATCAACTGAAAGACTGTTCACTGTAACCTTTACCAATTGGAAGGAGAGGTGATTTAGAAGTTACAAATGATGTAAATCTGTTTGAGTATAAACGTAAATATCAATTACATGCTTATGTGCTCAAATTTGGAGTACATCTAGGCCTAAGCAATATACAGTGGGGCAAATAAGTATTTAGTCAGCCACCAATATGCAAGTACTCCAACTTAAAAACATGAGCGAGGCCTGTAATTTTCATCATACATCATAGGTATACCTCAATTTATTTGCAAATTATGGTGGAAAATAAGCATTTGGTCAATAACAAAAGTGAATCTCAATACTTTGTAATGTCACATTCTGGATTTGCTTCTAATCTATCCTACTTGATTTAAACGAGGTCTACCAGTCAGGTACCAACTACTTGTGAATCTTTTGGCTTTACTCGTACTAGTCTACTAGTAGACTGTTTACTAATACTACTAGTGAGATTTGAAGTGCACTAGTAGTACTAGTGAACACAAGTTTAGTTCTACTGGTAAAGCTTTTTGCTGCATTAGTGCCCAAGTAGACCTTGCTCATAAAGCAAAATAGTTTATTAGTAGTAGTCGTCTACTAGTAGATGATTATGTGCTGGTAATAAAACTAGTAGACTTAAAATGTGTTACTAGTAAAAACTCAAAGCTTTACTAGTGCATTGTTTTGCTTCACAACTTGCACTTTAAACAAGCGCTTGTGGAGCTTGACATGTTTGACAAACTGTGACGAAGGAATCAATTTTTGGTTTTTTTTATTGATATCCCTGTGATGAATACATTGGTGAGTCATGTGTGTCTTCCTGCCTCACAGGTCAGTTAACACTCTCAGAGTTCTTAGAAGGAGCACAGAAAGACGAATGGGTGATGAAGCAGCTGAAGCTGGACATTAACGTTACCGACTGGGTGGTGCAGAACTGCGGGATGCTGCCCTGATCTTCATCCAAAGCCAGGAGGCCGTGGAAGGAAAGGCCACCACACTTTGGTTTTTGAAGGATCGCCTGCGTGGCTGCGTCCTTTGGAGCTTTGGCGGATTTTGAGGTGGAGTGGAGTACATCTCCTCTACTGCTGCAGCGCTGCAGGTTTAAAGGTCACTCCTAATGACCTGGGGAGGGAGCATGGCAGCTCATTTAATCCATTTTACCTCCACTCTTGTTTTTAGATGAAGAACAGTGGCCATAGGAAATGTAAATATACCCAAAATATTAAAGTTATATAATAAGCTTTATAAACATTTATCTGTAAGATATGATTTATTTTGTTATTATTTATTGGTTGAACATATTTATTCTATCATCATACAAACTAGTAGCCAAAATAAAACATTTCATTCAGCATTATCAAGACATTTTTGATGTTTTTGAATCAACACATTTACTTTACATGAGTAGAACGCACTCTCTTTGATATGCTGACGATGCTGTTGTGTATCTCTCACTCTTTTGAAACTTTAAACTCACTTTGAATTTTTAATGAAGGCGGTTTTCATAGCTTAGCTACATGCTAAGCTACCTTAGTGGGCTGGAAGAACCTGGTTATTATTTTGTATTGTTCTATTCTTCTTATCTTATCCTTACTTTTTTTACCCTAACTTATCTTATCTTAACTTATTAGGGTTAAGGTTATTATCTTAACTTTATCTGCCGTAAATAGTTTTATCCTAATATATCTAATCCATACTTTTTTGATCCAATTTTATTTTAACTCATTCGAACAATTGTAACCCTTCTTGATATAAAATTATCTTAACTTAACCTATCCTAACTAATCTATTCCTTACTTATTTGATATAAAATTATCTTAACTTAACCTATCCTAACTAATCTATTCCTTACTTATTTGATATAAAATTATCTTAACTTAACCTATCCTAACTAATCTATTCATTACTTATTTGATATAAAATTATCTTAACTTAACCTATCCTAACTAATCTATTCCTTACTTATTTGATATAAAATTATCTTAACTTAATCAAACTAGTCTTGGAAGAACGAATTGATTATTATTATTATTTATTAGTGTTGTGAGTGTAACTTCTGCAGGTCTCCCTTGAAAAAGAGGTTTTTAACCTCAATGGGACTTTTCCTGGATATACAGTATGTATATATATAATTACATTTTTAGATATTGGAAAGTCAAACCTCATAACCATCACAGCATTTTATTATATGTATTTTTTTTTTAATTTATTTTTATTTTTTAAACTGTCAGGTGAAAGAAATGCTCTGTCATGATATTCTATTGTGTTTTCCTTTTGTAAAAAATAAATTGTTTTTTTATTTTACATGACTGTCTTCACTTCTTCACCTTCTTTTGTTGGTCACACAAAATGTTTCCAATCTCAGTGATTTCTTAAACACAAACTGAGAGCCGAGTGTTGATAAGCCTGACTGAGCAACGCATCGTTCAATCCCATGCAATCAATCCATTTTTATATAAATAGAACCTTTCAGTTAGAAATGTAGCACAATGTGCTTTACCCAGTTTATACCAAAAACGTCTCCAATGAATTCAGAATGCTGCAGCTAGAATACTAACAGGTACTAACAGGAGAGAGCATATTTCTCCAGTGTTGGTTTCCCTTCATTGGCTTCCTGTAAAATCTAGAATAGAGTTTAAAATCCTCCTGTTAGCATACAAAGCTCTACATGATCAAGCTCCTGTATATCTTAGAGACCTGTTAGTGCCCTATCGTCAAGGCACATCACTCCTCTTTGTTTGCTGGTCTTCTGGAAGTTCCTAACGTGTCTAGAAGTAGAACAGGAGGCAGAGCGTTCATCTACCAGGCTCCTCCCCTTTGGAACCAGCTCCTAGTCTTAGTACAGGAGGCTGCTACCCTCTCCACCTTTAAAGTAAACTCAAAACCTTCTTATTTACTAAAGCGTTTACCGTATAATAGCGTTAACCTAACCACTAGGAACAAAGCCATAAACCTAAAATAGGAAGTAAAAACTAAGATTATATAGTAGAACACCAACATTATATTCAAGCACGATCCACCATCCACACATAGCTCTAATTGGCTGCAATGGGATGATGCCCAGTCAGACACATGTGCCGGGTTGTAGACAACCCCCCACTTCTGTCCCTCGTTGCATAACCCTTCATACTGCTCACACTGTTTCACACCATTTACACTGATGTCCACCCCATATATCATTACGTGCGACCAGTACAAGATGAAACCTCGTCTGTAGTGGTAGCATTTCAGAGCATGGAGGATGAGGCAAGACGTTTAATAATAACCTAACCACTAGGAACGAGTGTATCATAGTGTTTCATATTTTTCCTGCAGTCTGTGCCTTCTCCTCGCTCTCCGCTCTCTCTTCAGTTTCAGGTGTTTTGATGTTGGAGCTGGTGGTTCCTGATCAATGGTTCACGGCTCAACTATTCTGGAACACTCTGATGGTCTATCCTCCTAACATATTCTGTTTGTCCAGTCGAAGCGGATGGCTGCCACTTCTGAACCTGGTTCCGCTGGAGTTTTTTCTTCCCACTGTCACTAAATGCTTGTTCATGTGGATCTTGTTGGGCTCTTTCTTTTTCACTATGGACTCTATTTTTTGTTAAGCACTTTGAGATGACTTTGTTGTAATTTGCGCAATATAAATAAAGTTGAATTGAATTGAATTATTATATTTTCAATCTAATATCCAAACTACTCTCTAGATTTTCTCGTGAACTAAAGCTGAGTGTTGATCAAAATATAAAAAGTACCAACATAAAGAACATGCAAAACACTGCATAGAAAGCATTGTAAAATAAATTAACTAAGAATTTAAGTGATTCTATAAACATCATAAAAATAAAATTGATACATATAAAAAACTAAATACAGACATCAGAAGAGGGAGACAATTAGTAAATTTGAAATGAAAAAGACATTAATAATAAATAGTTAAAATGCATCGTTTAAATGTGACATTCAACATGGTTTTTTTTTCTCAAAATTTTGAAAATACAATTTTTTTTTTTTAAATATTATACTTTATATAATGTAATTGAATAATCCCCAAGCCTGGATTTGTGGATATGAAAATCACCAAATATAAGAAGGTTAATATTAATATAAAAAATAAATTTCTATCTCAGGGTTCATAATTTCTCACATTTAAAATATGGGTTAATGACATATACGGATTCAGCGCATGATATTCCATAAAATGTGCATAATCGGGCAAGGCTTGAATGAATATTTTGAAGGAAATAAAAATAGAAATACTTGTAAATATCATACAGGACTATAATATAACTAAAATAGTGCAGGAAATAAATTTGAATACATTTAAAGTCATTTTAAACATATTTTTTATGAATAAATCTAAGGTAATTTCTTACACATTCCATTCATAGAAGTTTTCTAATGACGTCATTTAGACACTTTGGGAACAGCCAATCACGGCTTCCGTTACTGCGGAGTCGGCAGCACTTACGTAGCAGCTGTGTGTTGACAAATGTTTAACCATCCTGCTCGTCCCGGTCCCTTCTGTCGTTGCCCAGTGGATTAACATGTAATTATTTATTGTTTAATGTTTCTTTTTACTGGAGCAATGACCCAGAGCGCTTCTTTATGAAGACGTGAAGCCGGTAAGCAACATCGAAGCCGAACTACCACACTAGCAATGTTAGCTCCTCAGTGTAGCAGCCACTGCAAAGTTAGCCGGTGTTACGGATCAACTAGCTCCCTCCTTAGCTGCTGACTGACTGCTTTGGGGATTTCTGGCCGACGACATTTATCAGGGTCATTAAAGCCTTTACTTTCTTTTCTTACCTTCTCTGACCTCCTGCTTTAACCACCGTGGCAGTTTGAGCGAGGTCAGCGCTTGACATGGAAACCAGTTGAACCGGAACACCTGGGATAGGATTAGCTTCAGCTGCTATAGCTGTAGCTGCTTGATTTGACTAGAATACAGCCTACACAGGCCTCTTTTCCACAGGTGAATGACACTACACTGGGGACAGGGTTGTGTTTTAATGGTTGTTGCGTTGTGCATCGTTTTATTTCAGTTGCAACAAATGCACTGTTTGTACCTGTGTTGATAAAGGGAATATCAGTTTGTGCACCACAGAGATCATGATCTGTTCATCACAAATGGACGTATATTTTTGTTTTTAAATATCTAAAATAATGTTTGAAACTTGAATATCTCTTTCTCTCTCTCACACACACACACACACACACACACACACACACACACACACTGACTGACTGACTTCTAAATTTTTGTATCCATTGCTGTCCTTTTCCTTCTCTGCTGTCTGTCGTGTATATGTAATAATCATCATTCTACATGTGATGCTGACTATGCCACTGCACTGTACTGTAATGTGTAAATGTATAACATTGTGCTTCTAGCTTTATATTTAGAAAGATTTACCACCACTGGGGGAATCGAATCACACTATGATGATCTCTTAAATGTCATCATAGCTGACGAGCTAACACATCAGTTTTATAGGTGACAAATCAGAAGCAGGAATTATGGCTTGACCCAGATTATTAAATACTGTAACTTAAAAAAGAATAACATGAATGCAATTTAGGTCATCGCTCTAACAACAAGCCCGGATGAACTACGACCGGGCCCTCGGAATGTGAATGTCTCTGCACCGAATAGCACGAACTATGTTCCTGAGAATTCAGTCAAATGACTCATTTCTAGAGATGTAAAAATTAATCGTGAGGCAGTTAAAAATCAATTAATAAGTGTCATGGTTCATATTGATACTGTACTTTGAAAATTTAATTGCAGTACTTTTTTAAACAGCAGAGGGCGCTCTATCTATTTTATCTTTCTCTTGTTTGAACTACATCACTCACACATGACGTGAGCGTCTGCGCCAGGAGAGAACAACGATTGGTTGTAGGCTAGCCTGTCATTTACAGTGTGTGGAGCAAGCGTCATGATGGCAGCTGCGGAGCAAGAAATTGAAATTCAGGACGCACCACCATGTTTTAAAGAGGACATGTGATAAAAAATCTACTTTTGCAGTTTTTTTTAATCACATATGAGGTACCTTGAGTGTTCACCAGCACACAAAATATGAAATAAAACTATCCAGTCGTTTGTTTGTGGTCTGTGTAAGTCTTATAACACAGAGAAAATTGCTCCGTTTCAAATACTCTACATTTGTGATGTCACAAGGAAAATTGTTGCCAGATCAGATCATCTTAGAACCCGCCCATTCCAATAAAAACAGCCCAAACACAAACCACAAAAATGGCAACCCTGTGTTTGTGATATAATGCAACCGCTGCGACTGCATAAAAGAGTGAACCATTATCTTGAATGGATTATTCCTGTACTTTCTACATGAGATGATGACAATAAAGCAACGTAGCTGCACGGCGCATTTCTGACTCACGATCACAATAGCCGCTTAAATAGCCATGTGTTTACTGTAATGTGTAATTTTTTGGCTGAAAACAGTAAGAAGAGTGTGTGGATAGCAAAAGAAAGTCACTAGTGATCAGCTGTTGTGTGGAGTCCGTGTGCATAGACACGCCCACTTAAACAGCCCGGTTTCAGAATTGGTCAGAAATGTGACTTTTCATAGGACTAAAACTCCAGAAAACAGGCGGGTTTGGGAAAGTAAACCAATACTATGTTTTTGGAGTTCTTAGAACAAATGGAGATGGGTGGAAAAATAGCATAATATGTCCCCTTTAAGTCAGAGGTGTAGAAGCATTTTGGTTTCCCCAAGATGGAGAATGAAAGAGGTGAGAAAATAACGGACAAGACAAAAACTGTTAAAAAAATATACAGGAATATTTTTCAGTCATCATTTGTCTACAGTCTCATTTTGTAAAATAAATCGTGAGAGAATTGTATTGTGAATCGAAGCGTAATGGGAGTTGAGTAAATTGTTACATCCCTACTTGGTTCCGCCGAGTATGAAAAAAATGTGGCCCCCTAGCGCCTCCGTGGCACATACAGAGTAATAGGCCCCATTCGTATATTGGTATGTGTCAATGATTCAGTACCACCAACTGTCGCAATATTTGACTCACAAATGAATGAGAAAACGAATTTAATGGAAATTGTCAAAAGAAGGGGGTGGGCCCTCGGGCCCCTAATCAAATTTTGCAAGGCATAATAGTAATCTATGTTGGATTACCTTTGAAACGATATATTACATGACTATGTTCCCATAAATTTGGTAATTACAGGAAATGGGGGGGTTGGCCCCTGGACCCCATTAAAAAAAAAAAAATAAATAAATAGGGCTCCGAGCGTCTCATCATATTCATTCATAGAGTATTCATACCAAACTACATCCTGATCTAACAAGAACTAATGGAGGAGTAGCCATTTGAAAAAATGGGCACCCCTGGCGCCCCCGTGACACGTATGGGGTATGGGCCCCTTTTATATATTGGTATGTGCTAGGGCTGGGATAAACGATTATTTTTTAAATGATTAATCTAGAGATTATTTTTTTGATGCATCGATTAATCTAACAATTCATTTTTCCAGTTTGATTCGATTCGATTATCGATTATCTCCCCATTAATTGACGTAATTTATACATGTTGATTTACATTTCTAAAATGAAAAGGAAAAAACATGAATTCCTTAAAGCTGCTATCCGGAGTTTCTGAGAGGACGTCTCAATGTCATGCCCTCAACATCTCCACTTCCTCCTACTGCCTCTGCAATCTACCAGAAGCCACGCCTCTACTTTTCTGTACGCGGAACGTAATAGGGTCACAGTGATATAGGTCTATGGGTCAAGTAAGAGCCAAAATCATATTTACCTGTTTGCCTTGTTTCTGTGCACAGTTCCACATTCACTTTGATTGACAGACTCAAAAACAGGAAGTCGAAGCCTATTGGCTGGATGCTCTCTGCGATCATTTCCGTTTGTATAGGGGTCTATAGGACGAAGGCGGGACTTATATACATTAATGTATATGAATGACCACAGTCAGTAGACCATAGTAAAAGACTAGTTATGTATTTTTTTTTGCATTTCAAAAGAATCTTACATAAACATAGATCTGTCAGAAACTCCAGATATCAGCTTTAACATTGCAATATATGTTTATTGCTATTCAACTCAAAATTCCAAAATAAAGTTCAAGTAAGGATATAAAAGTACAAAATAATGCATTCAGAGTCAGAGGTAGCGTTCAATAAAGAATAAGAAGGTTGTGGGAGCCGGCAGCCTGTCATGGTGTCCTTCCTGAATCAACAGAATTTAAGATTTATGTTGAAAACACATAAGCCTAGCTCACTGAAAAAAGTGCATGATTTAATTCTTCATTCACATGAAAATAACAACTTAAAGTAACACACTCACTCCACTCACATTTTCTTAAACTGAAAATTCCAAATGCTAATACAGAAAGTGCTTATCCAACAAAAAATAAACTCCTTTTACGTGTGTGTGCGTGCGTGCGTGCGTGCGTGCGTGCGCGCGCGCGAAATTTAAATTTAAATGAAAAGTATGATAAAGTCTAGGTGAGGGATTGTTGAATCACTGAGTTTAAAGGAGCTTCAAGGACACATAAGCTCATTGTATCTGTTATTGGAGAAGGAATCCGGCCATACCAAACACCAGCAGCACCAGTCGGCCTGGTTTTATACACACACACACACACACACACACACACACACACACACCAGGGTTCTTGCCAGGATTTTTTTTCTGCAAGCGAGCGCCACCGCCGCAGATAATTTCAAACTGTATAACTCTCTGAGGACCATACTTAGTGAAGTAAACCTACAGTTTTTTGTTTTTTCTTAATCTTTGTTCCAGCCTTACTTAAAAGCTAAAAGTTATTTATTGAATTGGTGATGATGAAAGTAATTAGAGAGTTACTCATGCTTGGTATAGGTCCTTCACTAATAAATACTCAGACACACTGTAGACAACATAACATTTTATTCAAAAGACTGATTCCAATACGTGCTTTTCACACTTAAATGAAGTATTATGTGGGACCTGCAGTAATATTGGAACACACACACCCCCCCCCCCACGCAGATGGCGCGCGAAGGACACACACACACACACACACACACACACACACACACACACACACACACACACACACGGACCGTACTGAGATTATAACCCTAACCTAGTCCAGTAAACAAATAAAACACGTGTCTGTTCACTTTGAAAACAAAAATAAATAAAATTTAATTATTTTTTTTAGCAAAAATTAATTTTCCGGTAATGCGCATATACGATCTCAGTATGATGCACACTCGGTACATGACACTGGCCCCAAAGAACAGAATGAAGCCAATGTCTCTTTAAGGCTCAACACGTTTCAGCTTCATGTGCACTACGTCTGGTTGAAGCTACACTGTTACATATAAATATTGGACAGTGCACACAGGCAGCATCGGGGGCAGCTAAGTGGCTGCAGGGGTCCTCAGGTGAAGACGGGAGCATCCGAGCAAATCGCCTGTATTAAATAGACGGTGCGGCTGATGTATGTGTTTCTGGGTTATTCAGATTAAAAAGAGAGTTAAAACAACACATGCACATCTCGGAGTCTCTTTTGTGTCCAAGTGTGCAACAATTATGAGACGGTACCGATTAAAATAGGAAAAAACAAGAGAAAATCCCCCACGTTGCTGAAAACTGAACGTAGGGGGCGCCATCGCGCCGTAGGGGAGAAAAATGACAACGTTGGGGGCCCCTACGCTAAACAGCGCTGGAATGAACCCTGCTCACACACGCACACAGAAAGAAAAGGTCTTTTGCTGATGTTTAATCTTGTGCTTGGCCAGTGTCCCAGCACTCTCACACTACGGCCACATTACTGTTGTCCTCAGAGCCTTATCTGATATGCAACGACACTTGTAAATATTTCAAAGCTGCTGCTGAGTCACAGTGGTGTCCAAAGTAAAAACTACTTTATGCAGCTGTCTACAGGACTTCACATTCCACAATGCAATGCACCAAACTTTTCCAACAATGTCAATTTACAGTGGAGATTGAAACACTTTTGAACAATAATTACAACCTTTTACATCGCTGATTTATTAATCTATGAGGCATTTATCTGATGAGAAAATGTCTAAATTGACATTACAGATGGATTGAAGTATTTTATTATCAGTGGTATAAATTTAGAATAAAAGGAGGGAGAGGTTTGTCCGTGTCAGTGTTATGTGAGTCAGGTCTCATAAATAATCCAACACTCGTCTCTTTCCTCCTTCAACAGTCGATGCTTCCATGGCACAAACTGATCATTGAGAAATGAACCTTTTTGTATTGATTAAATGCATTTGTGTTCCAGGTGAAGTGAAACCATGCTGAAATGGTTTTCTGCAGAGGAGGGGGGCGAGCCGGGCGTTGGAGTAAGTACATGTTTGTTTAGCTTGTGTCACCAGGATGTAAAGCAATTAAGTGATTTTCACTCATTCATGTCTTAATTTAGAATAACAACCTATTGGATCATTAATACAGAAAAGTTTTTTTTGTTGGTCTGTGTATTTTTATTACAGTTCTATGTATTTTTTTTGGTCATTTACCTGTGTTTTTGTTGCAGTTTTGTGTGTTTTTAGAATCATTGTGTGTTTTTTGGAGTCATTTTGTTTTTTTTGGAGTCATTTTGTTATTTTTGGAGTCATTTTGTTATTTTTGGAGTCGTTTTGTCATTTTGGGGGGCGTAAGGTCTATTTTTGTTGTTTTGTGTGTTTTTAAAGCTGTTACGTGCGTTGTTTGAGTCATTTTGCGTGTTTCAGTTGCAGTTTTTGTTGCAGTTGTGCATTTTTTGGGTTCATTATGTACAAACTTAGACTGAGGGCCTCTTATGACTTATGATTATAATGACTTATTTTGTAGTGTGGAATGTTAGAAAAGGCTTGATCAAGTGATGTTACTCAAACAGAGAACAATAATCAGCAACAGTAGGGATGAGAAAAACTGACTCATTTATTATTAATCAATTGGTTACATACATTTTAACCTTCAACATAATATCTACAGTATTCTATAATTGAATAAAGTAAATAAAAAATGAATGGGGGGGGACAAATCCAGTATCAGTATCAGATCTGGACACCACTAGTGGCAGCCATAATTAATTGCGGTGATCAATAAAGGATTATTAATATTATTATTATTAGTCGAGTGAAAGAACAACATCAGATGGTAAAGAGAGTCGGCTAGGCACGATATATGCAAGCGCTTGACATACTTAAATATTTTATTATCATCAGATTTCGTCCCCTTCCAAGTCATTTTCCCATTTGTGACTCAGCGTTTTTTAACACCTATATTCAGCACTTTTTCTTTCTATATTTTTTGATCCTTTTATAAATCCTTTTATAATTTTATTGCCTTTTTTGTCAATTTTTTCCACTTTCAAAACATTCTCAGCACTTATAAACCATTTCCACCACTTTTCCACCTAATGTTAAATATTTTGAGCCATTATTGTCACATTTAACCTCTTTTGACCATATTTCATGCTTATTTTTGAAAATTTAACACACACACACACACACACACACACAATCTTTGCCACTTTTAAGCCAATAATGACACTCTGAACCCTCTTTACCACTTTTTTTGTCCGTTTTTGGCCACTCTTATTTTCAACTTTGAACCAATTTCTGTGGTTTTTAAAATCTCATTTTACCACTTTTTCCACCATTTTTGGCCACTTTTAACCCATTTTTCTTCTAATTAAAACAAGTATTGGTGCTAAACTAGTACCAAATGAATCCAGTTGTTCACATGTATTGGTGAGGAGAACCCACAATCCTCTCATGAATAAATAATCAGCGTGTTCAGAAAATATGGCACTGAAATTCAATTACCGGTATCTAGAACTGGACAACTGCCAAAAACTGATTAGAAAACGTGACGCAAAACTGAACGCCAACAGTTTTGTGACATCAAGATTGAAGTTAACGTGCAGAGAAGAATCAAAGCCACCACAGTGACGCCTCACTCCATCCCTGGTTTCTCCCTGTAGGGCCCAGGCTCCGCCCACCCTGCTGCTCCAATCAGAGAGGTGGCTGTGGAGGAGCTGGCAGAGAGGCTGAGCCAAACAGAGCAGCTGGTGTCTCAGCTGAAAGAGCTGATCAGAGAAAAGGATGCAGTGCTGCGCTCTAAAGATGACCAGCTGAAGGTGAGCACTGTATCCAGGCAGAAAACACAATCAGCCCCAACATTCAAGTCCACTTTAAAGTTATCATAAAAACAACATAAGGTATGGTAAAAGTCTGTCAGAATAAAAGGTGCATTAGTATAAAAGTGCATATTAAAAAAGACACTAATTCAAAAAGAGACTAACATTGACTGTATTGTCATTACACATGTGAGACAATATTTTAATAAAGACTTGAGCAAAAAAGTCATGATGATAATTAATTAAATAATGCAGCAATATTTTGGGCCAGACGCACAATTTTAGGAAATAATAGAAGTGTTGCATTAGCTGAAGCTGGAACCCACAATGTTCAACACCAAGCCTGTTAGTAATGTCACACTAACGCACTACAAACTCAATGAGTATATACTGTCTACTATATACTAAGTATGAACTATGATGTTGATTTTCCACCTTTGAAAGTTCAGAAAACATGACTAGTGTGGCCACCGTGCATACTTAAAAAATGTGCCCATATACCTGTAGTATATACTCAATCTTTCATACTATCTAATGTGAATGCACTACATACTTATTTAGTTTGTGTATACTTAAAAAATGTGCCCATATACCTGTAGTATGTACTCAATCTTTCATACTATCTAATGTGAATGCACTACATACTTATTTAGTTTGTGTGACATGTTCAGCGCTCTGAGCTAATAGCTAATTGACCAGTGTACAAGATAGCAGCTGTTAGCATTTAAAAGCACTAAACAGTTGTCAAAAAATCTGTTATGACAAAAATGAAAACATTTACAGCTTGCATCTAGACAGCATGAAGATGTTGGTAATTTGTTTTTAACAGTGATTCATTGGCTCCATCAGTGTAAAAGTGATGTTTAAAAATGAAATTTTTGCATTAACTCCAATTGTTCGCATGAGAACAAAATTCAGAAAGCTGTAAAAATGTCCATTTTTTGAAATATTAAGAATAATAAGAATTTTGGGAATTAATTATTGGAGTTAACTTTATATATTAATAATATTCCCATAATTCCCGAGCTTAAATTCCCATTGAAATGTGTACAACTCTGTGAATTTTCAGGTGCCCTCATTCAGGGTTCTCGCGGATCCTTAAAAAGTCTTCAGAATAAGCCCTTAATTGTCATTAAAATGTCTTAAATCATTGTTTCAAAAGTCTTAAATTTTAACACATAATTAATAAGTATGATTTTATGATTGTAATTAGTCTCACATTTCAAAATAAATGGTAAGATTTGTTTTTAGGGAAAAAAATGTATAAACATGTGGAAATGTAAATTTAATGTAAATTGCGTCTAACAAAGATTTTTCTTAATGGTTTTAATTTTTCGTATTTTTGTTGTTTTATAGATTTCTGGCTATTTTGTAGTCATCTTGTGCTATTAGAGTGATTTAGATTATTTCAGTCTGGTTTTTTTTGTGTGTTTTTTCCTGTTATTTTGTATCGTTACTTTGGAAGCTGCCAGTTGCACGTCTGCACTAGACACTAGAAAAAATGTACCCTAAGCTTATGTAATTGATGTGATGTTTTTTTCCCCACCCCAATTATGTTTACTGTGGAGTTGGTCTTAAATTTAATTTGAAATAGCAATAACAAGTCTTAAAAAGTCTTGAATTTAATTTGACTAAAGCTGTAGGAAACCTGTCAGTGTAAAACTAATGATCCTTTTGCTAATACAGTTTCTTTGCTCTCGCTTCACCGCAAAGGGTTGTTTATGCATCAGCCACTGACAGGACTGACAAATCCTGTTAATAATTAAACCTTTGGAACTATCACAGTAATAACTTTAGGAATGCAACGCATGACTCAGCCTCTTTACTACAAACGGAGCTTCAGCTTCCTCGCAGGCCAACATGTTGTCTTTTCAACCTCATGTTGTAAATGTGCAGCTGATATCCGTGCACGGTGCTGGTAGTTGAGCTGAAATTATATATATATATATATATATATATATATATATTTATTTTTTTCCTGTTGCTAAGGTGGAGAAGGAGGCGTGCGAGGCCAAACTGTCCAAACTGCGTCTTCAGAACAAGGCCAAAGTGACGTCCCTGAACACACAGCTGGAAGAGCTGAGGAAGCAACAGGGCGGCCCGGCCACGCCCACACACGGCAAGAAGGTATGATAAGGATTTCCACCATCATTACAGGGTTAGCACAGGTCAAAGGTCATGTGTGTTTAAAGTAACTGGTTTATTGGGATGTGGAAATGCTTTGTAACATTTTTTCTTTGTTTCTAAAAAGTGAACGGGGTGAGAATCCTTCATATGCAAAACGACAAATGTTACAATGTTTTAGCTCTTTATCCCAAATTAAATTAAATTTAAATTAGAGATGCATGATATTGGATTTTTGGCAGATATGCTGATATATTACACCTCATTTGGCCGATAACCAACACCAACATTTTTCCCCCACACCAAATTTCATAGATGAACTAGTTTCTGTAATGGAATTAACTACGGATACACTGAAATGAAAATTGTTGGTCGAAACAAAAAAATTAAAATGAGAAAACAAAGGCCGAAAACTGAAACACCGGAAGAAATTATTATTTAAATTATAATAGTCCCATTGCATTTATGGCTCTGAATGTGTACCAACTTCACTAAAATTAAAACGTTGCAATTTTGTGAATTAATATTAATGCTTCAAAGAATCCATCATGTAATGCAAACATAATTATGTAACATCAGCAATCATTCCTTGTGTAAACAAAGTAAATTACTTCTACTTACGTTAGGCAAAACACGTCATATTTATTCATGACAATAGTTTTTTTAATAACAAAATGAAGTTGCTTGCAGCATATGCTACTGAAAACAGCTACTACCTACTTATATTTGGTTTTTGAATGCTAAAAATAGTATTTATACAAGAGCTATGCATTCTGTGTCATGTGACAGAAAATTCAAACCATTTGGAAATTTGTAATTTCAGTGAATAATTCAGCTTTGTTTTTGTTGAATACTTGTCAAAGGAGTTTGATTCTGCTATAATACGGACATTTGTAAGGTATACTCACTTATGTCTTTTCCTGTTAGTTTGCTTTAATGCTAAATAAACTTTCCTTTTACCTGTGTGTCTGTGTGTGTATCTGTGTCTTTATTATTTTCCTCAGGGCACGTCTGATGGAGCAGAGCAGGCCAGTCGAGGTAAGATCGTTCTGCTGAAGAAAAAGGTGGAGGAGCTGGAGCAGCAGGTGGCTCAGAGAAACCAGGAGCTGGAGAACAAGGTGGATGAGTCATTTTATCCGTCATGTACAACAGAATCACATTCATTCCTCTAAGCTGTTTATTTTGTTTTCGGGGATAAAAATGGATTTAGTAATTCACAGTTTATTTTGGGGTCACTGTTGAGTCATTCGGAATAGTTTTTTCATATTTCCAGAGCGTTTCACCCAAGAACCAATGCTTATATGTGACTAATCATTAGTGATGTGAACAGTCTATGTTCATAGCTCTAATCTGATCATATTACAGAGAGCTGAGGCATATTATAAGTTGTTTACTGAAGGACCAAACATGTTCCAGACCCAAACCTTTTTTTCACATTTTGAGGGGCTGGCATGTCCACCAGCTAGAATGTATAGCAGATATTTTTGTATATTCTGAGAGAGTAGGTGGAGCTGTATTACTATGCCAAATTTCAGTTTCCCATGTGATGTAGTTCCTGAGATATTGGAAGCTGAAAATGGAAGAAAAATAAGGACTCAAAAATTGACACCCCCCCCCCCCCCCTCACTGAGTTGTCCATATCTCAAAAAGTATTCATCCGATCAAACTAAAAATGTACAGTTTTGTGCAGTTTGTAACCATATCTAACCTCTTGTAGAAACTGGAGCTGGAGTCCCGGCGCCAGCGCGGGGAGGAGATGGATGTGATGCTGACAGAGAAGGACAGGAAGCTGGCAGAGAAAGAGGCGTACATCGTCCACCTGCAGACGGCTCTGGCAGGAGATCAGCCAATCTCATCTGTGCTACAGCTCAAGGTCTCACTATACATGTCATGTCACCATAGCAACCATAGTCTTCCAATCCACACAGCCATGACCTTTTAAAACCACCTCAAAAATACTGATGATAACAAACCAGCAACTAGAGTGATACTGTAACTGTATCAGCTACTGCAGCATGGCAACTGTCACTGTTACAACAGTGGAACATTTATCACAGTGTTCATCACAAAAACATGCATTTTTTCGGATCTAAGGGCCATAGAATCAACATTTATGTCCACATTTAGAACACTGACTAATCTGTTTTTTTCCCCCCCGTTTTTGTTTTGTGCATTTGTGTTGTCATTTTGTGTATTTTTTTTTTTTTTAAATGTTTTTTTTTTTTTGTCGGTGTTAGTTGACTTATTTTGTTTTGAGAGTCACTCTCAAAGTCAAAGTGTCTTCATTTATTTCCTTCAGGAGAAATTTGTCTTGGGCATGTGTATTATTGTTGTCATTTTTCTGGAAATGTTCTGTATTTTTTTGACATCTTATGTTTGTTTATTTTTTTGTTTTGCATTTTTGAACAAATTTTGTGAAAATTTTCTGTCATTTGTTGTATTTCTTTTGTCATCTGTTGTTTGTTTTTTGTGTGTATTTTGGTATATTTTTCTGTTATGTGTTTGTCATCATCTTGTACTTTGAGTAATTTTGCACTTTTTTCTGTTTTTTCTATATATTTTTTGTATTTTTGTTGTCATCTTGTATTTTATGCATTTTTTTCTGTCAATTTGTGTATTTTTGTTTTCATTTTGTATCTTTTTCTATTATTTATGTGTATATTTGTTGTCATCTTGTGTTTTTGGAGTCATTTTATGCGTTTACCCGTACTTTGAAAGCTGCACAAAATTAGACCTAGGGCCGCATCAGCAATGACAACAATCTGAACAAAGTCACGTAAAGAAAGTAAAGCATCAACAGCGTACAATAATCATGGCATCACAAAGTACGACTACAACATTCAATACACAAACACAACAATATGAGAAAGCTTTTTCGTTGTTATGAATGCTGCCGATCTCTCCTCAGGCTGCAGACGATGAAGGTTCGTTGAAGGACCTGCAGCTGCTGGTGGAGAGCCTCACTAAGAAGGTTGGGGAGTCTGAGGAGCATCACAGTTTACTGCAGGAGCAGAATGACAGCCTGAAGGAGCTGCTGAGCTCAGAGCAGGAGCAATTCACGCAGAAGGAGAACATGTACAAGCAGAACGTAGGTGTGACCAGCAGGAGCTGCTACATACTTGTAGCAAGAGGACTAACTAACCATGTACTGGCCCCACAGATCCAGACCTTCAAAGACATCATCATTCAGAAAGACAACCAGCTGATGGAGGTCAACCAGATGCATGAACAGGAGCTCTTTAGGCTCGCTGCCAAATCAGACGCCAGTGCCGACTTGGAGCAGGTAACGTCACCGTCTCAGAGGCTGCTTGAATGTTAGTATTGGTGTTATGAGTTTTAAAGTGACTAGTTTGTCGTGTGGTGTATTTTTCCTTCTCAGCTCCTGAAAGCTCTGAAACAGAAGCTGCATGAGAAGGAGGAGGTGCTGAGAGGTAAAACACAGGTCATCGATGTTTTCCAGGGAGAGGTGGACTCCAGAGACGATCAGATAAGGGTAGGATATGGAGCTTCTCCCACACTCCTGTACTGTGGAGCCTCACACACAAAATGACAGACTACGACACAAAATGAATGCAAAAACACACAAAATGACAGAAAAATACACATAAAGACAACCAAAACATACAAAATGAATAAAAAAACACACAAAGAAACAACAAGAATGCTGTAAATGACTCCTAAAAGTTACAAAATGACAGAATAAGACAAAAATGGATTTGAAAAATACACAAAATGACAGAAAAACACATAAAAGGACTACTGAAACGTACAAAATGAATCGAAAACACACACAGAAACAACAATGCTGTTAATTACTCCAAAAAGTTACAAAATGACAGAATAAGACAAAAAAAGGATTTAAAAAAATAAATGTAATGATTAAAAACAGTTGTGACCCGAAACAAAATCTGTTTTTATTCTCTTTTGGTAAACAAGAGGTTTACATCGACATCTTTAACATTTCCTGATTAGCACGTTGTCATTTTGACCTAAAAAGCTACTAAATTGCTTAAAAAGCAGATTCCTTTAAAGCCATCACTGTATAGAGGAACTAGTAGTTTTATTTGGCTGTAAAGTCGTTAGCTCATCTTATCTCATCATGCAGGAGCTGATGGAGCGGCTGCGTCGCCTTCAGGTGGAACGTGAGAGTCTGGCATCCAAGATGGAGGCAGAGAAGCATGTGATGAGGGCGCAGCTCCGTGACCTGATGGAGAAGCATCAGGGTGAGGTGACGCGTCTGTCCGAGCAGCACCAGCTGCACATGGAGCAAACGCAGCAGGAGCTCCGGGACCAGCTGGAGCAGCTGAGAAGAACCTCTGCGTTGTCTGATAATGGTCAGCACCAATCAGAGAGGGAAGAGAGGGCGGAGTCAGTCTCTGTGCTGGATATCACTGAGCTCCAAGGTTGGTTTACCATACTCATCATGAGGCAACGCAGTTTAATTTGAAATTCCTAGAACAGGATGAACAACAGGGAGGAGCATTTTTCTTTGATTTGTTTAGTGGCTACATGCGACGATCCAGTTTTTAGCTCGGCTGCTGTTAGTGGGTGGGGTTAAGTGTGAACACTGATTGGCTGAAATCTCTAAAATGGCGAAGCCCCCTTATAAAGGAATATTACGTGTGTTTGAGGTTAAAAGTTGATATAAATGACACAAATTACTAAGTTTTTTAAGCTTTTTAAGCTTTAGACCAATCGTCTAAAACTATTGCTGTTAATCTAAAACAAAATGTTTTACTCATTAATCGCACATTTTTCTGTAATTATTTTGATTAATTGCATTTTTCTGAAGACTTGTAATAGATATTTATTTATGTAAATAGAAGTAATTCACAGAAAGTAAAGACCATTTTAATAATTTTCTTTCAGCTTTGAATTAACTCAGTTTCCAAGTTTAGCAAAAATAAAGAATCTTACATTCACCACTTACAGAATATAACAAAACCCAAACCTATACATTGAAGTGTGCAAGTGACTTTTGTTTTCTCCAACGAGCTGTCAGGAAACTTTTTAAAGTGAAACTTTCCGTTTAATATCCCGACTCCCATAAACATTTTAAATTAATCTACTAAATGAACGTGTTAATTTTGACAGCACTATCTAAAATACATTCATATGCTGAGCTATGCATTGCTTGATTAACTGGGATTCTGCACTTCCATCACTTTTTGTGTCGCAGCTCAAGCTAAGCTGAAATCGGAGGAAGCCAGTCGCTCCGAAGCCAAGTTTCTGAAAATCAAGGCTTGGTCCAAAAACAGAATCAGACAACTGGAGGAGGAGCTGAAGAAAAGTCTGGTGAGCCATCACTATATATTAGCTTTAATTCACACCTTGTGTAAAACTGTCCTGAATCAGCACGTTTTAAATCAGGCCGGTAGGAGGATTATGTAATGTAGATGTAAAGGGTGATTTCCATGTTCTCCTCAGGCTGGAGTCGCTCCTCCAGACGTCACAGCTCTGAGGAGTCGAGTCACTGAGCTGGAGGAGGAGAGAGAGGAGAACCAGTGGAGAGTGGAGCAGTACGAGGAGCTCAAAGTGAAGAACGGTAGGACTGGAATTCAAACACAACAACGTGTGTAAACTCATTGTTGAGTTTGATATATTTACCAAAGGAGAAATGGAAGGAAGGGAAACAAAACGACTAAATAGAAAAATAAAAGGAAAGATGGATTAGTAGTGCTGGGTGGTTTTTTTTAATTAGATATCCTGAATAAGGCTGCTTTAACATATTTTTAAGTTTGTTAAAGTTGTGGGAAGAAGGAGTTCTAAAACTGAGATTTGCATTTTGCATCAAAACAGTTTACTACTGTCACGGCATTCCACATGTGAATTTGAGTTTGGCCTTGACCGTCAGATGCAGCTTATCTGTGTGCGTAGGTGAAAGAATGTGAGTTCTTACATTTAAATCAGTTGAAATGTTCTGTTTTTAATTGTTTTATTTTGCATGGATGCTAATATTCATGTTTGTTTTTTAAAAAATTCTCCCAATTTCCAGTTAATTCCATTCAATGATTTCCATGAAAATGTTCTATTTTTGAATTTTCCCAAAATTCCAGAGCTTTTGAAAGTTCCGCTCCTTTGCAACCCTTGCTAGAACTGGGCCAACGTGGGCCTGTCTTTATCAGGGACGTCAATGCTGGAAAAGCTGTGTTCACTGTGTTAAAATCTGTGGATCTGTTGATGTAACTCTGAACATGGTGTGTTTATTGTGGATGGCTGTTCATCATAGGAATGGGATCCACACAAGGTTCCTGCTGCTTAACAGAAGGTTTTCCTTGCCGCCATGATGAATTCATGTTGGGTGTGGGATACATATGTATGTGTATATACGTACAGTATATATGCATATGTGTGTATCCATAAAATGAAGAGTCCGTCCTTAAGACTGCTCTACTGTAAAGTGTCTTGAGATACCATTGGTTATGATTTGGCGCTATACAAATAAAAGATTGATTGATTGATATTGTGTCGTGGTAGAAATGCTGGCCGCTAAGCTGGTGGTGTACGAGGAGCAGCAGAGAACGCTGCAGGCTGACCTGGAGCAGTTCACCAAGAGGGCCGCCTCTCAGGTTAGACCTCCTTCACACTTCCTCCTGCCTCTCACTGTCTGACTCCCAACTCACCCCCCACCTTCTTCACCATCCCCCCCACACACACAGGCCAGTGAGTCGGGCAGCGCTGACGACACTCAGAGTCAGCTGCTGGAGTGGCAGGAAATGGTGACGGAGGCGTCGAGCGCTCGAGACCGCGCCCAGGAGGAGAAAACCACCATGGCTCTACGCATCAGCCACATGGAGGAGGAACGAGAGGGTAAGAGCTGCACCTGAAGGCATCACATGGAGCTGTAGAGTAGGGATGGATGGAAGGTTGGATGAAATATTCTGATGACAACAAATTATACACTCGTTTATTCATGCACACCTAATCTGCAGAGAGACCCTCAGACTCTATTTCTTAAACATGAGCTGTGTTCAAATTGTGACACTAGAAGTATACTTCCAAGTTTCCCAAAATGCATCTGGAACCTACAATGACAAAAACCTGAATCACACTCAGGCTAAACATCTCTGTTGATTCTCCACCGTTGAAAGTTCTGAAAACATTTTAAGTGAGAAATACAAAATACAAATTTAATTCCCACATTTTGGAGATTTCATATAGTCCGCCATTGTGCTACTGACAAACTTCCCGGTTCACTTCAACACAAGAGCGAGCCCTATTTACAAAAGTGTTCAAAACTAATGGAAGACAAGAATAGATGCTTTTATTTTGAAAAGGGGATGTTTGATTTATAGCTTGAAGCTGGTCCCAGAACCATTTTACATTCCGCTTGCAATGCATCATGGGGCGGTTGAGTATGACTATGTTGTAAATGTCATATTAACATACTACTCATACTAAGTCTGACATCAAAATGAGTAAGTAGTGCATTCACATTAGATAGTATGAAAAGAATGAGTATGCGAGAAATACCTGGATGTATACTATATAGTACACTAGTCATACTCACACCGTATAATGAAACTGAAAGGAATCCTTCACTGCTTTTGCAAGTTTGGCCTAATAAAACCTTTGAAATATAGAAAATCTATGATTAATAATACACTTATTTTGCACCACATTTATTTTCTTGCCTTTTAAAATTGGGACTACTAATCATGGACTGTTGAAGGACTCCCACCAAAAAGGTATTTTATTCTTAGGGTTTGGGTCTTCATCAGTCCATGATTACTTACTAACTTCAGCCATCAGGGCATCAACTGCACCCTGTTAAGGGGGGGGGGGGGTAAAAACCCCTTTGGAGAGCTCTTTTTCTCTGCTTCATTGTCTACTACCAAACTGTGAAGTTGGAACTGTCGCCCCCTGCGGTCGCCGATTTATTTTTGGTCATAACTGTTTTTGCCTTTTTTCGGTAAACTAAAGAGGTTTACGTCAACATCCTTAACTTTTCCTGTTTATTTCGAGCAACCAAAACCAGCACAAGTTGTTATTTTGACTGAAAAAGCTGCTAAATGACCTAAAAATCAGCCTGAATGTTTCATTCCAATAGGAAACAATGGGATGTTTATTGGCAGTGGGGCTGTGTGACATCATCAATCACGTGATTTGAGGAAAACAGGCTGTAAAACTGTAGTCCACATTTTTAAAGTTAATAAAAGAAATATGGTGCAAAATAATGAAGGGCAAGCAGAATAGGATAGAAAGATAGACCTTCCGAGTGTCCCAGACTAGTTGAGCCGTTAACCATTGATCAGGAACTACCAGCTCCAGCATCAAGACAGCTGCAACAAAAAAGAGAGCGGAGGGCGAGGAGAAGGCACAGACTGCAGGAAAAACATGATGCACTCGTTCCTAGTGGTTTTTATCTCCAGTTTTTCTTTAGGTGCTTTACTCGCTCACTTAATTTTTTACTTGCTTGGAGGTAAACCACACCATGGTTGCACTTAAATTTTGATTATATGTATGTTTATATATATATATACATATATATGCATTTACTAAAATTATTGCAGAAAATTATAATGGAGACCAAATGACAGTCATGTTTGTTTGAGTCGCAAACTTGTGTGGAACGTTCTCCAGAAGCGTCGACATCTCATTCAGGGTCAGTGTTTCATGTCTGACCCCCCCCCCCTTCATGATTGTGTTCTTGTCATTGGGAGGAGATCCCATCACATGGAGCGCCATGGCATCAACCCCCCCTTCACCATCATCCTCCTCCTCTTCCAATCCCTGCTCCAGGGATGGGAGCAGCCACTCAGAATGGTTTCCCATCAGTTTTGTGCATGCAGGCCCCCTCACCACAAAAGCCTCGCTGCACTGCCTGTGGTTCCCCCGTGTTTCACCTCAGTGTGTATGGGGTGGGGTGTGAACTGCAGTCAGTGCATGGGAGGCTCCACCTCACAGTTACACCTGCCATTTGTTCTTCCTGTCCCTCCCCTGTAATGGTTCTGTGTTTTTCTTTGCTCATGCTACCATCCTCTGTTTTCCTTTTCCATCCTGATATCTCAACACACATTTGGGAGATGATTTTCATTAACCTGGGAAGAGAATCACAAAAGGTGAAAGTCGTGCTTAATCAACCTAATCACATGTTATTACTACGCAGTGAAGACTGGGCACAATATTTACTGAGGGATTCCTTCTTCTTTCTTAATGTATCATGGGCTTTGTTTTCAGTCATGCGTTTTAAACTGAGTTTCTGGATGGTTAATGGGATTTTTTTTTAATCCTCAGAAGCTTTATTAGATTAAGATCTGGTGACTAGACTCGTGGTCAGCAACAAAACTCAGCGAGGCTTAGGTCACGTTCCCTCTCAGAAAAGCTCTTCATCTCTAGTTTTTTAAACTCTTGTTGTGTTCATGTCATCTGGAGCCAGTCTGTCAATTCTCCTCATTGATTGGCTGTTTTCTGTAAAACCCTGACATATGGTTGTTGGTTAAAATCTCTGTATAGGTCAGCATTTTAATCATTCCACAGCAGAGATGGGCAAAATTTATCACAAAACTGTGATTGTGTGACCTGAGGAGGGTCACATGATCCACATTCATGTCAGCATTTAGAATAATGACCAATCTGAGCATTAAAACAGCAATAAACAAAAAGTTTTATCCTGTTTTTGTTGTTTTGTGTCTTTTCCTGACATCTTTGTAAATTTTGTCTTTTGGTCTTTTTGTATTTTTTTCTCTAGTTTTGCTTGCTTTTTTGTGTTTTTTTTAAAAGAAATTATTTATTGTATAAAATTAATTTATTGTATTTTGTATATTTTTTTTACCATTCTGTGCATTTTTGTCGTCATTACATAAGTGCCATGTAGGTGGTAATTTTTATAGTTTTTTTTGTGTTTTTGGAGTACTTTTTGTGCATTTTTCTTTTTCTTTTGTGTTTTTTTTTTTTTTTTTTTTTTATTTTTCATGTATTTAGATTCTGGTTTTCTTTATTTTTCTGTAACTTTCTCTGCTTTTTTAGAGTAATGTTTTGTGTATATTTATTTTCATTATGTGACTTTTTGTTGTCATTTTGTTTCCTTTTGTTTCATTTATTTAGATTCTGGTTTTTCTTGTTTTACAATTTTTTTTTCTGCTTTTTGGAATATATTTTGCATTTTTTGTTGTCGTTTTTTTGTGTGTTTTTAGAGTAATTTAGATTTTCTGCAATATTGCATATTTTATTTAATTTTTTTGTGTAATATTGGAGTGAGTTTCTACATTTACTGTGAGGGCCTGTCAAAGTAAATTAATGCGTGTTGCCCATGTCTGTTGTATCACAAAGTACTTTTGAGACAGTGTCATGGATGCACTACTCATCTCTGGCCAAAGAAAGATGAAAATAGAAATGGGTATAATAAAATCCACTCTAACAAACCACTCAGAAATGCAACAAACCAATTGATGTCCTTTATTTTAGAATGATGGAGGTTTTATTTACTTTCTTAGTAGTCTGGTGAATGCATCATCTGGATAGCCTCAGTGCTGCATGTATTTTCTAACACTTCTAACTAATACTATTGAGTGACTGTTTGTCAGAGGTTTGAGCCACATTGAATTCTCCCCTGCTGTAGATAATGGATTGTTCTAAAATAGCTTTGCTTTTACCGCTCCACACCTTTCTGTTCCCTCTCATGCTTAACGCTGCTCCTCTCCATCACTTGCCCATCACCGTCACGCCTCTCTTCACAAAACCGATGGGAACAAGTTTTGTTGTGATTGATTTGACGCTGCTCCGCTTGCATCCTCTGCTGATGAGAAAAAGATCTGAGTGGAAACATTAGTTTCATTCCCATTAGCCCAGCAGATATGTCAAAAAGATGTTTACTTCTGGTAGAAAGCATGAAAATTTGTATATGGGTTTTTTTGAGTATGCTAAATCTATTATTAATGGGATCCATGCTGGCAAACCAATGGTTCCCACTCAAAATCAAGAAATCCAAGATGGCCACCATCCGTATAGCCAATTTGGATATTTGGTCATGATTTTGGTTCTATTTGACATAGAAGCAATGATATCAGTGGCGATTTTATAGATTTTTATAAATCTTAAAATACCGTAAATTATGCTTAGATCAAAATTCAAGATGGCCAGCATCCATATTGCAAATTTAAATCTTACCATAACTTTGGTTCTATTTGACGTAGGAACATGATCTTTGTGATAAAATGTAGGTCCGTGGGGACAAGGATTCTGAGCTTTTTCATGACAATTAGCAGTATGGATGGTCATTTTGGATCTTGCTCTGAGTCTAAGTCATATAGAACCAAAGTTATGACCAAATATCCAAATTGGCAATACAGATAGTGGCCATCTTGATTTTGAGTGAGAACCTTTGTTTTTCCAGTGTGGATCCCATTAAAAATGCATTCAGCATACTCAAAAACCTCATGTACACATTTTCATTCTTTCTTCCATAAGTGAACATCTTAGCCTAATATTGCTACGTATCTGCCATGCTACATCACTCTCATTTTGAATGTTCTTCTTCTCCTTTGCTGTGCAGATCAGGTGTGCATGGCTCCCACCAAGTGTTTCTCACTTCATGCAAACACAAGTGTGTACATACTTAGATCCACCTCTAGCCTTCATTCTGCCTTCGTGTTTACTCTTCCAGCCTTGCTTTCTCAACCTTTGCTGTCTCCACTCTCATGTTTAACATGACAGTGTTGCAAATTGTACTTGTGGTTTTTGAATATTGCGTCATCATCATCATCATCATCATCATCCCCCCACCACCATCTGTCCCTTTGGGCATCTCTGTCTCCTTCCTGTCCTCAATGCACATCTTTACTATGCTCTCCATTCAATACGAGCGTCCCATTATTTCCCTGTGGCACAAAACTGATTGAGGATGACTGGTTCTTTCCTGGCTGCTCCGATCCAGCTCTGGTAACCCGGCAGCAGGAGTTGGAGGAAGAGCTGGCTCAGACCCGAGGGCTCGGTCAGCACAGGGCCAAGAAGCTGGGCTCTCCAGGCCGCCGCAGCCTGCAGGTAGGTGGCCAGGGTCGATGTGTCACCACGGTTTCATCTAATAATGTCATTTTTTATTTGATTTTTTTATGATGTAATTTTTAATGTTTTTGATCAAGTGTTGTTGGTCAGATACAGTAAGTTTACAGAGTTGTGGCAGATTAACCAGATAGCTCTGTAGCATAGTTAGACAATAGGGTAATTCCAGTCATTTCACAAATGGTCCACAAACTTGTCAAGGAATTTTTAGCAATTGTTTCGTGATTATTCAATAAGACACACTGTAATTTTTTTGTTTGATCGTATGGACATGAGATATGGCCAATTCAGTGAGGGGGGTATATTCATGCGTCCTTAATTTTTTTAAAATGTTCAGCTTCCAATATCTCGGGGACTACTGTACATCATATAGGAAACTGAAATTTGGTATAGTAATACAGCTCCACCAACTCTCTCAGAATATTAAAAAATATCTGCTATACATCCTAGCTGGTGGAAATGAAAGCTCCTCAAAATTGGGAAAAAGTTTGTCGGGGTTTGGGTCTGGAACATGTTTAGTCTTTCAGTAAACAACTTAGCATATGTCTCAGCTCCCTGTATATTGATCAGCTTAGAGCTATGAACATAGACTGTTCACATCACTAATGATTAGTCACATATACGCATTGTTTGGGTGACACGCTCTTGAAATCCAAAAAAAATACTTTCTTTTAACTATTTTTATTGGTCAATAACTGCATGTGGGACTGTAAGAAGAAATTTGATCTGTTTTAACTCTTTTTTTAGGATATGAAAAAATGTCTTTAGGTAGTTTTTTGTTTTTATTTTAGACCCCAACTTTGGGTTAATTCACCATTCGCGAATATTGGAAATCCTTTACATGAGGCCATTGTTGCTTGGCTGTGTGTCTTATCATTCATTGTTCATTAGTTTTTTACTTATTTCTTTTTGTATATTCTGAGAGAGTAGGTGAAACTGTATTACTATACCAAATTTCAGTTTCCTATGTGATGTGATGTAGCTCCTGAGATATTGGAAACTGAAAATGGAAGAAAAATAAGGACGCACGAAAATCGACACTTAACCCCCTCATTGAATTGGCCATATCTCAAAAAGTACTCATCTGTATTAGCCACATTTAGAATGTGTCTAACATTTTAAAGTGCTTTGGCACTACTTCAGTGGTAATGAAAGTGTTGTTATAAATGGAGTCTATTTACATTTTAATATTCTCTCCCACAGGAGGATTTTGAGTTCGAAGGGCAAACCTCGTTCCAAGACCCCCGCAGCCACCCGGATAGCAGCGCCCCGATGGAGGGGGAGAACATGGGAGGTTGGTGGCCTGAGTACAGTACTCCTGACACAGGTGTGAGACCCGCTGGACGGCTTCCATTAGCATGCACTTTGTCATCTCCACATGATACACATCAAACTTTGGCTTTATTTTTTCATCGTAACACTGTCAAAGTCGCCTGATTTTGGTGTTGGATTGTGGCTGTTTTTTCCAAATTTCATTTGACCTAAATTTTCAGACATGGCTATTTGGCTTAAAGGTGGATTGGGTTGAATTTATACTAACTTTGAGTTGAGGTGCTGGATATTAACTCCTATTTGAGTAACTGATGGGACAGTTGATACAATCCCAGGAGTTACACATCCATTGGTTCCTCATCACGGTCATCTGTTTTGGTTTGGACGTGTGCATGCTGGTTGAGCTGGCTAGTAACTCTTTTGGGTTCATAGACTGTGGTAAGTTGCTTTCTTTTCCCATGTTCGCATGACCTCCTCATTCTTCCTCATGTCCTGTCATCCTTATTTTAAGGAATTTAATAACACAAAAATAACATTTTGAATAGAAAACGGTCTTTATTTTTGCTTACTTGATTTGGTTTATAGGATTAAACTTTTTTAACTCTCTTCTCCTGTCTTTCACTCTTTTCAATTCAATTTTATTTGTATAGCGCAATTTCTCAATCTGCTTATCAAAATATAATAGAAAGAAAAACCCAACAACATCCACATGAACAAGCATTTAGCGACAGTGGGAAGAAACAACTTCCTTTTAACAGGAAGAAATCTCCGTTAGAACCAGGTTCAGAGGTGGCAGCCATCTGCGTGGACTGGTTGGGGTTAGTGGACAGAAGGACCAACAGAACAGGATAGAGAGATAGAACATCAGAGTGTCCCAGACTAGTTGAGCTGTGAACCACAGATCAGGAACTGACATCATCAGCTTCAAGACACCTGAAACAGAGCAGAGAGAGAAGGACGAGGAGAAGGCACTGACTGCAGAAAAACATGATACATTATTATCAAGTCAGCCTGTCTTGGCCTTGGGCCTCATTCCCAGTGGTCTAGTCAATACTTATTATATAGGTGACCAATCTATTCCTGTTTATTGGTAAGCTAACAGCAACTTCAAGATCTGTAAATGTCACCGTTCACAGACGAGCCCATGTTTGCTCTAGCAGTTAGGTTATGTTATGATTCAGTCCTGTTTATGCGGACTGTAAATCATAACCAGCTACATCAGAATTTGAATCTTTTCCTGTTTATTGAACCTGTAAATGCCACCGTTTACAGACGAGCCAATGTCTGCTCTAGTGGTTAGATTATGTTATGATTCATATTGACTTTCCCTTCTACATTTAGAGCTGCTGTATTCCCTGGTGTTATAGATGTTGATCCAAATTGATAGCAGCACGCATTTGCATTTTTTGTTAACTTTTTGTGGACGTGAGCATTAGTTTTTTGTTCGTAGACGATAAGATTGACATCCACTTTAGCTTTTTTCTATAGGAAGTCCATCAAGGTTGGACAAACCAGAATAAAAATAGCATCAAGTCAATCGCTGTCCTCTTTGTCTAGCAAAGAAACACAAAATATCACAGTAAGAATGAAATAAAAAAACACTTCTTAAAGCTTTTTTCCCATTTTTTTTACAAACTCTAAATGTTACATTGCCATACATCTTTTCTGAAGTTCGTCACATGGTCAACAACACGTTTGTTTATGATGGAGTCGTAAACAAACGTTAAAGCAGCTATTTCTACTTTCAAAAATTAGTTTGCAAGTAAATTCCTATCAGAAGATTTAAGAGAACAAGTTTGGAAGACATACATATACAGTTTAAAAAATGTGAGTTAGTTGGTTAAACAGCTCTAAGAGATTACTATGGTTTAAAAAAATTCCAGTCCATTAAATATTGCCTCCAACATCAATGCTTTAGTAATAGGCACTAAACCTCATTTATTCTCCAATCACTGGCTGCTTAAAGTGTCGGTACACCCCTAGTTTTTTTGCTGACCTGTCATTCGGGGACAATTTTAAAAAGTCCATTATTATGGGTGTTGCTCCTAGAGTAGTTAAGACACGCCCAGTCACAGCAGCCCCGGTCCCACAGTGCTGCACAGTTCCACATGGAGCTGCCAATCAATGCTGGAAACTAGTGCGTCCTCCCATATTGTATATTAGGGGTGGGGCCACAGTGACAGTGATGTCACTGACCTAATCTCAGCCAAAATAAAATTGTAATAGCTCTCATTTTACAAATAAAAATGCGAAATTTAATTACTTTGACTAAAATGTGAAGAGTTGGACTAAAATCAATAAACTACATACTTTATACATTATTCATATATGTATTTAGCAGAAAAAATGGTTTTAGCATGGACTTACACTTAAAGCTTCAGCAGCTCATCTTTAGTGGTGTACCTAATAATGTGGCCAGTCAGTTTGTGCATTTAAAGCTCATTAACTCTAACCTAAAGGTGTGTGTCGAATTCCTTCGTTCCTTTCTTTTTTCCTTCTTTCCTTCCTCCACTTCGTCTGACATCACCAGTGCTCACCTTTTTGTCCTCCTGAATCCAGGCGGCCTGCGATCAGTGGTGGAGGAACTGGAACTGGAAAGAAACCAGCTCCAAGAGCAGATCCTCAGTCTGGAGGATCGTTGCCAGGACCTGGAGGACCGGCTGCAGCTGCAGGCCCGCATCGAGTCGTTACAGGTAACCTGGCTACACACAGACCTTCTGGCTCAGTTGGTTCTTTTCTTTGCTTTCCTTGGCTCTGTGCCGATGTAACTCACCTGTTTGAGTGATCTACATGCATGTTGCCCCTTTCTAGTGGACTGGGCTTTTTTTGTAACCGACCCTTCTAACACAGGTGGCCTTTGATGTAGATGAAGATGAGCAGCCATGTTGGCTCTCTCAGGTGTGTTGGGTCGCTCATGTTGGTGTGCGCCGGAGGTTCCTCTCTGGCGGTGACGGCTAACTGTCTAACAGTGTGGTGTGTTTGTTTAACCTGGTCACTGACACCCATTGGTTAAGTCTAACGCTGTGGTGCGGAGTCACTGGGTGTTTAGAGGCCTCCAATTTTCCACTTCAGAATTTCCCAGATTCCGTTTCAGGGTTTACCCATTTCTGCGTCACGTCACACCTTTCCTTTTGCTTTCAGTTTCATTGTTTTTCCCTGTTTAGATTACTTGAACAGAGTCAACTACTGTTACTAATTTTGCATTTTATTTGCTTCAGATGATGTACTTTTGCACTGAAATTGCAAGAGGGACATTAGTAGGGGTGGGACGATATACAAAGATGAGACGAGACGATACATGATACTGGGCTCACAATAACAATAAGGGATGATACTTTTGGAAAGAGAAAAAAAAGTATGAAAAATAAACTGACTAACTCTGGCCATACGCACATACCGAGTACAACATTTTCAACTCAAGTGAATATTAAATAAACTATATCAGAAAAAAGACAATTTTTTCAGCAACTCTGCAAATATTGCAATACCACTTGAACCATCAATAAAAGGCAATGTTCTAATATTGCATTATATTGTCTCTCCCTTAGATGTTAGCCACAATGCTAAGCCATCAGCCACTCATTTCTCATTTTTTACGGGAGAAATCTTGTGGAAATGCAGATATAACCCCAAAACATTATTTGTGAAATCTTGAATTACCACTAAGGTATTATCTTGACATTTTGCGTGAAATCCAGTGCATCTTGTGATTGGAGATGCAGGTAATCTCACGCAAGCTGAGACTTGATCACCCTGTAGCTGGCCACCTTTGATAAGGGTGTCTAGGGTTTAAAAGGAGGAAATACCCCTTGATTTGAAGGAACACTACTGACGAATCGTCCCAAATTTACATCCTTTTCATCTTTTAATGCAAAGGATGATTTAACATCACGTCCCGTGTTTGATTCATCGTCAGTTCAGCGAAAAGACCTTCAGCAAAACCTGTGTTTGTACCACAGCCTTTTCAGATTTTAATGCAGTCATAATAAACTGAACCTTTTGTTCATCACAAGACATTATAAACACACTACAAATTAAACTTTGCGGGAACTTTCAATCACATGATAACATGATTACTAATCAATTTGTTACACATGGCGAGAGACTTTGAACTGGATTATGGGCGGAATTGGACCTATTTGTCCGTTTGTCACACTATCTATTCAATCACCATTTTCCTGTGAAAAATATGGTGTTAATGCGTGATATTGTCTCAAAAACATGCATGTGAGGCATTATCTTGTCATGTTTGGGCCCGATTTTAAATAAAGAAAGAAAAATAGCTTTTTGTATTTCATTTTTTGTCCGTTTTCTGCGATCACTGAAAAGTGAGTTAAAACACCTAAAACACCTAGCTAGGGCCTCCAATTTTCTGTGACACCAAAGGTGATGCTCTCTCTTCTCTTCAACGTCAGCTTTTATAGTTCGGTTTGATGTTTTGGTGCCTAAATGTAGTTTTTCCCACATTGACCTTTGACATCAGAACGAGTCGGAGAAACTCCAGAGCCAGCTCGCCAGTGTCAGAAGTCAGCAGAGTCGAGATGCAGAGAAGCATCAGTTGGTGGTTAGCAGCCTCAACGAGCAACTCAAAGGGTGAGTTTCAATTATCCACACATTTGATTTAAACAAAAAAAAAAAAAAAAAAAAAAAGAAGTAGGTGCACGTTTATGTTGTTCAGGTGTTGGTGTGAGTGAAAACCAGTCTGATGATGGAGCATCGTTTAATGTCAGGGTTGGGGTCAATTAGATTTTAAAATTAAAGTTATCTCTTAAATTATCCATGTTCAATTACAACTCAGTCATGATTACGGTGACCAGCTTTTTCCCCCCCCAATTACAATTCAAATTACAAGTATTATTTTTGAAAGTCGATTACAATTCATTTCTCAATTACTAAAATTCAATTACAATTAATCACATTTACTGATTCTTTAATAAATAATATAAAATGTATTCTTGCTGTTGTGTTAGCTTTCTGTTAGCATTTCTTAAGATAACGGGTCAGTTTTGACCCATGTCTTAAATCAGCTGTAAAATACACAAAAAATATTATCTATCATCTAATTTGTTTTTCATCCTAATCAATGATAATTTTGGTTTTTATATTTTTGGTGTGGGTGTTCAAGTATTTTTTGTGTCAGTATACCCCTCAATTAAATTTTTGTTAAATGGTAAAATTATCCTCAGTAGAACTAAGAGGTAGTAGCTTTTATAGAATTTCCATGACAATTACAATTACAAAGTCAGTTATCTGACTTACAATTAAATTACGATTACAACAGCAACAGGCTCTTCCAATTTAGATTACAATTATAATTACCTCATAACTGTAATTAATTACGCAATTACAGTTATTATTGACGCCAACCCTAATTAATGTTGAAATTAATTTTTCGTTCAGCTTGAACGACACCCAGGAGTGCCTGGAGAGCTCCCTGATGGAGAAGGAAAACACGCTGGCCAAGACGACGGAGAAGCTAGAGCTCATCAACAGCCTCCAGGAGTCGCTGAGCGAGAAAGAGAATCAGCACAAAGAGCTGAGCGAGAGGCTCGTTCACACCGAGCACACTGTAGGAGCCGCACACTGTTTATTACACTTATTTACTGCGTGGTTTGACTGTTAACATGCTAATTGGGCTCATTGTGCTTATGTTGTCCAGCTGGAGAGTGTTTCCACTAAGTGCAGCAGCTCAGAGAAGCAGTGCCTTGAGCTGAAGGCTGAAGTTGTTGAGCTCACAGAGAAGCTAAATGTCGTTAAGGAAAAGGTAGGCTAATCACGTTTAGATGTAATAATTTAATGCAATTTTTAACTATCTGTTATATACAGTAAAAGATTGTCCCAAAGGTTTTAATTCCTTTAACACGGTCTTAAAATAGAATAGAAATATAACACCCAAAGTGGATCGTACATGTTCTAAATTTGGCCACAGTATCAGAAGATTTGCATCTAGGGCCTCCAATTTTTTGGCATTTACAGAAAACAAACACAACAACTCACCTACATGTTTTAGATAATATCCCACATTTTCACCATATTTTTACATTAAATGGGGCATTAACTTTGTCTGTAGCAAGTGTTTAGGAGAGATAAACAAGAGTCAAACCAGCTCGGTCTCTATTGGTCGCATGAGATCTGTTGTTTTGTAGTGTATTCTTCTTGTCAGCATTTCGGAAGCATAAAAAATTTTAATTTTCGGCAGAATTTTAGTAACTTTAGGTAATTAAGAAAAGCCAATAAAATGGTAATGTTACAGAAATTGGTTGACAGTGAAACAGACATGGGCAACAAAACAAATCCCCTAAAATATTACACAAAATTTGAAAAAATACACACACTGACTCCAAATGCACACGAAGGACAAAAATACCCAGAATTACTCCAGAAGCACAAAAAATGACAACACAACCACGAAAATAGTCTGAAAATACATAAAATGACAGACTTGTACACAAAGTGACTCTGGAAATATAGAAACGACAGGAAAATAGAGTACAAAACTAGACAAAAACCCTTCTTAGTTTTTTCCTTGTATTATTTATCATTCTAAAAGCTGACATAGTTTCAGATTATTTGACCCTTGAATTAGACATGCATGCTTTAGTGAAACCCCCACTGTCATAAAAGTTGTCGATCACTGCTCTGAAACTTTAAATGGAAATTTAGAGGCCCCACACATCTGGTCAGTCAGCTTCCTTTGGTATAATAATCATCCTTTGCCACAAATGCATGTAGTCTTTGTCATCGTTATTATACTGCAATGGAAAATAAAATAGGTTTGACATTTGTCTGTTTTCTTTTCCGGTCTATTTTTCCAGACTCAGAAACAAGAAAGCACCATAGAATCACTACAAACAGATCTTGATCAGACGAACGAGGAGCTGGACAAAATAAACTCCACCCATTTGGAGGAACGAGCCCAACTCATTCATGATCTCCAGAGCCGCGAGCGTGAAATCGACAGTCTGAGGGATGTGATTCTAGAAAAGGACACGGAAATATCAACCCTGTCTGGGAACATGGCTGAGTATGCTGAGCAGGTCTCTATGTTAAAGCAGGAGCTCAAGCTGAAAGAAGAAAGCCTAGTGTGTGTGGAGAATGCCCTGAGTAAGGCAGAGCGAGAGGCCACAGTCATCAAAGAATCTCAAAGCTCAGACCAGCAGGCATTGAACAGCAGAATCACTGATCTGGTGGGAAAACTGAAAGATGCTGAGACGGAGTTCAAGAAGGCCAAAGAGGAAAGAGAAACTAAAGAGGCCGAGGTGGAACATTTGATCATGCAGGTCGAGACGGATCAGAAAACCATGCAGGAGCTCCAAGGGGAGATCCAGAGACACACCGTTAGCCATCGGAATCACCTCTCTGAATGCGAATCGCTCGTAACTTCCCTTAAAGAGCAACTCGTGTCATCTGCCCGCAGGTTAGAAGAGTCCGAGGGACTGCTTTCACTGCTTCAGGACAAAAACACAAGCCAGGAGAAATTGCAGGAAGATTTTACCAACAAGGAGCAAATGTACAAGAAAGAGATCAAGGCCTCCAAAGAGGAGCAGAACAACCTTTTAGTCCAGCTGGAGAAATCAAAGTCTGAAGTTCAGACGTTGTGCAAACAATTAGAAGAGCATGCCCAGGCAAACAAAGATATTAAAAAATCAATGCAGGGAAAAATGGAAACAATCGCAACCCTAGAAAACCAACTAAAAGAGAGCAACCAACATTATGAGTGCGAGAAACAGAATTTCACAGCTGAGCTTCAAAATAAATCTACAAACATCTCACAACTCGAAGACCTGCTACATAAAATAAAGATGGAGAAAGAGCAGCTGCAGGATGAACTGAAAGATCTGAGTGAGGAGCTCCAACTGCAGAAGCAGAACAACAAAGAACTTAATGAAAAGATGAATGAGGGTCTCCAACTAAACCGCAGCCTGGAGGATCAGGTGCACCACCTGAAACAAGAGAAAGAGACTCTTTTAAAGGAAACCACGGAGGCTGCAGTGAAGCTTTCTGCGCTTGTAGCTGAAATGGATTCATTACAGTTAAAAATGTCTACTCTGGAAACAAAACATTCAGAAAGTTCAGAGGTTATTAAGGAGCTGGAAAAAGATAAAGAGTGCCTAACTGCAAGGATGGGAGAGTTAACTAAAGTCATTGAACAAAGCACACATTCAAACTCTGAGATGTTGCTCGAGAAAACAAATGAATGTAGCAATCTTAACCAGCTCCTCAGGGAGAAGGAAGAGGAGATGATCCTTCTGCAGCAGCAGATACAAACCCTGTCGGGAACAGTGGAAGGACTGCAGTGTGATGTGGCAGAGAGAGAGCAGATCGTAGTAGATCTCAGGGCTCGGTCCCAGTCTCTGCAAAGTCAGCAAGCACAGCTCGAGGAAACTTTGTCTCAACTTCGACAGCAAGAATGTAGCTTAAAATCCATGTTGACGGAGAAGGAGGAAATGCTGAGGGAGAAGCAGGAGGAGTTTCGAATCTTGCACGACGAAACAAGAACACAGAAAGATATCGCAACCAAGCTTCAAGCCGAGGCTGAAGCTCTCAGTAAAGAATGCTCACAACTCCGGCAGCAGCTTGAGAGTAAAATACACGAGGCGGAGAATTCAAGCAGGGCTCAAAAGAATTTAAATGATAAGATCAGCGTCATGGAGGAAAATGCCAAGAAGCAACAATCGGAACTGGAGAACTTAACCATGAGCGCCCAGACTCTTTCTGAGGAAAACCTTAAGCTTCATAGTGCATGTGAGTCAAGAAAAGTAGAACTCAATCAGAGTATGAACACTGTATCTGACCTTAATGACCAGCTTCGTGTAGCTCTCGATCAAAACTTAAGTCTGAGTGAGAAGATTGTCACAATAAAAGAGGATAATCAAAAGTTACAGGAGGAGCTAGGACAAAGCAAAAAGTCCATCTTTGAACTCGGCAATGAAAGAAATGTACTTCTGGAGAGGTGCTCAAATCTCCAAAATCAGACTGCAGATGATCAGAAAACCATTAACGGTTTGTTGACTCAGAAAGAAGAGCTATTGGTCAATGTCAACAAGTTACAGGAGAATCTTAAAGAAAGCGAGCAGTCCATGTCGGGGCTGCTCAAGAAGATGAATGAATGTGCCACCTTGTCAGACATGCTGCAGCAAAAAGAAAAACATATTCTAGGCCTACAAGAGCATGTGACAGCTCTACAAACACAACTCAGTCAATTAAAAGAGTCTTTAAATGACAAAGAGCAAAGGGTTACAGAGCAGACATGTCAGATGGAGGCTCAGCAGAACCAAATCACGCAGCTCGAGGACACGATAAGTATGCTGCAGGAGCAAGGAGTTGTCCTGAAGTCTGGGCTAATGGAGAAAGACGCAATACTTATGCAAACGGCTAATAACTGTGAGGTTTACCAGAGTGACCTTAGCATGCAGAAAGAGCTCATAGCACAACTCCAATTAGAGGTGGATTCACTTAGAAAAGAGAATTCAGAGGAAAAATTACAAATTGAGAAGAAAAATCAGGTGTTAAAAGAAACTGTGGATGAGATGAGAAGCTATAAAGACGAACTGAACAAACAAAACGAGTTTGTGCTGTCACTCAGTGGCCAGCTGGGGGCCATGAATGAGAGCACAGCTGAGAAGGAGGCAGAAATCATCAACCTCGCATTGTCTGTGCAGAAACTAACAGAGCAGAATAGTCAGCTGATCCAGGACGGGGAGCAAAAGAAGGTGGAAATAATTGATTTTAAAGACAACATTCAAGCTCTTAATGAGCAGAACGCAAGGTTAAAATCTGAACTTCAGAAAACAGTGCTGGAGCTGTCCAAGGCACATGAACAGGTGACAAATTTCCAAACTACGATCTCGGAGAGAAATGGCAAATTCCAAGCTGAGAGTTTAGAGAAGGAAAAACTCATTGAGACCCTGAAAGAGAAGCAGGCTTTGATCCAGCAACTCAATGACAGAAACATGCAGCTAGAAGAGGAAGTTAAGCACAAAGCAATCGCCAATGATCATCTGCAAACACAAGTCAAAGAACTCGAAGGTGTTCTCAGTGATCTGAAAGGCCAATTGGACAATCTTACATCAGAGTCGTACACTCTCAAAAATACTTTGGAGATAAAGGAGAAATCAAGTCTGGAGTACCAAAATCATTCAGCTGCAACCATCAAAAATCTTAACATGGAACTCCAAGCCAAAGACGTTCAATGTGAAAGCTTAAAAGAACAGGTATCCCAACTTAAAGAATCAGTTGAAAAACTCAACTGTGCCCTTCAGGTGGAGATATCTAAAGTCGAAAACCTTAAAAAGACCGTGGAGAATAAAGATGAAGCTATGTCAGCTCAAACAAATTATTTGCAGATTGTTCAAAGGCAAGTTGATGAAGGTTTACTACTGAGGACCAAGATGACTGAAAGCACAGAGCTGGTGTCGCAACTACAAAGCCGTTTGCAGCAAGCGACTACAGAGTCCAAAACCTTCCAGAAATCTGCTGAGGAAATGCAAAATGCATTCAAAAACCTGCAGGAGAAATATGCTGCTAACACAGAGGATCTGCAAAACACGAGGTCGCAGCTGTCTCTGAAGATTCAGGAGGTTTCAAACCTCACAGCATTACTTGATGAGTCCAGCATTGAACATCAGGCAGTAAAGACCACAATTGAATCTCTTAGAAAAGAGTTAATTGAGGTCAACCAGAATCTGGAGGAAACCAAAGTCCTGAACTCGAATGTCTTAAAGAAAAAAGATGAAGCTTTGTCTTCTCACCAAGTTAGCATTTCACAGCTAACGGTGGAAATTGAAAAACTCAGATCGCAGCATCTTCAAGTTGCCGAAAAAATGAATGCACTGACTGAAAACCTAGAGCAGAGGGAAATGGCTCTTCACGCTATCAACAATCAGTACAACACTCAGGCCAAACAAGCCTCTGAGCTGGCATCAGAGCTGCAGAAAGTCAAGGGCCAGAATAAGAGCCTAACTGAGGAGGTGGCTGCTTTGAATGAAGAGCACCAGAAACTCTACTCCAATTTTGGTGGTGAAAACACACAGTTGCAGGAGGAGGTTGGGAGACTTCTTACTGAGAAGCGAGAGCTGGAAAAGAGCCGTCGCCAACTGGAGGAGAAGTGCAGCAGCATGAGTGAAATGATTCAGCAAGCAGAGTCGGAGACGCAGACCCTTCAAGCAAAGGTTAGTGTCAAAGATGAGGAGGTGTCTCAGCTTAAAGAAAGGGTCAGGAAAACAGAGCAGATCCTGCAGGACTCTGAGAGAGAGTGGCTGTCAGTGCTTGATAGAGAGAGGAATGTCCTTGCAGAGCAGATGAAAAGTGTTGAAAACGAGATGGAAATTAAAGATGTTAAATTTACGGCTTTGAAACAGGACTTGGATGGTTTGCAGGAGAAGCTTGCCGAGGCTTCCTCAGCGGTTCAGCAGGGATCTGATCAGTTAAATGTCAAAGAAATGGAGGCATCAGCATCCAGAGTCCAGTTGGAGAAGGTGTTAGCATCTATTCAGGAAAAAAAGATGGAGAACAATAATTTGAAACAGACTCTAAAGACTGCTGAGGAAGAGTTACAGAGACTTATTGTGAGGAAATACAACACAGGCGTGACAACTTTACAGTTTTCCTTTAATGAAGAAATGGAAATAAAGTGCCTAATTAAGGCATTACAAGATTGTCATCAGGCTGAGGTTGATGTATTGAATGTTGAGTTGAGTAAAACTGTGGCAAATTTGATGGAAACAGAGAGCAGTGACAGCAGCAAGGGTCAGCAAATTACTCTTTTGCAGGAAACTATTGGGAATTTACAGACTCAACTTAATGCTGAGATAGAGAATGCAAAGGGAGCTGCTGTCGAGCACTCATCTCCTCATGATGAGTTGAGGGGAAAAGAAAAGCAAATCAGTTTTCTTAGCAGTCAAATTAGCCAGCAGGTGGAGCTGCTCGCAGGGCTCAGTCAGCAGCTAAAAGAGAAAGATGCCTCTGTCGCACAGATCATTGAGTCTGCCTCAAATGAGAGAATGAAACGAGAGGAAGAAAAATGTTTGCTGCTTGCCGAGCTTGAAAGTGTAACACAAGCTCGTCAAGTCACAGAAAAGAGGCTGGAGGAGATTTCTCAGCAGCTGGATGAGCATCTTTTATACTGTCAACGGGAAATGGAGGCAGTTAATTCAGAAAAGGTTCAGTTAATAAAGGAAAAGGGTGATCTAAAAAATGAGCTGGCAAAACTATCCAAAGCAACAGAAGCCACAAAGAAGAAGCTCCAAGCAGCACTGGTTGTAAGAAAAGACCTGCTGAAGAAAATTGAAGCATATGAAAAGCAAATAAAAGATCAAACAGAGTTTGAAGAAAAGATGTGTTCTCTTGAAAAGAAACTTCAGGTAAAAGAGGAAGAAATTCACCACCACAAAATAGAAAGGGAAAAACTTGTGGAGCAGTTACTATCAGAAAAACATACTTTAGAAGTCAGTCTGTCTGAAGCCGAAGAGTCAGTCAGAGAGAGGGAGTCCCTCCTTGATCAGCTGCAGTTCAGTGCTGCTCAAAAGACAGATACATTTCAGAGAGACCAGGACAGTTTAAGAAAAACAGTGGGAGAACTTCAAGATGAACTTCAAAAATGTAAAGAAGAGCTTCAAGTAAACTCTTCCTTCAGTGCCACTGCTGTGGATTTAGAAAACAAGCTCGAACAGTTGAAGTCGGAGAAGGTGATGTTGCAGAAAAAGGTGCAGGCTGCTCTATTAGCACGCAGGGAGACCCTGAAGAAGGCTCAAGAAAATGAAAAGCAGTTGACTCAAGAAGTAACTGAACTTAAAGACGACTACAAAGCTCTGCTTGAGCAACACTGTCAGCAAACAAACAAACTAAATGACATGCAGTTGAGTGCCGAAGAGAAGGTCAGGGAATTAGAGGAGCTTCGTAAAGCTACCAAGTCTCATCTGGAGGAGTTGGACACTTTCAGATATCTGGTTCAGGAGAAGGATCAAACTCTTCAAGACCTTCAAATGTCTTTGGCTGAGAAGGAGAGGCAGTGCGATTCTCTATCCAACCTTCCAACAGAGCTGGAAGTACTTAACTCCAGATGTGAAAGCTTCTCTCTTGAGTTGGCAAATAAAGAAAAAGCTCTTAAAGAAATGGAGCAAAGAGAAGGAACATTAAAATCTCAACTTAATGTACTTGAGAGTGATCTGGAGAAAGCTAAAGCAGAAGTTAAGGAGAAAATGGAAGCAGTGGAAAAGTATGAGAGAATGCTTAAAGAAACTGAACATGAAAATCAACCATTGTTGGATAAAATATATGCTTTGGAGAACGAGCTGAAAAAATGTGCATTGGTATTAGACGAGTGTAATCGTACAAACGAGGAGAAGTGTAAGATTTTGATGGATGAGAAGGAAGCTCTTTTAAAACAATGTGATCAGGTGAAAGTGGAGCTTGAGGAAACTCTGGCTTTAGTTTTACTAAAATCATCAGATATTTCCTCCATTGAAAAGTTACTGGCTGAAACACAACAGCAGCACAAAGAGGCTAAAGACATTTTGACAAAGGAGCTTGAAAAGGTTCAGCTGCAGTGCTGCGATATTCAGAGAAATTTGGATTTATTAAAGCAAGAGAAAGAGAACTGTGTCGGAATAATTGGTGAACTTGGAGACGAGGTGACCACACTGAAGAATCGATTGAAGAAATATGAAACATTACAGGAGGTGCAGGTTGCACCCGTCATCACACTGGCAGAGAACAACAAATGTGAGGTCTGCACATCACCAAAGTGTGTTGAGATATTTGACGCTAAGCTGAAGGAGAGAGAAGCTGCCCTGTTTGTGTTGGAGGCTCAGGTTATGGACAAAGACAGACTAATTTCTGCTCTTGAACAACAGTTACAGCAGCAAATAAACAAGCACGAAGCTGCAGTTGAAAAGATGAGAGTAGAGGCACAGGAGCTTCAGAAATCCAGAGATGAAGGCAACAGACTTACTGATCAGGATAGCCAAAGTAAAGTCGCTCTTTTGACCAGGAAACTTCACGCAGCTTTAGGTTCAAGAAGGGAGCTTTTGAAGGAAAGTGCAGCCCTTAAAGATGAATTAGACAAACTCTCATCAAAAAACAAAGCCAAAGAAGAAGAGTGTTCTACCCTAGAGTCAAGAGTGTTACATTTGAAGCAACTAAATATGGACCTGGAGAGCTCTGTCTTGTCTGTCACCAAAGAGAAGAATAGACTGAACACCGAAGTGGATCGCATCCTTTACGATAACCACAACTTGTCGGCGGCCTGCGATAGTTTAAAACTAACTATCGAAGACATCACTCAGCAGAAGCGAGCTTTTTCGTGCCAGCTTGAATCCCTGAAAGATTCTCAGACAGATGAGCTCTCGAATTGGAAGTCGAAGCATGCAGAGCTGAAACAGGAGTACGAGTCTCTCTTACAAGCATATGAAAATGTGAGCAGTGAAATGAATAAGATGAGACAGCTTTTAGAAGGCTCCAAAAGAGAGAGGCAGGAAGCCGTACGCAATTTACACAAACAGGAGGCAGAGATGGAGAGATTGGATAAGCACGCAAATGAGTTGGAGGTAGAAAATGAAAGACTTAAAGAGAGGGTGCACCAAACTTCCAAGAAGGTGGACCTCAAGATTGAAGAACTGGAAAAGGAAAATCAGGAGATTAGAAACGAGCTAATGGCTCTTCATGGAAACCACAAACTTGTCATACGTGGGCTGAGTGACGAGAAGTTGCAGCTGGAGGCTGAGATATGCCTGCTTAAAAAGACTTCAGAGGAATTCCAAATGAGGTTCACTGAGATCCAAGCTGAAAATAATCAACTTATGACAAAGCTGGAAGAGGCAAATTTTTCAGTGCAAAAGAAAGTCTTGGACTCCTCCTCATACACAAATATACAGCTTAAACTCGATGAAGCTTTGGATCTCAACAACTCTCTTACTGCCCAGATCAAGGCCCAGAAAACGGAACTTGCTGCTCAGATGGAAATCAACAACTTGTTGCAAAAGGAAAAGCAACATTTTTCTGATAAAATTGAAAATTTGCTAAATGATCATGAGTTGCAGCTGGGGAAACAGGATGAAACCATTAAAGATCTCAAAGACATCATCGATAGGCACAGCCAGGAGACCATAAGCCTGAACGAGAAGGTGAGAATCCTAGAGGATGACAAATCTCTACTTCAAGAGGAGCTGGAAAACATTCAAGAGATTTCAGACAAAGTGAAAAATGAAAATGAATATTTGGAAACTGCGATCCTCAAGAGTTCTGAGAGGATCGATGAGCTTACAGAGTCTGGCCGTGTCCTACAAACCCAAAACGCCCAACTGTCTGCTCAGCTCACAGCCACTCAGGAAATGAGCAACCAAGTGCGACATGAAAAAGAGCAAGAGCAGCTCAAGTTAGTAAGAGAGCTCGAGGAGAAGCTTAAGAAGGTCCAAAGAGGCAACGAAGGAACCAAGAATGTCAAGAAAGAACTGCAAGAGCTTCTCAAGGAAAAGCACCAAGAGATAAATCAGCTGCAGCAAAACTGTATCAGATACCAGGAGCTGATTCTAGATTTAGAGAACTCTCTGAAGAGCTCACAGTCAGCTTTTGCAAGCCTAGAAAAAGATTTTAAGAAATGCTCAAAGATATTGGCCTCAGAAGAAGAACATGTACATTGTAAAGCCGAGTTAATTAGGCACAAGGCTCTGCTCCAGGAGGCTGAAGAGAAAATAGCTGGTGTTCAATCTGAAAGGGATGATTTGGCTCATCAATTATCTCAGCAGAGTAAACAAATGGACAGTCTGAAAATGGAGAAGACACAGTCGTTACACAATATTGATGAAATGCAACTAAATGCTTATGTGGAGAACCATGCAGAGTTACAGCGACAGATAGAGGACCTTAAACACTTGAAGATTAAAGAAAGTCAAAGAGTTTCTGAGCTGAGGCAGCAACTGGATTCTCAAGATTTACAGATAAACACATTAAACAGAGTGGCTAAGACAAATGAAACAAAGCTGTCCGCCTTGTCTTCTACTGTGCAGGGAGCAGAAGCCACCAAACTTTGGAATGAGTTATTTGAAAAGACCCTCCAGCAGAAAGATGACCAACTCCTGGAGCAAGGTTTAATGATCAAAAGATTTCTGGAAGACATGCGAGGGAAAGAGAAAGAGGTGAACGAGCTGCGAGTGGTTAAGTCCAGGCTAGAGAGGACATTGAACGAGTACTCTGTTGCTGCTGCTGCACAGCAGAGACAGCTCTTCATTCTGAGTGCCAGCAATGTTGAGCTCAGTGAGAAAGCCGAGCTCATGACAATACAGCTTAAGGAACTCAGTGCTCAGGTCGAAAGAACAGAAAGGGATAAAATTGCACTAACCCGACAGCTCGCTGACAAAGTAGACGCCACTTCACAAATGCAGCTCACTCTTCAGCAATTAGAGAAAATAAATGCTGACGCAGATGCTGAACTGCTTCATTTACACTCTGAAAATGACAAGATTCAGGCTGAATGTGAGAAGCAGGAGGGAATCTGTCTGCAGCTCAAAACTCTACTACAAAGCAAAGATGCAGAGATTGACTCCCTGTTGTCATGCAAGGATGGAGAATTGTCAGGTTATCTGGAGCAACTCCAGTCTAACTATCACACCCAGTTGTCAGTTTACGAAGATAGGCTGACATCTTTGCGCTACAAAAAGGAAAAGGCTGACAGAGAGCTGAGATTGCTTGAGGCCAAGGTGAAAAGTCAGCAAGTTCAAGTAGAGAGGGCCATAAAGGAGAAGGAGCATATAGGAATTAAATTTGAGTCCTTCAAGAGTTCAATGGTGTCGTTACAAAATGAGCGAGAGCAGCTGATGTCAGAGCACAGGATCCTCAAAGCAAAGAATCAGTTAGGCCTCGTGGGTAAAGACGGCTTGGCTGAGGGAGAAAGTGGTGCAACAAAAGGACTCAAACATGAAATCAGGAAACTCTTACATCAGATGGATGATCTTAATTCAGAAAATGCCATGCTCAGGGCCCAGCTGGTGCGCTACAGGGAAGACCTAAACCAAGTTTTATCCCTTAAGGACAACCAGTTGAAGGTTTTGCTAAAGAAGCAGCAGGATACGATCCAAAGTCTTGAACAACAGAAATCTGTAACTGAAAAGCAGCTCAGGGACTCTCGGTTGGATCTCCAAAGGGAAGAGGAAACTAATAACATTTTAAAAGATGAAAACTCAAAACTTAAAACTGAGGTGTCCAGACTTGAAGGTGAATTATCATCCCAGTCAAACGAGAGAGCCACTACACCCGAAGGTAAAGTGATTATCAACCTGCGGGAAGCTGTAGCTGCCAAAGCTGTTGAATGTAGTGAACTCCAGCAAAAGCTGCTGTCTCAAAAAAGCTCCACTGATGAACTTAAAAGCAAAATACAACAACAGCAGAAGGAAACTGAGAATAAACTATCTGAAGCAGAGGATGAATACAATGGTCACCTGCACAGCTTTGAGCGTGAGATGAACCTAATGAGGACTGAGCGAGAGACGGCTGATCAAAGGGTTGCAGATCTTTCCGCTGACCTTCTGGAAACAGAGCAGCAGTTAACTAAGGCCAGGGCACAAAGCAAAGACTTAAAGACTCAAAACGAATCTCTCTGTAAGGCCATGGCTGCTTTACAGAATGACCGGGACCAGCTTATTGAGGACTTCAAGATTCTCCGAAACCGTTATGATGAAGAGCTCCGAAAGACTCAGGCTGCCCTATACAAGGCTGAGCGCAGTCTGCAGGACACAACTTCAGAACTGGCCATGTTTGCAAAAGAAAAGGACATCCTCATTCACAAACTGAAAGCTTTCGAGAGCAAAGACGTACCTGCAGAACTAAACAAGTTGTTGGACGAGCTCTCAAAAGCCTTGTCCGAAAAAGAAAAAGAACTGAAGCTGGTGGTTTCTGAAAATACTGCTTTCAGCAGGCAGCTGTCGGCCTTTTCCAAATCCATGGCAAGTCTCCAAAACGATCGTGACAGGCTGATGGATGAGCTTGTCGGAGCCAAAAGAGTAGCTGAGTCCAGGCAAGGGTCAAGCACAGAAACAGTGATAAGTCAAAGTATGGACATTGGCGTTGGTGCCTTCCTGAGCGAGCCAGACCAGCCGGTAAGTCAAGTCATCAGCTGTTGTTTGACTTTGGCTGTTGCTTGCACTTCTGTTACTGGTTGTGGGGTGGTTGTGAAAAAGCATGTTAAGCCATGACACGTGTTGGCTAATGTGATGATTTTACTGGTAGAATTAGTAAATAGTACTTGAAATGCTTGGAAACAATTGATCTATTGTCTAACAGATTTCTTTTACTTTTAAACTGACAAGTTTAGGAAGTTTGGCATTTTCACTGGTCGGGTTGTTTTCCCTTGTGGTTGTGCTTTTTGTTTGGGTTTTCTTCATGTTGCATACTTCTCTTATTTTAATTTGTAGTGAACAAAGGACCAGGTCATCTTTTCCTGACCATGCTTTATTTAAATACATTAGCTATTAACTTACCAAACTCCAAGTAGTCCACTTTACTATTTCTACTAGATCTACCATCTGCTGGATGATTAAGCATCTATTCATATCTCGCCATTAGTTGCCATGGCATGCATGTTGTTTTTGTAATTTTTTGGTTAAGAGAGAAAGACTGTATCAAAAGATGGATGACATGCCTTAATTCCTTACTCATTACATCACAATACAGAGAAACGCACAAACTATTTTCTTATACAACCTTTGGAAAAAAGGGATTTGGAACCCAAATGACAAAGATAACTCAACTGAAAGATGATCCTATGTAAGCTCTACTAGTATGAATGAGGGGCGATTTAGAAGCTGTATATGCAATAAAAAAGTACTTTAAACTCACGCTTGTGGAGATCGGCGTGTCTGACAAACTGTGATGTAGTGAATGCTCGAAGAAGTGCTCCGTTCACGTAACTTGCATTAAAAAAAAGTAAAATTGTGATTATACTTCTTCAAAATTCATAAAAACAACATAATATGTGCAATCACATTTGTTAACTGAAATAATGAAATTATTTGAGGGCTCAATGTTCAGCAAGGACGTTCTCTCTTCCCCACCATTTGTGCTGTCATAGGGGGCGTGCCCTCCATTTTGGAAACTACTGCAATTGAAGATAATGGGCTCGTGATAATAATGTGATATTTTTGTAAAGGGGAAAAAAACAAAAAAAAAAAACTTTATATCTGGACACTTACTTAATCTAGGTATGACCTTTTCAACTGAATAGGAATATAGATTAAAAAAAAAAAAGCATAATATGTTGTGTAGTAGATCAGGTCAATTTTTTTTTTTTTATTCTCCTAACTTTATTGTGCTGCACCACATTTTCGAATTACTATTGTTCTTTTCCTGGTTAGTGTAACATCAGTATTAGCATACTTTAATCTTCTTGGTCTTCTTAGAAATAACATCATCCCGTTAAAGGAACAGGATGGCATGTAACTAAGCACAAAAATGTCACATTGAAATTATATTTCATCATAGACAAAGGATAAGTGAACGTTGATTGGCTGAAATCTCCAAAAAACCCGCAAATTAATAAACATTTCATGTGTTTGAGGCTAAAAAATGATATAAATTACCCCAAAGACATTTCTGACATGAATTAGTAACAAAGCTGTTTTTTTTTTCACCTTTAGAGCGATCATGTAAAGTCCGTTCATGTGATTGGTTGCGTATCGCTTTGACCAATAAAGATTTCGTGTAGTTCACGTATGAACCACCAGGTCTTACTAGTTTGGGAGAAAGTCTTGTCTTCATCTGTTTATACAGTCTCTGGCTGGGCCGCATGTTTTCTGGTGATGATTTATTGAAACAGGATTTGTTTTCACTGGCTGATCGTGCTTTTGTCCGACTTGGCAGGTCGAGCAGGAGAAACAGACGGCTGATGATGAACATCGGGAAAGTCTAGATCTAAGGTACGATCATATCAGGACAGAGACGAAGAGGAAAAGTTTTAGTTTCTAAGTCTTTCAGAAGAGTTCACATTCCCCCAAACCCTGCTCTAACAAACCATGTGTATAAGATGTCGAGGAATCAATTCAGATCTAAATGTCTTTTATCAGAGTAACGTCTTCAACTAGTTTGAATCCCCTGTTTTAAGGATTTCATCTCAAACAACCACCTTTCTTGCTGCAGTCCTACATCAAAAATATAATTTGTTCATTTTTCCTTCCTCTAACACATTTGCAAGCTAATTTAGTCGCCGACTGCCAAGATATTACTATATCACTCGTATCAGGTATGCATCAAAGGCTTGCTTACAATATTGAGTGTTTCCTTTATTGCAGATCTACAGCGGAGAGTAAAGAATTGCTGCATGTGAAGGTGAGCCGAACGTCTGAATAATCGGAGCTGTTAAAGACAGTTTGAACAGCACAAATCCACCATTCTGCAAAAGAACTATTTAAAAAAAAAAAAGTGTGTACCTGCATGGTCACGTTACCTCATGACTTCTTCAGTCCATACTCCAAACCAGAGGTGTCAAACTCATTTTTGTTCAGTTGCCAAACACTGGCCAGTTTGACCTTAAGTGGGCCACAGTTTTTAGGCAGGAAAAAGAGCAAATTCAACATTAATGTGCCCTGGTTTGCACTTCCACATATAAATGACAAAGTATGCGAGTATATCAGTCCCTGCAGGAGCTTCACTTAAATTTCCCTGATTTTGGGAATATGGGGAAATTTTGTGAAACATATGGAGGGAAATTTGCCAGATTTTGGAAAAATGTAGAGCTATTTTAACAATTTGAGATCAAAGAAAAATGACTGCTGTCACGTGATATAAGAACTGGAAAACTGAGCTCTGCAAATATTGTGGATTTTAATTGAATTTTTTGTATTTGGAGGGGCTGAGATATCTACAGTATCTTTTTTCCAATCATTTTTACTTTCTCGAGCCGGCCGAATTTGATGCTCTAAAGAGCCGAATTTTAATGGATAGAAGTCAAATTTAATGTGTACTACAAACGAGCATACACAATTTTAGTTTTTGTTTTCTCTTTAAATCAGAAAAGTGCATTAAGACCTGCTGTATGAACAATGATGAGGATGATTGTGTGTTTACAATGACAATGTTCTGCTCTCTAATTTTGCATCATTACTGCGTTCTAGAATTTTAGAAATTAATATATTTCAACTTTACCCATGAGAATATGATTTTAACCTGCAAATAAGGACTTTGTGTCTCTTCTCTACAGGAAACCGTTGCTTCGACCTTTGCAGGTGCGAACCCTCTGGAAGAAGCTGTGAATCGACTGAATGCAGAGAGAATGCATTTACATGGAGACCTGCAGCGCTGCATGTTTGAGATCCAACAACGGGACCACTACCTCCAGCAGCTCAACACCAAGGTAGGAGGAGCTTTCAGTGACACAGTGAGTGTCAGTGGTTTTGTGTCATCTCCTTCCTCACACTGTGCAGCTCCAACTGACCATGGAGGAAAAAGAAGCGGCTGCAGCTCAGCTCACGACCGTAACCCAAACACTGAGACACACCCAGGACCGCTGCCATTGGCTGGAGAGTCGAGTCCAAGGCCAATCACAGGTAGACCAACACACTTTTGTAGCCTGGGGAGAAAAAAAACCCCCACAAGAAACGACAGGAAAACACACACAAAATGACCGAAAAAAACCCTACAGAAAATTACATAAAAACAGAGGATATGATAGGAGAAAAATGATAGAAAAAACACAGAAGAAATGACAGAAAATTACACAAAATGACAGGAAAAAAATACCACACGATGACAGAAAAAACGCACAAATAATGATGGAAAAACACCAAACATATGTCAGAAAAACACACACAATGTGACAGAAAAACACACACAAAGTGACAGGAAAAAATCCACATAGTGACAGAAGACGGAGCGTCTTTCTGCACAACAGCCTGGTGATGGATGAGACAACCTTGAGCGGCGAGCTTTGGGAGCCAAAGGTGATAAACAATTTATTTTGATTCAGACTAACTCAATTTCAATAGCCTTTAGTCCTGGTCTCTCAGCAGGTAATTTAATAAGGTGACCTTTTTAACTAGCGATCCGAGCATTCAACTTCTCCAAGATTGATTAAATTCTTTGTAAATGTTCCAAAGCAGCCTCCTGCTTGCTTTTGAGATCATTCATCACATGAGTCTGAGTATTGAGAGCCCTGCTTCATCCTTCACAAATGACTGGCAGCGTTACCAAAACAGCTGCCAACGTAATATGGACTTTGCGACAGGTCAGAAAGCTGCCAGCTCCAATCAACAGCAAGACAACTTCCATAATTCCAATCATGTCTTCCACGCAAATAATCGACAGACGCACAACTCGCCACTTGTTTTAAGGGTCGGGCGCGTATCCAGCCGCAAACGTATTGCCCGGACAAGCGGGCTCACCATGGCCTGTTCTTTTTGTCGAAAAAATTTGGTTACATTGAGAGATGATTAATTCCATTATTCCAGATTTGGATGAGATGTAAAGAGAGGCTCCGAAAAGAGTCACAAGACCAGACAAAACAAAGCACCAGCATGGATGGATACGGTGGGAAAGAGGGAGCAGAGAAAATGTGACCGCCCTCGTCGAGAAGCAGAAGAGAGAGAGATCACACAAATACACAAAAAAACCCTTTGTTTTTTTCCATAATTGTTCAGATTTGTCGTTATTTTAAATTCTGACATGAATGTTGATAATGTTGATCAGACAGTCACATTTATGTGATAAAAACATCCCATTTATGTTCTTGCAGCATCTTCATGACAGGAAACAAAGTTTATTTGAAATCACAGAAGGATTTTGATCATGACTGTGTCTATAAGATCACCCCTTTGATTAGGATCGACTGTAGTTCTTAATTAAACTTAATATAATAGCTCTCATTTGCTGTTGCTCCTATTATTTTATTTTCCCAATAGAATAACTTGTGCCTGCCTTCATTACTTTGGACTAATAAATAAAAGTGTAAATAAAGGCCTGTGTTTACTTCATCAGGCTGAGGTGGCTCCAGGAGCTCCACAGGAGAAAACCAGTGACTCCATCATGTCTGACAGCCAGCTGAGAGAGAGGTGAGGACAGTGGTAGCGCACACTTTGTAGATGTGTGGTGTGTATATTAACGTGTGTGTGTGTGTGTGTGTGTTCTCTCAGGCTGCTGGAGGTGGAGCTGAGTCTGTCTGATGAGCGAGCGAGGAGGGAGACGGTGGAGGAGGCGCTGCGTCTCGCTGAGGACACATTAAAGAGGTAAAACCACCTTCCAGCAACACAAAACCTTTCGATTAGTATTTTTCAACCTTAGTTTTTTTATATTATTTTTTTTTTAATTATTAGTTATAGTTTGTAATTTTTTTTTTAATTATCCATCCATTTTCTGACCCTTAGTCCTTTTTTCAGGGTCGTGAGGTAGGATTTTATTATTGTTGTTATTATTGTTATTTTATTCTTCTATACTTTCACTTTCTAAAATGCCACTAATCATGTGCACTAATCCTGGCTACTCTGTATTTTTAACAGATTTTTGTATAGATTTTATATATATAGATGTAGTATTATTACGTAATGTGATATACTCATTATATAATGCTTCTCTCGTTTCCTTTTTCGGCATGTACAAAAAAAAAAAAAAAAAATGTAAAAAAAAAAAAGTGAATGTAACCATGTCGGAAATAAACTGAATAAATAAATAAAATAAAATAAATAATATATAATGAATATATAGAATATATATATTATCATATATATGATGTAATATAATTATATTAGTGCTGTCGAGTTTAATTAATTAATCTAATCTCTTCTTAATTGCACCCTTGAGGTATTTTCATTTAAATTTTTTCTGACACCGAACTTGTCTTCAGTTAATAATATTTATCCAGTGAGTTTCTTAATTTGTCAGTCATTGCGTGCCTGTAGTGTCCGCGCTTAGCTGTCCATGCTAGCTGTCTGTGCTAGCTTTTCATGCTGTCCGCTATATTGAGGTAATAGTGAAGGCTACAAAGCTCCAGTGATAAGGAAAACTTCTTCTTGCACAATTTGCACACAACTAGACTTTAGTTTTCTATCCAGTGTTTTTAAAAGCCAGAATTAACGCAAACGAAGCTGAGCAGCTCGGCAGTCTGTGCATCAGTATTATGGGTATACTGGGAACTCTTGAAGTAATAAAAGGTTCCGCGTTGTTTGGAGTGCTAAAAAAAAAAAAAAGATTAACTGTGTTATTTTTTAGCACGTTATTTCTTTTCCTGTAAGTAATTAATCGCAATTAATGCGTTAAAGTGACAGCCCTAAATTATATATATAAAAGCCAATTGATTGATAACCATCTGTAAGTAAGAAATTATCGCCTTTTGTCACTTGCCTTGTAACAGACATCGTACATGAAATGAGACCGTTGTTGTAGTCGTGCTTCGCTTCTGTTAATTATATGAACATTTCAAACAGTGCTCTGTAAGTGTAGTCCGTGGTAAAACAGCCACTTTGATGTGTAACAGGTTCTCTTTTGCTAAAGAGGTAAAGTCACAATCAAAATATGATGTGCTAAATGTATCACTGATAATGTCTAAGGTTAAATCACAAACGGGTGTGTTGTGTGTTGTGTGCATGCTGTGTTCCTATGCTCTTGTTCTTTATTCCTTGTAATTTGTTCCCTTGTACTGTGTGATATGTTATTTTCATTGTAATGATCTCGGGGGTGGGCGCTTATAAGCTCTTGCTTCGGCCCACTCCTTTTGAGCAGAACTTTAACTGCTCAAATAAACAAATAAACTAATTCTAGTGAAACAATGTCTCCGGGGTTACCAGAAAGTTGTGATATAAAAATAAGGTCACAACCCAAAAAAGGTCGAGAACCACTGCTTTAGATGCTCACATGCTTGTGTCACTGTCTCAGTGTCGCTGCCAGAGACTTTCAGCAGGACTTCAGCATTGAGATGGACCCTGAGGAGGAATGGGACGCCCTCAGTCTGAACCCCAGCCAGCCTTTGGTGACCAGAAAGGTTCATATGATGCTCTCTATACTCCGTTCTTCATCCCTCCTGCTGTTTATAACTTCCTCTTCCTCTCTGCAGGTGAAAGGTGGAATGGTGGCGTGTCGGCAGTGGTTCAGGGGGCGGAGCCTCTACTTCTCCAGGCTGCTGACGACTCGCGCTCGCTCACGTTATTTCTTCCTGGTTTATTTGCTCTCCATACACGTGCTGCTGGTGCTGTGCTTCACAGGTGCCCTGTAGGGGGCCACGCCCCTCATCTACTACACACTAACAGCTGGCTCTCACTTCCTGTAGAGGGCCACACCTCTCATTTACCACGGTTACATGACGCGAATGCCAACAATCACAGGGTACGACGACAGCACGGCTTGTTTCCTGGCCTTGACTGATGCAGTTAACGTGTTTATTTAAGTTGTATTTTTTTACTTTTGTTTGATGAGTTGGAGTAAATATGAAAACTATAGGTGAAACACGCCTTAAAATACACAAACTTCTATCTTTGCACACTGGTTTGTCAAAGGACACACACCATTTTATTTTATTTTATTCTTTATTTTTGTTGCCTTAAGGAAGTCTAAGTTAGCATCAGGAAACACACGATGCTAATTTAGCTTTAATGACACCGACAGACGGATCTGATCTGTGGCCTGTAGAGGTACATTTGTCACGTGATCACAAGAGGGCGCTGTCGCTTTAAAGCCAGAGCCAATTACCTTTTAATTTAAATTTTTTTTTTTTAATAACATATTAGGTGACAAAACATAATCTCAAAGAAAAAGAGAGAGAAGGAAAGAAAGTATTGAATATATTTTAGTTTTCACCAAAGAATCAATCTGATCAAAACACACAAAATGAAAAAAAAACACACACATAATGACAGAAAAACACAAAACAAAAAGGCTTCCAGCTGGGTCACACTTCCTGTGGGGTAGGTATGGATGGATATAAACAAAAACTAAAAACACTACAAATGTATTGAAAATGACAAGAGATTTAATTGAAAATTTAAAAAAAATATATATATTTAAATTTATGTGAACCTAATCAAATGTTTAATTTTCATATGTATTTATTTAGCTTTTTTCTTTGCTCTTGGGGGAAATAAATAAGCTATCGTCTTTATTAAATGCTGTTGTTTTCTAATGACGTTAGTGACTAAATGACGACACCTTGTGCATCGTTTTTTCTGACTGAAGTCGTAAATCTGTGAGTTTGCGATGAATAGATGCGTCACTCTGAGAATCCTTTGACTTCATCTCGAACCGAGCTGAAGTGATTGTTACGTTTTCACGCGCCGGAACTCTTTGGATTTGATCCCGTTTCACTTCACAGCACGATTTGATGGCAATCAAGCTGCTGATTTTCTTCTTCATCTCATCCTGAACTCATGAGTTGCACAGAATCATAATGCTGACCTGAAACTATGCACTGACATAAAGGGGCTGAACGTAAAAACTGTTTCATAGCCGACAAATTTTCAACATTTAGCTCATTTTTCTTTCATTTGAGACAAATTCATCTAAAACAGCAAGTTCTAAAATCAATGTTAAAAATGTGTACACAAAATTATATATCTAAATGTTGAAGTTGAATCTAAATGTTCAATCTAAATCTAAACATTAATAAAAGAAAATTTAAATGTTAAATCTAAATGTTAAATCAGTCTCCAAGTGTAAAGCTAAATGTTTAGAAATTATTCTAAGTGGGCAGGTTGGGGCCTGTTGATCACGATGGCTCACATTCGTCACACCCCACACTCAAGGTCTTCTGCATCCTCAGTGTCTTCATCACTGGCAAAAGTGAGTTGACATACAGCGATAGGTGGTGTGGGTTAGGGCTAACATTTAGCTTCACACTTGGTGACCAAACATTTAGATTTACATGCAACATTTTGATTTTCATTTAGATTTAACTTTTACATTTAGATTTAACTTTTACATTTAGATTTAACTTTTACATTTAGATTTAACTTTTACATTTAGATTTAACTTTTACATTTAACATTTACATGTAACATTTAGAGTTAACATGATTTACATTTAACATTTAGATCTATCTGTAACATTTAGATTTACATGTAACATTTAAATTTAGATTAAAAATTTAACATTACATTTTAAATTTCTGTCTCAAATTAGAGAAAAATGAGCTAAACGTGAAAAAATATGTTGGTTATGAAGTGGTGACAGTTTTTACATTTGGCACTCCTCATACTGAGACCTACGTGAGCATCATCCTGTTCCTCCTCCCCTTTAAACCAAAGGTGGCTCTTTGCACTCAACGTGTGACTTTTGTGGGTTTCTGAGAGGAATCTCGTATCATTAAAAATGTACAGCAGATAAAAAGGTGGATGTTTGTGTAATGAAGTGCAGCCACACACTGTACAGTCCCTGTCATGTATGTATATGTACATATCTGCTTCTTCTTGGTGTCTTTCTGTACGTTTCTTTCTGTAATAATGTAATCAACGATGAACGTGGACTTGTACATACTGGAGTGACTGCTGCTCGGAGGAAAGAAATGTCCCCTGAATTATTTATGAACAAAGAACTACTGATAACTGGCGTGTTTTTCTCTAACGCCTGTATTATTTTTATGAGTGGATGTAAAATGATGTTAGAACAGGAGGAGGTGTGAGCTCTGTAACGTCTCAGAGCAGAATAAACACAGCAAATGGGTCTTCACTTTCTCGTCTTTCTTTGTTTTTGAACACGTGCATCATTGCAAACAACAGTTACCGACACGTTGGACACCTGAAGGTGTGCTGTGGTATCCGCAACCAGATGTTAGCAGCTGGAGAAAACTTGTACCGAGCTCCCATTTTTACTTTTCAAAATTTCCACAATTCTGCTTGAGTGCATTTCTGCGTCAGTGTTTACCTTTTTTGGGTCGTGACCCCATTTTTATATCACAAATTTCTGGTGTGTTACAAATACAGACGATAGTAGTAGGGCTGGGCAATATATCCAAATGTAAGATATATTGAGATTTCTGTTTCGACGTCATAGAGAATAACAAAATAATGATATATTTATAACTTATTTTGTATTAAAATACTCGTTTTTTTTATTGTAAAAGCACAGTTAGATGGATTTTTGAATGTATTTTGTTGTTTTAGAAAAATATTGAGAGTTTTGGTCAATATCGCCCAGCCCTAGTGCTCAGTTATTTTATTTAAACTACATTTATATTTGAGAAGTTAAAGTATAGAATACATTTGTTGAGATCGTGTGTTGTGTTTTAATTTGAAAAAGTAATTAAAAATATTTTTTTAATTAGTAATTTATTTGAAGTCAATTACTGGACATTTCAAGCGACCCCATTTTCATTTCTATAAGGAAATATTAGCTATTAATCAAAACGCAGACACTTTTAATTTTATTTTATGAATTTTACATCAAATGTTTATTAATTAGATTTTTTTTTAAAAGACAAACTGACATTTAAAAAGAATAGCTTCCCCTGGTGGCCAATTTAAAAAACAAAATACAAGAAAAATGTTGCATGTGAGTGTCTATTCCTTATGATTCAATTTGGGCTCAATTTTGTTTAGAGTAGTTTTTTAAATATACAATTAGTAAATAATGAGAGCATTTCAGGCAGTGAATAAAATGACGTCACACTTGTCTAATCATGATGTTTCTTCCACATTGTTGCTCCAGTGATCCTGGAGGGCAGCAGTCCTGCAGGTCATTGTGTTTCTGATGATTCCCATTAAATCCATGTGTGCTGGAAGCATTAAGTCACTCTGTGGTTGGTGTGATGTGTGCATGAAGCCACTAGAGGGCAGCATGCAATGATAATGTACAAAAAACCTATTTATCTTTATTCATTTATTTTAGATTTAGAAAACAAGAACTCAATGAAAAATATGTACCTAAAAATATAATTCACTTATAAAGTCATAAATTAATACATTTTAAATAAACACTAACCAGTATTTTAATGTATAGATAGATATACATGAAAAATTAAAAAAAAAAAAAAAAATAGTTTCAATGAAACGTAAATATAAACAAGTGGAATGAAAGAAAAAAATTATACATGAAAATCAGCATCATAGAAAATAAGATGATATATAAACCAGTGTTAATACAGCAATACTTTATTATACAGGTTTTTTTTGTCTCGGAACTGTGTGTGTGTGTGTGTGTGTGTGTGTGCGTGTGTTTTCTGTAGGTGGAGATCCAGCCGTGCTGTGTTATTGTGTGACTGTGTTATTGAGTGAGTGTGTTATTGTGTGAGTGTGTTGTTTTGTGAGTGTGTTATTGTGTGAGTGTGTTATTGTGTTGTTGTTGTGTGAGTGTGTTATTGTGTGTGTGTTATTGTGGGTCACTGTGTTGTGACACCTTTGAATTGAGTTCCAAACACAGATGTGTCGTCGTCGTCACTCATCTCTCCGTGGACAGAAACTGGTGCTGCTCCTCTTCCTCATTGTACCCTTCATCTCCAGCTCTGACCTCTGACCTCTGCCCTCAGGGTGGGAAAAAAGTGTCTGTTGGCCCTGGGACTACTTTAATGTGGCCCCTAAATTAAATCGCTAAGTCTTACACAGCTAAATCACCCTGGAAACTTATGCTGAACGGCGCGTCTGCTCGGGAGCAGGTTTTGCTCCGGCTGGGATTTTAGCGAGCGCTGAAGTCCCGCCTCCTGACCAATCACTTTCTTAGAAAGTGAGCTGTCCAATAAGAAGTGATTTGTGAACACGTCACTGTGTGGCTCTGATATGACAGCTGATCAGATCAGATCCACACAGGATCAATGTCTAAATATTCTCTGCAATCCTTTCATTTACCGACGACATGTCTTATATCTGATGTAGTACGTGCATGTGATATTTCAGTTTTTCTTTTTTAATAAATTTTCAAAAATTTCTATATTTCTGGTTTTTTTCTGTCAAGATGGCGTGCTGAGTACATTAATGAGAAATAAAATGAAGTTCTTTTTATTTTAGCAAATGGCTGCAATGAAACAAAAAGTGAAAAATTTAAATGGGTCTGAATACTTTCCGTACCCACTGTATTTACTATATCTAGATTCATAGCATGAGGCCTTAAGGTCCAAAAATGTTGAATTAAAAACATATTAAGACTATTACTTACATATTTGATCCTATCAAAGAAATATCTGTTTAATATTCCTTCCAAACACTTTAATTTGAAAGGCAGCTTAATACCAGAGGAGCCAATCTTTGTGTTCCACTTATTGCAAACTATAAATTAGCTCAAAGATCCATTTGATCAATATTAATGTCTACATTTAGAAAATAGATCAATCTGACCATTGATACAGGGAAGAACAAAGTTATTTTGTTTTGTATTTTGTCTTTTGTTGCATTTTTGGATTCAATTTGTAAGTTTTTGTTTTAGTAATTTGATATATTTTTCAGTTATTTATTTGTAGTTATCTTGCGTGTTTATGTTGCCTATTTCATTACATTTTTTATTTTGTGTATTCTTATTTTCCTCTGTTTATCATTGGTATATTTTGTGTAATTCTATATGTTGTTTAGAGTTGTATATTTTGGCTGTTTTAAGGTTTTTTCCTGTCTTTTTGTCTATATTTGTTTTCTTTTTGTTTGTTATTGTTATGCTTTTTAGTATTGATCTGTAATTGTTTGTATTTAGTTGTACTTAATTTTATGTGTTTTTGGAATTATTTTGTGTTTAATTTGGGGGCCGCAAAACATGGACATTGGTTGATGGGCGTGGCTGTGATATCGATTCAAATTATCTTATTGGACCGATTAAAAAAAAAAAAAAAAAAAAAGTAGAAAGCTTGTAATTATCAAATGTGTCCATGTTGTGTGTGTTTTGCACCATTGTTGACATCACTAAAGCATCTTACAACATGCCTGACCCTACGGTTCCTCGGTAACCATGGAAACAGGGTCTTCCCCAACCTTTCTCGCCCCATCGTGCCCTCAGCTCTTTAATCCTGCAGCTCTATGACCGATTGACTTCCTTCTCTTTCTGCCCTTTGTGTTTCCTGTGCTATATTTATGATATACAGTATTTATGCTGGGATGCACGGAAATAAACAGAAAGGTGCTGACGGAAGGGAATTCCTGAAAGAAACGGAGAGCGTGGAATAAAGAAGTGGAGAAAAAAATGTCGCTTTGGCTGAAAAACTAACGATGTGCAACTATCAGGAAGAGAGAGATTAATTTTTCCCACTGAAACTGAATAAATCATATTTCTTCCTTCCTCAAATTAAGCTACGTACAGTATATGTTTAAAGTAAGAACGCTACGTTAGTGAGCTAATGCAGGGGTTCTCAACCCTGGGATCAGGACCCTATTTGTGGTCGCGAGACACTGGGAGGGGGGTCGTCAGATGCCTTCAAGAAACTTAAAATATTTTTTAAACAATTTGAGCCAATTTTCTAAATTATTTGTATCCTTTTTCTGCAACTACACCAAACTTGCCATATTTTAACCTATTTTCATCACTTTTTCTTGCCATATTTTTGCTCCTTTTAATGCGTTTTTGCTACATTATTCCCATTTCTGACACTTCTCCATCACATTTCAAGGCCTTTTCTGCACATTTTTTGACTTTTATGACATTTTCAGCACCTATAAACCCTCTCCAGCACTTATACGGCCGCTCATGTTGACCCATTATTGTCGCTTTTCACCATAATTCATGCTTATTTTTTGCCAATTTAACCACATTCACCATTTGTCATGTCCATTATTTGCCAGTTTAAACTATTTTTTCCAATATTGACACTTTAAACCCCCTTTCCCACTTTTTTCTCTCTGTTTTTGCCCACTTTGATTTGTAACTTTTAACCAATTTCTGTGGTTTTTAAATCCCATTTCACCACCTTTTCAACCATTTTTGATGACTTTTAACCCATTTTATTTCTGATTAAGACAAGGATTTACATCTTTAGATGAATATATACTATGACACAAATAATACTAAACTTCCTGGATAACAGTGGATATTATTCAGATGAATAAATAAATGTGGTTATCACAGATTCATAGAACAATAGACCATCATTTTACTGACTTTATTCCCCCTTATAGATGGTCCTGTCTCCATATGACTGTTCTTCAATGTTCATGTCTGTGTTCAACCACCTTCAGCTACAGTGGGGGTCCCTGCTCTCTGGGACCTTTATTTTGGGGGTCGTGGGCTGAAAAGGTTGAGAACCACTGATATAATGGAGATATCATCTCTCTGTCTGCTTCAACTGTGACAGATGAACTATTTTTAAAAGCTTTTTACAGCCACATTATCTCAGTGTGTTTCACTTTCACTAAAGTTGGTGCTCAGCAAGTTAATTACTTTATTTAATGGATCCTCTCAGCGTGAGGTCGAAGCAGCAGCAGCAGGAAGTGAATGAAGAGCTTTTTACTGGTTCAGGAAGTGGTTTTTATGGAACTTTCATCATGAACAGTCGTCATCACCAGGGGGACGGTAAACGTGTATGAGCTGAATAAAGTGAAGAAGTCCATAAAAGGCAATTACAAGTATAATGTTTCTTAAAATGATTATGATGATGTCAGACGAGTTTCTTTAAGGGATCCTTGACCTGAATACAAAGATTATTCGATATAAACTTTAATATAAGACAGGGCCATCTATAAGGGGGAATAAAGGGGTAAGTTTTTTGGGGTTCATCCATAAAGTCAGTAAAATGATGGTCCATTGTTTTATAAATCTGTGATAACCACATTTATTTATTTATCTGAATAATATCCACTGTTATCCAGGAAGTTTAATATTATTTGGGCCATAGTATATAGTCATCTTAAAGATGTAAATCTTTGTCATAATCAGAAATAAAATAGGGCGAAAGTGACCAAAAATGTTGGAAAAGGTGGTGAAATGGGATTTTATAAACCACAAAAATTGGTTAAAAGTTGAAAATTTCATTGGCCAAAAACACAGAAAAAGTAGTAAAAATGATTCAATGTGTCAATATTTGCTTAAAAGTGACAGAAAAAGTAGGAACAATTAGTTTAAAATGGCAAATGATGGGCATGACAAATGGTAAATGTGGTTAAATTGGCCAAAATAAGTGTGAAATATGGTGAAAAGAGGTTAAAAGTGACAATAATGGGTCAACATGTGCGACATTAGGTGGAAAAGTGGTAGAAAGAGTTTGTAAGTGCTGAAAATGTCTTGAAAGTGGAAAAATGTGCAGAAAAGACATTTTGTGTCAGAAATGGGAATAATGTAGCAAAAATGTATTAAAAGGAGAAAAAAATATGGCAAGAAAAAAAGTGATGAAAATAGGTTAAAATATACGATAGGTTTGGTGTAGATGTAGAAAAAGGGTAAAAAAAAGCAAAAATGGGCTTAAATTGTTCAGAAAATATACATGTGGTGACCCCCTCAGTGTTTCACCCCAAGGTTGAGAACCCCTGATCTGGAGTGCATCTCCAATGTGTTCCAGTTAATATTTTAATCAAAACAGTGCCATCATGGTTAGCTTTGTGTGGAGTTTGCTTGTTTTCTCCTAGAACTTTCCCCAAACATCCAATACATGCACGGTGGGGATAATGGCCAAGGTCGGACAAATATAGCAACTCGAGGCGCAGCGTGCCAACAAGAAACTGTTTGGGTCACTAGGTCATTATATTATCTTAGTGTTCTTTGTTTGCTGCTAATTAATCGATCTCTAGTCTTTATTCATTCAGGTTAATTGTAGCTGCAGATATGAAATACAATCATCCAGTCATCCTTTTAACCCACTACACATAGACAGGCCTAGCCTTGGGATCGAACCCCCAACCTGTTGACCAGAGGACGACCCCTCCCTTCCTCCACCACCTGATCTACAGACAATCCAAACCCAGTGACAGTGGAATGATTAAAGCTGTGCTTCTTCTAGAGCTGAATGTAAATCTAATCCTTCCAATCCCAGCATAAATCTGTGTGGAATCATCCAGAGTTTTTAGCAGTTGATGGTTCTTCCTCCCACGCTGCTGCCTTCAGGGCTCTAGGCTCAGTCCTCCATGTGTCTGCAGATGATCCATCAGGCCAAGTCTTCAGCTGTGTTACACTGATGTACAAGATACAACATATAAGACAGACAGTCAGAGAACTCAGTGCAAAGAAACCACGAGCACGTCTACATTTACGACAAACTTTAGTGAATAATAAAGTGCTTTGAATCCCGTTTGAAGTTTTATTATTGCTTATTCTGTTATTTAACCCAGTGCTCTCCTATCCACAGGGTCTCTGTCAGCTCTGCTCCTTTGTTTTCAGTTGAACATTGTTGATTAATCTGTTCAATGCTACAAACAGAACCAGGTTACAGGAATAAGTTCTCCTAGATCTCTGTTGAACTAAATCTGGGGTGTCAAACTCGTTTTAGGGGCTTTCACACATGTAGTCCAGTGGACTCGATGCGGTTCAGGCGGTGAATCTGCAACATTGTTGCATTTTAATTTGGTCCGGTCTGCTTTCATACATTCATTTTGCCAAACGCACCAAACTATCTGAACAACATCACGCAGGCAAAACGGTCGGTCGCCTATTGGACAGAATACTTCAGCCTCCATAGATTTCTGTCAGAAAACCCGAGCTAATGCGCTACATAAACACAGCTGATGCCGCTCAGTCTCCCACCTGTCAGAGCTCAGAGGCGTCATGTCACCAATGTGAGAAAGTATGAGCAGGTGAAACATAGAGCAGTCAGGTGTGCAGCCATCGATGACCATGTGAACAGTTTGAGGAAGAAAGAGAAGTGAAATAAATGAATGATGTGGGACTAAATACGGAAGAGAGTGTGGAAATGTTTATGACGTGTTTGTTTGTGTGCTGACAAAGTGGTTCTGAAAATGGATGGATGGACGGATGGATGGATGGATGGATGGATGGATGGATGGATGGATGGATGGATGGATGGATGGATGGATAGATAGATAGATAGATAGATAGATAGATAGATAGATAGATGGATGGATGGATGGGTTGATGGGTGGATATTTGTGTGTGTGCTGCCTACTAGAGCGCTGGGTTGTGAGTGTGTGCGTGTGTTCTGCTGATGTCCAGTCACTGATGGAGTTGCTTCGTAAAGTCCTATATTTGGTCCTGATTTGTTTTCTCACATGATTAAAAACCGCATCAAGCCGACCCACATTTTATAGAGGACCAGACTTTGCTTGTTTGAGTCTCACCAGAGTTCGAGTGAGCTTTCACATGTCGTAAAAAGACCGAACTATCCGAGGGAGAGAAGCGTGGTATGTGTGAAAGCTTAGTTCAAGGGCCAAATACGGACCAGTTCCATTACAAGTGGGCCTCAGGTTATAGACGGGAAAACAAACAATTTCAACATTAATGTGCCATGGTTTGCACTTCCAGTTATAGATTAGACATAAAATGTAAGCATCAACAATATCTAAGCAATAAATGGCAGATGCTTAAATATTTGATTTGTTTATTTTTTGACCAATTTTTATTTAATTTGGGGAGATTTTGTGGAATATTTTGAAAGCTGATTTAATTGCATATGCTAAGTTCCAGACCCAAACCCCAACAAACATTTTTCCAAATTTGAGGGGCTGTCATGTCCAGCAGATAGGATGTATAGCAGATATGTTTGTTTATTATGAGAGAGTAGGTGGAGCTGTATTAATATACCACAATTACAGTTTCCTATGTGATGTAGTTCCTGTGATACTGGAAGCTGAAAATGGGAGAAAAATAAGGACTTTACAACCCTCAATAAATAAAGTAATAAAAGTAATAAAAGTATTCATCAGATCAAACTAAACATTCACTGTGTGCTTATTGAATAATCACAGAACAATTGGTTTAAAATGTCAAAGTGTGTGTGGGCCATTTGTTGAAATGACATAGAATTGTGTCCAACACTAACTTTCTGATATATTCACACCTCATTTAGGTTTCATGAATGATATCTGTGGAAAAACAGGTTCAGGTTATTTTAAATGTGATGCTTCACTTGATGTGTTCCACAAATAAACAGAATCTGTGCAAAAATAGGAATAAATATCAAACTTGAGTAATAGAAACAGTGTCATATTCATTTTTATTACATTCATGTTATGTAGTAAAATAACAGCACATGTTGGTTTTTCAATATAATAATATTAATTTTAATAATATAATAAGAAACTAATACAGATGTTGACCGATGTTACATTTCATGGCTAATACGTGTTGATGATAATATCACCATCTCACTTACGGAGCCAGAGCTCAAACCTTCTTTATTCGTTCTTCAGGTCATTGGGATGCTTCACAGTTCTCAGATCGCTGTAGCTTTCCTTCATCCTGTCACTTCCACTGTCGACTGACGTCCTCTGGGGAGGAGCCTGAGGAAAATGTGTGGCCATAGGAAGGTTGGGGTGAATTCCTGAGGGAACTGTTATTGCTGGTCTAGGTCTAGTCTCAGGTTGAGCTGCTGTTCTGGTGGATCTTAGCAATTCCCACTAGTTAATAAACTACTGATATCTTAGTTTTTCCTAGTCTTCCTTCCAGGGTTGTGGTCAATTACATTTTAAAATTACAATTACGTCTTCAATTATCCATGTTCATTTACATCTCAATTACGATTACGTAACCTGTGTTTTTTCCGATTACAATAATTATTTTACACCTGCCAGTCAATTACAATTACGTTCTTAATTACTAAGCCTTTAATAAATAAGCCCATAAAATGTATCCTTCCTCATGTGTTAGCTTTCTGTTAGCATCTCTTATGATAACGGCTCCATTTTATTCTATGTCTGAAATCAGCTGTAATTAAAATACACTAAAAAAAAACATTACCCATCATCCATTTTGTTTTTCATCCATTTATCATTCATCTGCTTTGGTTCTGTCGCCCAAGTGTTACCTGTTAGACCATGTATGTCAAACTCAAGGCCCGTGGGCCAAGTTTGGCCCACTAGAGCATCTAGTCCGGCCCACAGGGAGTTTTTTGTTGAAAGTAAAAAATACAGCAAAAACAGGAGTTTTTGTAAATTACTACATAAGTTGTAGATAAAATATGATGGTTTGCAGTACTACGTTATTTACAGTAGCATTAAATCACATTGATCTTCAAATAACTGCAAAATTCTTGCAAACTATCCCACAGAATTTTGTCAAATTACATTGCAAATATTCAGAAAATTAGTTGCAAAGCCAAGAAATTTCAACCAATTGTTTAACATTCATGATTTTGCTTGAATTTGTAGTTTTCTCTTCACAAAAACATTAAAAATTAAATAAAATTGGTCCGGCCCACTTCAGGTCAAACTGGGTCGTACGTTGCACTTGAACTAAAATGAGTTTGGCACCCCTGAAAGCGTATAAAATGTAAATGGCTGAAGTTTACAAGTAAATCATAGTCTTCAACGGTCTGTGATTACTCGCTAACTTCAGCTACCAGGGCGTGTCAGTGCACTGTTTAAGGGAGAGTTAAGGCTCAAACATACACGCGCGGACACCCGCAAAGCGGAGTTTGTGGGCCAATTAAATGCAAAGCTCAGATTTTACTACCGTGCGGACTCCTCTGCGTACTTGGCGTCACACAAAACACTCCACATTGTATCGACCCGCATTAAATGTAACACTGACCTGAATTTCACCCTCCTGGTGAAACAGAGCAGGAGAGATGAAGTCAAGCTCAGAGGAGAAACTGGCAGACGAGCTACAAAATAGCGACACCTTTAAAACACGTCCCAGGAGTACAAGGACTACAGAGAGGCGCTAAGAATCATGGGACATGTAGCATTTTAATGGAAACTACTACGCGGTGGTGCGCCTCAGAATGTTAGCTCTGAGGAGAGCGGACAGTCCGTTGTGCGCGGGGTCGTCCGAGTATGTTTGAGCCTTAAAAGTCCCTTAGGAGAGCTCTTCTTCCCTGTTTCATTGTCTACTACCAAACCACAGAGTTGGAACCGTCGCCCCCTGCGATCACAGATATTTTTCTAGGTCACAACTGTTTTTATCCTCTTTCGGGAAACAAATGTGGTTTACATCGACATCTTTAACTTTTCCTCATTATTTAGAGCAACCAAAAGCAGCACAAGTTGTTATTTTGAATGAAAAATCTGGGGATCTCACAGGCAGTGGGGCCGTGTGACATCATCACGTGATTTCAGGATGGAGGATCACAGGCTCTAAAACTGTAAAGTAGTGCCATTTTTAAAAGTTAATAAAACGAATATGGTGCAAAAATAATGCATTTTGTTAGGCAAAAATCTTCTAATAAGGACATTTCAAAGGTTTTATGCCACATTTGTAAAAACAGTGGAGGATCCCTTTAAGCAGAGAGAAACTATTCCTTAGTTTTCCTTCCATCTGATCCACGATGGATTAATTCACCCTCATTCTGACAGCATTGATCATGTCATTGATTCTAAATAAATAGTCAGTGGTAATTCTACCTGATTAAAGACATTTCCTCCCCCACATTCTGTTTGCTGGAGTTTTTCCTAAAGCAATTAAACAATTTCCCCCTGGGATTAATAAAGGAATTCTGATAAAGGCTTCTCTGTTAGAAGGAAATCTTTCTGCTTTTCTCTTTTAATGCTCCAAAACTTTTAGTCCAAGAAAGCATCACATTAGTAAACATCCTGTTAACGCATCTAGGCAGCCATGCTCTGACCTAAAGGTCGTGACCTTTGGAAAGCAGAGTAAAAACAAGGTGAGCTAAACAGACTCAGTCACAACATGAACGGGCGACATTTCCTCTGGTGTCAACGACACGGACCACATCATCACTGGCTTTATATTTGAAAACATCTTCAGCACTAATGATGGTTGGAGGCTCGATGGAAATGGAAATACTTGTATTTTCCTCAAAAGTTGTTGTTGGTGCTTTGTAGTTTTATTTCTTTGCTTCTTCGTTCCTTCTATCGTAGAATGTTCTCCAGGGCACAAACAAAGAACTTAATCCCAGGCACAAATACAGCAATTAGGCAAAGACTCTCCACCCAGCCCTGCCTTCTCTCTTTGAACCAGCTGATAAATCACTTATTCCGGAAGCTTTTTCCCCAATCTGTAAATAAACAATTATGATGTGGAATCTGAGAGGAGGGAAGCGATGTATCTCAACCTTTCTAGTCTTTCTACTCACAGATGTGTTAACAAATGTATCATTGTATCTGAAATCAGTGGAATAAGGTCCAAAGGCCTGGGCTGTCCTGCAGCTATTCACACCCACACACATAGATGTGTGTTCTGAACCAGTGCTATCAGGACCAGCATGCACTTCTTCATGGCTCATGTGTTAATGAATTAAAACACTTGGATTTAATGTAGTGTATTTAAACAGGGAAGGATTACTATTGGAACACATCATCAGAAGGACAACAACTCGTCTCACGTTCTAAATGAAATAGTGAAGAAATAAACGACAGGAAGATCAGCCACTGAAGAGTCGAAAGCAGAGGTTTACGATCTTTTTCCCTAGATTTAGTTTTTAGTTTTATCATGTGTGCATGGAAACCCATTCTAGCCAGTAAAAAAACAACACAAAAAACTAACAAAAGTGAAATAATGACAAAAGATACTATCTCATAATTACTTATTATTAAACTCCAGGCGACCCCACATGGGGTCCCGACTCCAAGGTTGAAAAACACTGTTCTGCAGTCTCAGATCAAACTCTCCTGATTGGACGCTCAGGAGAAACCGTTGCATTGCCTTCAAAGGCAACCAATCAGAAGTTATAAATAAAAGCGCTGAGAGAAAACCTCCCACCAGGGGGCGATGGCGCAATCCTGCTGAACCCTGGCCCTAAGCAATTTTGGCACCCTAGGCAAAATTTTTGGTTTTGCCCTTTGCAACACTGTTATTTCCATTGCCAGTTTAGATTTTCTCACAAAAATATGTCATTTCAAATCCAAACTCTCGCTGCCAATGACGTATAAACACGTCAATTGTGTTTTTTAATGGGGGTTGCTAGGAGACAGTGTGACGGACCTCTCCAATGAATATCAGCCTTGTACTATGATGTAGTGAACAACTGGGGCCATGAAGGTGACAGCAGATGATAGATTAGCCGTGATGTGCACCATCAGTGGGGAGGGAGGAGCCAGGGACGAGGCAGAAAATGCTACGCTACGAGAGTTGATGGTGAAGTATCCAGCAGCTGACAGCAGCGCACACTCAAGCAGAGCGTGTGTGGAACTAAGTGGACTATTGAGAGAAAACGATCAGCAAATCGGACCAAACGCGTTGACTCGGCATGTCAGGAATAGGAGGAAGTTGCGTGTGTAAAGACTAAGGGGGGCGGGCTTGGAGGAAGGGCAAAACACAGTAAGGAACCCATACAACTCTGACCCAAATAGCAAAATAATAATAATTTTTCCATCAAAAGCCCGGTCTCAGTGCTGTTTTTGTAGTTTTATAGAAGGAAATCAAAGTTGAGCTTTTAAAAATAAAAATAAACTATATTATAATTTACTTAAAGAGAGACCTTGAGTGGGGGCACATTAAAAAAAACCTGCCCAGCCCTGAGAGAGCAGAAACAGTCCAATCAGTGAGGGGCTTTACAATGTAATGTTACATATGCCACATTTAAATTCTTTGGCCAAAAAACTGAAAAAAATATAAATATTAAATGAAATCTTTATTTTATCCCAGGCTGTGGTTTAACCATCACATCAGAATATCAATCCTAAAGGTCCAATGTAGCGTACATAAAGGTTTTTGGATCATGTGTGTGTGTGTGTGTGTGTGTGTGTGTGTGTGTGTGTGTGTGTGTGTTTGGGAACCACAGACACTTGGCGAGAACATGCAAACTCCACACGGAGAGAACGGGAACAGCAGGTCTGGAGTTAAACACCTGACGCTCAGATTGTGCTCCAGACTGGATTAACAGAGTGTTTCAGTGGTTATATACACTTTAAATTAATATGTATATAATATCATGTTCACATTATTAATCACCACTTATGAATATTATCATAGTTTACTCACGTTGATTGAATAATAAAGATGATACACTGACACTGGCTTCTTTAAAAAGCTCGTCCTGTGAGACACTCTGAGGTAAACAAACACTATGTGTGTGTGTGTGTGTGTGTGTGTGTGTGTGTGTGTGTGTGTGTGTGTGTGTGTGTGTGTGTGTGTGTGTGTGTGTGTGTGTGTGAGGAAACACAAACAAACACAACTAATCCTCATAGAAGTGTGTATTATCTATGTGTGTACTATCTATGTGTGTCCTGTTACACTCTGAGAGCTGCACGGATGTATCCGGGCTGTCGCTTTGGCTTCTCGCCGCCGTTGCTATGATCAGCAGCATCCTCCTGCCTCGGCTCTGTACCACCGTTACCATGGCGACTACCGTATATTTGCGAAGAGAGAGAGAGAGAGAGAGAGAAGGAGGGATGACCCACTGGATGAGTGGCAGTAATAAGTGATGAAAACACTCACATAACAAGTTTTTTCTTCTAATCTAGAGGTCAATGTTTGACCTTTTCGTCATATCTTTAAGGTCAAGAGAAACTTAAACAATCCTCATGACATGAAGAAAATTACATTTCTTTATTAAAAGAGGATCTCACACCTTTACTAGCAACGTTAATGAAGGGACAAAAGCTGAAGCTATGGATAACCTACTACTCTTATACTTAATGTAATTTTTATTTGAAAGGGACCATGTACAGGAGCATTAATCAGCATATAAAGAGATGCTTTGTACTAGACTTTAGCTCTAGGAGCTAATTTCATCTGCAGTCGCCAAGACACACAATTACAACACACTGTACAAATACAGTTCCTAATATTTACAAACAGTGCTATTATACATTTTAAAAAGTCTATTTTATCAACGGGAAAACTTGTTCCTCTATAATCTATACCAGTGGTTCCCAAACTTTTCACAGTCCCGTACCCCTGTAACCTGAAGCCATGTACCCCCTACTTCTGCACACTTCATAAGCATAATGTCAAATTTCTTGAGAAATAATACATAATAATAATAAAGATAATAATAATAATAATAATAATAACTAGAATATTTGCATTTCCTGAAGAAAATGCAAGTGAGGATGCAGGTGCTCGCCTGCATCGTCCTGCCTTAGCTTAGCATTAACCGAGCATTAACATTAGCCTAGCATTAACATTGACCTAGCATTAGCTTTAACTTATCATTACCATTAGCCTAGCAATAGCATTAACCTAGCATTAGCATTAACCTCGCAATATCAATAATCTAGCATTGGCATTGACTTAGCATTAGCTTTAACCTAGCATTAGCCTATACATTAACCTTGACTCAGCATTAGCTTTATACTAGCATTAGCCTAGCAATAGCATTAGCCTAGCATTAACATGAGTCTAACATTAGCATTTACTTAGCATTAACTTTAACCTAGCATTTGCCTTGCAATAGCATTTGCCTAGCATAAGCATTAACATTAGCTGCTCTATTTACATTCCTGTTTCCAATGTTGTCACTGTGTATTTTTAATTTTCCTGCAATCGGATCTGAAAGGCAGGTCGATGGTTTGGAGGATGAAATAATAGAGTTAAGTTCCTGAAGTCCTATATGTGTGAAACAGTTTAGGTTAGGCCTATTTACATTTAATGGTACAGCAGGCCCAGGTGAAGGCAGGGAGTGGCTAATTTTATCTCTAATCTTATGAATTTTATGGTTAAAAAATGTCATAAAGTCCTCACAGCTGAGGGCTAGAGGAATCATGGGCTCAATAGAGCTCTGACTTTGTGTTAGCCTGGCTACAGTGCTGAAAAGGTACCTCGGATTATTTTTATTTTCTTCAATTAGTGAGGAGTAGTATGTAGATGGACTATGTCATAAGGCTGTCATGTATTTACTATGGCTTTCTTGCCAAAGTATTCGTGACTCCTCTGTTTTATTGGAGCGCCACATTCTCTCTAATTTACGGGTTGTTTGTTTGAGTGTGTGAGTTTCAGAGCTAAACCACGGAGCTTTCCTCTGACGTTTAATAGTTTTTTCCCTCAATGGGGCAATTGAGTCCAAGGTGGATTTTAGTAGACTAGCAGAGCTATCGACAAGCAGATCCAGTTGAGAGGGGTTATAATTAATATCATAGTTATTTATTGGATGGTGCACTGAGTGTAAGGCAGCAGGAATGGCCTCTTTAAATTTAGCCACAGCACTATTGGACAGATTTCTACTCGTAACTATTTTATTGCACAGTGCGAGATCCTCTAGGATAATGTTAAAAGATATTAAAAAGTGATCTGATAGCAGAGGATTTTCAGGGTAGACTTTTAGTTCATTAATATCAAGGCCATATGTTAGAACAAGATCAAGAGTATGATTTAAACGATGAGTAGCTTCATTAATAGTTTGAAAAAAGCCAACTGAGTCTATTAGGGACATACAGTGAAGAAATCAAGTATTTGAACACCCTGCTATTTTGCAAGTTCTCCCACTTAGAAATCATGGAGGGGTCTGGAATTTTCATGGAAGGTGCATGTCCACTGTATGAGAGATAACCTAAAAAGAAAAATCCAGAAATCACAATCTATGATTTTTTAACAATTTATTCGTGTGATACAGCTGAAAATAAGTATTTGAACACCAACGTTAATATTTGGTAGAGTAGCCTTTGTTTGCAATTACAGAGGTCAAACGTTTCCTGTAGTTCTTCACCAGGTTTGCACAGACTGCAGGAGGGATTTTGGCCCACTCCTCCACACAGATCTTCTCTAGATCAGTCAGCTTTCTGGGCTGTCGCTGAGTAACACAGACTTTCAGCTCCCTCCAAAGATTTTCAATTGGATTTAGGTCTGGAGACTGGCTAGGCCACTCCAGAACCTTGATATGCTTCTTACGAAGCCACTCCTTGGTTTTCCTGGCTGTGTGCTTTGGGTCATTGTCATGTTGGAAGATCCAGCCACGACTCATCTTCAATGATCTGACTGAGGGAAGGAGGTTTTTGGCCAATATCTCACAATACATGGCTGCAGTCATCCTCTCCTTAATACAGTACAGTCGTCCTGTCCCATGAGCAGAAAAAACACCCCCAAAGCATGATGCTACCACCCCCATGCTTCACAGTAGGGATGGTGTTTTTGGGATGGTACGCATCATTCTTCTTCCTCCAAACACGCATAGTGGAATTATGACCAAAAAGGTCAATCTTGGTCTCATCTGACCACAAAACTTTCTCCCATGACTCCTCTGGATCATCCAAATGGTCATTGGCAAACTTAAGACGGGCCTTAACATGTGCTGGTTTAAGCAGAGGAACCTTCCGTGCCATGCATGACTTCAAACCATGACGTCTTAGTGTATTACCAACAGTGACCATGGAAACAGTGGTCCCAGCTCTTTTCAGGTCATTGACCATGTCCTGCCGTGTAGTCCTGGGCTGATTCCTCACCTTTCTTAGCATCATTGAGACCCCACGAGGTGATATCTTGCATGGGGCTCCACTCCGATTGAGATTGTCCGTCATGTTTAGCTTTTTCCATTTTCTAACGATTGCTCCAACAGTGGACCTTTTTTCACCAAGCTGCTTTGCAATTTCTCCATAGCCCTTTCCAGCCTTGTGGAGTTGTACAATTTTGTCTCTGGTGTCTTTGGACAGCTCTTTGCTCTTAGCCATGCTGACTGTTTGGGTCTTACTGATTGTATGGGGTGGACAGGTGTCTTTATGCAGCTAACGACCTCACACAGGTGCATCTGATTCAGGATAATACAGTGGAGTGGAGGAGGACTTTTAAAGGCGGACTAACAGGTCTTTGAGGGTCAGAATTCTAGCTGATAGACAGGTGTTCAAATACTTATTTTCAGCTGTATCACACGAATACATTGTTAAAAAATCATAGATTGTGATTTCTGGATTTTTCTTTTTAGGTTATCTCTCATACAGTGGACATGCACCTTCCATGAAAATTCCAGACCCCTCCATGATTTCTAAGTGGGAGAACTTGCAAAATAGCATGGTGTTCAAATACTTATTTTCTTCACTGTAAAGGCTGAGCTCAGGCTATCACTATCTTTGTCAACATGGATATTAAAATCTCCTACTATCAGTATTTTATCAGAACTGAGGACTAAGTTTGATATAAACTCAGAGAATTCTGATAGAAATTCAGAATTTCACTCTGACATTTTTGAAGACCCTCTAATGTGATACTGACAAAACTTCCGGTTAATTTCAAAATAAGAGCCCTATTTACAAAAGTGTTAAAAAACGAATGGAAGACAAGAAGAGAAATCTTTTTATTTTGAAAAAGGGATGTTTGACTTTTAGCTTAAAACCGGTGTTACGGCCTGAGTTTTCCTCATACTGAGATTGATTATGAGCATGCCCACTACTGGAAAATTAATTTTTGCTAGTTCCGCTGTGAGTTTTGCTACTTTCGCCGTGCTGAGATTGAAATTACAATTTCAAAGCACCAAAAACATGACTGTAAGGTTGATTGGAGTCTCTAAATTGCCCATAGGAGTGAATGAGAGAGTGAATGGTTGTCTGTGTTGCCCTGTGATGGACTGGCGCCCTGTCCAGGGTGTACCCCCGCCCAGCGCCCTATGAGAGCCGGAGATTAGCACCGGCAGACCCCCGCGACCCTGTTAAACGGGAATAAGTGGGTATGAAGATGGATGGATGGATGGATTTCAAAGCTAATGTTATTTTACGAGTGCTGAATGGATCCTTTTCTTGGGGAAAAATGTACAACTGCTCAATATACGAGGCAGGAGAAGTTCCAACGCCACAAATAAAGGATAGACGGGTTCATTTTCTTCATGGTGAAGTTTCATTTATTTTCCAAAAACACATGATTATAATATACATTGCAATAAATAACAGTTAACCTAATGTAACTTTACAATAATAAGCTGTTATATTCAAATACATCTGATCATGACAATCATGTTTTTCTTTTTTTTTAATCATTGGTTGATTATTTTAACAATAGTCGACTGATGTGATGTTTTAAATATTTTTCAAAATCAGTACAGTAATGTCTGTGCATGGCTAATCCAGCATGGGTACATCTCAGTACGTAGCAGTTGCATACGGAGATTGTAAAATAATCTCAGTACAGAGCTAAACTCAGACCGTGACACCAGTCCCAGGACCATTTTACATTCTGCTCGCAATGCATTATGGGGCGGTTGAGTATGACTAGTGTGCCAACCGTGCATACTTAAAAAATGTCCAAATATAATACACATCTTTCCAAAATGTTGTAGTCGACAAAAGGGGCGATTTAGGATCAGAAATAAGAGAAATCACTGATCAGAATCAGAATCAGAAATGATTTAATGGCCAAGTACAGTTTTTAGGACAGTACAAGGAATTTGTTATGGTAGTTGGTGCACAACTACCAGTTGTGTGTGTGTGTGTGTGTGTGTGTGTGTGTGTGTGTGTGTGTGTGTGTGTGTGTGTGTGTGTTCTGCTGGATGAGCTTCACCCATCCGTCCACTGGCTCTCCTTACAGTAAACGCCTTTCCCTCCTCTTCCTCCTTATCTTCCTCCTCTTCCTCCTTATTTTCCTCCTCCTCCTCCTTATTTTCCTCCTCCTCCTGCTTCACGTCAGCCGGGCAGAGCCGAGCCGCTCGGATCTGTTCGGAAACGTTCGGATCTGTTCGGAGCCTCGCTGCGCGTCTGTCGCCTCAGATTGGGTTTCATCCCGGCAGCGGTCCGGCTGCTCTGCTGGAGATCAGGTTTAACACCTCCTCCTCTTCCTCCTCCTCTTCCTCTTCCTCCTCCTCCTCTTCCTCACCTGCCGTCTCCCACCGATCAACACTTTTCTTTGTGCACTGGAAGTTTTTACCTGGACCTGGAGCAGCTGGTGCCGCGCACCGCGTGCAGGAGAATGGAGCGACGGTAGGATTTACGCACAGAGGAAAACCATCAGAGAGACTGGAACCAGATTAAGGTAAGAACCCAGATTGTGTCACACACGTGCCTCTCAAACTTTAGAGTGATTCCAAGTCAGCGTGAAGGCGGGGTAACACCCAGCACTGGTCTCCGGTCCAGCACTGGTCTCTGGTCTCCGGTCCAGCACTGGTCTCTGGTCCAGCACTGGTCTCCGGTCCAGCACTGGTCTCCGGTCCAGCACTGGTCTCTGGTCTCCGGTCCAGCACTGGTCTCTGGTCCAGTTAGACCATGGACAACTTCTATCACAGTGGACCCCAGGGCCACATTATCAACATTCATGTCAGCATTTAGAATAATGACAATGATAATATGAGCATTAATACAGTGGGGAAAATGTTTTATTTTATTTTTTTATTTTTTGTTATTTGTTTGGTCGCTTTGTCAGTTTTTAGTCATTTTGTATTGCACTGTTTTTATTACTCAGTTTTTATTGTAAAATGTCCTTCGGTGGCCTGAAAGGTGCTTTTTAAATATAATGCATTATTATTATTATTATTATTATTATTTGTGTGTGTGTGTGTGTGTGTTTGGAGTCATTGTGTGTGTTTTTGTTGTCATTTTCTGCTTTTTTGTTGTCGATTTTTGCATTTCTTGGGGTGACTATGTATTTTTGTTATTTTATATATTTTCCTATGATTTCATGCAATTTTGTTGACAGTTTGTGTGTCTTTGAAGCTATTCTGTAATTTAATGGTGGTGTTGTTTTGTTTTTGTTGTCATTTGGGATTTTTTTTGTGTGTTTGTGTGTTTTTGTGTTTTGTTAATTTGTGTGTTTTAGGAGTTATTTTGTGTATTACTGTATGTCAGGCTTTATATTCCTCCCAAATACTTGAAATACAGTTTTTGCGGATTTGATTTGGGTGTCATGCCAACGGGTCACCATTTGCCCATGTCTGAATTAGACACTACAGTTAACCTGCGATTGGATCAGGTGTGGAAAAAAACTAATGTATTCATTTCAAAACATTCCAACTTACAACTATTAAAAAGGCAGTTGTGGACTTTGTTCCATTAATCCTTTGATCCTGGTTTTGGTTCGTCTACGTTCCTCGAGGCTGCAGTCCTGCATGTTAATTCAAACTATGGCTCATTCTCAGTCTTCAGCTGATGATTAGTCTATGAAGACGTGCAGAACTGTGAGCCTTTAGGATCTGTCTAAGGAAAGGAAAGATTTGCATTTTTATTCCAGTTGATTATTCTAAGTCCAAAGTTGAGGATTTTATTCTGAAGGATGAACACAAAAGTATGTAGGTCACATGATGCAGTCCAGGAAGTAGTCAGAGTTCATCTGGTTCCACATTAAACGGTTAATGTTAATAACAGACAGAACTTAACATTTTTACTCAAATTTCTTACATTGATCTTTTAAAACACCTGTGTCAAACTAATGACCTGGGGGCCAAATCCGGCCCTTTGGAGCATCCAATTTGGCCCGCAAAAGAAAGTAAAAAAACATAAATCATTGTGTAAATGAAACTCAACAGTATTTGCAGGTGCTCACAGTTTTCTGGGTGCTTAAATCACAAATTGTAGTCATTTTTTATGCTAAACAGTTTTGAAAAAATCCTTACATTTTCCTCAGTTATGACACAATATTTCCTTTAATTAAATAGAAATCTAGGGACTTTAAAGTGAAGATCCTGTTGGGACTGATATCTATCACTTAGTGCTTGGATATGGTCGGTTTCATATAGTTTGTATTTTATGTATACTAGTACAGTGCCCGTCGGAGGTACAGTATGTATTCATATTGACATTAACAGGAGTTCCACAGTGTGGATGGGAAAATGAATGGGATATATATATATATATATATATTTTCTTTTGGTAGCCAGAACGTCACCGAAATTTAATCAGCTGTTCCTTGACCCAATATCAACATTTCATGAAAATGTCATCAAAATCTGTTAAATGTGTTAAAAGTTATCGTGTACAGACTGCATTAGCTTAGCATTAGCATGAGCATAGAATAGAACACTGATGATGAAGTCACTGTTGATGACATCATCAGTTTGAACATTCTTGGAACACCGATGACATCACTGTTGATGACATCATTAGTGTTCTCAACCAATGTTTGACAGGAGTTCCACAGTGTGGATTGGTCATTTTAAAATGGTTTTAAATTGGTTTTGGAATGACCAAATTACTGCAAAAGTACGGATGCACACACTCGGGGTATGCCAAAGTCGTTGACAAAGTTTCAGGTCAATCAGACACTGCGTCAGGGAGATATTTGCTCCACTAACACACACACACACACACGCACACAGATGTTGCTTGCTTTTATAGATAGATAGATGTAGAAGTGCAAGCTATGGCCCAATAATGTTAAAATTAATTGTTTTCCTGCATAAAATCACTGGTAGTATTAAATTCTATTAAATTGCCCAAACTGTGAGATGTATTGAGTATTTGCACATTTCAATCCTTTAAAATACCTTAAATAATCAAACCCAGCACCATGATAATTAGCTGAGCACAGATCAAATGTTGATAAAGGCCAATATTTTTCCCAGCATTCCTTTTAGGAGCCAGAAGCTTTTGTCAAGGAGAACACAAATTATATAATTTTAAGTAATAAAGGTTTTCTTTTCAAATATTTGTGCTTTAAAAGCCTCCGTTTGTGCTGCTGACAGGGATGGACTTTACTATACTGTAAGTGGCCACCAGGGGGCACTGAATGATACAGATTTCTCATGCCAGACCCCAGTGACCCAGAAAAAAGGAGCAAGCGGGTCAGAAAATGGATAATTGGAGATTTTCAAGATACACATTTTAATCCTTTTAAAAGTAAAGTAAAGAGCAAACCCTGTCTTTCTTTTGGGATTAATTAGTGCTTGATTAAAGTGAGTAACATTTAGTCATAAATGCATCATTTGGCATAAACGTCGACAGTAGTCTGTTGAAAAAATCAAATAAAAAGAAACATAAGACTGATTGTGTGTGTGTGTGTTCATGGATGCAGGAGAAAGCTTCTTACTAACCTTCGTGTGCAGCTGTATGATGAGTTTTTGTCGTCTCAGGAGTTTTTTCAGGAGGAAGGTGTGGATGTAGAATGTAAAAACTCAGTCACTGTTTCATAGACGACATATTTTAAACATTTAGCTCATTTTTCTTTTATTTGAGAGAGAAATTCAAGTTAAACAGCATGTTCTATATCATTGGTAAAAATGTGTATACAGAAAAAATAAATCTAAATGTAATGTTAACTCTTAATCTAAATGTTAAGTCGCTGGCCAAGTGTAAAGCTAAATGTTTATAATTTTGCAAAGTGTGCAGGTCAGCACATGTCGATCACGAGGCCCCGCCCACACCACAGACCGCGGCTCAGTGAGCTGCACATCAATGTGTGGATAACTGCCCTCAGACAGTTTAAGAGACGTAGATTTGCTGAGAGTACCAGCATGTGGGTGGAGGGTGTGGAATGTGGGCGAGGCCTTGGGATTGACTGGCGCTGACCTGCCCAGTTTGTGTAATTTCGAAACATTTATATTTTACATTTATATTTAACATTTATATTGAGATTTAATGTTTAGAATTAACATTTACATTAAGATTTAACATTTACATTACGATTTAACATTTACATTTAACTTTCACATTTAGATTTATTTTTCATACATGTAGTTTTACACTTGGTGACCGATTTAACATTCACATTTAAATTTAGATTTAACATTTACATTTACATTTATTTTTCATTTTTACACATTTTTAACAATGACATAGAACATGCTGTTTTACATGAATTTGTGTTTCAAATGAAAGAAAAATAAGCTAAATGTTCAAAATATGTCGGCTATGAAACTATGAACAAGCATCACATCCCTTAAAATGTTTCTTTATTTTAGGCTTTTAAACTCTCCACCTTGGAAGTACTTGTGAGTAATTAAAATAAAACCATTAGCAGCTAATTGGTCTCATTATAAATAAAGGAGAGGCTGACAGTTTGCTGAGCAAAGACCAGAGGGGGGGAAGCTACAGCTGAACACAGGTGTAACTGAGATCATTAACCTGCTGCTGCACAAATGAGCTCAGGTGCTCGGTTCCACCTGAAGTTCTTCTGCTTGGACGCGTCCGTACAGACACACGGCTGGTTCCTGCAGATAGGAATGGGATGTGGTTCTGCTGCATAGGAGAGACAGACAGACAGACACAGACAGACACAGGCAGACACACAGGCAGACACACAGGCAGACAGACAGACAGACAGACGATTTCGATTTAAGCCAAAAAACATTAACGTTATCACTCTACAATCTGTTCTTTTAAGAGTATTTGCTGATATATTTTCTGAATATACAAATTTAACTTTAGTTTCTATGATTATTTAAAAACATTTTTTAGATTATAGCCTAAAAACATTAACCTTATCACTCTACAATCTTTTTTTAATGGCATTTTAATTTTTTCTTTTTGAATGTCACATTTTCACATATTGCTTCATAAAATGAAAGTATTCTCACGCTTAGCGCTCCTTTGTCTTGTTAATCTCAGATTAAGTATTGATTATGTCACAAATGATAATATGATTTTTATCATGTTATATATCAGAGAAAGGCAACTTCTAACACAATGGTTGCCACGGCACTGTGATTGTATCTGATCTGAGGGCAGCGTTATCAACATTCATGTCAACATTAGAATAACAACCGATCAGAGCATTAATTGATACAGGAAAGAACAAAAGGTTGTTTTTTTTTTTGGTCATTTTGTATAGTTTCCTGCCATTTTTGTATTTTTTTGTGTTTTCTTGTTTTCATTTTGTGCATTTTTGCTGCTTTTATGTTTGTTTTTCTACTGTTTTGTGTGTCTTGCTTACTTTTTCTGTAAAATTCTGTCAATTTATGCATTTACTTTGGGGGCCACGCACATTTTGACAAATGGCCACATGTGGTCCCCGGACCAATTTGCTCATGACTTATATACTGTATAAATAATGTCAGAATACAAGTGATGAGGGATATTATCGGCTGACATTTATGATGAAATATATCAGTTGAAATTGGTATTGATTTTTTTGTGTGCTGCTGTTTGAAACCAAATACTATATATATATATAAAATATAAATATGGCTTTTTTCATCAAAAGTTGAATTAATTCCCTTATATTGTAAAGAAAATGTTATGTGGAATACATAGAGTTGGTCAACACAGTCAAATGTTTTATTTCCATTGGAGATGTATTTAAAATGTGACCTAACATTAGGTTAAGGAGGGGCTCTTTGTATATATCAGTATCAGTTTTTAATTGTTGGACAATATCGGTAAAACGCTAATATGGAACATAAATAGAAACTTATTTATTATATTCTAGATAACAGGAAAGACCTTTGGTAAAATCAAAGTGTTGATGAACACTTAAAGGTGCAGTCTGCAACTCTTATAAAAGTAACTTTTTGTCATATTTGCTAAAGCTGTCACTATATAAGGACAACTTTACATCAAACTAGTAGTTTGTGTGAGAAAAACAGGTTCATTGAGCCCCGCCCCCTGCTGCTCCTGCAGCCTTTGGCAGATTGCCAGAATGCACCGAGCAAAAAGAACCAATCAGAGCCAGGATTGTGTTTGATGGGCTGTCTGACAGCTGTTGCTCACAGGCCCCACCCCTTTCCCGGAGCTAGAGTGCCATCTTTTTTACAATGTATGGTCTGGAGGAGTAGAAGATGGAATTAGCAACTTTTCTGCTTGAAAGGTAATTACTGCTGCTTGATTTACATTATGTTTGATTTGTAATTGTTACACTAGAACTCTGTGGTGTATGTGTTCATGTGCGCGCAGCAGCTTCTGTTTGGGTGATGTAAGTGACACTGTGTTGCTGCTGAGGTGTGTGCACAATGAGAGAGAAGTGCTGCAGTAATGTGCTTTTAGCAGTGCATGTTATATTACTGTGATGTTGCTGTCAGACAAACGTTAGCTTGTTAGCTCCTCTGAGGGAGGGACTTTGGAATGTTTGGAGGCGGGGCAAGAGAGCAGCAGGGAGAGAGGGATCTGAGAGTTGCGGACCGCACCTTTAATAATTTTAAAGCTAACACTTTAGGTTCTTCTAAGCCACCTATATTAATAAAAACCTACTATAAGCTTACCAATAAATCAGCATTAAAAGGAACAAAACAACCTGCACTTCAGGTAAACTGAGCAGGACTAAAACTTTTAAATAAGACAAAAAAAAAAGGCAAACCAATCATTCTAACTGCAAAATGTGCAGCGTTGGCAGAAAGCAAGGCAGTAATCTTCCTTTCACATTGTAAAATACAGTGTATTGTACTGTATTCATGTTGAACCAGAGGAGTCATGACGGGGGTTGCAGAGTCAGAGTGGATGGACGAGCTTTTTTAAAACAACATTGAAGAATTGTAGGATGTGTGTTTAGAGGCTGAAGCTGATCTGTGTTCAGTTGAACTGTAGGTTCAGTCATGTGGAGACGTTTGTTTGAACTGAACTCTCTGTCAGCTGCTTCCCCATCCTCTTCTCTGATTGGTCACAACTCTGAATTCAATTAAATTTTATTTATAGAGCCCAAATTACAACAATAGTCTTCTGAAAGCGCTATCAAAATACAAAATTCTTAAGAGAAAAATAAAAAAACCAAAAAATCCACATGAATAAGCATCAGCGACAGTGGGAAGAAACAACTCCCTTTTAACAGAAATAAATCTCCGTTAGAACCAGGCTCAGAGGTGACAGTTATCTGCTGTGACTGGTTGGGGTTAGTGGACAGAACAGGATAGAGATAGAACATCAGAGTGTCCCAGACTAGTTGAGCTGTGAACCACAGATCAGGAACTGTTTAGCTCCAGCTTCAAGAAACAGAGCAGAGAGAGAAGGGCGAGGAGAAGGCACTGACTGCTTAAAAACATGATACAGTATTAGCAGGTCTGCTGTAAACACCTGGTGCTCGATAGGGCTTGACGGTATACAGGATCATACTGGTATACAGTTTTGTTCGGATATGAATTTTTAATATACCGCCGTACTGGTGTATTTGATTACACAACTTTCGGAACGCTGTGCTACGTTTCAGACCGGACCCTTTTCAACGCTGCACTTCTAAATAGGAAGGTAAACAGTAGCGCTCTGGTGTTAGTTGTGGTGTAAATCATACGTGTAAATGGATCAGAAAGACACAATTGAAAGCTCTGAAGCTGCATGTGCCTGCGTGCGCATGCCTCTGCTACAGGAGAACAACACTCACGGACACAGAGGCACGGTTAGCTTAGCATGTCGGCAGTTCGGCAGTAATACACAAAAAGAGAAAAAGACGAGAAATAAGTCGTGGTGGATCTGCAAACAAGACGCTACATTATTCACCATAAGAAACCACCACACCACTGAGTATGCAGCATTTAAAGCTAGAAATCAAGCTAATGCTATAGCTAAGCTAGCGCGGCAAAGAGCCAATGGGCTGCTGTTACAAACTTGTATTACTACTCGTGTGGAATTATTCTACAATATTCACTCATCATGACAGTTAAATAAACCATCCTAAGTCAATGTACTGCAGTGATTCATCTCTCAACCAGTAGAACATTTTGTGAACAATTGATTATGCATGAAAAAAAAAAAATCGAATTTTGAAAAATACCGTGATATAGATATACATTTTTAGTGATCCCGCTCAGCCCTAGTGCTAGACTATATGTGAGTGGAATGAGTATGGTGTTGCATGGTGTGTAATGTTGCTGTTCTACTATATAATCTTTGTTTTTAGTTCCTATTTTTAGGTTTAGTGCTTTGTTCCTAGGGTTAGTTTAACGCTATTATAGTAGCAATATCATCCGACCAGCAGCAAACAGGGGCGTGTTGGTTTGTAAATGGGTACACCCCCTTCAAAGGCAGAAACACCCCCTTCTTCTTATGCGTTTAACTTAATGTCCGGGTGTCACGTACTGAGATTGTATATGCGCATAAATGCCATGTGCACTACCGGAAAAGGAATTTTTGCTAAAATAAATAATTCAGTTTTGTTTTATTTTTTTGTTGGATTAGGTTTGGGTTAGTTTACAATCTCAGTACGGTTACAAACTCCAACAAGATTTTGCCATTAATGTATTAAAACAGAAAAATGCTGCTTTTCTGTTTTTTTGTTTTTTTTATTGTGGTTTCTGTATTCTGTTTTGTTTTTAAGTCACAAAATGACCACACTGTTATTTGTCGTTTTGATTGGGTTTGAACACGGAACCATCAAAGAACGATGGGTACATGGATTTTTATACCTCTGGGACTCCTTTTAATCTTAAGGTTTGTCAAGTAGCGGAAATGACGTTTTATTTTGCCTTTCTGATTGGTTGGTGAAAAGGTACGGCAACCCCCACTAAGGCAGTTTTCTAGCCAATCCGAAACGCCCCCACAGCTGGCCCGACACTCCTCACCTCCTGTACTAAGACTGGATGATAGGTGTCATACTAACGTACTACTCATACTAGGTCTGATGTCAAAATGACTATGTAATGCAGTCACATTAAATAGTATAGAAATATTGAATACCTGGATGTACAGTATGCTATATAGAGATGGACAACTTTTATCACAGCGGGGGCCACAAATGTAATTATGTGATCCGAGGGCCACATTATCAACGTTCATGTTACCATCGGAGCATTAACACAGTTGTCCTTTTCTGTGGTTTCCTTGTTGTTGTGTTTATAGTTTTTAGAAATACTTTCTTTTCAATTTGGCACATTTCTGTTGCCTTTTTGTTTTTCTGAGTCATTTTGTGTCTTGGTTATATTTTGTGTCCTTTTGTATATGTTTCTGTTTTTTAAGTGGTTATTTAGTGTCATTTTGTGTGTGTGATTGATCTTTTTGTGTTTTTGCTGTTAGTTTGTGTGCTTTTCTTGACATTTTGTGCATTTTGCTGTCATTTTTTGTGTATTATGTTGCTTCATATAACTTCCAAGTTCATGAATTACAATTTTGTTTAGGGGGCCGCACAAAAGTAGACCAAGGGCCGCTTGAGTAATGTTTTTTTTTTTTTTTTTTAAAACACAAATCTATATAATGCATTTCACAGCATGCCTGTCAAAAGTAAAGTCCAACATGAGACATTGTGTTTATTTTTTTACCAGCTGTCCGCATCCCGCTTTTGGATCCCAACCCAGCAGTTGAGAATCACTGGTGTAGTGTGCGATTTCAAACACAGCCTGAATGATTGGGTTACAATCAGGGAACAGAACCTCTGCTGCTCCACTGTCTGTGTGTGTGTGAGGATCTCATGATGCAGGTGTTTTATTTTGCTGTTCTGTTGAGGAAGCTCTTAATGTGAAGGTGTTCCTCTGTTAGGTGGACATGAAAACCACACCAGTGTTTCATCTAAAAACTAAGAAGCTCCTTGAAATTCATATTTGAATAGAAGTGAAACTGGAGGCTAATGGTACAGGATGTAAGAGCGTTTAAATAAGAAATGACAGCTATGGTTTCCCTCACTGACTGACTGCTTCTTCTTCTTCTCTTTCTTTCCTCCCATCAAAAGTTACAAAACAGTGCTAATAAAAAAAACCACAAAGGGCTTTTTGTGTCTGCACAACAATTTTATTATTGATCCAAGAGAGAAAATCACTTTTGGGAAGAAAAAAATAATAATTCTGGTTGATTTTCTTTATACAATTAAAAACAAACTTGGAAAAAGTAATATTAGGAAAATATAAACCAATCTGCCATAACATGACATAATTCTCTGTATTCTTGATTCTGTGCGTTGGTGATTTGACCTAAAATATTTAAAATGTACTTATTAAGATTCATGTCTAAGAAAATGCATTATTTTTCACCATTGTCATTTAATATTTTTTTAAAAAATGGGACTACTTTACAATTTTACAACTTGTGCTCCAGCATCTTGTGGTCATGTGATTGACTTGATGATGCCCCACTGCCTGCTGCACTGTATATATATATTTATATTTATATTTATCCTATTTATCCTTTATTCTCTATCTATCCTTTATTTATCCCTCATCCTTTATATTTATCATTATTATTATTATTATTATTGTTGCTGGGTTGTGCTTTGTTGTTCTGTTTTTATTTCTTTTATTTCTTTTTGTTGCTTGTTTTGTGCACCAACCACCAAGTCAAATTCCTTGTACTGTCCTCAAAACTGTACATGGCAAATAAAACATTTCTGATTCTGATTCTGATTCTGATTCTGTAAACATCCCATTGTTTTCCTTGGGATCATTTAGCAGCTTTTTAGATAATTAAACAGCTTTTTCAGTCAAAATGCCAATTTGTGTTGCTTTTGGTTGCTCTTAAAAAAAGGGAAAGTTAAAGATGCTGGTGTAACCCTCTTGTTTACCAAAAGAGGATAAAAACAGTTGTAACATGTTTTTTTTAGAGCAACCAAAAGCAGCACACGTTGGCATTTTGATCAAAAAAACAGGCTGAATTCCATTTTTGCTTTTTTTTTTTTTTTTTTTAAACCTTTTTCTGCAACACAAAACTTGCCATATTTCAAACAATTTTCATCACTTTTTCTTGCCTTTTTGCCACATCATCAAATTTCAATGCCTTTTCTGCACATTTTTTCCACTTTCAAGACATTTTCAGCACTTAAACCCTTTCCACCTAATTTTGCATATGTTGAACCATTATTGTCACTTTTAACCTCTTTTCACCATATTTCATGCTTATTTTTGCCAATTTAACCACATTCACGATTTGTCATGCCCAATTTTTGCCAGTTTGAAGTGATTTTTCCTACTATTTAAATGACATTTACCCATTTCCCCCACATTTCTGCCACTTGGAAGCCAATATTAACACTTCGAAACCTCTTTATTGCTTTTTCTGTCTGTTTTTGTCCACTCTAATTTCCAACTTTTAATTCATTTTTGTGGTTTTGTGGTCACTTTTAACCAATTTGATTTCTGATTAAAACAAGGATTTACATCTTTAAGATGACTATATACGATGGTTCAAATAATAATACTAAACTAACAGTGGATATTATTCAGATGAATTAATAAATAAATGTGGTTATCACAGATTCATAGAACAATGGACCATCATTTTACTGACTTTATGGATGGACCCCGAAAATCTCTCCCCTATATTCCCCCTTATAGATGGCCCTGTCTCCACATGACTGTGTTCAACCACCTTTGTGTACAGTGGGTGTCCCCGCTCTCTGGAACCTTTATTTAGGGGGTCGCAGGCTGAAAAGGGTTGATAACCACTGCCTTAAAAGTGAAAAAGCCTAAAGTGTCACATGTTGTGCATCTGGTTCTTAATAAATGTGCCTGTGTGGCATTTTGCATCTGTGAATTTAACCCAGAATTGTTTGTCTGGTCAGACTTTATTGAGTTAAAAATATTGCATATTCCCATTTTGAGAAAAAATATCAAAATTTGAGTTACTGTTCCAATGAAGAGGTTGATTCTGGTTTTAATAAAGTGTTGATCACAGTGTGTGAGCGCTGCCCACACATCCCCCATAAAGACTGATATCCTGTGAGCATTTCTTATTGTTGTTCTGCAGATGATTCATGAATATTTGAAGCTCTTTATTGAAGTTCTTTGGATGTGTAGCTGCATCATTGATATTCATTTTTCATTACTGACTGGGGTTATGCAACCGTAGCGATGTTGCTGAGCGGCGTGAGACCTGTTACAGCTTTGTTAACCTCTTCCTTCCTGCTGCTGCGGGGGCAGCCACCGTTTACTTTTTATTTATTAATGCCAAGGCGCGTATCTGCTTGTCGTGTTTGTTTTCCGTACCCACTGGTTATCGCTCACATCCGTGCATTCATATGTGAGGTTTCTCTGCTTGAATCCCTGCTTTTAGAGGCTTTTCCATCTCCTTGGGATGAACCAATCACAGAGCTCCAGGCGTCCACGCAGGACACTGAGGTCACCAGTGTGTGAAATCCTACTTTGATTATGTCCCTGCTTTAAATGCTCAGAAGTAGTGCATGATGATATGATGTTGCCACGGAGACCAACTATATTATGTTTTTTTTTTTTTTTATCTCTGGGAAGCCCGTTCGGAGTCTTCCTGTGGAAGTAGTGATTCAGCACGTGAAGTAAAGAGCTGCTTTCCACACCAATTATTCCTTCAGTCCTTTCTGTTCTCATTTCATCACCAACTCAAACTATTTTACAATCACATCCAGTGTCACTCAGTGTTCTGTGTTTCGTCTCTTTACTCCATCTTAGATGGGTCGTTTATAAATAAATAAAACACTAATTCATCATTATGCAGACGACACCCAGCTCTACAAACCTTTCCGGATGTGTAGACATGGTTAAACTCTGGACTTCGAACAACGTCCTCGAGCCTAAAGACAATAAATCTGAACGTTTACTTATCTAAACCTTGAGCTATATATAAAATGCCAGTTTATTTGTGTTTTCCTGACACTTGCTACACATTTAACCATCCCTTTAATGCAAAATATGTGTGACTCAGTAGGTCAGGGCTTCTCAACCTTGGAATCAGGGCCGCATATGGGGTCACAAAACACTGGGAGGGGGTCGCCAGATGCCTTCAAGAAACTAAGAATATTTTTTGAACAATTTAAGCGCATTTTTGCTTATTTTGACCCTTTTACTGCCAATTTTTCACTTTTTTGCCATATTTTTTCTCCTTTTAATGTATTTTTGCTACATTACTCCCATTTCTGCCATTTCTCCATCAAATTTCCACTTTGAAGACATTTTTGCCACTTATAAGTACCTTTCCACCATTTCCCCCACCTATTGTCACTTATGTTGACCCATTATTGTCACTTTTAACCTCTTATGTAACCATAAGCCACTGGTTCTTTGCTCTGCTAGCTTTAGCTTTAGCATTAGCTTGATTGCTAGCTTCCAATGCTGCACACTCAGTGGTGTGGTGGTTTAATGAGGTAGTGTTTTGATTTCAGCTCCACCAGGACATATTTTTGCTTCACAGGAATTACAAATTGCGTTTCTTTTTTCTCTCTCTCTTTTTGTGTAATACTGCTGACATGCTAAGCTAACCGTGCTCCTGGTGTTGTTATTATCCTGTGTAGCAGAGGCATGCGCTGCACGCACATACATGCACACATGACCTGGTGGGCGGGTCGGATCATGTTTATTTTATTTTTTTTTTTTCAATCTGTGGAGGCGGGTGCTGTGGGCTGAACTAAGGAAGAAAACATAGGAGGGGGAGGGGCTCGGCTGTGGAGCGGTGGGCGGTAACGCGGCTGGTGACGAGGTGTCTCTAGGAGGTGGGGGCGTTTCTAGGAGGACTCAGGCTTATTTACACCTAAAATGGCTGCCGTCAGAGTTTTTAAAGATTACTCAAACATACATGAATGAGCCAAGGCAACACTCCAGGTATGAATATAACAGGTATAATGTGAATCTTGAAACAGAACCCCCCCCCCCCCGCATTTTAAGACGTTTGCAAAGGTAGAAAAGATCGGTGGAAAAGATCGGTTTTATACGCAAAGTTTTATCGCCAATCGCCGATCCCCCAAAATAAGGGAAATCCTTACTTTGAATGTTGTTTACCATGTTTTTGATCACCTTAATTTGCAACTTTTAACCTATTTCTGTGATTTTTTTTTTTAAAATTCCATTTCACCACCTTTTCTTGAATTTTCATATTCAATGTTCAACCATCTTCAGGTACGGTGGGGATCCCGGTCTCTGGTACCTTTGTTTTCGGGGTTGTGGGCTGTAAAGGTTGAGAACCACTGCTGTAGCTGAGGTTAAATTCCATGTCATAGTTTTTTCCATTTCACAAAGTTAATTCCATCATTGCCATTTGTTTACTATAATCACAGAAATGAAAAGTTTATTTTTTTAAAACCAAGTAGACACGCTACAATCTTCTCTCTATGGCTCTGTTAAAGTGTGAACAGGGTAGGATCTCAGTGCTGTCACACACACACACACACACACACACACACACACTGTGATGTAATGTGGCTGAAGGCCCAGCTCATCAGTGTGAATGCTTCCAGGTAGAACAATGGACTCTAAACTGTTAAAAAGCCTCTAAGCGACTTGTCAGTTTAAATAATACATGAAGTCAAACTGCTTCGCTTCTGTTTTGGTTTGGTGTTTATAGCTGCTTTGGGATAATTCTACATTGTTTTCCTCACAGCATTGACCTTTTCTCAGACAGCCCCCCATACTTCACCTGCTTATAATCACATCTGTATTGTATTTTCCAATGTGCAGCACTTTGAGTTGAAGGATTAAAGGTGTCTAATGGTGACTTTTTTCCAGTAGCTGCAGGAACACATCATGTCAGCTGTAAAATGAACGATGTGCTGTCATCACCTGCCCAGTGAGGAATACTTGGTTGTAGCATAAATGAGCTGATCTGAGAATATTCCATCACATAAATCACTAGAGGCAGGAAATGATGAACCAGAGGATTTGAATGTCTTCTCTGTGCTGTTTTACTGATATTCTTCACTCCAGAGATGAACTCATTTATCAGAGCAGGGGCTGAAAATATGTAATTATCTGATGTTCACAGAACGGTGACAACTGAAATGTTAACAAGGGGGGTAAAGGGTTTAGTGTGTTATGTTGTTTTTTGGAGGTTTTTTTTCAATTTTTAAATGTCTTTTTTTTTTGTATTTTTTGTACTTTTGAGTGTTTTTGTCTATTTTTGCTTTGTGTGTTTTTTGGAATATTTTTTGTGTATTTTTTAATGTTTTGTGCTTTTGTTTATTTTAGTTTTTTATATATTGTTTTGCATTTATTTTTTTTTTGTTTTGTTTATTGAGGATCTTATTCTGCCTTGTTTTTGTTATTCTGTGTGTTTTCTAAGTCATTTTGGGGGTATGTTACAAATCTAGATTATCTTTTATTTGCGCTAACTTCCGGGATTAAATCAGTGTCTGCTGGACTACAAAGCTGGCTAACATTTTACGGAGCTAAATCACCATGGAAACTTATGCTGAACAACTGGCCTGCTCGCGAGCAGGTTTTTCCCCGCCTCCTGACCAATCAGATCTCTTAGAAAACAAGCTGTCCTATAAAAGGTGATGTGTGAACACGTCTCTGTGTGGATCTGATCTGAGCTGACGAGAGAGAACATTTACTTTCATTTACTGATGACATCCTTTGAGACACATAGAGATTTATATAATAAGGTAAAATCAATAAAATAAATCAGCTGATAAAGCCTGCGTGCACTGGGCACTTTCACAGCATTAAAGTCATTAATTCACATATTCTGTGGTGTTGCAAAGATTCTCAGTCCTGTAGATGATATAACATAAATATATTCCACCTTATGATGTAGACTGATCTGTATGAACGCAGCATCAGAGACACAGACAAGTTAAAAAGAGAAGAGAAAGTGAAACTGATTCTCCGTTTATAATCTCACTAATTTAAATATTATTAACACTCATCAATTCCTGCATTAATTACGTTCTGCTTTTTCTGCAGAAACAGTGTTGTTTTTGGTCTGAATTATGGATTTTAATACTTCATATTTTAAAGAGTTATTCCTCATTTGTGACACAGTTAATCCGTGGGATTGGTCTGACACTGTGATATCCATCTCCGTCACTAGAGTGCGCCAGTTTAACCCTCTGGGGCCTAAAGCGTTTTTGCTGTTTTTTCACTGTGTTTGATTTTATCTTTATATTTGATATAAAAGGAAATCCATAAACTCGCCTTGTTTGGTATAATTTTTTTCAGGAGAACCTCCCAAATGTGACTGTGAAGTAATTTGTTTAATATGGCATAACTGTATTAACACAGTATAAAAGTCACAAAACGAATCATTTTTATTGCTTGTATAGCAAATCTAAACTATATATTTCAAAAAGCTGTATACCGATGAATCAAACAACATAGTTATGTATAGCTATTTACAGTGAAATGGAAGCAATGTGTCAGGCTATCTTCTACAACTATTTACAAAAAGTATGAATCACAAATACAGGGAAAGACAAATTATTTGTGCCTCATTGTGTTGATATAAAACAATAAACGAATATATTAGACAGTACACTACACTCTAATCTCACTACACACTAACTAAACAGTCAAATCACAGCAATCATCTTCTTCTCTGTTTGTGCGTCTCTGGTTACCTTTCACCTGAAAACAAAATTCCCGCTATATGTGGACATTTTGATTGGATGATGGCCTTCTTCTTCTCAACCAATAGGAAACAGCTATAATGTGACATGTCAGCGTTGTTCTTTCTTGAGGCACTTTTGCGTTCGTTTTAGACGCGCTCTGCAGCGTCTTCCTGCACAAAGCCTGCACTGCACTGACCGCTCAAGAAAATGTCACAGAAAAACACGTGCACATTTTCCCTCATAACTCCACTTTTATTTGACCTGTCAGCATGATTTAAAGACTGGTTTGTAGTTTGACATCCGCACTTTTGACGCGGGTTGGAATGAAGATTCAAGGATGCTGCGCTTTGCTGCTATTGGCTCTTTAAAACGATCATGTGATCAGGACACTCTGGCGCGTCCTTCGGCCCCAGAGGGTTAACTCAGCATGTTATCGACCTTCGTAGGACAGCTTCTCTGACAGGGAATGTTTGGTTAGGTGAAGCCCGCAAACAGAGATTAATCCAGGATATAATTATTTAGATTCATAACATAGGCCCTTTATGTTATACTTTTATATGTTTTTGTGTGTTTTTGGAGTCATTTTGTGCACAAAAGTGTCGCTAGTTTCCCGACCCTGCACTAAAGTGTGATAATATGATGCGAGTACAGATCCAGTGTATATTTGTGATTCTCTCTTTGATATGAGGTCTGCTCACTTGTTTGTTTTTTGCCTCTTCCTCACCATCCCTTCCTGTGAGATTTGACCGTGCATGCACGCATGTTTGCACACAGTTGCATTAACAGCGAGATCACAGTGTAATCAGCTTCTATTGAACATAAATCTTAGAATACAATCATAGCATAGGAAGCTCATGTATTATGCATTAGCTGTAATTCTGGGTCAAAACCTCAGCGTGTTAATGCAGTCCATTTCGCTCCAGGCGATTGCGTTCTATTATTTTAATTATTTCTTTTAAAAAGTCTCCTCTTTGGAGCTGAAATAAAACTTAAGACTTTGCCAAAGCTGAATAATTACGCCGTTCACGTGCTATTTGATTTGATTACTGCCTCAAGGAATGAGCAGAATGTGGTATTTGTGGATTAAACAAGTAATACCAGGATTTAAATGAACTGCCTCTTAGTGGATTTGTGTTTTTTGTTCTTAGCATGTATGGGGCGCTTATTGTGAAGTTGTACATATTAAAATACACAGCAACATTTAGCAACAAACCACGTTTAAAAAAAACGTGTGTTACTTTTGACCAGATCTACAGCAATATTTGTCTTTTTTTTTCTTATGGAAATATGTCAATGTTAAATATTAAATATAATATTAGATTTGTCTGTAAATATGTATAGCTATCTCCTTTTTTGTACACAAGCTCAAATTGCATTTTACAAACATATCTGCTTTCATATGGGCGCCCCATAAGCATATTTTATATTACAAACACTGTCTTGTTGGTTAGTTTGGGGGTTTAGTAGTAAATGTGAACATTAAGTGACGTGAGTTTTTTCACTTGCAGTAGAAATGCAGGCTTTTTTTTTCATCTCTCTGCATGTATGAAATATTAAATCTTGAGTCATTTACTGTAGACATCTTTCTCTTTTCTGTCCTTCCCACTCAGACAGACTGGGTGACACAGTGGGACGTCGTCCTTAAGAGAGCGTCTGGATGTTATGGCTGAAATGGTACGTAGGCTGAAAGTTGGCCTGGATATCAATGTGTCTAAAGACATTTTTCATTCACTGTGAATGCAAAATTTAGAAATGTCCGGATGTTGACATATTTAGGGGTGCTGCTGAGCCCCTGGGTCCTAGAGAGCTGCTGTTCAGCGTGTTTTAAACCATTTGTTACCAAACGAGAGTTGGTGAAGCTGATTTAAAGAGTAGAGGAGACGTCTGGATGTATTTACGTAATTAATAACGTAATTAATGACGTGTTAGCAGGGCTTCTAAAGAGATGCATGAAATGTGCACTCTGTGTTATTTAGCCTTTTTGAGTTTTCTTTTGAAATGTTATCAGCTGGGTCGTTCCATCTCATTCCAAAAAATATTTCAGGACGTCCCGCACACTTTGGTCTCAAAAAATACCAATTTACCAATTGTTCTGTGATTATTCAATAGTCACACTGTAAATGTATAGTTTGATCTGATAAATAATTTTTGAGATAAGGACAATTTAATGAGGTGTGTATGTGGCAATATTTGTGCGTCCTTATTTTTCTTCCATTTTCAGCTTGAATTATCTCAGGGACTACATCACATAGGACGCTGAAATATGGTATAGTAATATAGCTCCACCTACGCTCTCAGAATATACAAAAAAGATCTGCTATACATCCTATCTGGTGGACATGCCAGCTCCTTAAAGTCAGTTAGTGTGTGTTTGGGTCTGGAACATGTTTGTGCCTCAGCTCCCTGTGAAAGGATCAGCTTAGAGCTATGAACATAGACTGGTCACATCACTAATGATTAGTCACATATATGCATTTTTTAAAAACTATTTTCATTGGCCCATAACTGAGTGTGGTAATGTATGAAAAAATCTGATCTCTGTTTCAATGTATAGTATGAAGATGACTCTTTCTTGGGATATAAAATATTTTTCTGTATGCGACTTATTCATTTTAATTTTGGACCCCAACTTTGGGTTATTTCACCACTCGCAGACGTTAAAAATCCTTTACATGAGGCCATGGTAGCTCGCCTCTGTCTTACAATCATTCATGGGTTAATAGTTTTTCACTAGTGACAAAAAATATAAAAATCTGTTCAGGCAAAGATATTCAGCTCGAGTGTCGAGCAGTTTTGTTGACATGATTATAGTGATGCAATAATAAAAAAAAGTGATGTTCGCTGTGTAACTGTACGCAGATAAAAATACAAGGTATCATTGACACGTTAATGACGTCTAGGCTACTATGGTTTTAATACATTTAAAAACGTACTATTTTAAGAAGTAAATCATGTACTGCAATATGATTCTGCTTTGTATTACATAATGTGTTAAAAGTGACGGAACGACTCTTTGATGTGATATAGTTTGTGAATAGTTGTTCTGTTCTCCTTCTCTTATATATTTAAATGGAAAATTGTGTAAAAAAATAGAACTACATTGCTGCACATCTTTATTGTTTTGCAGTTCTGCAACAAAAATGTGTCCTGATGATGACGTTCACCTGTGGTCCTGAGGTCCTATCACTTGTTGTATTTGGGAATGGAAAATTGCCAAATACATTGTAATCATAGGAATTCTTATTATTTTTCTTCCGCAACTTGCTTTGTCCTAGAACTCCTCCTATGCTATTAATGCAGCACTAATGACACGTATGTCATCTCATAGGGACAATGTCAAGAATGTTCAGTCGACCTTTTTTTAGAGCCAAAATGTCAAGGTTGCGTCTAGTGTCAAAAACCAACATTTTCTATATTTCTATGAATATTTATTGTACAAGTTTGATGCTTACATTTATGAAAAGCTTTTATTTAATTACACCAAAGCTGTACGACCACTACCAGTAAAAAGATATCAGGTGGTCAAAGTTTATGACATCCTTCGCTCAAGGTCAAAAAATGAAAAATAAATACTTTTTTTTTCTCTATAACTTGGCCACAAATTGAGATTCAGTGCTTTGACATTTCCTTTCAATGTGTGACCTTGACCTTTGCTCAAAGTCATAGTTAAGGTCAAGGTCAGTCTTCTGTTTTTCCTGCTTTATTACTTTCAATTTAATTAGTAAAAAGAACAAAATTGTCAACAAATCCAGATACAGATTGTCATTTTTGCCAATTTTCAATTGCCAACTGCGTATTTGTAAATAAGGTCTTCCCTAGTTTTTTTTTTTTTTTTGTTTTTTTACTGGATTTTTAATCTAATTTTTTTATTAACCAAGTAAACAAGAACATTTTATTTGTGATTGCTTATCAGATGAGTGGATATAATGTTTAAAGTTACAGTTAAGTGAAAGGGAGATATTGCTACAACAATAAATTCTAAACTTTAAGGAAGGAAGTGAGTGTTTGTGGGGAATAAAAGAATGAGGTGCTGTGTGGATCAGGCTCAGGATCTGTTCCTGTCAACTCTAAGTGGTCTGTATTTAGGAAGCTTCTTCTTCTTCTTCCTCTTCTTCCTGTTCTTCTTCCTCTTCTTCTTCCTTCTTCCTTCTTCCTTCTTCTTTCTTCTTTCTTCTTTCTTCTTTCTTCTTCTTTTTTTTTTTTTTCTTTTTCTTCTTTTTTCTTCTTTTTTCTTCTTTTTCTTCTTTTTTTTCGTCTTTTTTTTCTTTTTCTTTTTCCTCTTTTTTTCTTTTTCTTTTTCCTCTTTTTTTTTTTTTTTCTTTTTTCTTCCTCTTCCTCCTCTCTGTGATGCTGCCAAGCTTTTTTTTTTTTATTATTATTATTAATGGTTTGGTTTGACAGAGAATTACAAGGTGTTGATGTTGTGTTCAGGGTTGAAGCTCCTTATCATCGGTTTCACTCCTGGAGAAACAGGTTGATCATGCAAAATAAGATGCATTCATAGTTCAATAAATTGAACATAATTTTCCTAAAAAAAAGATGTAAAAAGGTTGAAATTGCTGCTCGAAATTACGTAGTGTTAAGAGGTGGACTACATTTCTTTAAATGACTATGACTAATTTCTTTTTTTAAACAGTTAATATTATCAAACACTATATCAAAATATATTTCCGTCTCCAAAAAACTAAAACTCTAATTTTTAACTCCAATCACAAATATATTTGTAACAGATTTGGTCGACCAAAATATTAATGTAGTTGACTAAGACTAAAACTATAACTGAAATGGGAACTCAATTTTAAATAAGTTGGAAATGCACAAAATCTAAATAGTGGAATAAAAACTGGTATAGGAAGCACCTGAATTTTAAAAAAAAAACACTCAAATATCACTTAAAAGTTTTTATTCTTCATGAGGAGGAATTTCAGACGTTTCAATATTGAAATATAGGGATGTAACGATTGATTCGATTCACGATACTGGGTTCACGATACGATTTTCTCATGATTTATTTTACAAAATGGGACTGTACATAAATTACCGAAAAATATTCCTTTATTTTTTTGGGGGGGAGGAAATACTGTACTATTTTCCTTTTATTTTTCATTGTCAAAAGAATCTCTTGATAAACTATTCAAAACAATGCAATTTAACTAAAAATACTGTAAATCTTGAATTAAATAAATAAAGGAATAATACAAATGAAGAAGAAGCCTATTAATTTAAATTCTGGTACTATAGTAAACAATGCAAAACTACACAATAGTTCTTTTTCTTTTTAAAAGTGCAACTGAAAATGTATTTTGTGCCTTAACAATTGGACTTTAACAAAAAAAAAAACAGTAATTTTACTGTATTTACATCAGATATTTTTTTTGACCAGCAGAGGGCGCTGGTAACCCAGTGGTCGGTTGGCATGCAGATATCTTGCAGTGATGAAGAGATGCTATGCTAGCAGACAGAGCTAATAGAAAAACGTGACTTTTACAGATATTCATGTAATATTACAGATATTCTTTCAGTGCCAAAGGGGTAAGGAATCATTTATGAACATGTTTGAATAGAAGACGGCCAGAAAGAAAGTAGTAGCAGATTCCGCCCGCTCCGCCAACACTTCTGGATAGCGCCCTCTGCTGTTTGAAAAAAGTACTGCGATTCAATTTTCATAGCATCGATGTGAACTGTGATACCAATGAATCGATTTTTAACTGCCTTACGATTAATTGTTACATCCCTATTGAAATGTGATGCAAAAGCGCTATGGAAACGATTTTTCCGCAATTACATAGGACGTGACGTAACTGGTCACATGACCACTTCTCTCAGAGTAAACTTGGCGAGTTATGTGTAAACAGAAGTGGAGACCCAGACATTTCTTAGCTTTATAGTTAAAAAATCATAACTGCCACATTAGGCGTGAAACAACAAAGGAATAGAGCGTTATAAGGAGGTTCCATCTTACAGCAGCGAAGTCGATGACATTTCACGGGAGTTACGAGGCTCCGGCCCAAAACACCGTTCAATGGCAAAACGTTGAACGCGCTATTATCTTTTGTCTAGATTTAGAAACATTGCTTTTATTTTGCAAAAATCTGTAATGGACTACTACTAGCTACTGTTAACACTGAACCAAGCATCGTTTGTACCTTTATTACAGAACATCAGCAGGATTTTTCTTTTTATTGGTTTAAAAACACAAGATGTCAAAAGTAATTATTATTTACATCTTACTTTAAAGCATTTCATGTTGTTTGAATTCATCATTAGAGAGACCAATCAACCTTTAGCAAGAATATTACCCTTGTCGTCCACGTCTTTTTAACTCATGACTTCCAGAGATCCTCACTGAGGCTGAACATTAAACCCGACAGCTGAGCTAAATCTCCTGAGCTTTTTCTTTCATGCTGTAGAATCAAACAACACTGGATTCCTCTACGTTCCTGTTCTTCATACAATAATTAGAAGTGGTTGTTCAGTTTTTTCCCTATACACAGTTGTTCAATTTCCGTCTTCGCAGAGACGTATGCAACGTCTCAGTGCACTTAAATATGAGGTACTGTACCTCCATTCATCTTTTATATGGGCTTTATTCAGACTCGGGTTGAAATAGACTTAGAGTGCTGGAAGAAAACTTGTGAAGGTGCAAGGAGGGTCACTTCAATACTTATAAAACATGAATATAGAAAAGGACCAGTTTGACATTCTTGCCAGGGGGAGGGGGAAGAAAAAATAGACCAGCTACAATGTGTGTAACTTATACAATAATGCAAAAATGATTAGTAACATAATTGATAATGTTGACTACAAAAAAATTGCGTCGACGCGTCGTTTATTGTTGTAAATTCATGATAAAATCTTTCTGCTTTCTTTTTGCTGCAGCACCATACATGAACTTCTGGGCGCAGTGTCACTTTTCCATTTACATTGTGAAGAAGAAATGTACAACAGAAGAAGAACCAACCTAAAGTCTCAAAAGTTTGGGACCATTTCACTGAAAACTAACATCTGTGACATGAAACTAACAGTAATATCTTAGAATCAAAGCTATTTTATTTATATATATATATATATATAAAAAAATAAATATATTTTGTTCTTATAACCTTCTTACGAACTAATAAACCAAAATAAACTGCACATTTCTTTATTTATCACCATGCAAAGTTAAACAAAGTGTATTTTTTTCACCCCCTATTGTTTAAGCAGCGTATTGAAGCACATACTGTGCTTTATAGAGTTTAATTCCCTCTGATTTGCATCGTTTTTTAGCTGGTTTAGGATATATTTTTACATCGCTAGTCCTTTCTAAAGCTTAGACACAAGAAGGGTTTATGGTAGTTTAGGTCTGAGCTCAGGTTTCTAACTCTGCCTCCTTGAGGACACTTTAGGTACTTACTGCATTGGACAAAACTAACGAATGATTTGCATCATTATTGCCAAAAAATTCATTAAAAGCCTAATGCTTGTCTTTTTTTTTTTTTCACTTTCTTGTAAACATCAGTTGTGATCATAGTGATTGTATGTGTCACTTACTAAGAGTAGATCTTGTTTAATGGTGTGAGTGAAGCAGCAGGAGAAGGAGCTGCAGTGACTTATTGACTCTTTGCTTCATTTGCCTGTGGAGAAAAACTGTGTTTGTTCACATTGGTTTTCCTCCTGTTCGTCTCACAGCCTTTAAACCTGTCATTTATCTCACGCCGCTCCATTGATTGCCCCCACCCCTCCTCCACCTCGCCACATTGTCTGGTTCTGATTGGACACCACCACCAAGTCCCCACTACCCCCTCCCCCTTCCCCAAGTGTTTCTAGCAGCAGTGAAAAGACGGAGCTTTACACGCTCCCTGCCAAATTCATCCTTCGTCTAATTTTTGAAACACTTTTTTTTTTTTTCTTTTTTTGTGCGACTCACTCCAAACGTCGCCATGGTATGAGCGATAAGAGCCTTTCCTATTGTAGTCGTTTAATTGTGGACCTGATGAGTTATTTTTCTCTAATTTAGTCCAAACCCAGATGGCTGCGGCTTGGGGGACGCGAGCATTGAGGAGACGGTTTGGCACCAACAACAAGGCGGCCATGAGATAAAAACTCCAAAACTGAGGAAAAAGCTCAGAGTGAGCAAATTTGGCAACTAAAAAGTGAGCGAGGATTCAGCAGGGGATAAATACAGACTGGGTAAAATCAGGTAATGGTTCGGAGTGACATTTTGTCCTCTGGGACTGAAACATGTCTCTCTCTATTTGGTTCCTGAATGAATAGCAGCAGGACTCTGAGGATAACTGCAGAAAAGCAATAACGTCTTCAGGAAAGATTGATTCCTTCAGTCAACGCTGAGATTATCACAAGCAGTTTGACGTTGACCTTCAAACTTTTACTTGATGCGTTAATAAACGTCACGTCTACATTGACCTATGGAAACCGGACCAGAGGAGAAGGTCATTTAAGGAGGGACTAAACCAAAAAACTCTTTTTTCTGTTGAAAACAAATGTTTTTTGTTATAAAGTAAAGGATTGTTGATAGATTTTCTTTCAGCTCGTCTTGAAATTTTTGTCAACGTATTAGAATTTGGTGTATTTTGTTGTATAAGAGAGTCATTCTATGTCATTTCAACAAATTATCAGGACATCCCACTCACTTCGGTGTCAAAAAATTCAGAATATTTTACCTATGATTATTCAACAGGTACACTGTATGTTTAGAGTTTGATTTGATTCATATTTTTTCAGATATGGACAATGTAGTGAGGGGGGTATGTGTAGATTTTTGTACATTCTTATTTTCCTTCCATTTTCAGTTTCCAGTATCTCAGGAACTACACCACAGAGGAAACTGAAATTAGGTATATTAATACAGCTCCACCTACTCTCTCAGATGATACAAAAAGATCTGCTATATCAGTTCAGTTTAGTTTATTAGCCATTTGTAGTATGAAAAACCACAGTGGAAAAAAATGTGCAAGGAGCTCAAAGTGCACTGTTAACATTTAAAAAGACATTTCATAATCAAAATACTGTAAGATAAAATACTGTACAATAAAGAGTGACATAAAGCCACATCAAATACTATAGGGTCACATTGTATTCAATGAGTCCATACAAAATGAAAGTGCCTTGTTTAGAGTCGTCACAGTTTGTGAATGACGAGCAGTAGAACATTTGGTAGTGATTCCTTTTCAAAAATGGCCCTGACAGGGTGGCCTGAGTGTCATTCACTATTTGTAAAGCTTGATTCTGATACATTCTATCTGGTGGACATGTCAGCTGTTCAAAACTAGAAAAAAAAGAACATTTGTGCCTTCAGTAAACAAGGCTCAGCTCCCTGTAATTTGAGTTTAGTTCACGTCACTAATGATTAGTCACATGTATGCATTGGTTTTTGGGTGACATGCTCTTGAAATACTATTTTCATTGTTTTAATTTATAGTTGCTCTTTTTTGGGGCATAAAACAGTTTTTCTTTATATGACTTCTTCACGTTTATTTTGGACCCCAACTTTGGGAAAATCGTTTGCACCCTCTAAGGCAGGGGTTCTCAAATAGTGTCACCCAGGGACCCACATTTTGCCATGGTCATTAAATTGTGACCCACCTTTTTTTTTTTTTTTTTTTTTTTTTTTTTTTTAAGAATTCGACCAACTAAAGTTAGTATTTTTACTAACTTTACTGTGGCTTGTTTAGGGGAAGGTCTAGGTTAGGACGCACTCAGAAATCCATTTAACTGTTTTTTTAATGCTGTTCTGAGAAGTAACAAAAGCAACGACTCGTGAAATATTTAATGTTTTAATACTAAATAAGCTATAAGATAAATATATATTCATATACCTGTAGGCGATATTGTAACTTTCTATATCGGCAAAATAGAAAGCTCAATATAAACAATGTATGTAGGCGACCCACTTGCTATCTCCAACTCCCACTGAGCGCTAGGCTACGCTACACATTGGAAGAATGCATTCATTGTTATTAATTTAAGACTTTAGCATCAGAAAAACAACTTTAAAAGCTCGTGATTACGTCCTAGAAATCAAAGTAAACTGAGATTTATTGTTTCACTTCAGAGACAAACCTGGAGCACACAGTTCTACACTGTGAAGTGTGATACAGGAAGCGTTTGGGAATAATTAACAACATGGATTCCATCCAACATGGTTCCATATCTGTGTTTTCATTATCTTCTAAAGCTAACGTATATACAGTTGTTAAAAGCAGCTCACACTGACCCACTTTTACCACATACCGGCCTTATTAATAATTCATGTTCTATACAGTCCTACTGTGTCTGTGGTGGTGCTGCTGTGGCCTTCTACACACACACACACACACACACACACACACACACACACACACACACACACACACACACACACACACACAGAATGGATCAATGAGTGGAGAACTCCTCAGACACAAGCACCTGCTGTGTTTAGTATTTTAGGTGTTTTTAAGATAAACATGCACTGAATATGACGTCACAGAAATAACATGTCAGTTCTTCCTGAGCCAAGGAAGGGAGAAGACGTGTTTTCAGAGCTCTCCGGGAAAGCTATACTCCCGTCTGATAACGCGACCTTGACTACCAGCGAGCAGCGACCAGCTGCATCTGAAGAGAGAAAACTGGGCCCAGACATGCCAACAAAAATGGAAGAGAACTTTAAGCTATTCAAAGAAGAGCTTAAAGAAATGATTAAGGACATGAAACAGGAGATGAGACAGGATCTCATGTCCTTAAGACAAGAACTATCTACGAAGATGGAGAACATGACGAATGCCTTGGAGAAATCATTGAAAATACTGGAGAATGATGTCAAGGTACTGAAAGAAGGTTCTCAGAGAGAAGAAGAACTTCACGTTTGGAGAGTTGGAGGAACGTAAACAACGACTGGAAAAGAAAGCTCGTGGAAATACGGGGGAAAAAGACTGTGAAGAGGAGTAACAGCAGGAACAATGACTGCAGACGAGAACACATCACAAAAAAAAAAAAAAAGGGAAGAAACGAGGTTGGATGTAAAATTATCTGTGTTCAAATTAGGGGACGGATCTAGATAAGCATAATGCTTTTTTCCGTCGCCCTTTCCGGCATGAAAAAGGACAAAAAAAAAAAAACAATGATGTGATTTTGCTCTGAATGTCAAATGAATTTCTGTGAATGCAACCATGTCGGAAATGAACTGAATAAATAAATAAAAATAAAATACTAACATCTGAAAGCAGGAGGAAAATGATTAGTACAGGATAGAAATATGACATGGATCGGTTTTAATAAGATCTACAGCAGTGATGGACAACTTTTATCACATGAGGAAGAAACAAAAATGTGATTTTTTTGATCTGAAGGACACACGATCCACAATCAAGTCAGCATCTAGAATTATGACCAATCTGTATTTTTGGAGTCATTTTGTATATTTTTCATCCATTTTTTTGTTTTGTATCTTTTTTCGTTGCCATTTTTGTGCACAATTCCTGTCCTTTTGTGTATTATTCTGTCCTTTTTTTGTGCTTTTGGAGTCTATTTGTATATTTTTCACTCATTTTATGTTTTATTTTTTATTTTTTGTCATTTTTGTGCCCAATTCGTGTCCTTTTTGTGTATTTTTACGATTGGCCTTCGTCAACTTTTGTAGATTTGACTTTGTTGGCAAACCTTTGACTTTTATCACAGTATTGTATTTTTAATCTCAACATTAAATTTCAACTTTAATCTTGACATTTCAACTTTAATCTTGATTTGCCCAATATTATTTTCTCTATCAAAATTTGGCCCTAATCTGCTTCCATATTCAAGAAGGATAGAAAGAAAAAAAAAGTGGTGTATTCAGTAAAAAAAAGTTGAGAATCACTGGCTTTTAGGTCTTTTTGGACTTTGCTGATCAGTGACAGAAACCACAGCACACCTTCAGAGCTCTGACTAAACCCTAAAAGTAGCCAATTAGCTTTAATAAACTCTGGTTTTTGGTAACCTGTGGGTCTGGGCCTGCTCACAGCACTAACCTTCTTTCCTCTATCATCCTCATCCATGGCCCTTGTTATTCTGTGCACCACACATGCTCACACTCATTAATAAACACACACACACTCCGCTGCTCTTATTCCTCTGGTTGCTGGTGTTTGTGGTGACAGTTATGGATCAGGGGGACGATGGATGCTCCAGTTTAGTCTTTCCGTTGGGGGGATGTGGGGGGTTGGGTTGGGTTGGGGGGGGGCTCATTACTTAGAGCAGCATGAAGGAGGAACTGATCTACTTTACGCCTCAGTCACTTCAACTTCTCTTACAGACTGTCATTCATTTGACTGCTTTTGTGTCAATCATCCTAAAACTTGATACAGTATCTACTAGGGATGTAACAATTAAACGTAAGGCAGTTAAAAATCGATTCATAGGTATCACTGTTAACATCGATACTGTGAAAATTGAATCGCAGTACTTTTTTTAAACATCCAGAAGTGTTGGCGGCGGGCGGAATCTGCTACTACTTTCTTTCTAGCCGCCTTCTACTCTTAAACATGTTCATAAATGATTCCTTACCCCTTTAGCGCCAAAAGAATATCTGTAATATTACGTGAATATCTGTAAAAGTCAAGTTTTTCTATTAACTCTGTCTGCTAGCATAGCATCTCTTCTTCACTGCACAGAATACCTGCATCCCAACCGACCACTGGTTTCCCTCTGCTGGTCCAAACAAATATCTGACGTAAATACAGTGCAATGACTGTTTTTTTAAAGACCAATTGTTAAGGCACAAAATACATTTTCAGTTGCACTTTTAAAAAGAAGGGATTATTTTGACAATGAAAAATAAAAGGATAACAGTACAGTTTTTTTTATAGTTTTAAACCCAAAAATCATCATGTCTACAGTCCAATTTTGTAAAATAATTTGTGAGAGAATCGTATAGTAAACCCAGTATCGTGAATGGAATCGTATCGGGAGTTGAGTGAATCGTTACATCTCTATCTACAGAATTTTTTTTTGGTTGAAGTCTTGACAAAATGTAATGGAAAACAAACCAGGGGCTGACATTAAACTAAGAGAGGTTTATTAAGTAGGAGACTTTCTTCATGCTTTGGAAACCTATGATACCTGCAGTTCATCATGCTCCTACACTATCGGTCAAAAGTTTTACAACACCCTAATTTTTCCAGTTATTTATTACAATTCAAGTCATGCAAGTCCAATGAATAGCTTGAAATGGTGTAAAGGTAAATACTGAACAGCCAAAAAAAAAACTGAAAAATACTGTACCTTTCAGAATTATACAAATAGGCCGTTTTCAGGGAACACAAAGTGGGATAACAAGTTCAAGCTGTTCTGCAGCAATGAAGGTTGAATCAGCCTTAAAAGCTGGTGCTACTGATTCCTACAGGTGTTCACACTGTTCTTGGTTCCTTAATCCAACCCCCTCTGTCTGCATAAAAGCATTGTTGGAACACACTGTGGTTCCACACCCTCATGAGCATCAGCTGAACAGTATTGTTCATGGATTCCATCATTTGTTTTTCAACTCAAATTGCTTATTTGTTCTGTTTTCATTTCACAGTGCAATAACACAACAAACCAAATCATTTTTAGTAAAAAACATGAAAAGGTGTGATGTTCTAAAACTTTTCACAGGTAGTGTATTTCATCGATGAGTTCCCTGCCCTATTGTTTGTTTTACAGTGCTTTAAATCCTTTATTTCCAACAAACAGTAGATGCACTCCAACGTGGAAGTGGAAAGATTGATCAAAATATTTCTAAGAGGATAAAACAAGATCTTCAGTCATTTAAGAATGTTGAAATAATCAAATGTTGAAATAATCAAAAATACATGAATTCCTTCTGTTATTTATTTATTTTATTTCCTTCTAATAAAGCCGGGTTTACCCTTCCCCACTTTCCCCAGAACTAAAGTATTATTATTTTATACTTTTGCAAGAAAAGGAAAGTTAGGAAATGGAACAAAGAAAAAAAAAAATACAAATATTGTATATATATAAATATATATTATAAGGGGGGAAAAAGGAGATTCTTTAGTTTGAATCTTCTGTTTTGAAGAGTCATTTTCAACTAAATGAAACAAACATTTGTTTGAATTATTTCTACTGTTCTTTACCTGTGCGTGGATGTAACTCTGAGTGACGGATGGGTGCACGCACGTGGCCAATCGCGTGCGTGTGTGAGAAACAGTAATCTGTGGAGTAAAGATGGATGCACATCCAGCTTTTTTTCTCTCTCTCACACATGCACACACACACACACACAACTGGAGCCTTTTTTCATCTATGCTTTGTTTTCTATCCACATTTACTGCAGCAATGATCTCTGCGTGTGTGTTTGCACCTGCTTTTCAGTCGCACTACTTTCTGGTACTAAAACTATCACTGCAGACAGTTCCAAATTTCATGACTTGCGTTGCTCCCCTTGCATACATTTATTTGCATTTCCTCCTGATTCTCCGGGGTTTGTACTCATTAGTGCGTGGAGTGCCGTTTTCACACATTTTTGTATCACTAAACCTTTAGTGAATTTGACCTTTAGTTTCTTGAAGGCATCTGGTGACCCGCTCCCAGTGTTTTGAAACCCTGAATGGGGTCCTGAAAAGTTGAGAACCCCTGGTCTTAGACGACGACTGAGGCTGTGACAGCTTTTGTTTGAGACAACATAGTAAAAATAAATATGGCACTTTTTCTATAAGTGAAGTTAAAAAAAAAGTATTCTTATCTTATTTTATATTGGGCAATATCGCAGTGCAACAAGCTATTATTGAACATCTCTACTGATTAATTTTGTTGACCTGTGCTGTCTAAACATTAAAACTCTTCAGTAGCTGATTTTTTTTCAAGATGAGCTGATTATTTGTAGGAAAAACAAAGTCAGTGACTCACTTTTAAAGGACCTTGGACGATTATGCTCAGGTTGGGATGTAAATTACACGAGGAGTGGTAATCAAGAGGTCGTCCTGCTCATAATAATGGCTGAAAACAGGATGTGCATCAACGCTGTTAAAAAGAAATGCTTGTCTTCTTCTAATCTTCGTCCAAAAACAACCTTAAAAAAAAGTAGCTTGTTAAAAATACTCCTTGGGGGGTGGATGAATATTATAACAGCAGCGCAAGCAGGAAGCAGTGACGTTAGCCTGAGTTAAAAGTGTGGATGTCATTAATCACTTCACTGTGGACTTACATTAAGTCACAAAAACATGGAGATCTGCTTCATATTGAGTTTGTTACTGCTTCGTAGTGTTGTGTTCAAGAACACACTATCCAAGACTAAGACTTGCCCGGGACCAGAATGCACCGAGACCGAGACAAGATTATTTAAAAAAATATATAAATAAATAAAATTATGTCAAGGTTTGACAGTTAAATAACATTCTCTCTTTAGTTTTAGTTTCTTTTAAATACATTTGACGGACAAAAAAGGTGCCTGCAAAAAATTAACGGAAATATTAAAACTACTACTGCTACTGATAAATTCACTATTATTCTACATATTTGAAAACAAGATTTTTATGTCAGTGTTTAAAAGCATTTCTCCCAAGAATGTCTGGTCACCTACACACCACAGAGTGTTTCCTCTTTGCTTACAAATGTATTCTTTGTGGTTCGTGAAACCAAATTTCACAACCAACAAGTTAGCGGACATGTTTAGCTCCGCCTCTCTCTCCTGCTTTTGTGTGTGTGTGTGTGTGTGTGTGTGTGTGTGTGTGTGTGTGTGTGTGTGTGTGTGTGTGTGTGTGTGTGTGTGTGTGTGTGTGTGTGTGTGTGTGTGTGTGTGTGTGTGTGTGTGTGCGTGCGTGCGTGCGCGTGCGCGTCACACATGTCACTCAGTCACATTAAGGAAGGTTGAGGTCATTATACAGGGTGGATTAAAGAATGAATAAAGGATTGTTTTATCCTGTTCTTCTCCTTGTTATTATCACATTATAAAAAAGTTTAAAAATAGCAGGAATTAGTGCTGGTCTGTAACGGTCTTGAGGGAAAATCCCGAGTCTGAGACCGAGGCCTTTAAAATTTGGTCTCAAGACCGGTCTCGAGACTAAGACCGGTCTCGACTACTACAATACTACTCCTTCGCCTCGACCCGTTAAGGCTGGGGCTCAAGTGGACCCCGAAGGTGTGCTGTGGTACTGCCGTGAGCTCAATGGAACGTTTGTCAAATCATTGAAGACTTTATACGAAGGAGCAGAACATTAGACATTTCAGTGCCTCAGACCTTCACTAGCATGGTGTTTCACATGTGGTCTGATCTTCTGAAACTGCTTCCTGTCCGATATTACCGACTAAATCGAAACAACGACAATGATTTAATTGATGTTATTTTATTTAAAAAAGAATTGTACATTTTGACAAACCTTTTTTTTTTTAATATAGATTCCTTTGTGGAAAATAAATGAAGTTTCAATTGTGCAACATCTCATATCTTTCTTTTTAAGTTTATACATGAGATGTTTACTGTATGCAAGGAAACCATAGATTGATCTGTTATGCTGTTTCTATAGTTTTAGATTAGGGATGCACCGAATATTCTGCGTGTTACTACAGAACAGCCAGACTCTCTCCTTACCGCTCTCCATCGTCCGTCACCGCGTAAATGTTGGAAACTGTCCAATTCCACAACCGAGTCTGTTGTTAGCGCTGTGAGCTATGAATCAGTAAACATCCCCATCGTTTCCTCCTTACACTACACCGGATCTCGCTGCATAGGCTGATGTAGCATTAGCACGGAGTGCTAACAGCTGATGTGTGTAAACAATGGGTCCGTGGCTCCAAGCAGTGACTCCCAACACGATCGGCAGCAGAAAAAGTTGTGCAGTTTGTATTTACATGTATGGAAATAAAGTATAATATATATTTTATATTAAACAGCAGTGTTTGTTTTAGCTGTTAGGTAGTTGGAGAGGGAGGAGCTAACATTCTAGGAGGCGTGTTATGTGACGTCACCTGCCAACGTGGGCAAAATCCAACAAACAGAACTTTTTCAACTTTGTCCCTCTGAATGAGGCTAAAGGGATGTATATCACTGCAGCAAAACCATTATAAAGTGATTTTTTTTCCCCCCTTTAATGCATTTTAGATAGTTTTTTGGAATGCATGTTTTGTTTTATTTAAAGGACTAATATAAATGAAAAACTTTGTTGTGCTTTTTTAGAAAATCAAAGGCTACTGGAATATTTAAAAAATGTCAGAATATTCAATAAACATTTACTTTATTTAAAAAAAACATGTCTAAAAATGTATTCTAGGCTATTTATGCACTGTTTAAAAAAATAGTGAAAAAAGCGTTTTATTTGGCTTCGGCCACAAATTTTCCTTTTGGTGCATCCCTATTTTAGAACAATCTTTTATCCTGTTTTTGTTGTTGTTTTTGTTTCAGGAATGTTGTCTTATTTTTATAGTTTTGGGAATGTTGTCTTTTATGTTATTTTTATAGTTTTAGGTTCATTTTTAGGGTTACTATCCCAGTGTTTCCTCTGCACTGGGGGCTGTGAGGGGTCGTGGCTGCAGTGGTGCTGTCTGTCTGTGGCCCTCAGTGTTGGTGAACAGCATCTATAGGGCTCTGTCTCAGCCCCCTGTACCCACGGTCTGTGTTCTGCTCCTGGTACAGACGTCTCCTTACCTAGAGCCTCTGTACCTATGGCAAGCCCTTTTAACATTTAATAAGTCTGGCGGACATGTAGCAATTTAGTTTTCACTAGTGGAAATTACATTTGAACATGTTCAAATGTAATTTTGACATGTTGAAATGTTAATTCAAGATATCTGTAAAGCCATTTTCACACGTAACAAATATATTTCAACATGTCAAAATGTCATTTCGACATGTAGAAACTGAATTACAGATATCTGCAATTCAATTGTTACATGTAACAATTGAATTGCAGATATCTTATTAAATGTTCAAAGGGCTTGCCATACTGTACCAGCCATGTGCCATTGTCCTTATTTTAACCTGTGTGTCTGTGTGTGGGTTTGTACGGTGTGGGTGTTTTATTTATTTTTAACTTTGTAAAAGCACTTTGAGCTGCATTTTATTGTATGAAAAGCGTTTTTTAAAAATAAAGATTGATTTGATTTATGTTTAAAAATAAACAATGGTGCGTGAAGGTAACTAGTAACTTTTACTTTGAATACTATTTAATTAAACACTTTATTTTACTTGTACTTGATTATTTTATGTATGACTTAATTTCAATCAAGTAACAGTGCTTCTACTAGAGTAGGATATACTGTATCGGTGTGACTGCAGAATGAATCCTTGCTCTCCATCTGACTCTGGACTCCACCGTCAGATAAACACAGTTCAATTAGTGCCGGCTTTGCACCTTCGTCATATTAATGCAGAGATGTGTTGTGAGATGCATCTTAATGCAAACGTTGTGATGTCGACCTCAGGCTCAGCCGCCCGCTGATCATACGGTGGGATCTGAAAGCAGAGCGCGTTTCTATGAGTGAGCTGCTGATTGTGAAGGACTGTTTGCATTTGAAATGACAAATTGAAGATGACACTTTCAGATAAAGGATGTAATTATTCCATAGACGAGTGTGTCAATCATGGAAAGAGGAATAATGCTTTCACACCTGCAGTGAGCGGTTGATTTGTCCCTGTTTTCCTCTCGTAGTAAATCAAGTTGTGAAGTTAATCAGGGATTTTTACTCTTTAGAGCACACGTGTCAAACTCAGTCTCGCCCTATTGAGCATCTAATTCAGCCCAAAGGAGGCAGTGCAAAGGACAGAAAAACATGTATTATTGTGTAAATTACAAAATAATTCAGTTGTAGATATATCACCCACTCCAAATACACATGGATACAAATGTACAAATTTCCCGCTTCCATCACATAATGGCAGTTATCTTTTTATTTTTTTTATCTCAAATTGATGAAAAAAACATTTTTTCAAAATCCTGCAAATTTCCTCAAATTATTCTACTAAATTAAATAATGTTTCATAATATCAAGGAAATGCAAGTGAATTTGAGTTTTAAGTCACTTAATGCTTGGATACTGTCATCTCATATACTTTATATGTAATTTATACAGGTAAACTAGGGCACATTAATTTTTTTCCTACTAAAATTTGTGGCCCACTTCAGATCAAAGTGGTCTGTATTTGGCCCCTGAACTAAAATGAGTTGGACACGCCTTGTTTAGAGAGATTTCTAAAGTTTTTTTTTTTCCAAATTTTGCCGTTATATTCAAATTACTGGTGCAGCTGATTTAGGTATTTACTGTCAGTAATATTCAACCCAATTACTTCTTTCATTTACGAGGCTGCAAACTTTGCAACAGTTGGGTTTTATTTTTTTTATCTATTCGAACGCTCAAAGCAGAAAATTAGAAGCTTCACAGAAAAGCACACAAGTTGGCAAAAAAGCATTAGGAGCGACGAACAAGAGCACAGATTAGTTCAGAAAATGCACAAAAAGCCAATTTCTCAGCCTTTTACCTTGAATTTGAAAGATAAACGGTGGTGTTTGACTCGGTTTCCCCTGAACTCTGTGCAGAGGGATGAAGTGTGACATTTGTGGAATGGAAACCAAGTGTTTGTTTTGTGACGGGCGTGCAGTACGAGGTGCAGATTCTTCCAGAGATTGTGAGCTGAATAGAGGAGCTCTCCAGCTCAGACACAAAAGGAGAAGCTTTTATCACTCAGGCCGGTATTGAACTCCCTTTTTTTCTTTGTCCGCGCCGAAGCAAAGCAGCGTGAATGCGGAGCGGTGGGGGAGGCTATTTTCTATCTCTGGAGGTGCTTCCAACGTTTTTTGTGTGTGTTGGGACTGATTGGTCTGCATTGTGGTTTACAGAAGTGTGTAATAATAACCAAAGGGTCAGTCGCTCATTAAGCCTGATGCAGGAAACATCCTGCTGTGTGTGTGAGGAAATCTACATGTTCACCTTACACTGGATTTTATTCTGAAAAGCTAAAGTCCTCTTTTTTTAATGCATGGCGGTAAAACTCATAGAAAATTCAAAGCCCTTTCGGTGACTTAATATCATACGTAGGCGCCTATATAATGTTACGTAGTCTTAAATGGCAACATGCCTCGATCGCACATTGTTATAGGCCGACGTTTCAAAATTTTGCAACTTCTGTCTTAAGGGCGGATTCACTAAGGTCTGAAATAAAGGGTGGTAAACCAGGTGCGTACCTAAATTGGTGGCGCTGTTTCCTCACCTCCTGTGGGGAATTCACTAACATTGCGGCACTAATAGCTGCACGTATAGACGTGGTTGAGACCGCCCTATTTAAATGAACACTTTGCTCTTTCAACGTGGGTGAGTGCACAGAAGCACAAAATGACATTTAAAGAAGTGAAATTGAAGGCAGATGGACTTCTCTGTCTGCTGCACAAACATTTAATAATGTAAAAAACTAAATAAACAAATACAAGTGCTGTTTAAAGCAGAACTAAGTAACTTTTTCACCTTGATAAATCCTTCTCGTAGTCCCTGTGAGGGTAATACAAGTGTTTATGGGGTGGTTGGGGGGTCTTTCACCCCACCCTGCTGTCTCTGGCCAGAAAACTGCACTTGCGACTTTCCTGCCTCAGACCCGGTGGCAGACGTACTGCTTTATGATAGCCCAATACAAACTAATGCTAGATTATGACCAGCCCTGTGGCTGCACACGGTTGTCTACAAATTAACTTTTCTCAAACTTATATCAAGGCGGAGCCAGCAAAATAAAAGGCAGAGAAGACCTTTGTCTGAGGAACGGAGCATCTCCATGCAATGACAGCTCAGCAGCAACATACAGCAATCACACACACTGTCGTCGCGGCAACAGTTATGCGCACACACTCACAAGTCAGTGCTCCATCAGGCAGCACACACACAAATATCCATCCATCCATCCTCAGAGCTGCTTTGTCAGCACAAACACGTCACACACATTTCCACACTTCCTTCCGTATTACTCCCACATCATTCATTTATTTTACTCATCTCTCTTCCTCATACTGGTCACATGGTCACATGGGACTATATGTGTGAAAGCACCCTTAGTGTCACTGTTGTATTAGGATTTTTCAGTGATCGGTTGCTACCGTCTTGGGAGAGCAAAGGTGCGCATGTAGCTGTGTGTGGAGTGTTTACAACAGTGACATAACCATAAGGGACCTTTAGGGGGAGCAATCAGCACAAGTTACTTAGTTCTGCTTTAATAAACTTTAAAATCTAATGTTTTTTTCTCCTAATTTAATGTGTCTGTCCTATTGGTCTGTTGATTCCATTGATCTGAGTTAATGCAGCATCAGTCCATCAGCACCATTTGAAGATGATCTACTGAGCGTCATCCAACAGGTCTGAGCTCCTGAGTCGTGCTGTGTCACGCACACTCTCACGTGTGAACACTGCACCATTGCTGCGTAAATTGCGCAGCGGTTCAGCTGATTCTGGCCTGACGCTCCTTGCCATCAACACGACACAAGCGTTTGAGTCAAAACATGGAGAGGAAGACACACGAGCTCACTGGAGTGGTGCGTCCAGAGCGATATCCATGGAGCTTCACACATAGCGACCCTCTGCACCACAGCGTCACCACACTCCACACAGGCTGCCTCATGTCCAGCCGTTTCTCTCCCTCACACACACTTTACTCTGCATTTTCTTTCAGTGGTGTCAATATTGACTATTGTTTTTATACTAAAAAGGGTAACTGGAGCCTTGGTCCATCTCTGCTGTGTATTGGATCAACATTCACTGCAGCTATGATCTCTGTGTGTGAGTTTGCACCTGCCTGTGAGTCGTACTATTTTTTGTTGCAGAAACAGTCACCGCAAACAGTTTCAGATTTGATGAATTGCATTGTGTCAATTGCATTAATGTATTTGCATTTCCCCCTCCCCTTTTTTTGCTTCCTTTATGAGATCCGCCTACTTTACATATTCATCAGAGGGAAACGTGCTAAATGGATTGTGGACGCATTGTGATGCGCTGAACACGCGCTGTCCTGATTCTGTGGAGTTTGTACCCCTTATTAGTACGTGGAGTGATGTTTTAATATCCTAAACCTTAAGTGAATCCGCCCCATAGGGGTTACCCTAGGATGACCATATGTCTGGATTTACCCGCACATGTCCTCTTTTCCCGTCTTGTCTGGACCCTCCGAACGGATTTTATAAATTGTTGAAAATACCCATGTTTCCCAGGGAGCCTGAACGTATCTCAGAGAACAAGTTCATTTAAAAGACCGTAACTTAGCTAATTTTTGCTCTATCGGAGAAATTGATGGAATCATTGAAGTCGCTTAAATTTGTTTTGATAGATTATGGGCATAATTGGACATCATTGGCTGTTTTTCACACTTTTTAGTAATTAAATTATCGGTTTTCCAAAACAACAATAGCATGTATATGCGTGATATTTTTTGAAAACATGCATGTGAGGCATTTCCGTGTCAAGTTGGTGGCCCAATTTGAAATAAAAACAGAGAAATAATTTTTTTTTAAAATAGGTCAGATTGCTTTGTCTGTCGGTTTGATTTTTCTGTTTCAGAAAGTGAATTCTGCTTCTTTTTTTGGTTTTATTTTACCGCAATAATGTTGTGCATCATTAGTTACATATAGTTATACAAAACAGGACAAGATATTGTGTTTTCCATGGTAACAGCCAGCTTCTTTTCTGTTATGCTGTGTGACACAGACTTTTGTTTATGTGTGAAATAGTTGTTTATGGCCTGTCTGCAGGTTAGCAACGCTACAGCTAGCTAGCATACCAAAGTGCCTCTCTGTCTCGAAGCTTCTTTTTTTTAAATGAGGGGGTTTTTTGTGTTTTGAACTTGTTTGCTTCCAATTTAAACTTGTTAAAATGAGTTGAAATGCTAATGGGTCTTTGTATGAATGCAGTGATATGATGATGATATGATAGTAGCTGTGGGCCATGTGCTGATTGGAACATGGCTTTTATTCTGGCTTTCCTGGCTCAGTAAACATGTTTGATTGGCACCGTAAGCGTACCTACCTGGGCTGTTATCTGAGAAATACTACCGCTGGAGTTTGCCTCTGCAAAGTTTCACACATTTCCGGTGAAAACAAGTTTCCCTGCATAACAAACTGCGAATGCCTGTACAAAACCATTTGATAAATTGACCTCAGAAACACTGTGCCCTGTTGGTTTCTCACAATCAGGCTGTGAGATAGATGTGCATAATGTTAAAGCACTTTTTCCTGCTTGGAATAGAGTTTTTACCGTCCTTTGGTGTACAAACTTAACAGGTTTTCTGTAGTTCAAACATATGAATTCCACTCATTATATCTCAGTATTTAATGACTTCAAAAAGCTCACACATAAAAGCACAAGGTAACTTAAAAGCATGAAGAGTACTGGAGGAAACATGGAGTAGTGAAGAAGTTACCCAGGGTGCCCATTTACATAACACAAAAAAAACATTCTTTTTTTTTTTTAGTGCTCAACAAAGCAAGGATGAATACTGAAAGATGATAACAAGCCCAGAACATAATACGAGTCTGAGAAAAAAAAGAGATTTTAGACGTGTCAAATCTGGCCCTGTAGAGCAGGGGTCCTCAACTCTAGTCCTCGAGGGCCGGATTCCTGAGACTTTTAGATGTGTCCCTGCACCAAGACACCTGGTTGAAACCAATGTGTTGTCATCAAGCTCTGATAACGAGTCATTCGTTTGATTCAGGTGTGTTGGAGCGACAGGCTTCTTATTTACAACAACATACAGATCAATAGCTTTGCTGATCTGTCCCTGGATGACAGTCACAGTCCGTTAGCATCCATACGCTGTTGTTTCAGTGCAGAGGCTTCCATCACGTCCACCAACGCAGCGTTAGCTTAGCTTCACCGATGCATCTTTTGGAGACAGATGAGTAAAATAATACGCGTATTTCTACTCTGAGAAGCACGTCCTGCTCTCGCATTGCCTCGCCATGATTGGTGCACGTGATGTAAACAGAAACACGCTGACAATGTTTATTCTTCTACTGTTTTACCATGTTTGGAACGGCGTCCCGCAAAAAAATGTAGCGCCACTGTAAACAGGAAGTACAGTGCAGCTAACAAAGTAACGGACAAACGCACCATATTGTAATGGTAACTGCATTATTTCTTTAAAAAATATTGCGTTACAGTACTAGTTACTGTCAAAAGTCACTGGTGATAATAATATAATCTGCTTTGCTGAAAATATTAAACCTTCAAAATGTAATCACTCACTTTGAATCCTTTACTACTTTTTCTGGGAACTCTAACTTTTAACCAATTTCTGTGGTTTGTAAAATCCTGTTTCACCACCTTTTCCACCATTTTTGGTGACTTACTTTTAACGCTATTTATTTCTGATTAAAACAAGGATCTTGGTTTTCCTTTTTCTGGCTGCTCCAAAAAAATAATAAAACTTCCGCGCAGGTACCGACTTGATTAAAATTGTGTTACTTGATGCTGTTTATTATCAATCTCACAATGAGATCTGCTGCTTTCAATAAATTAGAATAATCTTCAGCACAGAATGCAGAATTATCCTGGATGTGTTGAAGGAAAGAGGAGCTAATCTTGGTAAATATCACACTCAGCCCTTCTCTCAGACTTTGTCTCATCACTTTATATTAACACTATTTCGCCTTTGAACGTCGCATCATCACCACTGGCGATACTTAAACTCTGTGTGTGCTTCTGCCTGAGTCGCTGAATTCTCCGCTCTGTGCTCACGTTCCATATTATTGTGATACAGTATGTAATGTTGTTAGATCAGCAGCACACCTCAAACTTCAGTAAATCTCTGTCATAATAAAGGACGCAGCTGTTGTTTTCTGAGCCATGGAAGTATTACAATCTGAGGCTGCAGGAGACGGAGAAGCTGTAAAGCAGACATGGGTAACTGACGACCCTTGGTCTAATTCTGTGCAGCCCCCAAGACAAATCCACCAAAAAATTGTAATTCAAGATATTGGAAGTAATATGAAGCCCAACATAATACACAAAATAACTACAAAAACACCAAAATGCACAGAATGGCAACAAAAATACACAAAGCAACACCAACAAATTCACAAAAAAGATGGAAAAAAGGCACAAAAAATGACTCATGATGCACACAAACGGACATTAGACACACAAAACAACCACCTAAACTCATAACACAATAACAATTACACAAAATGGCAGAAAAAATACCCAAAACTACAAAAATACTGAAAAAATCCAAAGCCACACACTAAACAAAATACAAATATTACACACAAGAAATAATAAAAACACATACGTATAATGACTCATAAAATACACAAAATGCCAGCAGAAATTCTCCAAATGACAGATAAATACACAAAATGACTCCAAAAACACAACGAAATGACTAAAAACTCAAAAACTACTCAAAAAAGACTGATAATACACAAAGAAGGACATCAGACACAAAACCACCTAAACAACAACCACACAAAATTATAGAAAAAATACCCAAAATGACAAAAAATACTGTTAAAATCAAAAAAGGCACACACACACAACAAAAAAATACACAAAATGCCAGCAAAAATTCCCAAAATGACAGATAGATAAAGCACAAAATGACTCAAAAAACACACAAAATGACTAAAAACTACACAAAGACAACAAACAACTAAAAGCCTTTGTTCTTTCCTGCGTTGATGCTCAGATTCGTTGTTATTCTTAATATTGATAATGTGGCCCTCGGATCAGACAATCACATTTTTGGGGCCCCGCTATGATAACTGTTGCCCATCCCTGTTGTAAAGTTTCAGAGAATTAACATTCATCCATCCACTTCGGGAAACGAATTAACAAGGGAAAGAGAGGGAAGAGGGAGTGACGGAGCAGATAAAAGGTTGAGCGGAGGGAGGGCTGATGGCCTAAAACGCTCCATTTAGACACTTCTCAATTTAGAGGAGCTCCACTGTGTGCTGGCCTCTTTACACCGTCTCATCAGCAGAGGCATGAGCAGTGTGTAAAGAAGGTTTCATCACAGAAACAGGGACTAGAATAGTCAATGAGGCAGAGGTTGTTTTAGCCGAGTCATGATATGGGGATTAGCACGAGAAGCTAACACATGGAAAACACATTTTTTTTACAATTTGAGCCAATTTTTGCTTATTTTTTTTTACAATTTTTCTGCAACTACACCAAACTTTTCATATTTAAACCTATTTTCATCACTTTTTCTGTGATTCGTTTACATGCATTTTTGCTACATTATCCCATTTTTGTCACTTCTCACATTTTTTCAGCACGTAAACCCTTTCCACCACCTATTGTCACATATGTTGGCCCATTATTGTCATTATAAACCTCTTTTTCACCATATTTCATGCTTATTTTTTCCAATTTACTCACATTCAGGATTTGTCATGCCCATTATTTGCCAGTTTAATCAAATTTTTTCCTACTAATTGTTCCAATCTTAACACTTTTTTTGGTCCGTTTTTGGTCACTCTAATTTGCAAATTTCAGCTAATTTCTGTGATTTTTTTTAAAAATCCAATTTCACTGCTTTTTCCATAATTCCTGATTAAAGCAATGATTTCCATATTTAAGATGACACTATGTCACAAATAATAATAAACTTCCTGGATAATAGTGGATATTATTCATATGAATAAATAAATGTGGTCATCACAGATTCTTAGAACAATAGACCATCATTTTGCTGACTCTATGGATGGACCCCAAAAAATCTCTCCCCTTTATTAAAGCTTTAGAACCACTGTTCTAAGGAAAACGACTGAAAAAAAAAATTTAGAAATTCACAGGAATAACTAGGTTTTAACATGCCGAGCAGGACGAAGACTTTACTAGTTCAGATACACATGAGGCTCTGTGATGAGTAGGGGAGTCCCACAACTGAAAACTCATGTTGAAAATATTCCCTTCAGTATTTCTTGTCTTTCTGCTCAGATTTTGGATGAAGTCATTTGTTCAAATTTAGCTCCAACTCTCTCATTTCATCAGCACAGCAGTAAACTGAGCTGCAATCTTAGGAATAAGTGTATCATTCGTTCAATTCGTTTTTCATTATGTAACAAAAACATGAAAAACAAAAAAACACTCATTATACGTGACCCGGAAGTGAAGCGTTACACATTCTGAGAGAGATATCTTTAGCTCTGCAACACTTAGGAGTCTCTAAATCCTCTGAAATGTCCGTGAGGAGGTTCTGTGTCCAACACCAGCTAAAGTGAAAAGGACACGTGTCTGATGCACAGTTGGAAGCAGCGATCTTGTCATGCCAAACTGCCGTTAGCATAGCCGTTAGCGTCGGATGAGAGTACACTTCCGGGTCACGTACTTTGGCAAATTGGTAATGGAGAAAATGAATAAAGGTGTTCGTTTTCTGTTTTCTGTACCGAAACAAAAGACCTTGAATTTGAAAAACAAGGCGTTTTCCTTTTTTTCATTTTGGTTTTGGAAACAAATATCAAATAATGAGTGTTTTTCTTTGTTTTTCATGTTTTTGTTACATAATGAAAAACAAATGATACACGGATTCTTAAGGTCATCGGTTTGATTCCAACCTGAACCATCACTGTGGGATGTTGAGCAAGTCTCCTCACCCTAACCGCTCATGTTGTACGTCACATTAGATTTAAAGCGTTTGCAAAAGAATACAATTTAATTTGTCAATCTCAATCCCTTCAAATTCACAGCTTCAGTACAGTTCTCCATAGGATGACAGTCTTTCTGTGTGTAGCGTTACATGATTGCAGTCATTTCTGCAGATGAAATGCAACATTTTATTCCTAAAAGTATTTCTTTAAATGACTTATTCTGCAAACATTATTATATATGACATATTGCATTACAGTTATGATCATCATCAATGTGTGCCCCAAGAAACTGGATTAGTAGATTAGAGACGAGATTTCAGGGACAAACATTCATCCTCTGCACAGAGTCTAATTAGTCTGTTAATTCAAAGCAGAGTTGGGTCAATTACATTTTTCAGTTAAGATTAAGTTTTCAATTACCCCATGTTCAATTACAATTCAGTTACGATTACGGTGAGCAACAATTTCTCCAATTACAATTAAATTACAATTATTATTTTCTCCCTGAAAGTCAGTTACAATTATATTCTCAATTACTAAAGTTCAATTTCAATTAATCACAATGACTGAAATAAATAAATAACGAAATAAAATTGAACCTTCCTATTTTGTTAGCTTTCTGTTAGCATCTCTTTGATAATTAGTCCTAATTATCTATTATTTCATTTATTTTCTATCTATTGGTTCCCTTGTTAGGGGTCCTAATCAATGAAAATTTGAGCGTTTTTTTGTGTCAGTATACCCCACCATAACCATTTAAATGTTTTTTTTTTTTTTTTAAATAGAAAAAATTTAGGAAGCTAGATACCAAACATATTTTAATAATTAACTACATGTGCAGAACTGTACATAGAACTGTAACATGGTTCCCTAGTTTTGCATAAAAATTATAATTGACCATTTTTATAGACAGTTACAATTACAAAGTCAATTATCTGAACTCAATTACAATTTAATTACAGTTATGACAGCAACCCCAACCCTGATTCAAAGTGTGCTGATGTTAATATGTTGACGACACTTTTTTTTTTAATTCTTAAATATGACTCATTAATGTGATCTGAAGCTGTTAAAGACTGACAGCTGCTCGGACACAAGGCGTCTGAATGGAGCAGTGAGCCAATCAGACGCCTCTCTGACAGACTGAAATAAGATTCACCACCATTCTGTTAACAAGGACACATCTCAGAGTGTGTGTTTCAGCGTGCACACACACACACACACACATGGTGAGGGTCTGAGAGGGTGCGTAGTGTCCGTCTGTTATCCTGGTTCATCACAATGAGAACAGAAACCATAGAAAGTAATGACATTGTTTCTGTTTGTAACAAAGAAAAACAACATAAAACAAGAGATTGATTCTAGATTTCACACTGAAGGTCTAACTTTTTGTTAATCTCTAGCACTGGCAGCATTGGTGAAACAGATTCTAGCCACAGAAGAAGATGGTTAGAAGGAGTTACTTAAAATATCAGAAATATTAGGCAAAATAAATATCTGGAAGAGGGACTGAGTGCAGGAGGGTGGACATACAGTAAGAGCAGGTCTGATCTGAAGAAGATTGTGTGACTAAAGTGAGAGGATGGCTGTGGTACTTTCACTGCTGTTCCACCTAGAGATGGAGCTGGATTTGCAAAAAAATTAGATGAACAAAGCAGCTGAAATAAGAAAGAAAGAAAAATAAACTGTGTTTTGTGAAGCAATGGTGACAATATTAAAGGTATTGTTGAGGATGTTATTTTGGCTTCAAGATTATCGCAGTGTGAGGATCGGACACATTTTTCTGTCTGAGCTACAGTTAAAATCTCTCTTTTTTTCCCTAAATCTTAAACAGGTTCATAAATGATTCCGTACTCTTTAGCACCGAAAAAAATCCTTAAAATCCATGAAAGATTGAAGTTTTTCAATATATTTGATATATTAATATGGATATTAAATGTGCTTGTGTTAGATATAGTCTGAATATTAATGTGCATTGATACAACTAATTACCAAAACCAACTACAAGCAAACCCCACAAAAATGGTTGTAAATCATGCAGATATGTTCCAGTGCTAGATGGCATTCTACAGAGGACTACTAAGAGACCAAGCACCCATACTACTGGATAAGTTGGAACATTTTCTACTGGAAAGAGGTAAACTGATAATGATCATACATTACATACATACATACATGTATACATTACCTCACAGCTGATAGATGTAAAAATCCACACTACCTTTGAGTGAAATAATCAGTGTTTTAAAAACTAATACTCTGTGTTGTAAAGGGCTTTTGTAGTTATTCATGAGTATCTGCCATCATCAACATTCTCTGACCTCATCTTTTCCTCAGTCTTTGATGTTCAAAGCTGTGACATTTGATATTGAAATAAATAAATGAATAAATACATCCTTGATTAAATAATCATCATGCATATTTACATTCATTTCCAGACAAACTTGGCAATGCAAACTTAATAAAAAAAAAGGCCTTAGGTGTGTTCATGTGTTCATTCACAGCACAACAAGAAGCGAGTGAACACATTGTTAAATTTAATGTAAAACAGAAAAAAAATGGTTGAGTGTAAGCACTTAGCTGGTTTTACAAGGATCGCACTGGAAGGACTGGATAATAATAATAATGCTTTAGATTTTATATAGTGCTTTATCATAGACACTCAATTAAGGCATTATTCTTTCACTCCACACTTAGTGGGGGTAAGCTACTATTGTACCCACAGCTGCCCTGGGGCAGACGGACGGAAGCGAGGCTGCCATAGTGAACCATCAGCCCGTCCAACCACCACCAACACTCACTCACTCACTCACACACTACATTCATACTGTAGGTGAAGTGTCTTGGCCAATGACAGGCTGGTATGGTCGGCAGCAGTAAACCATTGCTAACTTTAAGGATTTGTTTCAACAGAATGTTTGACTCTGTGTGAACACAGAACCAGATTCTGGAGCGAATCAAGGAAGTGGACTCTGGTCCAGATATAAAGGGTTGGTTTTGGAGTTAATAGAGTCAACTTGTTCCACACATACATATCTTCATTGAAACATAACATATTTACACAGGCTCTTGTGAATATTTACAAGTATAACAAAAGACAGTACATATAACATGGATACCAGAAAAGTAATGACAGTTGTCCTCCAGCACACTGAAAGGACTGAAGTCGTCTTCTTCGGTGTCAGAGTTGAACAGCCTCAGAAACGCTTCGTCTTTCACTTTCTCAACCAATGTCACTTTTGTCTGATGCAAATTCAGCTTATGCTGTCTTCTTCAACACGCAGCAGCATTCATCACAGTTGCTAGCCTGATTTTTGCACTTTCAACACCTAACTACTCAGCCATGGCTCGTTTCTCCTGGCCACAGCTCTGTCCGTTAGTCTAATTCTGCATGCTGAGTGCGTGCAGGTAGTTGCTGAGAAAGGTGATATTTAATCCTCTCCTAACATGTAACTTGGATGGTGCATTTTTATCAATAAGGGACAGGTCATACATCGGTGCTTCTCGGTGAGAGCAAACCTCTTACTTCTCTACCTCCCACAATGCACCATTTCTTTAAAGTGACAGGCAATGCTGATCAATGAACGTGCGTCATATCCTGACCAAAATGGTCATAGTTTATGCCCGAAAGTATAAAATTGTTCTAAAAAGTCCTTTTAATGTATTTTTTTTAATAAAAAGGTGTAGATATGTTTTGTTACGGTATATACATTTTCACTACAGGTACACCTTAAGCTGCAGAGTTCAAAGCGTGGGGGAAAAAGTGGAGGCTTGGGACAAGATTGATTGTGTCACATGCACATAGGGTATTGTTGTCCTGGGTTGATCCACAGTTGTGTACCTTCCTACAAACATTTCATCAGTTATTGCTTTGACTTTAATGTGATGCGTCAGTGTTTGTGCCTGGCAGCTTGTCCTCACGTCCCTCCTGTGCTGCGTTCTGATTGGATAAGCTCCATCTCTTGCGTGCATGAGAATTAATGAGTGAAGAAAACCAGATTACTGAGAGACAATCCAACGAAACGGTATCATCTGTGATTTTCCGAGAACCTGTACAACGTCAGACATTATATAACGGCACAATATCACAGAGGATACAGTGTAGGCCGGGGACGTTCTGCTTCCTCTGGTGACGGCGCTCAGTGCATCATAATCCCTCCAGCTTTCTGCACAACAGACGCATTTTTGAAGCTTTCCAATAAAAGATGGACGAGGAGAGATATCTCTCTCCCAGGTGGTCTATAAGTCCTCCAGCACACAATGAGGGTCCAGGGTTTCCAAACCTCATTTAAGATGAAGCCAGGATTAATTCTGGATGTCACTGTGTACAGAATGGAACAACCTACATCTAGGAATGGACAGCAGGGTGCACAGAAAAGGTTCCATAATCTAAAATGTGAGATGTGTATGTCAGTGTGTTCTAGGGTTTCAAGAAGAGCTGTTTTTTTTTTCTGTTGCTCGACTCTGCACATGAAGATAAAAAATCAGTCATAGAAAGTTCTGATCGTTCTGTCCCAGCGCCGATCTAGACTCTAGTCCTCCAAGCCGTTAATCTATTGTTATCAAACAAAACAAAGAAGAAGAAATCCTAATCTCGGGCTGTGTACGAATTATACACCAGTGTTTCCCAACCTTTTTTGTCTCATGGACCCCCCGAGGCCTCTCTTCAGATTAGGAGAACCCCTTCGTTACTCCAATTTATTAACCTTTCTTGTTTTATTTACATGTTGTTAATAGCTTGAAAATGTCAACCTGTACGTTTAACGCACACTAAATATACATTTTACAATTATTGTATAGCAGAGAATATATTTACCTTTATTTTTAGTAATGTGCATAACATGTTAGTAACAATTTAGTAGGATATTAAGGCCACAATATTGTTTATTTCATTAATGCAGTTTATTGTCAACAGGTGGAAAAGCTGTTGGATGGTTATGTACAGTGTCTGAAATAAGCTTAAAAATGACTCAGCATGTTGGAAATAGATTCATCAGTGTTTCCAAGTACCCCCTACAATGTGTTATACTGTCTACTACTGTATATACTTTAAGTATGATTAGGATGATGAGCATTCCCACTGAAGTTTTCCAAGATGCATTTGGAACTGATGACAACAACCTGAAGCACACTGAGGATAAATATCTCTGATTCTCCACCTTTGAAAGTACATTTGAAGTACAGTACAATCTCAACATGTGTTCATTTGATCTATAAAACATTTCATGCCGACATTTTGTAGATTTTTTTTTATTTGTTTACAAAACAAAAAAGGAAAACGCCTTGTTTTTCAAATTCAAGCTCTTTTGCTTCGGTGCAGAAAACATATTCGTTTTCTCCATTACTGATTGGCCAAAGTAGGAGAAAAACCGCCTGATGTTCTTTTTGTGTGTACCCTGATGATGATGCACATTTCTGTTAAACTAGAGCGCAATTGTTTTAGAGATGGAATGTGATCTAAATGAGAAATGTTTTCTGATGTATTTAGTGCAATGCAACAATGTAGGAATGTATGCAAGATGTTGATGCTGTTTTGTTTGCGAGCGAATAGAGAGCGACATTAAGCTGTGATTTACATGTTCAGCCTTCACTTCCACGTCTCAGGGGAGCGAAGAATACTCTAATTTCAGTTTCATCCGCTTTCCCTGTTTGTCCTCTGGCTACATGGCTCAGCAGAGAAGATGATCCACTGCATCTCTTACTTCATCACACTGGAAAGAATAATTACCAAAATACATCTGAGAAGCCTGGTGTGACTAAACGCTTCACTCACTGTTTACATGACACTTTGGAGACGACAGTGAGGCTGTTAGAAACCACAGCGTTCCACTTTTCATCAGACAGCCTTTCTGTGTGAGTTTGCATTTATAGAAATGGTGGACATCACCAATGACAATTTAATTATGATTTTAGAGCTTATTTTGTGGTAGAATGATCCTTTTAGGAGTTTTGGTTCTTCTCACACAATTTCCGCCAAATGGAATTCACATTCTGAAACGGAAAAATCAATCAAAGCCATTATTTATTTTGTCTCTATTTAAATTCAGCTCCCAATATGATACGGAAATGGCTACATGGACTAAAACCTCACAGATAACAGTTTTTTGTGTTTTTCTGTAGTCATTTTGTAGATTTTTGTCATTTTTGTATTTTTATATGCTTTTGGAGTAATTCTGTGTGTCTTTTTGCAGTTTTTGTATGTTTTATGAGTCAATCTGTGTATTCATTTTGTGGTTTTGGAGTCATTTTTTGTTGTCATTGTTTATATTTTCTGTTATTTATGTGTATTTTTGTAGTAACTTAATGGATATTTGTTGCAATTTTTGTATTTTTCTTGTCTTTTTTTGTGTTTTTTGAAGTGAATCTTTGTGTGTTTTTTGCTTTAGTAATTTTTATTGTATTTTTGTTGTCATTTTGTGACAACAAAATTAGTTTTGGAGTCATTTTTGTTGTGTATTTTTTCTGTTATGTTCATGTTTGTAGTAACTTTCTGTAACAATTTTTGTTTGAGAAATTCTGATTGACCAAATGAAAATTATGAAATATGAAATTGTGGAAATAAACTAAAAAACTAATAGAAAATTCTCGTGATGCAATCTCACATGATTTCAGTGTAACCCTCCCGGTCTCTGTAAGTCATTTGAAGCATATAAATATAAAAACATTAATCTGTAGCATTTGGCTTGATTAACCCTATTTAGCATGTTTGGTGATTAATAACCTGTAAAGTCATCAACGTAGGGAAAGACGATAAAACGTAAACAAGACAGAAAAGGGTAAAACTGACGTGGAAATTGGTAAACTCTGAAATGGAGTTTTTTTTAAATATGTGACCTTTTTCCCCAATGGGAACTTTCAGATATTGTTCACTGTAGTTTAGTGTCAGTGTTTGACCCACATCCTAGGCTGGAATCTGGATCTGTTTCATGCAGGGATAGACCAATATAGATTTTTTAGGGCCAAAGACGATACCGATTTTTTTTCCCATCAGTCTTAGCCGATGACCGATACGGATTGCCGATGTTCTTGAGCTGATATTTGGAGCCGATGCTACTTTTGCTCCCTCAATTTACATCATAAAAATTACACAATGATGATAACAAACAGTACGTCTCAATTTTTAAAAAGGAACATTTATTGAAATTAACAAAGGTGAGGTAGAACACAACAAGTAAAAAATATTTAACAAATATTGTAAGTAAAAAATTATTTTGCTCTCTGTAAATAATGCGGATCAGCAGCCCGCATCGGCCGATACACGTTAAAAAAACACAAAAACGGGTCGATAATATTGACTTGCCGATGTATCGGTCTATCACTGCGTTCTTGCAACATGTTAGAATGAGGTACTAAAATGTGTTTATGACAAACTCTTGATCTGAGTTCCAGTGAAATAAACAACAGTTTGACCTTTAATAACAGCATGCAAGTGAAGGTCGTGACTGTGAACTCTGAGTCGTGATGAATCTACGTTGCGCTGGTGTGGATCGCTGTCAGCTGGAGATGGATGGTAGCGTTCATTTCTCTTCTGTCTCAACTGAAGGGGATGGATGAGTGTCAGGGCTTTACGTTTAGAGGTGGGGGGTCCGCACTCCTCAGCTGGTCAGTGGTCACGGATGATTTATGTTATCATTGAACCTGCAGCGACGCCGCTGTACGGCAGCAACTGCAAAGATTTGATCTCAGGTTATTGATCCCAACCCACTTTGCTCCGATCATTGGGTTTTTCTATCACAGCAGGTGCCACAATGTCAACATTCATATAGAATGAACAATAGTATTATTATTAATGAAAATGACCTAAGCATTAATTAATACAGGAAATAACAAAGGGTTTTGTGTGTTTTTTTGTTGTTTTGTTCTGTATATTATGGTAGCGTTGTTTTGTGTGTTTCTCTGTACTGATAATTGTGTAGGTTTTTTTTTTGGAGTCATTTTGTGTGTTTTTGTGATCATTTTGGGTTTTTTTCCAATATTTTTTGTAGTTTGGGGTATTTTTGTAATAATTTTGTGTATTCTTATGTAATTTTGTCTGTGTTGGACTGTAATTTATTGTGTATTTCAGTTATTGTTATGGGTACAGCATATTGTTCTGTTATTTTTTGTTCCTGTTGTGATTATGTGTTTTTGGAATCAATCTGTATTTTTTGTTTTTTTTTTTTTGTTCATTTTGGTAGTTGTTTTGTGTGTTTCTCTGTAATTGTGTATGTTTTTTGGAGTGATTTCCGTGATCATTTTGTATTTTTTTGAAAACGTTTGTTTGTCATTTCCTGTGTATTTCTGTTGTTATGTATACAGTATAGTTTTTTCTTTTTGTTGTTTTGTATGTTTTTTACATTTTATTGTTTATTATGGTAGTTTTGTATTCATTTCTTGTGTATTCTTCTTCTTCTTCTTCTTCTTCTTCTTCTTTCTTCTTCTTCTTCTTCTTCTTCTTCTTCTTCTTCTTCTTCTTTCTTCTTCTTCTTCTTCTTCTTCTCTTCTTCTTCTTTTCTTCTTCTTCTTCTTCTTCTTCTTCTTCTTCTTCTTCTTCTTCTTCGGATTTCTGGCAGACTAGACACATCGGAGGCGTATTGCTGCCCTCCACAGGTCTTGTTTCCCCATAGATAATCCATATCTGTGTTCTGTTTACCCTTTTCTACTCCAGTTCTGTATGTTTAACTATGCTCACAATGAGACTGGACACTCATCACTCCTCCATGTAATATTTCCTCTGCTTCTTGCCACCCTAAACTCTTAATTTTCAGGATTTTTCTGCTGACTTCGTGATAATTCTGATCTTTTCAGTTTGAGCTGAACAATTTATTACATCTACCATGAATAGAATAAAATTGTTCTTATCCATAATTAATGTTTCTTCCTTTGCACTCCTCTGCTTTCCTCACTGCTTTACTTGTAAGTTTTCCTGTATCTCCTCTTACTTCGCTAACAGCTCCTGCGTAGCTCAAGCTCTCATTTCGTTGGACCTTCTGAACATCTACTTCTCTTTTACTGACGTCACATCCTCCATAAGCAGAGCTATGTTCTCCACCACAGTTCTCTTATTTTTGTGTTTTTGTTCTTGTCTTGGAGCCATTTTCAGAAATTTTATGAAATTCTGTATGTTTTTTAAGTAAATTTTGTGGTGTTTTTCAGTTTTTAATTTTTTTTATGTTTGTTATGGATGTAATTTTGTGTATTTTTGATTTGTCATTATGTTATTTTAAACATTCACTCTTTGCATCAATTCAAAGACGTCATATTTCAGAGGAGGAGCATAGCTTTTCTCTCGAGCTGCAGAAACAAGCTAAAGCACTCAACTGAGCCTCACCTGTTTTACACCATTCATTTATTTATGATCACTACTTCCTCACACTCGTACGGCTCAGTCTGGGGCTGCGTGTTTTGACTGATTTGACAGCAGGGTTGGTTAATGACACCTTAGCTGAAAAAAGAACGACATTATCTGTCTGTGCAGCCCTAATCATTAGAATCCAAATTGTTCAAAACACTGAAATCTCACTTTGCAACAACCGAGCAGCGAGAACAGATGAAAGTGATTGTGTGGTGTGTATTATTTAATGATTATGTGTTGGCCGTGGTGGTTTGTTAGCTGAGTGAGCAGGTGGGTAAAAACGGTGATTGAACCATCATCAAACATGTGACGAGCTGCAGTTTGTAGCTGAACACAAGCCAGGCGAGAGAAATGCAGATAAACACACACACACACACACACACACAGTGTATGCAGAGAGCTTTTCTTTTCAGGTGTTTGTTTGTGCACCACCAAGCATTCCCATCACACCCTGATCCAAAGGCAAATAATGAGAAATTAGAGTCAGGGCTGCTGGTATAATGACGAGTAGAAACAGGAGGAGGGACGGGACTTCTTCAGGTGATTACACTGGGAGTGTGGGCCGTGTTTCAACACACTGATGTAAACAGATCTGATCATTTTGGTTCAATGAGCAACTGTAGAAAGTTTGCTCTCATGGATGAGACACAGATGGTCAAAATTATACATGTACTACAGTCTATTTCACTAACAGGCAGCTGCAGCTTTAAGGGAACTCTTCATCGGGCTGTTTAATAACACAGCAGTGGTTATTACCCTCGGCCGAAGGGTATTGTCATCTGTCTGTCTGTGTGTCTGTGTGTGTAGAGTGGTGTAGGTCTTTTAATGCAATACCCACCACCCATTCTCACACCAAAACATTGGTACTAATGGGGGGATTCCAAAAAAATTCCGGTCGGTCGATTTTTGCCGAAAAAACAGTGTTTTTGAGGATTTTGAAACAAACTTTGTCATGGAATGATTTTAAAGAAGGAAAGGAGGTGGACCATTGATACCTTGCTCTAAGGTGCCATTCACTCAAGGCTTTAGATTAGTGCAAAAAAAAATTCCGATCTGATATTTTTGACGAAAAAATTGCATTTCAATCAGGACCGCTTTAGTCAAAATAAATGATTTATTTACAATAAATGTGCCTTAGGATTTATATAGCGCCTTTGAGTGCTTTTCATGGATATGGATGCAATGGGTCTGTTTCGGGACCTCCTTGCCCTTTCCGCAAGCTTACGTGGAAAGCCGGAGGTATGGAGAGCACTCCTCCCTGACCTTCCCTGAGCCCTAGCTATAGGCTAAAGCAAGGAGAGCGGTTAGCAGAAAACCCCCTGGAACAGATCAGAGCATATGTTAGTGACAAAAAATGACACCCAGTTAGTTGGATACATACTGACCTGGAGGAGTTGGGGTGGAGGTGGGTTGCAAGATGCTTGTTGAGGAGGTAAGAGGCAGGTGTTGCAGTTTAAGTAGTGCTTCCTGTTTGCTTTGGCCAATAGGGAGTCAATCTGGGCCGTTGGTTGATTGGAGGAGTGGCCGGTTTGGTGTCCGCTGCCTATCTGAACTAACGCTATGCTCAATTATTTAAAAAAAAAAAAACAATTTGTGGACTGTAGGTGTGAATCTGAATTAATAACGAATGAATGAAGAACATTTTCCAGTCGGAGAATTTTTGGTGAAAAAACTGATTGAGAACTTTGAAAAAAACTGGACTGGTGGGCTGATTTTAAAGAAGGAAAGGAGGTGGACCATTGATACCTTGTTGTAAGGTGACGCTCACTCAGGTTTCTTGATTAGTGGCAAAATGTTTTATCTTTGTGTTTGTCGCAGAAACAATTTCGTAATAAAATTCTATGCATAAACAGGTGAGTAATCATGTTTAATAATGTTTTATTCGCCTACCAGTATTATAAATAAAATAAAAGAACCATTTCCAACTATAAATTCACTGACGTGCTTAGCTTGGTCACAATAAATCAATGCCAATTATTTTTTGTGACAGTTAATGAAAAAATACAATCATTGAGGTAAAACTTCAGAACAAATTAGCAAAATAACAAAAAGCTTGAACAGCTTCAACCACTGAGGGATGAGTCAACTACAATGTTAGAGTTTATTACAGGGAACCCAAAAACAATAGAGGAAAGCTGAATTCATCAACGTGTTGCCTTGACACAATACCCTCAAACTTGTTTAAAACTGTTGGAAAGTCAATTGTCACTGATTTGTGTCAGATAATTAACTGCTCATTCCAATCAGGCACCGTACCAAAATCCCTGAAAGTAGCTGCTGTGAAACCTATGTTAAAAAAAGAGAACACTGGATGTCTCTATACTGGCTAACTATAGACCAATCAGCAACCTTCCATTCATGGCCAAGATCATTGAGAAGGTGGTCTTCAATCAATTGAGTCAATTCTTAACATTAAACAAAATATTTGATAAATTTCAGTCAGCTTTTGGTTCTCATCACAGCACTGAAACTGCTCTGATCAAAGTGATCAATGACATAAGGTTGAACACTGATTCAGGAAAAGCATCTGTTCTCATTCTATTGGATCTAAGTGCTGCATTTGACACTGTAGATCATACAATTTTGTTGCACAGATTGCAAACATGGGTTGGACTAAATGGAAAAGTAATGCAATGGTTTAAGTCTGAATAGGAGAAGTGAAGTTATTTTGTAAACATTGGAAACTTTGAATCTGACAGATTACCAATGTCCTGTGGGGTTCCTCAGGGCTCTGTTCTTGGATCTCTTCTGTTTACCCTTTACATGCTTCCTTTAGGACAAATTTTACAGAACTGTAAGGTTGATTATCAGAGCTACACAGATGACACACAACTATATCTATCACTGAACCCAGATGACTATGGTCCTATAGAGGTGTTGTGTGACTGCTTAGAAAAAGTAAACTACTGGATGAGTGAAAACTTCCTTCAACTAAATCATGACAAGATGGAGGTGATTGTCTTTGGTAACAAGGAAAAGAGGACTGCTGTCAGTAAGTATCTTTTATTTTTTTTGTCAGCAAGTATTTTGGGTCTCAATCTTTAAAAGCTAAAGACCAAGTCAAAAACCTTGGTGTTCTGATTGACTCAGATCTTACATTCAACAGTAAGATCAAATCTATCACAAAAACATCTTCTACCACCTGAAGAACATCTCCAGAGTGAAAGGTTTAATGGCTCAGAAAGATCAGGAGAAACTGGTCCATGCCTTTATCTCCAGCAGACTGGACTATTGTAATGGTCTTCTGACAGGAATCCCCCTAAAGAGCATCAAACATCTACAGCTGGTTCAGAACGTGGTTTTTGTTCTACAACAGTAAATGTTGTGGTGGTTTTTGTTCTACAACAGTAAATGTTGTGGTGGTTTTTGTTCTACAACAGTAAATGTTGTGGTGGTTTTTGTTCTATAACAGTGGTGGTGGTGGTGAATGCTCTGTCTGAAACCTGTTGATTGTTGTGTTAGTATTAGTGAAACAGAAGAGCAGCACAGATGGACGATGTAAGCTGATGAGTCATTGCTGCTTTCATATGATTCACCACATGCTTGTCGGACACAGTGATGGTCCCACACTGACGTGCTGCTGTCACTGTGTGTGCGTTTCATCAGAGCTGATACACACTGAGGCTCTCCCACTATAACAGGGACTGATATAGGGCTGCAGCTATCGATTCTTTTTGGAATCGATTAATCGAGCACACAATCAATTGAAAAAAAAATTTGTGCGTTTTTAAGCAAAATAATGCATAACGAAAATGACGTGGCTGTAAAATGATTATTATTATTATTGATTTATTAAGTTAATTTTTGTAAATAATCAAATTTTCCAGGCTTCACATCTGGAAACAGTGCAAAGATCATTTGCAACAGAGCGCTTTGTTGAGATTTCGTAATGTGACATTTGAAAATTCCGTGTTTAATTTAATACACTCGCTACATATTTAACCTCCAATGAGTTTGATAAATACTGTGAAAACGTATTCCGTGTAATATATCATAGTTAATTTCATTAAAGGATGTTAACTCTGTGATTTCTATCCATTTTCTGAGATTGTGTAAAATCAGAGGCGTCTTGTTTCTTGTCTACATTCAGGTAGTTTGTCATCTAAATAATTACAGTAGATGTTTGTTTGCATATTTTAATATTTGTTGATCTGAGCTGTTTATTCTGGCTCCGTTGGGCATACATTCTGTTCAATGAGTCCTGCATACACACTTAACTCATGTCCACAGTGGGATTTTTGCTCCATATAGAGCCTCATGAATATTCAAAGCAGATGTAGGCTTGAGGGTAGAACTGTGCCACACTTCTTTCACACTTCATTATATTTCATAGCCCCTTTGAATTGAAGGACCTTGTGGAATGTAGCAGCACGTTCATGTGTTCAGAGAATAAACGTGAAATTAGCAGCTGGAGGTGCAGTAGATGTACATACTGTTGCACTTCATCGCCTCAGATCTATATAGCGTGGATAGTGACCGCAAACTGCAAACCACAGTGACCCAGTATTACCAGCAGTGAGTGCTCTGTGTTGTTTTCTACAGGTAATCATGGCCTTTATTTGACTCATTGTTTTACAAGCACAGACACAGACGTGATCTTGGATCTTCAGCAATAATCAGTGCATGTGATTACACTCATTCTAAAGCACTTGAGTCAAACTCGAGGCCCCGAGGCCAAATCTGGCCCTTTAGCACATCAAATTTGTCCCGCTCGAGAAAGTAAAAATGATATCTCAGCCCCACCAAATACAAAAAAAACTGAATTAAAATCCACCATATTTGCAGGAATCAGTTTTCCAGGTTTTATATCACATGATGGTCGTTATTTTGTTGAGTGAACTCTCAATTTTTCCAAAATCTGGCATATAACGCTCAAATTATTCTACAAAATGTACCCAAATTCCCAAAATCAGGGTAATTGAAGTGAAGATAATGCAGGGACTGATATACATGCATACTACAGTATATTGTTTATACAGTATATTAATTATATGTGGAAGTGCAAAATGTTGAATTTACACCTAAAATCTGTGGCCCACTTAAGCTCAAACTGGTCCATTTTTGGGCCCCGAACTAAAATGAGTTTGAAAGCTGGAGACCCTTTAGAACAGGGGTGTCAGTGTAAGTTAGCTTGGCCCCATTTTTTTTTTTTTTTTGCAGAAAGAAAACAAAAGCTATTTTTTCCAGATTATTCTCTCAAATGAAAGGCTCAATAGTTTCCGTTACAAATTGTTGCAAAATAAAAGTGATAAATCTAAAATTTATAATAGAAGTGTAATTGCGCTTTGAACATGTTTCCATTGAAGGTTGTTTTGGGCTGTTTTGTTTTCATAACTCTGACGTTGTCTGTGGTTTTTGCCATTTCATGTTTTTTTAGTGTCATTATGTGGTTGTTTTAAAGCTCTAAAAAACCTTTGGCTCTTATTTTGACTTCTTTCTTCACATTTTTTTTTACTTCTTTATTTATGTCCATTAGTTATGAAAATATGACATACATTTGAAAATAACCCATGGTGACGCCGGCCATATTGTATTTATTCAGCTCCACACCCATCTGGGACTGGTTATGGGTGTCCCAGCCATGAATAATCTAAAGATACAATAACTATAACAAGATTAAGCCAAAAATCATGGTTTGGCTGCTAGACTATGTGTAGAAGTACAGCTTTTTGTTTTCCAAGTGATTCTTTTCAGTAGGCCATTAAAATCTAGCGGCAGGTTCTATTCGCTGTAATATTACAGCTGTCGTCACTCTGCTTCACTCTCAGGACATGTGGCAACTTTTTCCATCCACACATCATGTCATCACCATCATTCTGTGTCACCGTGGCTTCCTGATTCTTTCCCGCTGACCTGAAAAATCAGAGCGGAGCAGAGTTACTTCTCCACAGAGACAGAGATGGAGGAGGGCAAGAATCAGGGCCAGAGGTGGTGAAAGCCAAGGGAGTAATGGAGGTAAAACTCCTCATGGCTGAGAGAGATTGTGTTCACAGTGACTGACTGAAGGGTTCAGATTTACTCTAATGAGAACTGGAGCTAAAAAGCAAATGATTTTCCTCTTCAATTCATCAGTGAGAGATTAAACACTTAAATAAATAATGAGTAACGACCCAAACTGGGGAAAAAATTTAATTTTAATACCAATAAAATAAAATATGGAGCAATACTGAATATCACAGAAATGCAATAGTTTACACTCATTTTTACTGAATTTATATATATTTTTAAAAACCATTATACTAAAGAAAAGTTGCAGTTTTTATCTAAAAATTCCAAATAAATTAAACAAAAAGTGACATCTAAAGAACCGGGACCCAGAGCGGATCGAGGGGTGAATTTACTAAGATCTGAAATAAAGGGTGATAAACCAGTTAGTGACGCAGTTTCCTCACCTGCTGCGCAGAATTCACTAAGATAGCAGCAATGATTAGTGCACGTGCAGAACTGCTGTAGACCGCCCTTATTTATATGAGTGTTTTGTACGTGTTGTGTTGAACATGGAGGGTGCGGAAGCGAAAATAAAAATGTGAAGCAGCAGAACTGGAGGTGTTAGTGGAGGAAATTAATTTAAAAAAAATAAATGAATTACAGCAGATAGATATTCTTTATTCATCCCGCAGTGGAGAAATGTGCGTGGATGTAACTGTGAGTGATGGATGGGTGCATGCGCGCCGCTGATCGCGTGCATGTGTGTGAGACAGTGATCTGCAGAGGAGGGTCACACACACACACACAACTGGAGCCTTCTTTTCATCTCTGCTGTGTTTTCTGTCCACATTTACTGCAGCGATGATCTCTGCGTGTGTGTCTGCCCCTGCTTCTCAGTTGTACTATTTTCTGTTACTAAAACTATCAATGAAAACAGTTCCAGATTTCATGAATTGCATTGCTCCCCCTGCATACATTTATTTGCATTTTGCACTCCTCCCATATTTTTGCTCCTCCTGGGAGATCCGCCTACTATGTATTGTCATTAGGGGGAAATGTGTTGAATGGATTGAGGGCGCATTGGGAAGTGCAGCGGCAGCGCACTCCTGATTCTCTGGGCTTTGTATATCTTATTAGTGCGTGGAGTTTTAATACCCCTATAGCTTTAGTGAATCCACCCCCAGAGTATTATAGAAGCCAGCAAAATGTATGGCAATGGCCTTCACAAGTATCTGGAAGATAAATGTGCATTGAACCCAAGCATCACAATAGCATACCACAAGAACTTGCCCGTTATTCTGATTTACTGTAGAAAGTTGTTCATTTAGACAACTTTTTTCAGGAAGTTTACGTTGATTTCCTGATATGTTTCGACTGTCAACTGCCAGACTTCTTCAATGTTCTTAGAACAAAGGGAGATGGGTAAAAAATGCATAATACTGGAACTTTAAAGCCTATGCTCCCGCACCCTTCAGCGGGAGCGCACAACTGAGGGGTGCATGTGTGGATATTGGGACGCAGCCTGAGACAACTTTTGCAAGGAAGTTTACTTTGATCTGCTTGGACTCAGCTTGTCCATGAATATGTTAGGATTGCATTTATTCAGACAACTTTTCTCAGGACTTCCTGAAAAAAGTTGTCTGAATAAATGACACCGTAACATATTATTTTGGAAATCAATTACTGTGTAGACCGTATGGAACCTGAACTATAACATCAGTTTGTCTCTGGGAGCTTTTACTGTAACCAATGGATTTCCTCTGACTGTAAATTCAGAGCTTTAAAGGCTACCAAAGGAGCATTTATATCTCAAAGAAAAAGAAATCAGCAGTTTTATGTCAGTGGGAGCCTCTGCTAAAGGATTTCTTGAAGTGAACTTACAACCACTGCTGCTGTTTTATCTGGAGAGCGTGAAAACTGTGCGTAAAAACCAACCGCCGACCATCTCACACTTGTGTGTTGATTAAAGCAGCGGGGGGTAGATGAAAATAAATTGCACACTGATGATGTGTGCACTGTGCAGCAATCTGCATGTGGCAGTAAGTCTGTCAGCAGGAAGCTTTAATAGGTAATGAAAGAGTTCCTTTTGGCTTTCATCTGCGTGTGTGTGTGTGTGTGTGTTTACACTCCTTTGTGGCTCTCGTGTAGCTCCTTATGTCTGTGAGTGAGTGAGTGAGTGAGTGAGTGAGTGAGTGAGTGAGTGAGTGAGTGAGTGAGTGAGTGAGTGAGTGAGTGCACTGCTAAATAAGAAGCTCATCAAACTCTAACTTGTGTTTATAGGATCTGACAGGGATGACTTATTAAACAAGAATACTTTGGATATTAAAAGTATACTTCTCTCTAATCATGGAAGTTGTGAAGTCAGGTGTCAGTGGTGCTAAACAGAGTTGGGGTCAATTACAGTTTTTAATTACAATTATGTCGTCAATTATCCATGTTGAATTACAATTCAATTAGGATTACAGTGACTGGCATTTTTTCTAATTACAATTAAAATTACAATTACTAGTACAATGCCCCTCGGAAGCATGTATTCATGTGGGAGCTTAAGTAGAGTTGTCAATTATGGCCAAATGAGTATGTGTTTTAAGGTTGGATGTACAAAGAGGTGTATATACTCTGTACTCTGTAGTGTTATAAAGGTGTATATTTGCGGGTGCAAAGTAAAATAGCATTTTCAATTTCCTGGTTTAATTCTATGGGACATGCGCATGATAAATTGATAAAAAAAAAAAAGTTTGTACCAATGCGGCAGTTTAGGTAGAATCTAATAAATAAAACAATTTAGCATTTAACAATTCTTCGCCCGGTGTCATGTACTGTCATACTGAGATTGTATATGCGCATGCGCGCACATGCGCACTACCTACTCCTCACATCAGGTAGAGATGTGTGTGTCTCACGTTCATTGTGTGAGACTTGAGAGCTTTGCTAGTATATCAGTGAGAGTGTGTGGCTGCTCAGACGCCCCTCCCCCTTTCCGGTCTAGCCCTCCATCTGGTGTAACCTGCTTTGATTCTGCTGTGATTTCAAAATAAATCACCAAATCAGTCCCAAATAACAGATGCACACCATGGGACCATACGCAAGCTGGTCAGAAAGTTTCAGGTCGAACATACACACATGCATGCAGAACTTCCTTGCTTTTATAGAGATTTTTCCCCAGGAAAAGTTGATATGAAACTTATTTTTATAATTGCTACCTACATATGTGTAAGAGAAGGACGTATAACATGGTTCCACAGGTTTGCTTTTCATTGAATTTTAATTGACACATTTGATATAATTCCCATTCCAATTAAACTATCACAATTCCATTACAACAGCAATAGATTTTTTTTATTTAAAATTATGCCAGAATTGTAATTAATGATAAATGAAGCAATATATTAAGCAATTACAGTTGACCCCAACCCTGGTGCTAAACTTTTTTTTTTTAATTTTTAATTAAATTTTTTTGGTAGAGACCACTAACATCTTCAGATAGTCTATATCAATTTAGTTTAGGGACCATTATACGGAGCAGGCAACATTATCGGCGGTGAAAACAAGTCATTTTTAGTGCTGTCAATCCATTGAAAGAAACTAAGTCATTAATCGCACAATTCTCTGTAATTAATTGTTATTAATCACATTTTTCTACCTGAGACTAAAGCTTGTAATAGATATTATTTATTTATGGAAAATCATGGAGTCAATATAATACATTTACATTTGAAGACCATTCTAATAGCTTTCTTTTAGCTATGAATAATCTCAGCTTCCAAGTTTAGCACAAAGAAAATCTTTCTCATATCCACTTACAGAATATAACAAAACTCAGACCTACATATTAAAGTGCAAGGCTCGCCACTTTGAGAGTAAATATTTCAAACAAAATAAGTTTTATGTCTTCATGCTGCGTTCAATGCAACTTGGAACTCTGTTTTTTCTGTTTTTAAAGCCCAGAATTTTGAAAATATTATACAGTATTCTGTTCACTACATTCACAAATTACTTACCGCTGTTGTGGAATCCAGAAATGCAGGCTTTATTGCTGTCACTTCCATTATGATAATATGATATTGTTGCCTTGCTTTGTTAGGCCAAAGAAAATTGCTATTCAGAATATTAATAGTTTTAGTTTCACAAACATTATATGTTAATAACATATATATATATATATATATATATATATATATATATATATATATATATATGTGGAATATATGTGGAATAATATGAAGAAAATAGTTCTTTTCAACAATCGGTTTCACATGATCAATATGATACAATACTTTGAAAAGGGAATAGAAAGAAAAAAATGATACATAATTGGATTGAATATGATCTTTTCAATTCAATATTTTTCTTTTTGAGATGGTCCTTTGTAAATCATAGAGATGGTTGTTGGTAAAAGTCCCACTAAAGCCTTCAGAAGCTCTACTTCAACAGGTCGCAGTGGCCATTCCGCTGCTGCCAAGTGATTGGCTAATGAGCGATATGCATTAATGAAGCGTTAAACACCTAATGAAACTGTGGATAATGTAGCACAGGGCTCCACTTATTGGTATTTGTTCGATCCTCCTATTTGACCCTGGGGACCAACTGTGCACATGACAAGTGATCAATCACAATGAATTCAGCTAATTAACGAGTCCTTATTGGAGGGCTGATTAAAAATGGATTGGATGGTGTTTTTGTTCCTGCTCCGCTTCTAATGATGATGTTGCAGAGTCTCAGGGGATGTTTTTTACTCCCGTCATAAGATTCTGGCAGATTTGAGTCCAACCAACAAAGACTGACAGCTGGGACTGAACCAGGAGAGGAGTTTGAGATGTCACCAGCTGAATGTAAGGGTATGTCTCTATCGAGCAATACAGAATGAATTTAAATCAGGAACCTCATGGGAATATCCTGTGTACTGCTTCCTGAGAGAAACGGACACATTACTTTTCTCTATCAGTCGCCAAGTGCTTAGACTTGATCATTAAACCTGGGCAGTGTCAGAATCCCTCGTCACACTCAAAAACCACATTGTACAGACGAGTATGGAATAGTATTATGTAAAGAAACGCCTTTGGAATAAAACGCTCTGCAGATACTGAACCGTAGCAATTTTCAAGTGTCTTGCACAACCTAGTCTAAATAATATATTATTTGCATAAAATTTAGACCCAAATAATTTGGCCAGATATAGAACCAAATGCAGGGTTATAATGTACAGAATCTAAAATAATTTCTGGACCACCCAGTAATACATATTTGTTTTAAACCTGTGGAAAAACAACAGTACGTAACTTTTTAATGGGGCGTTCCCAGTGAAGTGCCGTGAGCACTAGGGTAGGATAGACAGGGCGTTCCAAATCGAGACCACCAATGTCAACGCCAATGACAATTTCATATGTTTCTGCTGGCAAGTGTTAATTCAATTCAATTAAATTCAACTTTATTTGTATAGCGAAATTTACAACAAAGTCATCTCAATGTGCAAAATATAAAATTCATAATAAAGAAAAAACCCAACAAGATCCACATGAACAAGTATTTAGCCATCTAACAAAATCAACATCGTAAAGCAACATTAAAGAAACATAAACAACTATTTAATATAGCCTCTATACTCTCCCAACAAGATATATCTCATGACACGACAGCACATCTGTTGTTTGTGTTGGAAACACAGAAACACGGAGAAAATGACAACAACAACAACTCAGAACAGCCTCAGTGAAGAGCATCCACAAAGTCAATACTTCCTTTTGTACCATTCACTGTGGAAAGTACCAACAATATTCTGACCTTACCTTTGCTGAAGGTCTGGTAGCTCAGGTGTTGGTCTCCATCTTTTAAAAGCTGTTGTTTTTTCCTCAAAAAAAAGTTTCATTATCGTCTTTGGCACTGACATCCTGTCTGTAGTGTTATCCCGCCCACTCGCTAGAGAACGTAGTATCAGCGGTCATCAATCAATCAATCAATCAATCTTTATTTGTATAGCGCCAAATCATAACCAATGGTATCTCAAGGCCCTTTACAGTAGAGCAGTCTTAAGGACGGACTCTTCATTTTATGGATACACACATATGCATATATACGTAAATACACATACATATGTATCCCACACCCAACATGAATTCATCATGTGATATCAATTCACTAATGCACTGTGAACTTACGTATAGCATTTAGCATACCACGGTGGTAAATGGCTGTCATCTTGGGGACCTGACTGCGCATGCGCAAACACAAAAACACGCTATGGGAACAGAGGCAGAGCAGCAATGTGCCTTTGAGAAGGGGTGTGGCCTCCTCCTGCCTTACAGCGGTTAGGAAATAGCGATGTTTAGCGATTTGGGCTATGAAACGCACAAAATGCTGACACTTTCAAACTTATAGGTACTGTAGGCTATTGAAATTGAAAAATAAACAATTTGTAATTATATTATAACTAAAACAAATAATCAAAATATCAATTCACCCTTGGGTAGGCACTGCCTACCTTGTCTACCCTGACTGCACGTCACTAGGCGTTCCCATTCGATATTATCGGATATCTGTCCAATATCAGCAAAAAAAGATTATCAGAATATATCTGCCTGCATCTAAAATCCCATTCCAGACTCCGATCCAGCACTTCCTAAACCTTCTGTTGCTGATTGTTCTCTGTTTGAGTAATATTACTTGATCAAGCCTTTTCTAACATTCCACATCACAAACATTTTTAAATGTATGTATGACTCTCAATTAGGGCTGGGCGATATGAACCAAAACTCATATGTCGATATTTTTAGGCTGGGCTACCGAACTCAAAACGCCACTCATTTTGTTGTTGTTGTTGTTGTGTACATTAGTTAAGATCGCTATTCCTCCGTTAATGCTCGTTGAATCGGGCTGTAATTTGAGATGGATATTCTATAAACGGATGTCAAGAACATCTGTGAGACTTTTTTTACTCTGTGGATTCGAGTCATTTGACTGAATTCTCAGAAACATGTCACGTGCTATTCAGCGGGGAGACGGGCCCGGCCGTTGTTCATCCAAACTTGTTTCTGAAAATGGCGATATACAATATAAATCTCAATATTTTTAATTCAAATGAAGTCTGACAAGAAATACAATTCAGGATAAAATTTGCTGATGCACATTTATTAACAAACAGTTGCACAAAATGTGCCACTTTTGGCTTTTTCTCCTATTAAAGACAGCATGCGTGAGTGAGTTCTGTAGTGCATGGCTTGTTTAGGGGCAGGTCTGGGTTAGAACGCTGTTCTGAGAAGTAGTGAAAGCAGCAACTCCTAAAAAAGTGTTTTAAAACAAAATAAGCTATAAAAAATATTTATATCGATAATGGAACTTTCTGTATTGCCAATAAAGAAAACTTGCTATATCTTGAATCTCGATATATTGCCCATAGTTCTTTGATTCATCCACTTCTGTTTCTTGGAGGTGTAGCTCCAATCCCAATTTTGTAGATGACAGATCCTGTACTTTCCTTTTCTGAGAGCATTTACAGTAGACATCGTGAAGACAAAATCATGTTGTGACTGTTTCGTCTTAATGAGCTGCGTTTTAAAGGCCTTGAAACAATACAATGTTGGAGTGACCAGACTTACTGAGACATGGACTACTTCCAAATGCAGCAGTCCCAAAATAAAACAGGGTTGAACTTTTTAAAGATGTACCTTTAAAATTCCTCAGAGATCCATGTATACCCTAAAGAGTTCAGTGGCTCCATTCACACTGTTTAAAGAGCTTAAGAAACGTATTCATAACAGGCCTTTCAGCTCTGAGATCCCCCAGGAAGCTGTTTTACCATGCTCCGTCCTGTAACGCCCTGGTAACCATTCTGAAGTGGGTGTTTGCTGTTGGCAGGCTCCTTCGCCTACACCCGTAGTAGCCAAGCAATATCACCCTAACTTCTTTTCCCTGTTGGCAGAGATGAAAAGGCTATAGAAGTAACCTTTAGACAAAATGACAACACGGCTTTTTATGGCTCGGGAGATAAAGGAGGACAGAGTGGCAATCCTGGCTTCTGTTTGTTTCATTATGAAATCTAGAAAGGTCAAAATAGAGCTGAGACACAGCATTGTTTAGGAATTGAAAACTTGAAGAAGATATGACCCTGCATTAGTCTCAAATCCTGTTTGATGGATGTGCCGTTCTGTCATAGATCTAAGGAATAGGAATTCACAAATTATGAGAGACATTCATTTTTTAAATCCTTTTATCCATTGAAACAGGATGTACTGTATGTGGGTATGTGTATTAGTGGGTTGGTTTTAATAGATGGATTGTTGGTTGGTTGGTTGGTTGGTTGGTTCATTTGCTAGATGGATAATTGGATACTTGGTTAGTTGTATGGGTGGTTTGCTTGTTGGTTGCTTGGTTGGATGGATGGATAATTGGAAGCATGAGTGGATGGTTGGTGGATGGGTGGGTGGATGGTTGAATGGATGGTTGGTTTGCTAGATGGATGATTGGATAGTTGGTTGGTTGGATGGATGGATGGATGGTTGGTTGGATAGGTGGATGGTTGGTTGTGAGGTTGGACAGGTGGTTTGTTTGTTAGTTGGTTGCATGGATGGGTGGAAGGTTGGTTGATGGGATTGATGGTTGGTTGTTTATATGGATGGGTGAATAGTTGGTTGGATGAGTGGATGGTTGGTTGTTGTCTGATGTCCTTCTAAATGGGTGGGGTTAACTCCATGAGGCTGTAACGAGCTCTTATGAAACCATCATCCGTTGGTAACTCATCTCCAACTGCTGCTGCATGACACGTGATTTCTCCCTTATTTGTATTGATTGACATCTCATTATATTTAGTTCTGATCTATTAGGGCTGGCTGCTAGCATTGAATGTTTTGAAATATGTTGATGAGAATGATTAGCGGAGGATGCTAATACAGCAGCATCAATTGTTGCCGGCAGATGTGGGTCAGGCTGTTGCAGCCTGCAGCAGATGGATGAGGTATTATTGGCCCTGCAGGTGCTATCAATCACTTTTTATGAGGTTGCTAATCATATTCTTTCTCATACGATAAAACAGTAGAGCATCAATCATATCCTGTAAAGGTGCTTTGACACCTGGGAGAACGACATTGAAGCATCAATGTCAAACACACTTTGGGGGCAGTTGTTATTGATGTCACTGAGATCAATGTCACTCAATGTAGAGGCTCACGGTTGGTCTTTTATCTCAGCCTTTTCACTTCTTTCAGCCAACTACAGTAAGATCTCATGTGTTCTTCAAAGGTATACGTAGGTGTGATTGTTTGTGTGTTGGCCCAATAATGGAATAGCAAATGAAAGGCTCTGAGTAATGAACAGTGACTCTGACTTTCCGTGATCGTGGAAGATGAAAAAGTCTCTCTTTCTTTATTTAAAATCGTGCACCAACAATACATTTTGAGACAATGTCACACATTTACATTTTTCACCGGAAGGCAGGTGTTTGAATGTCTCCAGTTCGGCCCTGTTCGCTGTGTACGTAATGGTTTGTCTCGTAATCATGTTGAAAATAAATGCAAAGCTTTATCTGAAGTATCTTTTTTAATGTGTTGTGATAAACAAGTGGTTCAGATTATTATAACTGCATTAAAATCTTCACAGTAATAGTTGTAGCTGGTTTCTTGCTTGCCCGTGTTGCCTCTGCTCTATAACTAAAGACTGTATTTAACTTTAAAAGTTTCTTTTCTTTTTGTAATGTTTTGTGCAGTGCAGACTTCCTCCTGACTGAAAAGCCTCACATTCAGATGATTACTGTAATCAAACTCTCAAAAATAAGATTTTTGAAACCTCTGAAATCCGAGGTATTACAGCGCCCACAACACTAGCTTCCTATGTTTTATCCCTGGACATTTTTATAGATCTTGTGCTCCTTTTCTTTGCTTTCTCTTGCTTTACTAGAATACTCCACACATAATGCCACTCTTATTCAAGCCAAAGCCAATTACTGTGTCCATCATTGAGCTCTGTGCACTCCACACTCACAGTGTCTCCACTACACTATACACTCCGTCTTTTCAATTACACCTCTAAATGAAGTGAAGGCCCGGTGTGGGAAACATGCTCACACAGAAACCAGCAGGAATACACCATTAAACATGCACACATGCTTTTACACATTTACTTTCATAAAATAGTATGAGAGAAATGTGCCAGTGAGGGAGTTTCAGCTGAAACCTGAGAGATGTCATAGCCACAGTGTCACATTAACGAGCCTAAGCTGTCCAAGGTGTCAGAATAAATGGTGCAACCTCCGAAAAACTAACATTTCCCATGAATCAAGACCTTCTCTCTCCTCTTGTTGAGCTGAAATCTTCCGTCAGATTTCGGGGCGCACATTCCTTTTTTGGGTCTGGTGCTCGAGTTGCTGCAATTGTTTTTGCAAATGTTTACCCTTTTTTTTTTTTTTGCAACTACACCAAACTTGCCATATTTTGCCCTATTTTCATCACTTTTTCTTTTCATATTTTTGCTCCTTTTAATGAATTTGATTTCGGCCACTTCTGCCACTTCTGCATGTTTTTCCATCTTCAAAACATTTTCGGCACTTATAAACCCTCTCCACCAATTTTTCAACATATGTTGACCCATTTTTAACATCTTTTCACCATATTTCATGCTATTTTTGCTAATTTAACCACATTTATGATTTGTCATGCCCATTATTTGCCCGTTTAAACTAATTGTTCCACTTTTGGTCACTTTAAACCCATCCATTCATCAATTTTCAAAACCGCTTTGTCAGGGTCGCGGGGGTCTGCCAGTGCATATCTTCAGCTCACACTGGGCACTAGGCGGGGGTACACTCTGAACCAATCTGATTAAAACAAGGATTTACACATTTAAGATGACTATATATTATAGCCCAAATAATAATAAACTTCCTGGATAACAGTGGATATTATTCAGATGAATAAATAAATGTAGTTATCACAGATTCATAGAACAATGGACCATCATTTTACTGACTTTATGGATGAACCCCAAAAATCTCTCCCCTTTATTCCCCCTTATAGATGGTCCTGTTTCCACATGACTGTTCTTCATGTCTGTGTTCAACCACCTTTAGGTAAAGTGAGGGTCCCTGGTCTCTGGCACCTTAATAGGTGTCAGAGACCGGGGGTGCAGTGATAGAGCCCATCAAGCAAAACAAACAAAATGTGGATGGCAGGATGTTAATTGCAGGAACTATGATGGGCGACAAAAAGGAGCTGACTGATGTGAATGAAAGGAGGGAGATAGGTGTGCACAGGATGTTTCCGAGTCAGAGAGAGAACAAACGTTTGCAGACGTAGTGAAGGAGGAGGATATGAAGATAGATAGTTGGTGTTTGCATTGGCAGATAACAGGAGATGGTTTTCTGTCTCACCCTTAATGAGAACGTTAGCTGACCTGAGCCATTGCTTCCTGAACCTGTCAATGATGAGTGAAATTTATGATACACTTGTTAATAACTCGTTGAAAATCTTGTGGAAAATGCAATTGATTATCCATGACTTTATTTATTTGTCTATAGCTTAGATCAGAGGTGGGAAACTTCTATCAGAGTGAGGCCCACATTATCAAAAGTCATGTTAGCATTCAGAATAAAGAACAATCTGAGCATTAATACAGGAAATAATAAAGTTTGTCTTTGTAGTCCTTTTGTGTGAGTTTTCTTGGTGTGTTTTTGAATTAATTTTGGCTTTTTTCTTGTCAATATGGCAAATTTCTGTTGCCTTTTTTTCCAAGTCATTATGTGTATTTTTGTTATATTTTATGTGCTATTGTTGTCTTTTTGTGTATTTATTTTGTCATTTTGTGTATTTTAATTGACATTTTTTGCAGCGTTTCTGAAGTTTTGTGTTTAATGTTGGGCTTCATATAACTTCCAACTTCATGAATTACAATTTTGTTTTAGGGGCCGCACCAAATTGGACCGAGGGCTGCATGTGGCCCCCGAGCCACCAGTTGCCTATGTCTAGACGTGTGGCCTCGATGTTATTTTTTGGTTGTTGTGGGTTAAAGCTGTGAGGGATGATTGTTTTTTTTTTTAATCAGATAAAAAAAGATATACTGTAGTGCAGGCCTCATAGACAAAAAAATAAATAAATGAAGTAAATTAGCTGTTCAAAAGTTTGTTTTGGTCTCTACTGCAAATATTCAGTCTATAGACATTGTCAGAAAAGTTTTGCCCATTGCATTGTGGGATGTGGAGTCCCTTAAAACAGATGCATTCAAATGTTTTTATTAATTCTGTGATTTTTTGAGTTTCTTTGTTCTCAGTATTCCCTGTGACATCACTTCATTCTGCCAAACATTTAATTATGCACAGATTCTGATTTTTGCCTGTTTTTGCTGTAACTTTTAGTCACTGAAAACACCTTGAAATGTGTTGGGAAGTCATTTTGGCAAAGTTTTTCAGTTTAAACACAAGAAATCACAATTTTGATCTTGTATAGTCAGTTTTTTTCGATACATTTCATGATTAAAAACGTGTAAACCACATGATGACACACTTCAGGCAGCGTTTATGCAAAGAAGAGGCAAAACCGAGCTAGAGAAGAATGAAACAATAGATGACGAGCAGCTGAAGCCTTTGTCTGTATTAATTACCTGCCACATGCACATAGAACATGTAACGTGCTGTAAGCGCCTGTTGCCATGCACACAAACACAGTCCCCTGAAATGAGCTGATGAAAGACCAGATGCAGATTAGAAATGTTGGGAAAAATGACAATTACTATAAAATCTCAGCAGGAAAAGCAACTACAACTGCAGATTTGATCATTTTCTCTCCTTTAAAAAAAAAAAATATATATATATATATATATATATTGTTTGGGTTTTTTGTATGAAAGAGAAAAAAAAATACAGTAGGTTCAAAAAGTGAAGGTAGTCTAAAAGCAAAGCCATCAGAGGCTCTGACTTACAGCTGCTGTCATCAGAACACATGCACACTCTCATCATGTCCAGGCATCTGTGACAAAAGTGTGCAACAAAAGGAGACGTTTCTCCACTAATGGAGGAGAATGGAGCTCTGCTGACACTCATATAGTCCTGTAGTGCAGCCTGGAGCTCAGAGGTGTGTGTGTGTGCGTGTGCGCGTGCATTATGACCACCCTAACCCTAAATTATGTGTCGAACTTCATGTTGAAGCTAAAACATGATTTCACACTTTTTCCCTCACCCTATTTAAATAAAATTAAAAAAACTGTGCTTCATTTATTTTAATGTAATGTAATCTAATATCTCTAAATAAATCTATTGTGATGTAATCTAATCCATTCTCTTTAATCTCTCCAATCAAATCTAATTTTAATGTCTAATGAAATCTAATCTGATTTATTTTAAAGCAATCTAAATCATTCTCTTCAATTAAAACTAATTTATTTTAACATCATCTAATCTAATTTAATCAAATCCATTGGTTTTTAATGTAATCTAATCTGATCTCTCTAATCTAATATTTCTAAAGTCTAATCTATCTTTAAATCTAATTTTGTCTTTTAATATGTGATCAAATCTAATCTCTCTATTGTAAACTATCTAATAGATATATTTTAATGTCATCTAATTTAATCTCTCTGATCAAATTTAACATATTATATTTTTATTGTAATTTCATCTCTAAAATATTTTTTTCCCATAGTCTAATCAAATCCCTCCAATTTTCTACCCTAATTAATCCAAATTAATTTGATTTCATCTAATGTAATCTTTGATATATTTTAGTGGAATCTATAAAATCTAACTTCATCTCTAATGTATATTTCTAGTCTAATTAAATGTAATATGTAATTCCATCTATTATAGTGTAAACAAACATAATATATTAAGATATTAGACATATTCATATAATTAATATATATATATATATATATATATTAGATTGCACTGGAATATATTAATTATAAATGCATATATATATATATATGCATATCTTTAATATATTCTAGGGGAATCTAATATAATTGAATACATTAAATCTAATTTTTTTCTATGTAATGTCATTTCAACAATTTCATTCTAATCTAAATGGATCTATATAATCTCTTTTATTTAATCTGATAGAATCAAGTATAATCACTGTGATCTCATTAAATCTGATGTAATCTAGATTATATTAGGACAGATCAGGCTAGTCTGATGTAATCTGATATAATCTTTCTTCATGTTATTCATCTTCACTAATCTGTAATCATAAAGTAGCAGAGATGACCTTGAGTGTTTTAGTCGAGGCTCAGCTGTGCTGCGTCTTCACGTCGACCTCTGCAGATTGAGGCCACAGTGACTAATGACACGTTCCTGGTTTCTTCTTCTAAACCATTAATCATGTTAATGCCACGCTTCACTAGAGAAGTGGTTCTCAACCTTTTCAGCCTGTGACCCCCAAAATAAAGGATCCAGAGAACGGGGACCCCCGCTGTATCTGCAGGTGGTTGTACATTGAAGAACAGTCATGTGGAGACAGGGCCATCTACAGTATAAGGGGGAATAAAGGGGAGAGATTTTTGGGGTCCATCCATAAAGTCAGTAAAACGATGGTCTATTGTTTTATAAATCTGTGATCACCATATTTATTTATTTATCTGAATAATATCCACTGTTATCCAGTAAGTTTATTATTGTTTCTGCCATAGTATATATTCAAGATGTAAATCCTTGTTTTAATCAGAAATAAAATGGGTTAAAAGTGACCAAAAATTGTGAAAAAGGTGGAGAAATGGGATTTTAAAAACTACAGAAATTGGTTAAAAGTTGCAAATTAGAGTGGCCGAAAACGGACTGAAAAAGTGGTAAAAATTGTTCAAAGTGTCAATTTTGAAACAGTTAGTTTAAATTTACAAATAATGAGCATGAAAAAACGTGAATGTGGTTCAATTGGCAAAAATAAGCATGAATTATTGTGAAAAGAGGTTAAAAGTGAAAATAATGGGTCAACATATGCAACATTAGGTGGAAAAGTGGTGGAAATGGTTTATAAATGAAAATATCTTAAAAGTGGAAAAAAATGTGCAGAAAAGGCATTGAAATATGATGGAGAAGTGGCAAAAATGCATTAAATAGAGAACAAATATGACAAAAAGTGATGAAAATAGGTTAAAATATGGCAGGTTTGGTGTAGTTGCAGTAAAAGGATTAAAAAAAGGCAAAAATAGTGGAAAAGGTTGTTAAATGGGATATTTAAAAAACAGAAATTGCTTAAAAGATGTAAATTAGAGTGGGAAAAAACGGACAGAAAAAGTGGGGAAAAAGGGTTCAAAGTGTCAATATTGACTTAAAAGTGGCAGAAATGGGGGGAGCAGGGGGGTTGGGATTATGTAATTTAAAAAGTAGGAACAATTTAATGGCATGAAATATAGTGAAAAGAGGTTAAAGGTGACAATAATGGGTCAACATTAGGTGGAAAAGTGTCGAAAATGTCTGGAAAGTGGAAAAAATATGCAGATGGAGAAGTGACAGACATGGGGGGCACAAAGTCACCAAAATTTGTTCAGGATACTGTATTTACAGTGTCTGCCGGATCATCTTCAGAAACAAATGGGAGTAATGTAACAAAAATACATTAAAAGGAGCAAAAATATGCCAAGAAAAAGTAATGAAAATAGGTTAAAATGTGGTAAGTTTGGTGGAGTTGCAGAAAAAGGGTAAAAATAAGCAAAAATGGGCTCAAATTGGTCAAAAGATATTTGTAATTTCTTGAAGGCATCTGGCGACCCTGTCCCAGTGTCTTGCGACCCCAAGGTTGAGAAACCCTGCAATAGAGCACAGATCGTGTCTGTCCTGAGGGTTTTAACTAACTTTAATAAACACTTTTCTGCTGCTTTATTTGCACTTTTAGGAAGTTTCCTAACAAGCACCGTCTTTGTGGTCGTCCAAAACATTGATTTAACCTTAAAACGCAGCATTTTTCCTCCTTAATGACCAGCCTGTGTTCTTATGTTTTATAGCTGAATCCATCGGAGCTGCTGACCATGTCCCGCAGCTCCACGTCCAGCGAGGAGGAGATGGCTCAGAGTTTCTCCGACTACTCCGACGACTGCGCCTCTGACAGCTCCCGTGACGAGACCATCTACGAGACCATAAGGGCCACGGCCGAGCCCCTGCAGAGCCGCATGGACGACGTGCACATAAACTCTCTGGTGATCCGCGTCGTCATCCCCGACCTCCAGCAGACGGTGAGTGGAGCGTTTGGATGTCACCATCACTGAGTGTGTAGGAGTGGAGTTTTATGAAATAAAAAGGAAAACCAATAAATCACTGTAATATATTAAGATGTAAGATGAGTGGAAACAAACTGTTGCATTTCTCACTCGACCCACACGACTCACTCTACCTACGGATGAAACGCCGCTAGCACATTAGCACTTTAGCGCACACAGCAAAGAGAAGCACTGAAACCAATGGGAACTTGTTAAGAATGTGTTTTTATTTTCTACATTTTACACACCATCTGGATTTCAGGGACTTTTCAGTGGTCATTCATGCTCATGTGAACAAAATGTACGTTAACACTTTACTTAAATGTTTTATACATAAAGGCTGACACTACACTGTCATTAGCATGAAACAGGTGTCACTTAGGCTGTCGTTTTCTTTTTTATGACACCTTTGGAGCTATGTTGGCATTTTTTGGGTTAGGTGGAGGGATCTAACAGAGTTAGGGTTAAGTAGGATTATAGTTAAGGTTAAGGTCATGGGTTAGTCCAGGTGTCTGCAACCTTTACTCTACAAGGAGCCATTTTATGGGGTGCTAAGTGTACAAATGTCGTATAAAAGTAGTAGCAAACACATTTTCATTATTTATCTCACTTTTCTCATATTTAGCACATTTTCCTACATTTAACACAACATTTAACCACATATATAGAGCTTAAAAAAAGCATTAAAGTCTAAATATTTAAATCTAAATCTAAATGGTATATGTTATATCTAAATGTTAAATCTATATTTAAATCTAAATCTAAATGGTATATGTTATATCTAAATGTTAAATCTAAGTCTAAATGTTAAATCTTATGTATAAATGTTAAATCTAAATCTAAATGTTTAAATCTAAATATTAACTCTAAATCTAAATGTTTAAATCTAAATCTAAATATTAACTCTAAATCTAAATGTTTAAATCTAAATCTAAATATTAACTCTAAATCTAAATGTTTAAATCTAAATGTTATATATCATATCTAAATGCTTAATCTTATGAATGTTAAATCTAAATGTTAAATGTTAAATCTAAATGTTTAACTTCAATGTTTCACACATATGCTAATTGACCCCGCCCCTTGTAACCTCAACCAGTACACAAGCAAAGACACACACAGCCGATCCCACCCACCTCTTCACCCTTCACCGATGCTTGCCTGGGTGATTATGGCTGGTTCTGTCCTGGTGGTGGAGATCGAGCGCACGATCATGGCAGGTGGACGAGCTGCCCTTCACAGTAAACTCCCGCAACACAATATATATGTGGTTAAATGTAGGAAAATGTGCTAAATATGAGAAAAGTGAGATAAATAATGAAAATGTGTTAGCTAAAACTTTTATACTAAATTTTTACACTTGGCACCCCATACCATTGAACCTCATCTCACCTGGATTAAAAAAAATACCAATACAGTGTATTAAATTCTATACAGTTAAAATTATATAGAATATTGTTTGATTTAATTTGACTTGATTTTTATTGATCATGTAAATGGAAACTTAAAAACAGTTTAAGAAAAAAAAAAAATATATATATATAGACATCAAGAAATAAAACAGTATCTTTCATCTTCAAATTCTTACACATCTCAGTTTATAGTTTATATGAACATAATGTTAATGTGTTTGAAAGGCTACAAAAAGTCACTTGAATATGATAACATGTGCTAATTTCTTACCACACATAAAACATGTATATTTAACCTGTACATTGGTGGTTAAATGAATCTGTTCCCACACAATTAAAATCTGTATTTTCTTCCATAATAGTGTTTTTGTTGGTCTGTAGATGTTGCAGGGGGTGAAGTAGGAAGGTGATTTATTTTAGGTTAACAAATTGTTATATCTTGATTTTATTTGTCATTAATCATTAATAGCCTCTGTAAGAAAAATAACTATTTATTTCAGTAATTTTTTTTAAAGCTATAGGGAGCCATTGCATAAGAGTCAAAGAGCCACATGAGGCTCCAGAGCCGCAAGTTGCAGACCGCTGGGTTAGAGTAACGAACGACATTTAGATTAGATTAGAGAAACTTTATTAATCCTCAGTGGGTCATTTTATTTGCCACCAAGCTGCACGGTTTATAAATACACTCCACAACATGACATTAAAAGTACATACAAATAAAAAACTCAAATGCCAACAGACGTAGCAACAATTCACAGATGTTTATTAAAATAAAGGACCGCATGACGGGATAAAATATCTTCCTAATGACACCTTATTCATGCTATTGACAGGTATCATGTCAGCCTTTATGTATTAAACTTTAAATAAAGTGTTACCAAATGTACGTACTGATCCTCTTTGAGCCCTGGTGGGGAATAGGACCTCCACAACAGCTCATTATCTATTTCTGTCTTGGGCTGCATGTTTAGTTTCACCCATTACCCTGGGAAATGTGTAAAATCTAAATAGCGCAATAAAAACTGGTAGTAGAAACACCAGAACTTTGAAAAAAAAAACCTTTAGGTATCACTAAAAAGGTTTTACGCTTTTATGAAAAGGTTTTTTATACGTTTCAATATTGAAATGTGTTGCAAAAGCATAATTAAACACTTTTTAACGCAATTACGCGTCACAGGACGTGACGTACATGGTCACATGACCACTTCTCTCTGAGAAAACATGGCGCGGTAAAGAATAGACTGAGACATTTCTTAGCATTATACTTAAAAATCATGACAGCCACATTAGACGTGAAACAGCAAAGGAATACAGAGTGTTATAAGGAAGTTCATCTTCCTGTAGCAAAGTCTCGTGAGATGATATTTCACTGGAGTTACGAGGCTCCAAAACAACCATCAATGGAAACAACTTTACTTTGTTGATCCTTAGAAATATGACTTTTATTTTACAAAAAACTGTAATGGAAACCCAGCTAATGACTGGCACTGTGTCCGTTCTGCAGATCTGAGCTGCGTCTTCAGTACGCTAACATGTTAAACCTTGTTTTTTCATGAGTTTTTCCAAACATCGACGCACGCCTGGCCCTCCTCACTGTTTCACGTCTGCAGTGAGCTGTTGTTTTCATGCTTTACTTGTCCCGCAGCGCTCCGTCAGAGCTGCATATTTGTTTGCAACGCTCTGAGATCTAGGAAAATAGTCAAAGTACAATTTACTTCTCTGATGCGCTTGTCACGGCAAATTTGCGGTTGACCTCATTTGGAGACATGATTTATTGCTCTGGTTGAATGATGGAGTCCAGGCGAGGCATTGATGATTTTATAAAAAAGGTTTATTATAAAACTAAATAAAAAGGAGTACAAAGATGGACAAAATTAGTGACCGCCCCGGGCGGACGTCCGATGACAGAGTGGCACAGTTCTAACTCATCACGTATATTCCCCCTCAGTCCCCCTCCCTCCTCCCCCCAGGAGATAAAGAGGACAGGGTGGAGGTGAAAGAAGAGGGTGAAAAGAGACAGTTTCTTCTTTAGGTCAAAACAACCAGTTCTCTGGTATCTCCTGATTGTCGTGAGTGTTGGAGGTGTGTGCGTGTATGGTGTTTGTGTGTATGAATGGATGTGTATTGGGTGTGTACGTGTGACTATGTGAGTGTGTGTAGGCATGTGAGTGTGTCATGCCTCTGTGTCTGAGGGATAAGATGTGTTTTGGGAAGCTGACCTCGAGAAGAGAGCAGAAAACATGAGACAGCAGAAATGAAAAGTCTCAACTTAAAGCCTTAAAAAGAATAAGGTCTATGAGTAAATATGTTAATAAACATAACTAACAATTTTGCCCTGACACACTCTACACTTTTATTGCCCAAACAAAGCAGAGTTTTCACGGAAACAAATCCCAGAGCGGTTAAAACGCAGAAGGATTCCCTTTAAACTGCCCTGCATACAATCCATGTCTCTCTGATATCTGATGAGAGCTTCCTGCAGTTCTACAGCAGCGCTCTCCTTCTCTCTTTCTTCTACTTTGAAGTGAAGAAGGGAACGAGTTCTTCCCTCGAAGCTTCCTCTGCTCGATGAGCTGCGTAGGCCGCACGTGGCGTGGTGATTTACAGGCGTGTGCACGTGTGTGTGTGTGTGTGTGTGTGGGAGGAGTTGTGTGCGCATTCAGGGGAAATGTCTGATGGAGTGCCACAGGATTTCAAAGCAGCTCCTGATCCTGAGAAATAAGATGAATAGAAACAAAAGACCATCAGCTTTAGAAATAAAAAGTAGTGACAAAGTGAACATGAGAAAAAAAACACGATTGTTGTTCTCTTTAATCATATTCTTATTTAAACTGTGTTGAGTAGAAGATTCTGCTTTTTGAATATTTGCATTTGTGAATGTAGAGTGTAGAGGTAATAAAGCTAAAGAAGATACACACAATACTTCTGTTAGAATGTTTAATGAAAATGTGCTGATTAGCATATATGCTAATATTGATGCTTTGACCCTTGTAAGGATGGCCTTAGAAGTACAGAAGCTCTGTTGTTGGATTTTTAGGGTTCTGTCTTTATTTTCCTGAATATTTTTTACTACATTTTGACACAAATATCTGAAATTTCAACACATTACTTTTTAAACAAGAGCACGGTGAGTGTAAAACACAGAAGGCAAAAAGTTTAGAGGCACAAAGTCACCAAAACTTGTTCTGGACACTGTATCTACAGTGTCTGCCAGATCATCTTCAGAATCAAAATCATTCTTCCTTTTGACATCGTTTATCAGCTCACCAAATCTTATTTAAATCTGGTCAGAACTTTTTGAGATATTCTGCTAACAAACATCCACATTACCTCAAATTTAGAGAGAAAATTATGAAAAAGTTAGAGAAAAAAGGAAAGTTAACCGCACACGAACAACACATGCACCACAGAGTTCTCGTGTAATAATTACAAATCAAACATAATGTAAATCAAACAGCAGTAATTAACTTTCAAGCAGAAAAGTCACCAATTCCATCTTCTACTCCTCCAGACCATACACTGGGAAAAAGACCCAGTCCACAGTCCCCGCCCCAGGAAAGGGGCGGGGACTGTGAGCAAGAGCTGTCAGACAGCCCATCAAACACAATCCTGGCTGTGATTGGTTCTTTTTGCATTCTGGCAATCGTTGGGCGACCGTGGCTCAGGTGGTAGAGGGGTAGTCCTCCAATCGAGAGGTTGGGGGTTTGATCCCGGTCTTTACCGGTCTTTGTGTCGAAGAGTTAATGGGCAAGGCACTGAACCAGCACTGGTTGACCAGCGCCTTGCATGGCAGCTCTGTTCCAGTGGTGTGTGAGTGTGAATGAGTGGATGTAAAGCTTTGTGGCCTCTGTCTGTGAAAGGTGCTATAGAAATAAACATTACTTACTTACAATCTGCCAAAGGCTGCAGGAGCAGCAGGGGGCGGGACTCAATGAGTCTGTTTTTATCACACAAACTACTAGTTTTATCTAAAGCTGTCCTTATATAGTGACAGCTTTAGCATATATGACAAAAAGTCACTTTTATAATAGTTGCAGACTGCACCTTTAAGTAAGAATGTCATTGTCCACTGTATAAACCTGCTGTCACTTTGCCTCTGCCCAGGGACTACAGGTGAAAATTAGCTTGTAGCTTTCTCTGGTCTGTGCAACACATTAGTCAAGAAACTAACACGTAGCATAGCATACTGTAGTACAGCTACCACGTCAGGTCTCTGAAATAACGATGAAATCCAGCTTTATGGTGATCATGTAATAATGTGGCACCAATAGTGGGGAATAGTTGGAGATCAGCCACTGGATTTAACAAGAAAAATACGCTATACCAGTCCAAACCACCTCCGATGGACGCCAGACATCTGCTTCCATTCTCCTTCAGCTCATCCTCCTCTGCTCTGGCTTCTCTGGTTTCACAAAGCGCTCATCCCTTCATCTGTTATCACAGAGGCAGGTCTGAGCAGCACCTCCAGCTGTGAATGCCACGGCGCTGTGCCCATTCATCCTCTCAGCTACAAATTAGGTCCACAAGCCCAGCATTGTTTGCTTTTCTTTTCCTCGGGGAGGCTGTAAGTGGGAGAAATCAGGAAGGGCTGAAGGGTCGTGTCTGTTACAATCTCAGGGAGGTTGTTGGCCCTGGTTAGCAACTAGAAAACAATGAAACAATGAGATGGTGAAGCTCTGGTGGTTGGATTGAAGCCACAATTGGGACGAGTCTGAGCCACATTGTGTAGGATTCTGTCTTTTTAAACCGTTGTGAAAGACTAATAGATGCAAAACTAAGAAAAATAATATAACAAGATAATAATAAGATAATTATCAGAAACTACAGCTAATGTTTTTGTCGTCTTTTATGGAGTCAAACTCAAAGTAACGTCGGTACTTCCAAACTGCTTCAATGTGCTTTCTCTCACGCTTCATTTTCGTGTGTGTTGTTTACCAATGATGTCGCGCTGCTTATGTCATTGGCTTAGAGAGACTATGGTGGTCGACTGGGTCAGAATGCGCTATTTAAAACGCGAGACACACAACGAACAGTCGCGAGACGGTTTCATTTAGTAACGCAGTAACGCAGCCTGCTTGCAGAAAAATAACTAATATAATATTTTTTTTTTCAATTTTAATCTCTTACTTTACTTGTTAATTGGGAAAAGTAATCAGATTACAGTAATGTGATACTTCTAACGCGTTAATGCCCATCGCTGATTAAATTCTTACTAGTAACAACTTTATTTCAGGTATCTACAATTCCTTCTATAATTAGTCAGAATTCAATTTTAGATATCAGAAAACGGACTTTCCACTAGTTAAAATCACATATTGGAATAAATGTAAAAATGGCTTTGCTGGCAACATGTGAAAATGTAATTGTAACGTGTCAAAATTGATTTCCAGATGTACAAATAACATTTGACATGTTCCCACTCGTGAAAACTAAAATTGCAACTGATTGAACGTTGAAAGGCTTGCCATACTTGTCTTCTGATTGGATTTCTTTTCCCTCTCGTGTTTCCTCCTCAGAAGTGTATGCGCTTTAACCCAGATGCCAGCGTGTGGGTTGCCAAGCAGCGGATCCTGTGCACGCTCAACCAGTGCCTGAAGGACGTGCTCAACTACGGCCTCTTCCAGCCCTCGAGCAACGGGAGGGACGGAAAGTTTCTGGACGAGGAGCGCAACCTCCGAGAGTATCCACAGCCAATCACCAAAGGCGTCCCGTCTTTGGAGGTAAATCACAATGTTTCGCTTTGTGTTTGCTGTCAGCATTTCTCCTCAGCTTTACTCCATAAATTAACTTAGAGTCAAGTTGAATTAAATATAATTATTATATTAAATAATATGGTTTATAATTTATTACCTATTACAGGGGTGTCAAACTATTTTAGTTCAGGGGCCAAATACGGACCAGTTTGACCTTAAGTGAGCCACAGATTTTAGGTGGGAATAAAATTTGCCAGATTTTGGAGAAATTGTGAGTTCTTTCAACAATTTCAGAATAAAAATGACTAGTACAACTGAATTAGTTGGTAATTTACAAAATGTTTCATGTTTTTTCTTTTACTTTTTTGAGATGGCCAAATTTGATGCTATGAAGAGCCGTATTTGGCCTTTTATAACTAGTCAGAGTTCAATTTTAGATATCAGAAAAAGGACTTTCCACCAGTTAAAATGTTAAAACAAGCAGGCATGCCGGATTTGATGCTCTAAAGGGCCGGATTTGGCCCCCAGACCTTAAGTTTGACAGATGTGATCTATTATGTAGAAGATCATTTTTAGCTTTAGTTTGGAAATTTTAAATAATGTGGTTAATTTGCAAATTAATCATGAGTATATCTAAGTTGTACACAGAAGATCATACAATACATACTGTATAGTGGATTTACCTGTTAATGCCATGGATATTTATATCATGTGACCTAATATTAGGTTAAGTGGGAGGGGCTCTATGCCGGTATTGGTTAGAATCAAATGTTGAACAATATCTGCAAATCGGATATTGGCTAAGCTAATAAAATAAAAAATAAATATATGAAATATATAAATGACCCTTATCTGTTATAAATCTAAGCTTAGTTTTTTATTTACCTAACCTGTTTAATTTTGTAACCGTTTAGTTAGTAGTTGTTATAGCTGTAAAACGCACAAAAAAAGGTAGAATTGTTTGTAAGATTCACCCACCTAATGTTCCAATATAAAAAGACTTTTATTGGACTTTAAAGCTGCTGGGTACATGTTTTATTTATTGTTTAATCAGATAAAGACATACTGTATTTCTGGTGTTTGCTCGTAAAAAGTCATTTCTGGTGTTTTTACGGTTAGAAAGTTGCAGTTAAACAATTGCAGATGTTTATTTTAAGGCTTAGACGTAAAGATCTGAATCTGGTCAAATGGAGTGAGGCAATATCACAGGGAGTCAGTCACTGTCCTCTATGGGACTCCACATCCCACAATGCAATGCACAAAATATTTTCCGAGAATGTCAATAGCATTTACAGTGGAGATCAAATAAAGCTTTCTAGCAGTAATTCTAGCAAGTTTAACATAAGATATGACCTTTCACTACAAATCTTGATGATTTGTTCTGTTGTCTGAGAATCTTTAGAATCTTTTCCACTTTTTGCTCCTCACAGTTTCGCTACAAGAGTCGAGTGTACAGGCAGCCCAATGTGGACGAGAAACAGATCGCCAGGCTTCACACAAAGGTACTGCTGCAACACTTCCTGGGCCTTTGTTATCTTCGCTTTCAAGAACCATTGTCTTCACCTCTCTGTCAAGCCCCTTTTACGATGCTGTGTGTGTGTGTGTGTGTGTGTGTGTGTGACTGTGTTACACATTTAACTAGTTCCTCCAATAATGAGTCTACACATGCATTCAGGTGTACACAATTTGACAAACTTCTCGTGAAATTTGATTTTTTTTCTCGAGACTTTTCTCATGAAATTCTAGAGTAGGCAGAGACGTCATGACATCAGACGCACTAATCGATGCAGGTTGACTCCAGTGAGAATAGGAGGTTATAATCTACGTTCACTCAGAACTTTGAGTTACTTCAACAACTGCTGCGATACAGTTTTGAAGAGTACAAGCCCCTCCTGTTTTTCTCTGCAGGCTACAACAATAATTCCATCCAGAACCAGATTCTCTCGTCACTGAAAGACTAAAATTGATTTGGCGTCAAATGTGGTGGACCCTAGCCAAGGTCTACTCATGAATTATGAAATGGTTTAGAACAAGTTGTCGAAAATGTGTTGAATTTCTTGCCTGCACTTTTTTAGAGTACATCAGCTACAACAGTTACAGTTACAGTATATCACCCAGTCAGGAATGGACTGTTTTTGCTGCTGGACTGTGGAAAGAGGTTCCGCAGCCTACGAAGCAGAACCTCCAGGTTCTGTAACAGCTTCTTATCTCAGGCCTTAAGACTTCTGAACAAAAAATAATCCCTTCATTTCCCCTCAAACCCCCACAACCGGATTACCTCACTGGACTGTAAAAAAGACAATATAACCTGACTGAACTGGAGAAATACACAATATAACATGCATTAAAAAAAACATGCAATATAATTATCTGTATAGCAACTTTACACATAACTTTTCCTCTTGATATCTATTTATATCTATTTATATCTGCAACTTATCTTTTTTTTTTTTAAATACTACTTACCTTATATGAATAGTTTGTTTTTTTATCCCGTTTTACAGAAAACTGATTACTGAACCTTATAGGAAACTTACACATAGATTTTTCTCTTTATCTATTTCTGTATCTTTCTTCTTTTTTTTTAATACTACTTACCTTATGTAACTACTTGCTACTTTTTATCCTGTTTTTATCCTGTTTTTATCCTGTTTTTATCCTGCTATACGAGCCAATGCAACAAAATGTTGTTCTTATCTATACTGTAAAGTTTGTGTTTGAATGACAATAAAGGAAGTCTAAGTCTAAGTCTAAGTTTAGTCCCACAGCCTGAGTAATGGATTGGTTGGTTGTGGACTGTCCCTCTTTTAGTTCAGGTTTAGAGTGACGCATCAGCAGAATTTAGACAAAACATGCAGCATGAGCAGCGAAGCAAACAAAGAAATCCAAGATGTCACACTACCGCCCACCTCAGTCTGACTGTCGTCTCAATGGCTTCTAGAATGTGAAGACGATGATGCCAGAATACTAGAATTTACCCTCCAATTATCCCCAAATATTATTGTCTCTGAGAAAGCAACAACAGTCCAATCAGTGGGGGCGGTTTATTGTTTTATATTACACTATTATTATATTTCCCTTAATTAAATAGAAATTGGTCACAAAATCTTGGAAATTTGAAGTGAAGATCCTGTTGGGAACTGATATCTGTCAATTATTGCTTGGATATTGTCAGTTTCTTACATACATACATACATACATATTTTATTTATGTGTGGAAGTGCAAACCAGGGCACAAAAATGCTTTCCCACATAAAATCTGTGTTCCACTTGAGATTCAACTGCTCTATATTTTGCCCCTGAACCAAAATTAGTTTGACACCCCTGTTTTAAAGATTTTGTATGCGAAATTTAAATTCTTTGGCCAAAAAAAAGTAGAAAAAAGTGTTTTTTTGGGGTTTAGTTTAATTCTCCTATCATCTTCACTTATCACTAACACATTTTTACCCTTGGGGTCATTTTGACCCCGGGGATATTTGCCTCCAGAAATGACTTTCAGAAATGTCTTTGTGTCAGACACTTTGTTTATGTGTTAAATCCATAAATAACCCCTTGATAATAAAACCTTGACCCGTTCTCTAGCGCCACCATCAGGGCAAATTTTAAAATTTGAATGAATTTCTCTTGAATAATTTTCATCCAAATATTCTCAGATTTACTGTCAACATTAATGACTATAAACCCTGTTGGTTGTGGTGATGATATGACCTTTGACCTTTCCTGCAGCGCCACCAACCTTTGCTTTTTAAAGTTAGTGTATTTTGAAAATCTTTCATACAAATCTTTTCTAATTTACGGGGCACATTTATGACTCCCACACAGATTGAATCATAATAATTGATGTTTGTGACTCCCTCCCCTTCCCCTTTTCTCTCAATCACATATTTATTTACTTATTTTTGTCTCCTTTCGTGTTACATATTTGGGGTTCTTCACTATAAAGTTTCACTCACCAGGTTTCAACTTAAGGGTTTCAACTCTGCACCTGTAGATGTGGGGATGTAAGGCAGGGTTGGGGGAAATTATAATTGTAATTGTAATTTTTTAAATCTGTCACCGTTATATCTTGATGGAGTTAGAAAATGAGAAGTGAGGAATTATTTTTTCTAGAGTTATTGCCCTTGTTGAGTTTTTTTTTACTCTGTTCAAGGTATCTTCAAAGAGGACAAATTTTCTTAGAAACCATTTAAGATACGATAACCAAATTTGTCGTGTGGCTTCAGGGGATCAATACCTTGATGGAGTTAGAAAATGAGAAGCGCACAATTATCTTTTCCAGAGTTATTACCATTGTTCTGTTTTTCTTTACTCTGGGGGGACAGCACTAAAATGTAAATGTAAAGATGCTAAAACAACATTGTACACACAAAAAAACACACACAATCATCACAACGCTATATGAGTAACATTTTGTTACGTGTCCTGATAAAGACCAGGAGGCGGGAACACATTACACCCATTTTTAAATCACTGCATTTGTTCCCTGTGTTTCAGGATTAACATTGAGGTTCTCTTACTGGTTTTTAAGTGTCTTAATGGTCTTGGGCATTCGTATTTTTCAGAACTACTTTTACCCTATGAACCTTCCCGGGCCCTGAGGTCCTCCGGCGCTGGCCAAAAGTCAGACACAGTGAGGCGTCGTTCCAGTTTTACGTCCCCCGTCTGTAGAACATTCTGCCGGAGAACCTCAGGGCTGCAGAGAACGTTCATGTTTTTAACAACAGGCTCAAGCCCCACCTTTTAACTAATTATTTATTCACTTTAGGATTGTTATCTTTCATGTTTTTATTGTTATCTTTTTTGTTTTGGTTTTACAGTTTTGTGTTTGTTCTTTTATGTTGTTTTCATAGTTTTGATATGTATATATATTATATATATATATATATATATATATATATATATATATTATCCCAGTGTTTCCTCTGCACTAGTGTCTGCGTGTGGTGGATGGGGTTTGTACGGGGCTTGGTTTTTTATTTATTTTTATTTTTAACTATGTAAAAGCACTTTGAGCTGCTTCTATTTCTATGAAAAGTGCTATATATAATAGAAATAAACATTGATTGACTGATAGATAATTGAAGACATGATCGTAACTGAAAAAATGCAATGGATCCCAACTCTGATGTAAAAGCCGATATCCAATGTATCTGCCAGACGTGTTTTCATTTGCTCCGATAACACGACCTTGGCTACAGCTGGCTACAGCTGAACAGCCTGAACAGCCTGAAAAACTGGGCCCAAGACTGAAGGAAAATGGTGAAAAAACCGCAGGGAGGCCCTTCAGAACCCAATTCGGGTTTGGAAGAGGTCAAGGAGATGATACGCGAGGGTCTACAAAACCTATCTGCCGAGATAAAGTCGTTGGAAAAGACGCTGGAAAATTCACTGGAAAGACTACAAAGCGAAACAAAGGTACTGAAAGAAAAGAATGAAAGAAATGCTGAAGATATAAAATTGTTGAACGCAAGGGTTGAACAGCTGGAACAAAAGGAAAGAGAGAAAGATGTCATCATCACAGGCCTAAAGATAAAACCCAGGAGTGACGAAGAAACAAAATCGATTGAACAACAGGTCATTGACTACCTGAAGTCGAAGGACATTGTCCTGAACCCTGACAACATCAACTCCTGCCATCTCCTGCCAAAGAGAAATGATACCAGAGCTGTAAAAATAACCTTCACGAATATAAAATTCAAAGGAGAAATAATCAAGCAACGAAACAAACTCAAGGGAACGAAGGTGTACATCAATGAAAACCTGACGAAACAAAATGCAAGCATTGCATGGAAAGCACGCCAAATAAAAAAAGAAGGAAAGATTTTGAAGACGTGGTCAAAAAACTGCAGGATTTACATCCTGGAAGAAGAGGACGGAAAACCAGTTCTTATCAAGACGATGGACAACTTGGGAAAATACGAAGGATCCACCTAAACAACAACATTACTGATGGTAATCATGGATATGGACCCAGATCTATATAAACACTGGAAACAAAACTCAGACTGTGATTATTTTACGGAGACCGAATTAAATGTGAAACCAAGAGTAAAAAAGGTCTGTCATTTATTCATTTTAATTGCTAGGTGGTGGGGTGAGTAAGGATTACATTAAATTTAAATTCAAAGTGTTTATTGTCATATGTGCAGTTAGAAACACGATTTTTTTTTTATATACAATGAAATTACTGCCTTGCTTATGAACTAAGATATAATAATGTGTTTATACAAGTTAAATCTAACAGTGGAAAATACAACACTGCCAATAAAACTAACAACAGCAGTTAGAAACACCCTTATGAACTAAGATATATTACATTAAAATACTACTTTGCTTGTGAACTGGGATGTGGTGATGTGTTCATACAAGTTGGATCTGATCCCATCATCAGACAGTGGAAAATACAACACTGCCAATAGAACTAACAACAGCTGGATTACCCTTGATGTAGAGACAAAACAAGGTGACATTGTGGATGAAAAGGGAAGAATCTTCCAAACACCTTCGAAAGAGGAACTATTCTTGAACTGGAGGAATGCTAACAACGTCTGGCAGGGAACAAGGCCAACAGATGAGAATACACAAAAAAGAAGAAATCAAGAATGTTTTGACCAGAGAGACATGTAAACCCATGTAAATCTGCGATGGTAAAACAGGGGACGGGACCCGGATAAGCAAACTGCTTCTCTCGTCTCCTTTTTCGGCATGTACAAAAAATGTAAAAAAAAAAAAAAGTGAATGTAACCATGTCGGAAATAAACTGAATAAATAAATAAATAAATAAATAAATAAGGTTGCACATATAATAATAATAATAATAATAATAATGGTTTTGGTAATTGGTCACACACAGCTAAACCAGCGTAGGGTCAAACTGACCCCAGAGAAACACCAATGCATAAAATATGTGCTCAACATGTAAAAATATCATCACGATAATTATATGCTTCATCAATGCAAAAAAAAAACCCAAAGTAAACTTTTTTTTGAATGAGAAACATTGAATGGGGTCAAAGATAATAGAAGGGTTAAAATCTGACAAACAGTTTCACTGACTGAAATCCAAGAATGAGAGGGAGGTTCAAACAGTATCTGTGTGTAATGAGCACTTTACAGTCCTAACGCACACGTTCACCTGCATACAGACAAAAGACGAGGCTCGGCCGTCGTCCCACTGCTACTGTAGCGTCTGACAGCTGATATTATTATCTTTCTGCCTCTGAACGCTCCAAGAAGAAGGCGAGATGAAGGCGGCGACGACGAGAAAGGAAACAAAGATGAAACGTGTAAATGTGACAGTGGGAACAAACGCTGCTTTTCTATAAATATGAATCAGGAAAACTGAGACAGTTGCTGCTTGTTTACACAATACTGGGAGTTAGACATTGTTGCTGTGGGAGTTTTTATTATTTTTGGGCTAATCATACTTTACGTGAGCTAATCTCGACGCAGGCTGATTCCCTGTAGTTGGATAAGAATAAAATTAATGCTGCGATGTTGTGTTTTACGCCCATTATGATGTCATTACAGAGCAGAGATAAAAACATACACACAGCAGAGTGAAGAAAAGAGCAGATTTAGATAAAAAAAAACGTTTTTTTCAAACCGTACAGTGGATAGCTGCTCATTTACCTACTGTATAGTATATTTCCATGACAACAAAGGTTTTAAACATGTGGGTCATGGACCAAAATAAGGTCACACTCACAATTTAGTCTGTTCACAGGCGACACAATGAAAAACATTGGCTTTTATTGTGAAGAGTCTTATTGAACTTAAGAACTTCTACACCTTTGACAGTAGAAATTAAGTTTTACAAACTAATAAGAAGGAAGTTTTATTCTCTAAACTTCTAATACTGTTTTTTTTTTGGTTTTTTTTAAATAAAGTAAAAAAAAAAAAAAAATGGATTAATTTAATTGAAATTTGTTTAATATAAACCTGCACATTTGATATTTTTTGTTTATTTTCTGTGACTCTGCCGCGATATTCTGTATATTTTTAAGCCGGGGGTTCTCAACCTTGGGGTCAGGACCTCATTTGGGGTCGCGAGACACTGGGAGAGATAAACACACACGAAAAAAAAAACAGTTTTCAAACCTTGCAATTTACTATTACAAAAGAGGTTCTTAACACGTGGGTCAGGGAACAAAATAAGGTCACACCCACAATTTAATTTGGTCGCAGGCGATGCAATAAAACCATTTTGCTCTTATTGTGACTTTTAGCATTTATTTAACCAGAAGAGTTTCATTGAAATTAAGAACGTCAAACCTTCTCACAGCTTTGATGTTAGAAGATCAGTTTAACAAACTCACTAAGAAAGTTTGACTTTTTTAACTTAAATAAAATCATTTCTTTCATGAATAATTTTTTTTCAATTGTTTTTTGTTTTTTAAACTTCACGTTTTTTTTATTTATTGTATATTTTCTGCTGCAATATTCTGTATTTTTTTAAAATATGAAATTTTTTTCCCCCTTTAGTTTGGCCCATGTGTGTGTTGCTATTTCAAAGTGATGTTAGTTGAGAATCACTGTCTTTTTAGGTACATATCGATTACAAAGGTTTGCAACCCATGGCTCCGGAGCCACGTGTGGCTCTTTCATCCCTGTGCTGTGGCTCCCTGTGGCTTTGTGTGTATTTAATCATGGAGAGGAATCTTATCTGGTTAGACTTGAACACTGTCCAGTCAACCTAAACCTCACTGAATCACCTTCGGGGGATTACCCTGGTCCCTGGTCATACCCCATGAAGGAGCTTTGACTACTTTTTTAAACTCAAGCTAGAGTCGATGTCATAAAATGTTCAAGAAAAGTGGCCTCGCAGAGTTAAAACTGAAGCTTTTTCTTCTTAAATACAAGAACTCAAATGGACATTTAGTTTCTTATTTAAAGATAACCTTCAACACAGAGTCTTACTTTTTAATGTAGCAGTTGACTGATTTTATGTGTGCTTATATACAGCATAAAGGTAAAAATAATTAAAAAAAAAAAAACTGTTTTATCTTCATTTGAAATGTCAAAAGGTTTGTGGCTCCTTTCTTTTCCGTGGCTCTTTGACAGATTACGGTATACTGTACCTCCCTACATATCACAATTGTTATTTACAGTAGCGGAAATAACAATTGTTATTTTTGGGCAAATCAAGAATAAAAACTAAATATCGAGAATAAAGTTGAAATGTGTTGAGATTAAAATTGAAATTTTGAAAATGAACGTTAAAAAAACTCAACCTTTGACTTTTATCACAATATTGTATTCTGAGTTTATTTTTAAAATTACGACTTTAATCTCGTTTTTTTCGACTTGAATCTCGACGTTTTGTTTTCACTTTAATCTCCAAATTTTAACTTTAATCTTCTTGACTTGCCTAAAAATAATTTCTCTATCATAATTGGCCATAATCAGCTACCGTAGTTAATAGCTATTGCATTACATTTGCACTAGTGCAGTAATTTATTAACCCAATCAAGCACAGTTTTAAGATGACAAACGTGTTTAGAGGTTTGAGTCCAACTTGACCAGTCCTGGAGAACAGACGTGGTATTGTGCAGTGGGGTCATGTTCAAGAACTAAATAAATAAAAATGTTGTTTCTTTTCATCATCCCCGTGTCTTTCTGTATTCTTCCTCTCATCATCATCTTCCTCCTTCTGTCTCATTGGCCTCTCCTCGTTCTCTGCCTTCCTTCAGGGAGCTGCTCTCTAATCTATTTTTATCGCTTGTCCTGGCTAGAACAGACAGTCGTGAATAGAAGGGATGTGTCCCCATCCCTCTGCTCTACCCCACCATCCAGCCCTCACCTCTACGTGCAGACCTTCCTCCTCACCAGTGCTTCCACTGTCACCTCCCCTTGCTTTTGACCCTTCTACACCTTCCTCCATCTCATCGTCTATTTCCGTCCCTCGCAGCTCCGAGCTTCACACCCACCTCCGTTTGTTCTTTCGCCTCAACAGTAAAAGATCTTCTTGCTCTGTCTTCTCGTTTCCAGGCCAATCTGAGGAAATTCATGGACCTGGTTCAGCATAATCAGGTAGAGAAGGTTTCCAAGATGTTGGAGAAAGGCCTGGACCCCAACTACCATGACAGTGACAGTGGTGGTAAGAACCAGGAGGCACCAGTACAGAATCAATGAGCTCTTCAGACATCAGGGGGTTTCTCACTCAGATATTAAACAGGCTGGTTGGTCTTTAGATAAAAAAAAAAAAAAAACACTTAACACTTCCCTGTGGATGTCCTACTTCAATCTGAAAAATAGCCATGTAGGTCATGTAGAAGCTTTGAAAAACCTTATTTTTTATGGGTATGTGATTTTCAGATAAAAGTGGTTGGCGGTTAACAAGTTTTAAAGGGCCCATGTTACGCTAAATGGACTTTTCTGTGCTTTAAACATGATAAAGTGCTATTAGGGCTTCAAACACAGGCCCAAAGTGTTTTATTCATTGATTCCCTCAATCATTAGTTAGAGGGTGATTTGCTCCTTTCTTACTACAGGGTGAACCCAAACACCTCGCTACAATTTGATGACGCGTTCCCACTTTGATGACGAATTTGACGCAGCACTGAGCTGGAGAAGCCACGCCTCCAGGAAGCTCTCTGCCGTTATTGACTTGTAAATAGACACGCCCACAAAGGTGAGCATGTCAGCGTCCTTCGCTCAGTGCTATGTATGTATTTTCTACAGTCTACGTATGTACCGGTGAACGCCCCGCCCCCATGCTCTGTCTCGTGTTTATAAAGCAGCATGAGCTCAGCTTTGGAGTGGGTGGGTGGGAGGGTGGGCCGTCCTCTGGCCCTACGTCACCGTGCGGGGAGGAGGAAGTCATTGTCCTGTCTATAGACACGCCCACTCATGAATATGCATAGGTAGGCCACAAATCAGCCTGTTTGTGTAGAGTTGCTCAGAAAGTGAGTTTTCAGAGGCTAAAACTCTGGAAAACAGATGAGTTTAGGAAAATAAACCTCAAATACTATGTTTTTAGAGTTCTTAGAACAAATGGAGATGGGTGAAAAATAGCATGATATGAGACATTTCAGTGTGTCTAGGCTTCTTTAGAGTCTCTGTTTCTCAGTAAAAAATGAATTTACATGTTGAGACCAAAGTAGTGATAGTCACAGATGACCATTGGAATGAATGACTGGAGTAACATGACTTACGCCTCACTAGGGGTGTGACTATATCTCGTGCCACGAGATCTTGTAAGATTGAACTCGACGAAATCTTTTATTTTTTTTCAATTTTTTATTTTATTTTGTGAGTTATCCAAACTTCTATTTGTGACCTGTGGGGGCAGTCATGTGCCTTTGCTACGTTTAGCCTGTCAGAACCTAAAGCAGGAGAAGGAAAAGAAGAAGAAGAGGAGGAGACGTACATTTTAGTTCTAGTTTCAATTTGTGGAAGAAGAAGTTTATTAACAATTAAAACAACATGTCTGTGTAGTTGCAGCATGTTGTTAATGACAGACTTGGTCAGGCTCTGTTTGCACTATTTGCACTCTGTATTGACTTTGATTTGGTTTTGCACATAATGTTGTTTGCACTTGAAAAAAAGAAAGAAATATATTGTTTTATTCATTTTATTTAAATTCTTGGAAGAGGAAGTTAATTAAAAGCTTGTGCTTACATCATGCATGTAAAGAGTTATGATAAAACATTTCAAAATGCATGAGCAACTTGTTTAAATAAAAGTCTGTTGGTCCAGTCGTATATTTTGTCATTGTAGTTTTCTTAAAATCTGGTCTCGTCTCGTTCTCGTGAACACAATATTGTGTCTCGCCTCGTCTCCTGAGCTCGCTACACCTCACTGATCTGAGACAAGATTTCAGCCAATCGCTGTCCTGAAAAACATGAGTATGAGTATAAAGAAGACCGATGCTTTGATTGTGAGGGTCCGACTCTGCACGGTTGGTAGGAAGCCTTAATTCAACAAACCTGTGGAGGAGGAGGAGGAGGAGGAGGAGGAGGGATGCAGCTTTATTATTGCAGCCCTGAGACACACCTGAGGACAATGATCAGCCAGGGAGGAAAACATATGATGAGCCTCGAGAGGAAGAAAGAAACCTCTCCGTCCTTTAAAGGAGGGAAATAAATCATCCTTGAGAGGCTTTTCTTTGTGTTTTCCCTCCAGAGTAGAGAGTTGCACATGCCAGCAGACTTTATCTTTCTCACTTAGAGCAGGCGGCATTAAAAAGCTGCAGTTTGAGAGAGAGGGCCTTTTATTTATTACTCTTTAATGAGTAAGTCAAAGGTAGCTCAGCAGTTTGTGATTTAGTGGGAAACATCTGCAAAGGCAAATAAAGGTGGACTTCTCAGAATAAAGATTGGGTCAAGAATCCAGGTTCTTAATGGGCTGAGAGCTGTTTATAAATGACTTACTGGGTGGAGATCAGGACCTCTACTGCAGCTGCATATTTCCACTGTCTTCTAGAAGATCACTCTATAATTTCCCTCCAAATGCACAGCTGTGGACTCTGTGGAAGTGGCTTCTTCTCTGATAGTTTTCCTATAACATTGTGATTCTAACATAAACTGTCTCACCTGCTAACAGGGGCAAAGCTTAAAACTTAAAAAAATATTTATTTACAACCTTTTGAAATTCATCTGCTGTCGCGAACAGGAAGGACACGAGGACAAGAACAGAAAATACACAAAATGAAAGATAAAGAAAACAACAATACAATAACAAAAACACACAAAACACCAGCAAAAATACACAAAATTACTGAAAAATACACAATACAACTGCAAATATGCACAAAAGAACAAAAAATACACACATTTATACCAAAAACACACAAAACAACCACCAAAATACACGAATCACTCCAAAAACACACCAAATGACAGAAGAATACACAATATAACTGCAAATATAAACAAATGTAGAACAAAATACACAAAATTGTCCCGAAAACACACAAGATGAGGACAAAAATACACAAAATCACTCTGAAAAACACACAAAATGACAGAAATATGCAGAATACAAATGCAAATAAACACAAAAGAACAACAAAATCACTCCAAAAACACACAAAATGACAGAATAATGTGCCGATGGCGCACTGTGGCAGCCTCGCCTCCGTCAGTCTGCCCCAGGGCAGCCGTGGCTACAACAGTAGCTTACCACCACTAAGTGTGGAGTGAAAGAATAATGCCTTATTTCTGTAAATTAACTTTGAGTGTCTATGATAAAGCGCTATATAAAATTGATGCATTATTATTATTAAAAATACACAAAACGATAACATTTTACAAAAAATCATTCCAAAAGAATGAGAACAAAAATACAGACAAATGTCAGAAGAATAAACTAAATGACAACAAAACACAAAATGACAGGAAAATGAACAAAACAACAGCAAAAATCCTCTTAAAGTCAACAAATGTCATTATAGAATGTGTTTCTATAACTATAGCAGCATCAGCATCATAGCCATGAATAATAATGAGGACAGATGTCTCATTGGCTCTCATTGGCAGACTCACAGGTTCACGCTCTGTTTGCAGCGTCACAGCTGGGATCGTTTTGGATTCATATTTGCTTTTTGGCTCACGCACACACGCACACACACACACGCTGTGAAGTGACTTTTTCAATTATTAGTTTTGTTAAAAGCGAAGGCCGACTCGACCTTTGGAGTCTCTGACTAAATGTCACCCTCTGCTGTCAACACCGTCCCAATCTGCATCCTAATCTGACTGTGAGCAGGCCTTCGTTTGTCATGTGGACATGGAGGTGGTTACACATGCAGACTGAAAGTGAAAGTGAGGCTGAAAACTGTCTCAGAAACCTTTACATCAGCCGTTTGTCCCAGCATGAGGTGCAAATAATGCTAATGCTAACTGGCAACTTAATAAATCATGTCAGATCATCACTAGCCAAGTAGAACATAATAAACTATTTGTCATCTCAGTTAGCTTCTAACAGATGCTAATGCTAATCGATTAGCACGGTAATGCAAGCTCATCTTCGTACTGTGCCGAGGCAAGGCAAGGCAAGGCAAATTTATTTATATAGCGCATTTCATACTCAAGGCAACTCAATGTGCTTTACATGATAAAACATTCAATTGTTTAAAATCAATAAGAACATTTAAATCAATAAGAACATTTAAAATCATCAGTAAAATCAATTAAAATCATCAGTAAAATCATCATGACATCAACAACATGACAAAAAATCTCTCTCTCAATCATATGCAGTAGAGAAAAAAAGTGCCTTTAACTTTGATTTAAAAATGTTCACATTGGATGCTGACTTCAGCTCCGCTGGCAGTTTGTTCCACTTCTTTGCAGCATAACAACTAAAAGCAGCATCGCCATGTTTACTGTGAGCTCTGGGCTCCACTATCTGACCTGTGTCCATAGATCTGAGAGACCTGCTGGGTTCATACCTGACCAACATGTCACTGATGTATTCTGGACCAAACCCATTCACAGATTTATACACCAGCAGCAGAACTTTAAAGTCTATTCTGAGGCTGACTGGGAGCCAGTGTAAAGACTTTAAAACTGGAGTAATGTGCTCTGACCTCTTTGTTCTGGTTAAGACCCGAGCTGCAGCGTTCTGAACCAGCTGTAGCTGTTTGATGCTCTTTTGGGGGATTCCTGTCAGAAGACCATTACAATAGTCCAGTCTGCTGGAGATAAAAGCATGGACCAGTTTCTCCTGATCTTTCTGAGCCATTAAACCTTTCACTCTGGAGATGTTCTTTAGGTGGTAGAAGCTGTTTTTGTGATAGATTTGATCTGACTGCTGAATGTAAGATCTGAGTCAATCAGAACACCAAGGTTTTTGACTTGGTCTTTAGCTTTTAAAGATCGAGACTCAAGATAAGGCAGGTTCATCTTATAGCACAACTTTGTTTTAGTCAAAATGTAATGATCAGAGCTATTTCAGTTATACTCTAGTTTTAGTTAACTCAATCATGAGTTCTTAACCTTGGGGTAAGGACCCCATTTGGGGTCACGAGACACTGGGAGGGGGTTAACTAAAAATATTTTTTTTAACAATTTGCTTATTTTTTTAACCATTTTTCTGCAACTGCACCAAACTTGCTGTCTAATGCATTTTTGCTACATTACCCCCATTTCTGCCACTTCTCCATCAAATTTCAATGCCTTTCCCGCACACGTTTTTAACTTTCAAGACATTTTTGACACTTATAAACCCTCTCCAACATTTGTCGTGCGCATTTTTTGCCAGATAAAAATACCAAGTAATTGTTCCTACTTTTTAAACTACATTACACCACCACCACCACCACCCCCCCCTCCCCTCATTTCTGCCACTTTTAAACCAATATTGACACTTTGAACCCTTTTTATCGTTTTTTTTCCCCGTTGTTGGCCACTCTAATTTGTACAGTGGGGGTCCCCAAGCTCTGGCAACTTTATTTTAAAGGTTGATAACCACTGAACTAAATGACATCAAGATTTTAGTCTACTGTAACAGATTTAGTCGACTAAAACATACAGGATAAGAGTTTATGCATTTTATAAAGATTCAATTACAATGAATCAATCTCATATATTGGATAGTATTCCTGTTTGTTAATACACAAAGACAGATTCGATGTGATCAATACCTAAGACCACATGATCACATTAGTTATTTTCGTCTCATGTGATGAAAAGTTTCATTTTTATAGTTAGTCAACAAAAATAACAATAAATTTTAATTCAGTTTATTTCAGTTTTTTCTTCTCTGTGTTGTAAAGCATTCACTGAGTTCATCTTAAGTGATGATTTTTTTTTTTTTGATACTGTGAATATTTTGCGAGGATGATTAAAGTGTCTACCTACCTACCATCTGTTAGTTTATACAGTCATAAGAAGCTTCCATTTCTTATCTTTAAGCCTCCACTAGTTTTATCTTTGATAAATGAAAATCTACGAGTTTGTTCAGGTTATACTGGACATGTTGTGCACACAGCCTGTGGTGAATCATAAACCTATTGACTGTTTCTGTGATGTGTGCTCCTCAGAGAGCCCGCTGACGTTTGCAGCTCACCTGGACAACATGGTGGACATCACCAAGGTGTTGAAGAACGGAGGAGCTCATCTGGACTACAGAGCAAAAGACGGCATGACGGCTGTACACAAAGCTGCACGCTCCAAGAATGTCATCATCCTCACGGTAACTTTCAGATAGACGTCTAATTCATAAAGTCAACAACATAATGGTCCATTGTTTTATGAATCTGTGATAACCACATTTATTTATGTATTCATCTGAATAATTAAAAGTGACCAAAAATGGTAGAAAAGGTGGTGAAATGGGATTTTAAAAACCACAGAAATTGGTTAAAAGTTCCAAATTAGAGTGGCCAAAAACAGACAGAAAAAGTGGTAAAAAAGGGTTCAAAGTGTCAATATTGGCTTAAACGTTGCAGAAATGGGGGAGGGTGGTTGGTTGGGGTAATGCAGTTTAAAAAAATAGGCACAATTAGTTTAAACTGGCAAATCATGGACATGACAAATGGTGAATGTGGTTAATATATCCAAAATATGCATGAATTATGGTGAAAAGAGGTTAAAAGGGACATTTAAGGGTCAACATATGTGACATTAGGTGGAAAAGTGGTAGAGAGGGTTTAAAAGTGCTGAAAATGTCTTTAAAGTGAAAAAATGTGCAGAAAAAGCATTGACATTTGATGGAGAAGTGGCAGAAATGGAAATAATGTAGGAAAAATATAACAAAAACATGACAAGAAAAAGTTTTGCAAGTTGGTTAAAATATGACAAGGTTTGTGTAGTTGCAGAAAAAGGGTAAAAAGTGCTGAAATAATAATCTTAGTTTCTTGAAGTCTTGTGACCCTAAGGTTGAGAACCTCAGTATACGTATGGAGTTAAACATTAATCACATGGATGTAGCGACGTGTTCACCTGTGTCTTTTCTTCCTCAGACTCTACTGGAGCTGGGAGCGTCTCCAGACTACAAGGACAGCCGTGGTCTGACCCCCCTGTACCACAGCGCCGTGGTGGGGGGAGACCCAGGCTGCTGTGAGCTCCTCCTCAACCACCACGCCTCCGTCTGCTGCCAGGATGAGAACGGCTGGCATGAAGTTCACCAGGTAATAAAGTAGCCCACCATAGGTGGAGTTTGAGATTCTTGTCGAGGGGGGGGGGGGGTTAATTCCTTATAAAAAACACCCCCAAAGTATTATTGGGCTTCTTTCCTGCATCTCTGAGCAATCCTCACTACTCCTGCTCTCTGAGCTGCTGCTCTGCCCTCTTCTGAAAAACGAGCGGTTCAGACTTTAATGACATAACTACAGTCTTTACCGCCCCCTACAGGAAGTGCCTGCTGCCGGCCGGCTCCACGGTGAACATACACGCACACTCTCTCGAGACTAAAGGCATGTGATCTACATATACCAAATGTGCAGTGGGCAGCAGCGGTGTAGAACCAAGGGAGCAGTTCCATTTTTAGTATCCGTTATATTGTTTCGTATCCCCTTTGACTTGATCTGACGTGTTTGTGACACAATACAATGAAGCGGTTGGACAAAACAAATGATTATCACCTTAAATGCACTATTGCTGTAGTTAATAAAGATGAGGAGGAGATGAAAGTCACTTAGCAGCTTAACACTCCGGTGTTTCAAACAGCTGATCTCCACTGCTGCTGTGATAAACACACAGCTTGAAGCGCTGAGACGGACTCACAATCACAATAGCCGCTTAAATATCCATGTGTTTTACTGTAATGTACAGTTTTTTGGCTGAAAACCTGTGTGTGATAGCAAAAAGAAAATTACTGATCACTGATTTCCATTGCAAGAGTGAGGCATGAAGTCAGCATCTACAGACACGCCCACTCATGAATATGCATAAGTAGGCTCCAAAACAGCCTGTTTTTAGAACTGCTCAGAAAATCACTTTTCAGAGGCTAAAACTCTGGAAAACAGGGGAGTTTTGGGAAAATAAACCTCAAATACTATGTTGTTGGAGTTCTTAGAACAAATGAAGATGGGTGAAATATAGAATAATATAGGACCTGTAATGTAATTTCATGATAAAATCAGCCTGGCTTCCTGCTCCCTTTTTTGCTGCGATACCGTACTTGAATGACTGGGTGCAGTGTCGCTTCACCATTTACATTGTGAAGAAGAATTGCGCAACAGAAGAACCAACCTAAAGTCTCTAAATTTTGCGACCGTTTCATTTAAAACTTATACTAGACACCTGAGGTAGAACTACCATCTGTGACATGATGCTAACAGTAATATCAAGCAGCCGGAAAAATATTTTATTAAAAAAAAATTGGACTAAATTTAGGAAACCTGTGATGAAAACGTTTGACCACTACCCCGCAAACTCCGCGTATGCAGCCCACCAAGTTGGCCCCATGCACTCACAGAAAAACAGGATTTACACACACACACACGCACACACACACACACACACACACACACACACACACACACACAGGCTCACCTTTCTCGCTCAGCATCTTTCTGGCAGTGAGTCTTGGCAGCTGTTGCCGTTAAAAGAAAAGCTCTTTGCATCAAGTGACAAACAGCAAGTATCTCCACTCACTGCTGTGTGTGTGTGTGTGTGTGTGTGTGTGTGTGTGTGTGTGTGTGTGTGTGTGTGTGTGTGTGTGTGCGTGTGCGTGTGCGTGTCTGCATGCTTTTAACAGTTGTTTTATCTCTGTTCCAGTCAAACTGCCAGAATAAAAGCTGCTCTGCCTCCCTCCATCTGTCCCATCTCAGACACACAATAACTCACATTCATAGAGTGAAATACACAACAAAAGATGAGGGGCGTGGTTTGACACGACTGCACGTTAGCCTGCTTTAGCTAGCAGGGAAATCTTCACACTTTAAAGTCGGTGCGGATTATTTTTCTAAAAGGTTTACTGTAAGTGCATTCATGAGGCTAATCCCTGACCGGCTGCTGCACTTTAAAGAGTCACTAAACCACAAAAGCACTATTTTCTGCTGAAAACAAAAATATTTGGTATGAAGTTGTGTTGTTGACTGATTCTAGTCAAATTCTCGACTGCTTAGAGTTTCAATTTGGTTATTCCGTTTAAAAATGAAAGAGTGACTGCCCTCTATGGGTGGAAACACGGCTATTACAATCAAGGTTTTCTATTGGCTGAGATTGGTGGTTTATGACGTTTTGATGGCTTCTCACGTCTCTTTTGGCCACGCCCCCTCGATAAAAACGAACACCTAGTGCTATCGAGTCATTTTGCCAATTCCCCAAAATATCACATTTTTTGCCAGTCCTAATATGATATACAAATTTTCGTGTTTAGGTTAACCATTTCCTATATAAGAAAAATTATATTAATAAAAACAAGGTACATTACAATAGGGTCCTACCCCCAAAAGTAGTCCTAAAAAAATAAATAAATAAAAAATTGTCCAAAAAACAGAAGCAAAAAAATGTGTCCAAAAACATAAAAAAATAGTCAGTAAAACAAACCCAAAAAATAAGTTTTTCAAGTGAATGCTTATAATGAGCTTCTGTAGAGAATCAATGGTGTTAATCTATTTTCAGCAGGATTTACGTAGATGGAGAAAACAGGCCTTCAGCTTTTGTTTCTTTCTACTGCTCTGTGTTTACTTCCTGATGCTTGGACTGTATTTGTGTCAGAAGTCTCTAAACTGTCTTATCTTCATTTTTCATGAACTGGGTTCAAACTGAGGCTATGGAATATCTAATCTGCTCTGCAACACACTGACATCTAGTGTTGGAAAGGCTTCACAGCATTTACACAAAACTTTCGAAAGCAGTGGTTCTCAAACTTTTTTGGCCCGAGTACCCCCTTTCTCTTATTTCTGAATCTAAGTACCCCCTTTCTGTCCAACGACAACATTTTGCTTAGAAAGAAAACTAACGCTAACACATAAACAGTATTTAGTGCAGTGGTTTTATATATATATATATATATATATAATTTCACAAAGTGAAATTATAGAAACAGTTGTTTAATGTTGTATTGTTTTAACTAAAAAAAGAAAGAATAATAATTAGAATTTCTTTTAAATCTGCTCTATGTAACACTGTGTGTGTGTGTGTGTGGTGTGTGTGTGTGTGTGTGTGTGTGTGTGTGTGTGTGTGTGTGTGTGTGTGTGTGTGTGTGTGTGTGTGTGTGTGTGTGTGTGTGCAGGCCTGCCGTCATGGCCACGTGCAGCACCTGGAGCACCTTCTGTTCTATGGAGCCAACACGAGTGCCCAGAACGCCTCAGGAAACACGGCCCTGCACATCTGTGCCCTGTACAACCAGGTGGGAGCAACACTCACATCTGTTTCACTGGAACACAGAAAGCTGAGACACAGTTTGACCCACAAACCCTTTGAAAAGCTGATTCTGTTTCATTTCAGCTCTTTGGTTGTTTAAGACAGAGGTTTTGGTCTAGTTTCTCTACCACATCATCTGTAAATTATGTAAATACAGAGTTTAAAACAATACAAAACCCCTTTATTGTCCAAATAGCATAGCATAGCATAGCATAGAGCAGTGGCTCTCACTCATTTGAGTTCAGGGGCCAAATATGGACGAGTTTATCTTAAGTGGGCCACACCATTAATGATAAAATATGTAAAGCACCGATAATGTCAAAGCAGTAAGTGACAGATATCAGATTCAGAATACTTTATTTATCCCCTAGGGTCAGTTCAGTTTCCCGTCCCAGAAAACATGAAAAGACAATCACATATATCATGTGAGTACAGGCCCAGGAGGATTGTGGGTCGCAGGCTGCAAGGCAGCACCCCATATTTTAGATGAAAAGTGGGAAACCAGGAGAAAAGGAAGGGAAGAGGGGAAAAGGCAGGTCATAAACCGAGTTCCTTATTGGGGAGCACAATGTAAAACTATAAAAAACCTCTTCAGCGTACATGCACAAAAACCAAACACATTCACAACAAAAACTCGAGAACATAGAACGTGGGCGGGGAGAGGCGTGTGGGGGTGGGACTTGAGGGTTTGGGGTGCAGAAAAGGCAAGAATTGCAGCCAGTAACTGGGCCTTGAGTTTGACACATGTGGCATAGAGCATGACAACGCCCACTTCAAAGTAAAAGCATTGTTCTTTTATTTATGTATTTCCTTTGCATGTGGATCCACTAAAAACGTATCCTTGACCCATATTTAAGTCTCAGTCCATGAGTTGATTTTACATCAAAATTCAGTGTAATGTAAATTCTACGACCAAGATTAAATTCAACTGCAATTTGTTTTTTTTTTATTGTAAATAGTCAACATGAAAAATCTCTATCTGCAAAAAAATACAACCTGAAAAAAGTCGACCTCAGAAAAATTCTGCTTCAAAAGATTCAATCCCAAAAAGAAAAAACAAATCCCAAAATCCACTTACAAAATTTGATGTAAAAATTCTGCTTTATATCATTTAATGTGCTGCCAATCAGTTTCGCTCCATTAGTCATGTGACACCTTTGCATAAAGACAAATAAATGAATAAAGTACACTCACCGCAGCATCATCACTGTTTGTGGACATTATGAATGTGCAGAGACAGACCAACCTATCCAGCGTCTGTGTCACATGACCAATTGATTGCCAATCCAATGTTTTTATTTTGAAAAACCAAACCTGAAACCATTACAAATTTAGACCTGCAAATCAGTCAAGAATTGGATAATTGAACTTGTATGTTTGATGTACACACAGAGAACATCAACATCCATGTTTAGCTTTTCAAAATAAGAGCCCAGATAAGCTTTTAATTCATCCACAGATAACTCTAACTCCTGTTACAGTCGCAAAACTGTTTAATATGTTTTAATAAAAACAATGATGAGCACAAACTAATCAAATCCATTACAACTCATACATTAATAGCAGTGGCCCAGGGTCATGTCTGTTTTTTAACTGTTAATATGGTGTTCATTTGCTAATGTTGAGCTGTTTTAGAAATATCAAAGATGATTGTTAAAGACGTAGCACATGTCGCCTCTGTTTATGAGCTCCTTCAGCTTTTTGTTGCTTTTTCCCACAGGACACTGTGCAGTATTTACTTTAATGATCCCAGGAGAATCCAGCTGTGTTGTGTCCTGTGGTTAATTATAAATGACTTTATCATGTATCAGCTGGGACTTAAATATATACTGAAGAGAGCCAGTGGAGCCGTTTGAGCCATGCATGACTTCATCTGAACAAGGAGGACACTTTAAAACAGGAAGTCTACGCTACCATGGCAACCACCGGATGCTGTTAATCTCATCAAACCAGTTAGAGAAATGAGGAACTTCCATGAGTAATCACTTTGTCACAGTTAGTCAACATTTCCATCCCATAAGAGTGAGTTTAAAGCAGCAGAGATGAGCAGCTTTTATCGCAGTGAGGACCACAAACATGTGACTGTCTGCTTTGATCTAAAAACATATATATAATTATTATTATCAACATTCATGTCAGCATTTAGTCTGATGACAAACCTGAGCATTAATACAGCAAATAACAAAAGGTTTTTGTGTATTTTGAGTTTTTTTTAATCTAATATTTTGTTAGTTTTTTCGTCATTTTGTGATTTTTGAAGCCAATTTATGTAATTTGGGGGTTTTTTTCTGGTTTTGTTGTTATTTTATCAGTGACGTGTGTCAATGGACAATGGATCATGTTTTATATTTCATATCAGCATTCTTTACACAAACTTTTATTTTGATTTGAGGTCAAAATGAATTCCAATTATTACTGTTTCAATCTAGAAATAATAAAGGTTTATGGTCTTACCTTTACCTGAAAATTTGTGAATTTTCTCAGTTTGGAAATGTAATCTTTCATTTTGAGGTGGCGGATTGTAGGGATGTAACAATTAATCATAAGGCAGTTAAAATCGATTCATAGGTATCACGGTTCACATCGATACTGTGAAAATTGAATTGCAGTACTTTTTTAAACAACAGAGGGTATATATTTATCCTTCTGTTGTCCAGAAGTGTAGGCGGTGGGTGGAATCTGCTACTACTTTCTTTCTGGCCGCCTTCTACTCTTAAACATGTTCATAAATGATTTCTTACCCTTTTAGCACCGAAAGAATATCTGTAATATTACTTGAATATCTGTAAAAGTTATGTTTTTCTATTAGCTCTGTCTGCTAGCACATAGCATCTCTTCTTCACTGCTAGAATATCTGCATGCCAATCGACCACTGAGGTACCAGCGCCCTCTGCTGGTCCAAACAAATATCTGACTTAAATACAGTGCAATGACTGTTTTTTTTTTTAAAGTCTAATTGTTAAGGCACAAAATACATTTTCAGTTGCACTTTTAAAAAGAAAAAGAACTATTATGCAGTTTTGCATTGTTTACCATAGAACCAGAATTTTAATTAATAGGCTTCTTCTTCATTTGTTCCTTTATTTATTTCATTCAAGATTAATTTTGAGTTAAATTGCATTTTTTTGAATAGTTTATCAAGGGATTCTTTTGACAATGAAAAATAGTACAGTATTTTTTACATATTTTTCAGTCATAATTTGTCTACAGTCCCATTTTGTAAAATAAATTGTGAGAGACTCGTATCATGAACCCAGTGTCGTGAATCAAATCGTATCGGGAGTTGAATGAATCATTGTAGGTAGCGCAATAATCTGTGGACTCACAAGGAAAAAAATTGACCGACGGCCACATGTGGACCCCGGGCCACAAGTTGACAATATCTGGTTTGAAGTTGGTTTTTATTGCATTTGCAACTTCTAAATCACCTCTCATTTTTACTAGTAAAGCATACATCGAATAGTCTTCCAGTTGAGCTGTTTTTGTCATTTAGGTTGAGTATTGTTTTAAAATAGGAAAGGATTATAAAGGTTGTGATTTTGCCTCCAGATTCCCAGATCTTCATCTAGTCCTGAAGTCTGCAACATTTACGCTGAAAGGAACCATTTAAACTCATCTCACCTGGATTAAAGTCCTCCTGGAGCCAAAAAAAATACCTTCTCAATGAAGATAATACAGTGTATTAAATTTTATACAGTTAAAATGATATAGAATATTGTTTGATTTAATTTGACTTGATTTTTATTGATCATGTAAATGGAAACTTAAAAACAATTTAAAATAAAATGAAATAAATTGTCATCAAGAAATAAAACAGTATCTTTCATCTTCAAATTCTTACACATCCCAGTTTATATGAACACAATGTTATATAAAGAATATTGTTTTTAGTTAGTTTATTTGAAAGGCTACAAAAAGTAACATGAATATGATAACACATGATCATGTGATCAACACATGCTAATTGCTAATTTCTTGCCATACATAAAACATGTATATTTAACCTGTACATTGGTGGTTAAATGAATCTGTTCCCACACAATTAAACTCTGTATTTTCTTCCAGAATAGTGTTTTTGTTGGTTTAGTTATTTACCAGGGATTTAAAACTTAAAGGGGACATATCATGCTAAATCCACTTTTTTAGCCCTTAAATGCATTTTGTTGTGTATTTAGATTGTTTAGAAATACAGAAAAGTTCAAATTAGTATCTTCAGGTGCTCCGTTGATATCTTTATATTCTGTTTTGGTCATATTTTTCTGTTTCGATTTTTCTATTCTCTATTACATTTTTTTAACAATAACGTCACAGTATTTGCAGCGGAACTGCCAAATTAGTACATCAACTCCAGGCCCAACACTTCGAGCAATCCGCCATTTTTGTTTCTCGCTTTTATTTTGTAGTCCAAGCTCAAGGATGCAGAAGTTACGAGAAGATAAGTCAAAATGTTGGGTTGTTGGATGTAGTAACCCACACGCTTCATTACATCGTCTCCCAGCATCAGAACCTTTTCAGAGTTTTATTTTTCACAGAAATGTACCCACATCTGTGGGTAAGATCATTTTTGTGTGCGTGAAGCACTTCAAGGATGACTGCTTCATCAACCTCCACCAGTATAAAGAAGGATTTACAGAAAGACTTTGTCTGATTGAGGGTTCAATTCCTTCTATCTTTGGAGACGATGAACAGAGCACTTCGGTAAGCTGTAAAAAACGCTAAAAAGTGTGATGATAAGACGTCCCTGTCATTGTTTTGTTAGCATTAGCAGTTGCACCGTCTTCATATGTTAGCGCTGTGTGCTTGTTTTAGATCCTTGATGATATGGCCTACGTGATTTAATTTAAGTCTAAAGTTTTCATTAGTCATTTCATTTTGCCGTTTTTGTCTCCGAAAAGACTGTATTAAAATCCATTTCGTGACGTTAGCTTGGCGCTAGCGTTAGCTCGGTGCTTGTGTTAGCTCACTTGTTAGGGTTCTGCAGGTTCATCATCATCTCGCTCCACCGGGTCCGACTCAGGCTCAAACACGTAAGGCTGGATGGACAAGTCTTCTGTTGTTGACATTTTGTAAATAACGTGTGAATAAACATTTTCTGCGCCGCTACATAGCCATATCTCTTCTATCAAACTACAAAAATGGCCGAACAGGGTGGAGTTGAACCGAGTGTCACCTCTGCAACCTGGAGAGTGGGCGGGGTATGAAGTGACTCATTTGCATTTAAAGAGACCGCACCAAAACGAGTTGCTCTTAGTGGCACATCAGAAAAGGGGTAGAAAAGGGGTGGAGCTATAATAATGAGGAATTCAGACCCAAGCAATGCAGTTCCGCTTTATATAGACCACAACTGTATGATTTATATGTAAAAAGGAAGGACTTAAAAGCATGATATGTCTCCTTTAAGGTTAGCCACAGGTGCAGGAAAGTTGATGATCTGTAGATGTTGCAGGAGGTGAAGTAGGAATGTGCTGAGTCATTGTACAACGTGATTTATTTTAGGTTAACAAATTGTTATATCTTGATTTTATTTGTAATTAATCATTAATAGCCTCTGTAAGAAAATAACTTTATTTCAATAGTTTTTTTTTAAAGCTATAGGGAGCCATTGCATAAGAGTCAAAGAGCCACATGAGGCTCCAGAGCCGCAGGTTGCAGACCCCTGATCTAGTCCAACATCTAATCCAAATGTATAATACCACAGCACACCTTCACAGATCATGTGGAGCACATATTAAACCTAATATTAATGTTAAATTCAGCTTTTTTGTAATTCCTGATCAATATTAAAGGTTCACAAAGCTGGATCTTTATAATAATCAATGTAGAAATAATGTCCTCACTGAGTGTAGGAATTAGTTAGAAAAAAATGATTATGTTCTTTTCATTTCAATGTATTGGTCATTGACTTGTTTCTATGGCAACAACAATGGTTAAACCAGACCTCACTTCAATACAGTGTACACGTGTGTGTGTGCTTTAACCCTATGATGTCAACAACATTGTATTCAATGCAATTTAAGAAGAAAAAGACCCTTCCTGCTCCAGTTTGGAAACTGTTTATTCTTATTGTCTAAAACAAATTCTCGAATTTCTTTATCACTCCCTTGTAACCTTGACCTAAAGTTTTTTTTTTTTGTTTGTTTTGTTTTTTTACCAGAAAAATATATATATTTTTACACTATTTTGGTTTAAAAGATAAAGATTATTACAATCACACCCAGTTTGTGTGATTTTACATGCAAAGACATTTTGGTATAGGAGCCGATAATCATGAATTAATGGCAAAAATAAAGAACAGAACCTCATGTCTGGATTAGGTCAGGATTGAACACTTACAAAATCAGGATTCTACACCTCAGGTCCGGATTAGGTCAGGATTCAGCATCTGAGGTCAGGATTAGGTCAAGATTCAGCACCTCAGGTCAGGATTAGGTCAGGATTCTACACCTCAGGTCAGGATTCAGCATCTGAGGTCAGGATTAGGTCAGGATTCTACACCTCAGGTCAGGATTCAGCATCTGAGGTCAGGATTAGGTCAGGATTCTACACCTCAGGTCAGGATTCAGCATCTGAGGTCAGGATTAGGTCAGGATTCTACACCTCAGGTAAGGATTAGGTCAGGATTCTACACCTCAGGTCAGGATTCAGCATCTGAGGTCAGGATTAGGTCAGGATTCTACACCTCAGGTCAGGATTCAGCATCTGAGGTCAGGATTAGGTCAGGATTCTACACCTCAGGTCAGGATTCAGCATCTGAGGTCAGGATTCTACACCTCAGGTCAGGATTCAGCATCTGAGGTCAGGATTAGGTCAGGATTCTACACCTCAGGTCAGGATTCAGCATCTGAGGTCAGGATTAGGTCAGGATTTGCAGTTCACCAACATCTGAAAGATGCAGGTCAGTGTTTTGAGGACAACAATGTAAAGATACAGGCAAAAAAAGAAATATGATGTGAGAGGCCATCTTTGTACAACAGGAATAGACAACTTTGAACAGAGGACAGAGTGCAGACATTATTTTTCTAATATCTATAACATAGGAGTGGGACGATATCTCTCTATATTAAAAGGTCACGAGATGTCTCATTAGGGGGCCTGAGTCGTATGGGGGGAGGTTCTTCTAGTATTGGACTAGATTGGTGGTTCTCAAACTGGTGGGTGCGACCCCTAGGATGTTCATTTCAGGTTGGTTTAAACGCAGGATAAAAGGAAATATGAAGTATCATCAACATACTAATTAAACACAACAAAAAAACTCAATTATAACAGATTAAATTAACTTCTCTGTTCGTGTGTAAAGCATAGTTTGGTGCATGGATTCTAGATGTGGTTTTTCAACTCGATGTAGCTTCTTGGTGGGTCTATAAAAAGTCTGTGTGTGTGTGTGTGTGTGTGGCATACATGCGTGGTTGAGCACTTTGTGGGCGATCGGAGCAGCAGATTCAAACCCCTCAGCACTCTCTCTCTCTCTCTCTCTCTCTCTCTCTCTCTCTCTCTCTCTCTCTCTCTCTCTCTCTCGCCCAGCTTCCTCTGTATTTTTTAGTGGAGAAAGATATTCGACTCTTAACAGCCAGTGATGCTGCATTCCTGATAAAGGCAGTAGATGTGGGCTTGTTTTTGCTTCTTTCTCAGACAGTTCACCATTTCCTCATATGTAGTTTTTTTTATACTAAGAATTTCTTCTGCTTTAATCTGAACGGAAGCTGATCTGAGTTTTCCTGGACAAAGTAGGGGAGTTACAGTATTTGTGGGATTGTTTGTCATCAGCTTCGTTTTTAATGCTCTGATCTTCTCCTCATCCTCAGGATAAATGTGCCAGAGTCCTGCTGGTCCGTGGAGCCGATAAGGAAGTGAAGAACTACAACAGCCAGAGTCCATTTCAGGTTTGACCAACAAAAAAAAAGAAAAGTCGCTGATGTTTGCTGCTGTTTTAATGTAACGTGGTTTGAGCGTGGAAGGAAATCATTCTTTAGTAGCTGCACATTTTTTTCTCCTTCGGCTCATTTGTTTCCATGGTAACTGTGTGAAAGGGTGGAGGTCAGCTGCATGTGGCCGGTTGTTGACAATCTAAACAATGTGTAGAAGTGAGAGTGAAGTTTGTATAACGGCGCAGCCTTTGAGTCGGATAAAAACCGTTCTGTTCTGTATTTACAACAATGTGACTTTTACAGACTATTTTCATTGACAAGGGCAGTAAAAACACAATGAATCATATAAAGTTTAAAGTGGTGAGAAGTGGTATTGCTGGTTAATTATATTAGTTCAATCTAAAAGCATTTGCATTATCCTGTTTTGCCTCTATTACGAAGCTAGATAAGTACATCCTGATATCTTTCCATTAGCAGGTTTCACCTAACCAAACATTCTCTGTCAGAGAGCAGCTGTCCTATGAAGCAGGATATAAACATATTCATTTAAAGGGATCCTCCGCTGTTTTTACAAATGTGGCCTAAAACCTTTGAAATGTCCGTATTAGAAGACCTATGCCTACTTAACACATTATTTTGCACCATATTTGTTATTATTAACTTTTAAAACTGAGACTACTTTACCGTTTGAGAGCCTGTGCGCCGCCATGTTGAAATGACATCATTGATGACGCCAATCGCCCCTTTTAGTCCATTGAGTTCTATAGAAGGTGAAGCATTCAGGATCATTTAGTAGCTTTTTCAGTCAGAATAACAACCTGTGCTGCTTTGGGTTGCTCTAAAAATCAGTAAAAGTTAAAAAAGTCAATGTAAACCTCTTTTGTTTACCAAAATTTGATAAACTAAATCCGTGACTCGAAAAAAATCTGTGACCACAGGGGGCGACAGTTCCAACTCTGCTGTTTCATAGATGGCATGAAGAAGAGAAGAAGAGCTCCTACATGTAAATACAGACAACCAGGATGCACTGCTGCTCATTAATGCTGACCCAAGTAAAATCTGTCTGCTGCAAAGAACCAGTGTTCTTGTCAGAAATGGTTGAAGGTTTAGTTTAATGGTTTAAGTCTGGATTTATTGCTCTTCTTTTCTTCTTCATGCCGTCTATGAAACAGCAGAGTTGGAACTGTCGCCCCCTGTGGGGAGGTTTATATCGACTTTTTTAATTTTTACTTTATACAAAAAATGCACATGATGACATAAAACAAAAAACTAAACAATATTTATTAGGGATGTAACGATTAATCGTAAGGTAGTTAAAAATCAATTCATAGGTATCACGATTCACATCGATACTGTGAAAATTGAATCGCAGTACTTTTTTTAACCAGAAGTGTTGGTGGCGGGCGGAATCCGTTAATACTTTCTTTCTGACCGCCTTCTACTTTTAAACATATTCATAAATGATTCCTTACCCCTTTAGCACCAAAAAATATCTGTAATATTACGTGAATATCTGAAAAAGTCAAGTTTTTCTATTAGCTCTGTCTGCTAGCATAGCATCTCTTCTTCACTGCATGGATATCTGCATGCCAACCGACCACTGGGTTACCAGCGCCATCTGCTGGTCCAAACAAATATCTGACCTAAATACAATACAATGACTGTTTTTTTTTTTTTTTTTTTTTTTTTAAGTCCAATTGTTAAGGCACAAAATAAATTTTCAGTTGCACTTTTAAAAATAACTATTATGCAGTTTTGCATTGTTTACTATAGAACCAGAATTTAAATTAAAAGCCTTTTTCATTTGTATTATTCCTTTATTGATTTCATTCAAGATTTATTTTTAGTTAAATTGTATTGTTTTGAATAGTTTATCAAGAGATTCTTTTGACAGAGAAAAATCAAAGGATAACAGTATAGTTTTTTGTAGTTTTTTTCCCCCCAAAAAATAAAGGAATATTTTTCAGTCATCATTTTTCTACTGTCCCATTTTGTAAAATAAATCGTGAGAGAATCGCATCGTGAACCTAGTATCGTGAATCGAATCGTATCGGGAGTTGAGTGAATCGTTAAATCCCTAATATTTATACAAAAAGTACAGAAATGCACAAAAATATACAAGACGACTCCAAAAACACACAAAATGACTCCAAAAAACATACATTACAGAAAAATACACCAAACGACAACAAAAATATGAAAATTGCTCAAAATACACAAAAACTAAATATTTATACAAAAAATACACAAAATGAATACATACTTCCGACTGGCACGGTACTAGTAGTAATAATGTAAACAGGCTTTCAACGGGTTCCCAGCTCAGTGAAAAGTCGAAAAACAAATTAATTCACATCTCAAACTGATCCGCAATTCACTTTTAATTTAACAAGATGGTGCTGCAGGCTGAAGAAAAGGTCGCTCTACCATATAAGTTACTTACTCAATTTTAAATGAGTAAATAATAATTAAATAAAGTATGGACTTCTAAACACAATAAATTTATGCTATTTTAGAATTTGATTTTTCTTTCTGACATAAACAGAACTGATAACTGAAAGAAAAAAAATCCATAGGTCGCTCCACTATATAAGTTACTTGCTCAATTTTAAAGGAGTAAATATTAACCGAATAAAGTAGTGATTTATAAATATGATACATTTATGCTCATAAACATAACTAAGATAAAAAACGGAAAAAACCAACTCTATGGATTAGTCACTCCGCCATATTCTTCAGTTTTAAATAAGTAAATAATATTTAAATAAAGTAGTGACAAAACATTTATGGGTTTTTAAGTTGATTTGAGTTCTTATATTATTGATTATATGAGACAGGCTGAAATAGGCCGGATGGGACCTGTGTGATGGTGTGAAATGTTTGACGTGCTCAAACAACATTTCTAAACCGGTGAGAAAATAGCACAAAGAGCTGTGTCTCTGCATGGATTGTTTGACTCATAACTTACGCCCATGTTATAAAAGCGCTTATTGCTGTGAGCGTTTATGAAAGGTAGTCCCACGGGGTCCTCGACTGTCCTCCACAGACACTCCAGCCCCTTTGAAGTGAAGGCCCAACAGAGACCACTGATTTTAGTTCATGGTGACTTTTGATCCTGAACTCCAGTTTGAGAGCTGTGGGAGGAGTCAGATCACATGCACCTTCAAAATAATCCACTGTAATGATGATTTCATTAAATCAACCAATCAATTTTTAGCCTTTTGAGAGTGAAACTAAATTGCTCTCAATAATGGATATTCTTCTATATTTAACCATTGTTCGTCAGCAGTAGGACTTAAAATGTGGACTTAAAAATGACTGCAGACATCAGATATATAGTAAAAAGTACAACTTTATTGCTGTGATTGTCCTCAAGAGTTAAAATGCATAGAACAATCCCAAAATAAAAAGTAAATGAGACTCATTCAACAATTTCAATCTTTAACCAGGTTTAAGCAAAAGTGCAACAGCAACTTCACAGTAGCTTCAATTTTCTGATTAAGAAATCATATAACTACATATTTTATAACATATAACATTACAATTTAAAAAATAACAAACTCTTCCCTTAGCATCTCAGCATAGTGTGAATAATAAATTAAACATGCCTGTGGCACACATATAGCCTACTCAAAGGGTAAACCCATGTAAACAAAGAGGGGGCGTGCTCACATCGGAATACGGTAACCCACAAGGACAGAATGCAAAAAAGTCCAAAAAAACTGTGGTGGGAAAAAAAAAACTTGAATTTGCAAAATAAAAATTGTTTTTAGCTACAAATTTGATAAATCGATTAAATCAATTTCTTGCCCAGCCCTAGTCAGCAGATTCAGCAGGTCACTGTTTTTACAGTTGGATGGAAAATGCCAAAAACCTTTACACCTTCATTTGGATTTGGGGTTGATTTCACACTGCACTGTAAAACAGACAGAACATCATGCAGCAAGAAATGCTGCTCATTTTAGGCACAATTTCATTTGGCAAATCCTGAATTTAATGTGCTATGAAATATACATATTTCATTTTACTGAATACTGCAAAAAAAATATAAATCATGCACCATACTCATTTTATTATTCATCATTATATTCATCTTGAAATCATGTGATTGATGATGTAATTGTTTCCTATTGGAGTGAAGCATTCAGTCTGCTTTTTAGATCATTTAGCAGCTTTTTAGATCATTTAGCAGCTTTTTTAGTCAAAATGCCAATTTTTGCTGCTTTTTGATTGCTCTAAAAAGCAGGAAAAGTTAAAGATGCCGATGTAACCCTCTTTTGTTTACCAAAACAAAAATTAAGTGAAAAAAATCTGTGACGGGGCGACAGTTCCAAGGACCCCCACCCAAAAAGACTTCTATCCTCAAGGTTTGTTTGTCTTCAACAGTCCATGTTTTATTTGCTAACTTAAGCTATCAGAACATCAGCTGCGCACAGTTTAAGCGAGAGTAAAGGTCCCTTAGGAGAGCTCTTTTTCTCTGCTTCACTGTCTACTATGAAACCGCAGAATTGGAACTGTCACCCCCTGCAGTCACATATCTTTGTGGGTCACAACTGTTTTTATCCCCTTTCGGTAAACGAAAGAAGTTTACATCAACATTTTTACTTTTCCTGATTATTTAGAGCAACCAAAAGCAGCACATGTTTTTATTTTGAATCAGAAAGCTGCTAAATGATTTAAAAATCAGGCTAAATGTTTCACTCCAATAGAAAACAATGGGATGTTTACAGGCAGTGGGGCCATGTGACATCATCAATCATGGGATTTCAAGATGGCGGAACACAGGCTCTAAAACTGTAACCTTGTTCCATTTGTAAAAGACAGTATAATGAATAAAATGAATATGGTTTTGTTAGGCATAGATCTAATAAGTACATTCAAAAGATTTTAGGCCAAAACAGTGGAGGATCCCTTTGAGACAGAAAAGAAAAATGGGGTTCATTGAATTTAACTGACAGCATATAGCAACCCAAAATATGTGACGTGCAAAAATGGCTCTTTAAATGTGTCAACGTTGTATAAAGACTAATGTTTGTGCAGCAGGAGGACAGATTTTGTTTTATATCACAGCCTCTGAGAACGACAGACTGAAACACCAGGTTTTGGTGTCAAGCTGCTTCCAGCAGCAGCTTTTTAGGAACACAGGGAGAAATTGTGCTGCGAGAGCCTCAAACAGCAGCCACTCGACACGCTGGACTCTCACTTGTTGTTGAGTGGGAAAAACTCAACTTCTGTGCCTTGTACTATCTATATCATTGTTGCTCTCTCCACCTACACACCAAGCCGAGAGCTGAGCTTCAGAGAGGCAGACATCTGGAAGAGGAAGGGAAACAGTACGTGGAACAGAGCAGATGAAGAGATGAAGGCTCAACTGATTCCACAGCTGAAATTAAAACGTTAATCATAAAAAAAATGTTACAGAGAAGCACAATTTGTTTTTGATCTGGGAGGACTTTTGATTTAATGCTCAAAGCTGTCCATGGAAACAACACGTTAATGAATGGTTGGTGAACCCAAATGATGATTCTCATATTGATAAAGCAAAATCCAGACGAAACAGACTTCAGAAAAAGCTGAAAATACGCTGCCTTTGGACTTAATGGTTTTCATCTTGGGGAACTGACTGCGCATGCACAAACATGTAAAAACACACAATGGGAACAGAGGCAGAGCCCCTGTGTGTACCAGGAAATAGCACTGTTTAGTCCTTTGGGCTATGAAAAGCACAAAATGCGGACACTTTCAAACTTATAGCTACTGTAGGCTATTGGAAATGAAAAAATAAATAATTTATAATGATATTATAATTAAAACAAATAATCAAAATATCAATTCACCCTTGGGTAGGCACTGCCTACCTTGCCTACCCTGACGGCACGTCACTGGAAAAGAGTGAGAGAAGATGACAAACTGGATGAGTGTCTTTGGCAGGTTTTTTGAACAGAATAATAATAATAAGCCTCAGCTTCAGCCTTAGTGTAAAGAAAACCTGCACAACACCTTTAAGCTCTGAGTTAGTCAGTCAGTCAGTCAGTCAGTCAGTCAGTCAGTCAGTCAGTCAGTTAGTTGTGGGTGTTCTCGCACACTGTTGGTATCAGGGTCATTATTATGGATGGGAATTGAAAATGTTAGTCCAATCTGTTACAGATGTAGTTGATTAAAATATATAATAGTTTCAATTACATTTTATCAACCATATATGGGATAGTATTATTGTTTGTAAATACATACTGTATATGTAGGTGTTATGGCAGTTTAGGATGAAATGAGACAGAGTCAAGTTTTAGGGTTGCTGGTCAGATGCAGACACATGGTTTTGGAAGCAGACCGGCCTGGGATTCAAAGGTTTTCAGTGTGTACCAATGAATTTGTCGTTGTTCTGTGCTCTCAGGGTTTTGTATGTTGCTGATAGTGCTAGTTATAACAATAACAGAGCCTCCAAGAAGAGACCTTGGTAAAAGCTATCAGTGTACGATGGTATTCTGCAAACACATATCAGTAGGGATGGGAATCGAAAACTAGTTCCTGTTGAGAACAAGTGTTCCCAGTGTTTCAATTTCTTGGAATCATTTGCCATCTTCGCAAATGATTCCCATATCGATTCCAGTTTGCGCGAATGATGCCACCCCACACGGTACGTAGCTTACGCAAGTTACTCAATGTCCGGGGTGACGTCATTAACCTGCACAACCAGCCGGAAACTTGGCGCCTGCGAGCGGCACAGACACCTGAAAGTTTGGTTACTTTTCACAAGAAAGGATGACAACAGGGCACCTTTCTACACTAACAAAGTGGATATTTCATCAAAGGGAGGACATTTTACCAGTATACAGAAACATTTGCTCACAACATTAGCACGTCCTCTGCTGTTGACACTGCAGCCAGTAGCTAGCTAACTAGCTAACTAACTAACTAATTAACACTGCCAATCACATTAGCACCATTTGGCTCATTGTAAAACCTGCTATTACTAACTGTTAACTGTTACTTCAAAGTTACTGAATCATCCAAAGGGCTACCATTGTGAAATACATTTCTTAAATAGCTACTAAATTTTATGGTTTCACTTTAATTAAAGGGTAAAATAATCAAGGAGAACTAGCAGCAATTTTTTTTATTTATTAACACATTTTTATTAATTTATCCAATTGTTTAATTTTTATCACATTTTATAGGAATTCATGATTCTCTTTTTCTAGCCAATATTTAACAACATGAACTAATCATAATACATTTTTACAATTTAACAGTTGCATATTTTTCAAAAATCCACTTGGCAATTTTTTAAAAAAACAATCACCAAATCTACAGTAAATCTTTTTTTAGGGCACATTTTTCACAATTTTTCAGCGAAAACACATTTGAAAATGTTTAATTCGGCACAATGACGTATCCAAGTGTAGCCCTATTTTCCTCTACTAGGGTTATGCATCTGTCATCTGTATTTGAGTTTAAAGCCTGGCAAGTAGATTATAGATGGAACTCCTTGGTGTCATTGTGTCTTTGGGCAAGGCACTTCACCCACATTGCCTAGTATGAATGATGTACTGCGTGAGTGAGTGTTGGTGGTGGTTGGAGGGGCCGATGGCCCACTGTGGTAGCCTCGCCTCAGTCAGTCTGCCCCAGGGCAGCTGTGGCTACAATCGTAGTTTACCACCACTAAGTGTGGAGTGAAAGAATAATGCCTTAATTCTGTAAAGTGACTTAGAGTGTCTATGAGAAAGCGCTATATAAAATTGATGCATTATTATTTTTATTATTATTAGTGGTCCTGTTAGAACAGGCCCAAGGGTACCTCACATGGTCTGAGTGCTACCATGTTGGTGACCCCTGCGTTGGATGAATGCCTTCTCATGTATTTTGTTTAGATGACCATGATGAGGGACAGAGTCTGACTAGCTCGCTCCAGTTCACATCGTCTGCCTCTAGCTTCTTGATGGGCCGGTATAGACCAATGTCAATGACTAAGTTTGCGTGCTAATCCACCTGTTTGTTCCTCTTTTTTCCAACGTGCTGTTGTATTGAATTGAATGTTGTGTTTTTTGGTTTTTGTCACAATGTTTGCTGAGGAGTTTTTTCATGATACCAAACTCCGCCCCTTTCTACAAGGGCCAAGTTTGGTTTCGTTCTTTTTTTTTTTTTTACTTCTTCTTCTTACCCATGTTCCATAGTTCTCATCTAACAAAACAAAGCACTGCCCTGCTGCTGGTTGATTGTCTTTTCATGTTTCTTGGTTGGGATATAACTGAAACTGAATTTCCCCTCAGGGGTTTTTAAAGTATAATCAATCAATCAATCAAAGAACCGAATCGAAAATGGAATCTGATTTGTTAGAATCTTAATCAGTTCCCATCCCTAGTCATGATCTTGGATTTGGTTCTCTGACTGTGTCTCAGTTCATCCTGACACCATGAGAAGGACAGAGATGACCATGTGGCATTTTTTTGGCATTGCCAGAGCAAAGCTCTCAGACTTTCCTTAAAGGGGACATATCATGGTTTTAAATCCTTCCTTTTTACATATAAATCATACAGTTATGGTCTATATAAAGCGGAACTGCAATGCTTGGGTCTGAATTCCTCATTATTATTGCTCCACCCCTTTTCTACCCCTTTTCTGATGTGCTTCTGAGAGCAACTCGTTTTGGTGCGGTCTCTTTAAATGCAAATGAGACACTCCATACCCCGCCCCCTCTCTTCAGGTGACACTCGGTTCAACTCCACCCTGCTCGGCCATTTTTGTAGTTTGATAGAAGAGATACGGCTATGTAGCGGCGCATAAACTTTTTAGTCAGAGGTTATTTACAAAATGTCAACAACAGAAGACTTGTCCATCCAGCCTTACATGTTTGAGCCAGAGTCGGACCCGGCGGAGCGAGATGAAAATGAAGATGATGAACCTGCAGAACCCTAGTGAGCTAACACAAGCACCAAGCTAACGCTAGCGCCAAGCTAACATCACGAAATGCATTTTAATACAGTCTTTTCGGAGACAAAAACGGCAAAATGAAATGACTAATGAAAACTTTAGACTTAAATTAAATCACGTAGGCCATATCATCAAGGATCTAAAACGAGCACACAATGCTAACATATGAAGACGGTGCAACTGCTAATGCTAACAAAACAATGACAGGGACGTCTTATCACTTTTTAGCGTTTTTTTACAGCTTACCGAAGTGCTCTGTTCGTCGTCTCCAAAGATAGAAGGAATTGAACCCTCAATCAGACAAAGTCTTTCGGCAAATCCTTCTTTATACTGGTGGAGGTTGATGAAGCAGTCATCATTGAAGTGCTTCACGCACACAAAAATGACCTTACCTACAGATGTGGGTACATTTCCGTAAAAAATAAAACTCAACCAGGCACTTTGAAAAGGTTCTGATGCTGGGAGACGGTGTAATGAAGCGTGTGGGTTACTACATCCAACAACCCAACATTTTGACTTATCCTCTCGTAACTTCTGCATCCTGGAGCTTGGACTACAAAATAAAAGCGAGAAATAAAAATGGCGGATTGCTCGAAGTGTTGGACCTGGAGTTGATGTACTAATTTGGCAGTTTTGCTGCAAATACTGTGATGTAATAGTTCAAAAAACGTAATAGAGAATAGAAAAATAGAAACAGATTGAAAAATATGAGCAAAACAGAATATAAGGATATCTACGGAGCACCTGAAGAGACTAATTAGATTTTTTCTGTACTTCTAAGCACTCTAAATATACAACAAAATGCATTTAAGGGCTAAAAAAGTGGATTTAGCATGATATGTCCCCTTTAAGAAAATTATTTCCTCGTTTACAGCAGCCCAAAAGCAGAAAATGACATCTAAATCTCATATTTTGTCCTGCTTTGGTCATTCTCACCCTGAAAGGAAATGTATTTAATGTGAACAATGCCATACATGATATCCTAATCACAGGAACTGGATCATATTCAAAGGAAATCAAGACAAACCATTAGAAAAACATTCAAACTAATCAGAAGGATGTGATTGCACATGGGCTCACACAAAAAACTCCTGTTCCTTTGAACGATCTGCACTGTAAGGTTTATTCCTCAGAATAGTTTAATCAGTAACAAATAAGGTTATCTGATTGGTTGGTACATATAATATTGATTGCTTCCTCTAATATTAGCACAATGTAGAGATTAGGCATTGTGAGTGTGCAATGTGAACAGTCCTAAACATATGTCTGTGCTGTGTTGCTTTGCTTCATGTCCTGCTGGATGATGGTCAGGTATTGTATAGGTAGCACAGGTCTGTCATTGGTCAGATACACACAGGGTTTATTGGTAAAGTTGCAGAGGCAGAAACAGACAAACAGGCCTGGAGCTCCGTAGCTTCAACAGATGTGAACAAGGTTCCTCTATAGTGTGCTGGTCTCTCACAGTTCCATTAGTGTAAAGATGCCGATAACGGCAAACAAAACACATTAAAGTCACTACGTGCAAAGACTGAGAGTCTGAGGGCTTGAAGGTCACTTTGAGCAAAAGAGGCAACCAGCGCTGTGAGCACAGGTCAAAGTTCACAGCTACAAGTATGGAAAGCAGAGTTCTTAAATGACAAATAATTTCCTTTATCCAAAGTGACGTACAGCACTAGGGTTAAGAGACTTGCTCAACATCCCACAGTGATGTCCCAGGTTGGGTTACTTCATTCAAACATGCTTGGGTGGATGGATACTAGGACCCCCTCTACCTACCACATCACACCCATCCTGCAGCAGAACCATTAGCTCCAAATCACACGTTGCGTAAATTTCAAAATATTACGGTTTTATACGGAGAGGAGGCGAGTCAAAGATGAAGGAGGCAGATTTGAAGATCAGCACTGGAGGAGTTTGTTTGAGTACTAAGCATTAAGTTGCACACAAAAACCAGCTGTTTGCAGATGGAACTAGGCCAAGGTCATGCTATTCCCCCCTTGCCCCCCATTCTCCTGGTCTCTGTCTGTACACCTGCAGGGTTCTCCCCAGCGCTGTTGAGCGTAGCTGGGCTGAAACGGGCCTGATATACTGCAGGTTTTGTCCGTGTCTCTGTGCATCTCCAGGTCCCACATATTACCTCATTTAAATCTGAAAAGCGCGTCTTGGAATCAGTCTTTTGAATAAAATGTTATTTCTTGTTTATACAGTGTCTCTGAGTATTTATTAGTGGAGGACCTGTACCAAGCATGAGTAACTCTAACTCCATTCATCATGACCTTTCTTCACCAATTCAACAAATAACTTTTGGCTTTAAAGTAATGTAGTAACAAAAATGTGAAAAACCAATCAAACTTTGGCTTTATTTTACTAAATTTAGTCCTCAGAGTTAAAAATTTCAAAATTTCCTGGACCCCCCTATATCACCCCCTATGTGAGAACCCTGTACCTGCAAAGGCCTTTAATCTTGTTCATCATTCTTGCAATTTGAAATGTTATATATATATATTTAATGTAATTTATGGTATGATGCCATTAAATAAAATGTACTATTACTTATTGTTATGGATGGATGAATATTTTACATCCATGTTGATGTATTTTTTGTGAGTCCCAGCTGCCAAACCAGTAACATGGATCCCTCCATCATTGTGACTGCACACTGGGATTCCATCTGCTTTTATGCTTTATAGTGGTTGGAGCCTTTTATTCTCAGCTGTAATGTAGGTGGAGGCATGTCTGTAACATAATGTGCTGGCATCATCAGGTGGGAAATAGTCTCCTCCATTATGTTTTCCTCTCAGTCAACGATAGCAGAGAGGAATCCTGTTTTAGGGAGCACATGAGCACATGCTTGCAAACAAAGAGAGACATGCTCCTAATTAGGATACTGTGTGGGCGCCACGGTGGACACGGACTTGGATATTATCGTGTCAACGCGCCGTTCGTGGTTCTGCGTGTATGTTAATTCACATCGGGTCTGATAAGAATTGTAGCACTCAATAGAACGGTGCTGAAACTTCCCATCATCCTCTCTGTGGAGGCTTCATTTTCTGGATGAGGGCCTTTGAAGGCGATAACAAAACCTCAGACACACCCTCTCCAACTCGTCTTTTCTTCTCACGCGGTATCTGCATCTCTCCACCCTGACCCCTGCAACCCTTTAAGCCTTTTCCCCTCGTCTGAAATTTCATTTCATCATTTCGCTCCACAGTCACCTCCACCATCTTCATATTTCTGCTTCCCACTCTTTTCTACTAATCTAATTCCTCTCAGTTCTCTTCTTCATAATCATTGTCTTTTTCCCTACTTCCTCTCCCGTTTATTTCCGGCCCTTTGTGCCCCCACACCATCTCTCCATCCCATCCTTCCCTCTCTGAAAGTCCCTCGTTTACCTCCGTTTGCCTTGTTATTCCCATTCCTCAGCAGGAAAGCTGCCCGTTACACCCTTTTTGTTTATTACATGTTTACGTCACAGCAGCCAGTTTCTAACGTTCTCTGCCGTTTTCTGCCCTCTGTGTAAACATGGGCGTAAATACTGGCAGCCCACCATTGAGCTGAAGAGGTCTTGTACCATAGCAACCATACATGATGCAAAGCAGAAACTCCCAGTAGTCATCATTAGCAGCAAAGTCCTTCGGAAATAGGTGTGGGGAAAAAATTACTCATTTACTGCGTTTTTGTCATGGCCACGAATGGGAAATAACAATCATTTAAGTTGCAAGAATATAAAAGCATTCATTTAAGCCACATTTGTCAAACTCAAGACCCGGGCACCAAATCTGGCCCCTTAAAGCATCTAATTTGACCCGCAAAGTCAGAGAAACTATGAATCATTGTGTAAATTACCAACCAATTCAGTTGTAGATATCTCCAAAATAATACACACATTCCGGCTCTTTATAGTGCCTCTGTAGAAGGTGGTGAGAATAGCTGCACATGCAACAGTAGTTCAGGCAAGTTGAGAGAGCGTTTTTCTATACTAGATAAGAACATAACAAGCATTAGCTTATTTTTTATTATAACATAAATCCAACTTTTAAAGTAAATAACAAACACAAGCATCATCAAACAAAAGTTATTACAATAACTTTGTTTGAAGGTGTTTTTGTGCCACAAACAGGTTTGCCTCATATTCTCCAGAAATGTTCTTGATTTTCCATTCTTAGCTCAGTATTTGGTGTCAAAACGTTGATGTATATTGTACTTTTTGATAGCTGCCTTAAATTATATACCAGTTTTATTCCTAAAGCACAATTATTACTTTTTCCTTCTTTCTGCATCAATTTTTCTCTTCTATTGACTTTTCCCAAATTCACTCATTGAAAAAAATAGTGAAACAGTGTAGTAGCGGGATGCTTTGCTATTACTTTGTTGATAAAAAAAAAAAATGCAGTGTGGGAGATGTAGTTTATAGTCACTGTACGCTTGGAGACAATCATACACTTTAAGCTCTTGCGGGCCACATAAAATAACATAGCGAGTCAGACCCAGCCCACAGGCCTTAAGTTTTACACATTTTATATAGTTGGAGTGTTGTTTTCCCAGCATCCTTTGGGTTACTTTACCCAAAGCTGAAAGCTTCCATCTCCATCGATGAACAGTAGGACACCTTTGGTTTCTCTTATTTCTGGTTTTCAAATTCTCATCTGTGTTTGTGGAAACTCAGATTTTTTGTGGAGGCAAAGAAAATTCACATTTATTCTCCAGTAAGTTATGTAACAAATGTGTTTATTTTAAAGCACTTTGCCAAAAACAAGAAAAAAAGGCCCAGCCAATCTGTGAAGGTTAATACAAGTCGACCTCATGTCCAACATGTGATGCTCGTATATTTCTGAGGGTGTAAATCACTTTAGGTGTAAAACTTGTGATGAAATGTCACTGAATTATTTAGAATGTTATTGCGTGTTAAATGTGGGCGTGATTGACGAGTCGTTTAATAATGCAAAGTCTGCATTGTGCTTCATGACGCTATAATAATGACACGTTTGATGGTAATATAACTATAATAATATATTATACTCAACACTCACTCACGCAGTACATATATATCATTTTCTGAATCAGCAAGTGTTTGTATGGTAGATTTTTTCTGAAAAGAACAAAACATCATGAATGAAACGTGAAAGGTTAATATTTCCCCAGTATGTGTTACCTGATGTTTGAAAGTGATTGATATGATGCAATAGTTTTACAATAGAGTCATTCCATGTGTTTCAGGACATCCCATGCACTTAGGTCTAAAATAATGTGTAATTTTTTTTCACCAATTGTTCCATGATGATCAAATAGGCACACTGTAGATTTTTGGTTTGATTGGATTAGGACTTTTTGGGGGGTATGTGTCGATTTTTGCGCACCCTTATTTTTCTTCCATTTTCAGCTTCAGCTCAGGAACCACATCACATAGGAAACTGAAATGTGGGATCGTAGTACAAAGATCTGCTATCCTCATTGGTTGACATGCCAGCCCATCATATATCGGGTTTGGGTCTGAAACATGTTGGGCCTTCAGTAAACAACTTAGTATATACCTCAGCTCCCTGTAGCTTAGAGCTATGAACATAGATTGTTCAAAAATTTAAAAAAATAAATAAAATGAAAACAATATTTACTATGAACACATTTCTCATGTTCTAAATGTTCTCTTTTTGGGGGCATTTTTCTTTCAAAATACCGTAATATATATCTATAGTATCATCATTATCATAACAGTAATTAAATGCATCAGAAACCAGAATGCCCTGAAAACCAATTGAACTGGTTTCTGATGCAGCATTTACTACATCTACAGTAACCCTAACCCTGTGTGGCCCCTGATCACTGAACTATAGCCTCACCATAGCAACACCCCATGCCTGTCCTTCCTCCACCATCCTCTTCCTTCTCCTATAGTCAACGCTTTGTCTCCAAGACAACCAGAGGAGAAGAGGAAGCGATCGGGTGTGGGGGTGGTGATGGTGTTGGTGGTGGAATGATACCGCGAGCCTGGTTTCTGGATGTCTTTTAAAGGAAACTCAAAGGCGTCCTCAGATGAACATGAGAACTCTGACCCCCTCCCTCTTGTCTTTCCTCCTCACCGTGGTTACCTGAGTTCTTCTAAAACACTCATCAACCCTCATTTAACTTCAAGGGGCCAAATACAAAATGAGTAATTTTTACTTTAATGTGCTCTAGATGCACTTCTTGGTACAAATGATATATGAAGTTTGTGGAATAATTTGAGAAAAATGTAAGTATTTTGAAACAATTTAGTTTTTGCTACAGTTTCAGATCAAAAATGTCTGAGAACTGCAAATATTGTGTAGTTTGTGTATTTGAAGGGGATGAGATTGTACAACTGAATTAGTTAGGAATGTTTCTTTCTCCTGTGGCCCAAACTGGATGGTTTAAATGACCAGGTTTGGTCCCCAGGCCTTGAATTTGGCACTTGGATCTAAAAATGGTCAGCAAACATTTACTAAAAGCCTTTGGATGCCATTGTAAAGTTTGGGGCAGTTCTGCTGATGAGTGTAGAGGTTGTTTCTGTATTTTTTAGGATGACATTTCAAACAAAGCCATTGTGATATTATTCCTTTCCGAGCATGTGTCCCTCTCTACAAGGGCCTCGTTTGCTTTTGTCCTTTTTTTTTACCCATTGTTCCATATTTCTCATCTACGAAACGAAGCGCTGCCCTGCTGCTGGCTGCTCCACAGTTCTCCCATTCCTGTCCCCCCATGTTATATGTGATTGTCTTCTCATGTTTTTTGGTCGGGATGTAACTGAAACTGAATTTCCCCTCAGGAATTAATAAAGTATAATCAATCAATCAAACTCAAGGCCTGGGGACCATATCCGACCCTTTCTCCGCAGGAGAAAGTAAAAATTACAGGCGAAACAAATCATTGCGTAATTTACCAAATATTTCAGTTGGAGATATATCAGCACCCCCAAATACGTACATTTGTATGACTTATGATGGCTTTTATTTCTAAATGCAAATTGTTGAAAGAACTCTGCATTTTTCCTACAGTTTTCCTCCAAATGTTTCACAAAATCTTCCCAAATTAAGTAGAAATTAGTCACAAAATCAAGGAAATGTAAATGTAGATTGTGCAGAGACAGATATCTGACACCTAATGCTTGGATATTGTTGGTACTTTACATACTTTACATGTCATTTATACCAGGAAGTGCAAACTAGGACACATTAGTGTTAAAGGTACTTGTTTTCTTCACCTATAGGCCCAAGTTGTGGCCCACTTCAGATCACCCTAACCCTAACCCTGAACTAAAATGAGTTTGACAGCCCTGGTTTAAGGGTTAATGTAAACTGTAAACACAAGGAATTATTCAGAGGCAGTAGACCGAGATGTTCATGATATTCCTTTGACATTCCCTTCATGTATCCATTGCATTACATCTCATCCTTTGATACCGTTGAGTTTTAGTTATTCTGTAAATGCATCTAATTAATTTTCATCATCATTATCCTCTGTTTGCTTCTTCTCCAGTCAACACGCTTATGTAATGTCGCTGGGTTTCCCTCTGTGTGTGTGTGTGTGTGTGTGCGTGTGCGTGTGCGTGTGCGTGTGCGTGTGTGTGTGTGTGTGTGTGTGTGTGTGTGTGTGTGTGTGTGTGTGTGTCAGTTTTTTGGAGGGAAATGCTCTGTAACACTTTACCTCCCCCTAGTGGACACATAACTGTATGTTTTCTCCCAGACTGTGTCCTGTGCTGCATGTTTGCTGATCAAAATTGGGTTTTTGGCGTTTATGTGTGTTTGTGTTTTGAAGGTTCAGTTTGTGGGACTCTGCTAAACAATAAACACTTTTTTTGTGTGCTGTGTAATATTGAGTTTTCCCTTTGGTTTAGGAAATTGTGTTTTTTTTTTTTCTGCTATGTTTTCAGTCTGTGTAGTGGTTCTTGTTTTTAGATGTTATGCTTTGTTTGGATCCATTCAGTGCTCTGGCTGAGCGGCTTTTGTTCGCTTTTACAGTATTATGCCGGGTTGCCTGACCGGCCTCAAAAAAAAACAAAAAAAAAAACCACTACAGTTTCACACCTGCTCTCATCTAAAGACAAGTCTCAGACTATAAAGATGCTACAGAGACTGAGTGTTGCAGGGTCACCATTTACAAGATTTGGACTTTTTGCTGTACTTCCAATTTAAAACAATGCATTGTTTATTATTGTTTACTTTGAATAGAAAGTAAACAAGCACCTTCAAATTGAAAAAAAGCCATGTGAACATACAGTGTTTTTTTAATACGCCTGTAAAATAAGAAATTCAGAGCAAAATGTCATTATAAATGTCACGTTACTGTAATTGAGTTCCTTTTATGTTAACTTTTTTGAGTATGTTTCTAAATCAGGAATTTTACTTAAGTATGTTTTAAAAAAAAAGTCATGTAATATGTTACATTTCTACACCCAACTGCTACTGAGTAAATTATTATTTTTAATTTTAAAATGATCAACGGACATTGTGAAACTACAAAAACTACTGGACAACAAAGACGGAACACATTTAAAAAAAAAATAAAAAATCTATATCATTTTCATGTATCTTCCAATCATTTTATTTTGAAAAATTGCAACTTCCACGTCTCCAACTGCACTAGATTAGACTGTGTGGAAGCGAGAAGCAAGTGCACTGTGATCTAAACGCAGGTGCACACACACACACACACTTTGCAATTTGTTTATATTTCTGTTGCTGTTTAGTTTTTATTTAATAGAAATAATCATTTGGAGAAAAAAAAATGACTATTTTCTTGTTTTCTGGCCTCATTTATATGTTGCAGTCTCCTCTTGGAGTTAAGTCTTGAAGTGTCTCTAACTTGGTCATTATGTTCTTTTCCACGCTGAAATAGCATCGTACACTCACTAAATCTGACGTCAAAATGTATGTAGTGCGTTCACATTAGTGTGAAAAGGTTGAGAAATACCAGGGTGTATACTATATGGGGACATGCACGGTGGCCACACTAGTCATACTCAACTGCCCCATGATGCATTGCGAGCAGAACGTAAAATGGTCCTCGGACCGGCTTCAAGGAGCATAGGGCAGGATCTAGAACTCCATAGTGACACCATCAGCCATCAGCCAAGCCACCGCGGGAACATCACGTTTGTTTATCACTAGAGCTGATACTGTGGATAGAGGACGGACACCCGACCGAACCCTGACCATGTAAATAGATTTGAAGGGTCTTTTTTTGTGTCTGTTGTGTTTCACTTTCTTTTGTTATCCGTGCGCTGATCTGATGTTGACATTATCAGTTGTTTGTTAATAAAATCGGTGCTTACCACTAAAGCAAATGTACATACTGTATGTCATTTCTTTGAGAAAAAAACATAGTTTTTCACTGTTGGGTCGGACTCGGACGAGAAAATGTGACCCGATCTGAACTCCAACTGTGTCACGGTTATTTATTTACTAGCCATTCATGTAACTGTTCACTGTAAGACCTGTGCACATGCCTCTGCGTACATCTGTGGAACCATACAGTAGTTTAGTCCACTGTGCTTCTTTTCTTTCAGTCTCCAAGCCGTTGTCTTCTCATTCTTATTTATTTCCGGGTTATTGGGACAACTCTCCAAGCCGTCGAGAATGTGCACCAGCGTCATTTGACGTCACAGTCAGCAGAACTGTACTGCTGTCCGTACTGTAACAGCAGTACAAAATGTATCACACAATCTTTTCAAGTCAATAGGTAGAAATATGTGGACTCATTCTCTTTGGTTTGGAGCGCTTCATCACCCATTAGCATTAAAAAACTTAAAATTGATGCTTATTTTTTCTCAAATCCTACCCTATGCTCCTTTCAGGAGAAAAAGCAAACATCTACTTTTCAAAGTAAAAGCATCTCTTCTTGTTTTCCAATAGTTTTTGAACACTTTTGTAAACAGGGCTCTTGTTTTGAAATTAACCAGAAGTTCTAACCAAAAAAATCTCCAAAATGTCAGAATGAAATGTGAGTTTTATGGATGAAATGAGCAAATGTTGATATTCTACTTGGTCACTTTCTCACTTAAATTGTTTTCAGAACTTTCAAAGGTGGAGAATTAACAGAGATATTTAGCTTCAGTGTTGTCGTCGTAGGTTCCAAATGCATCCTGGGAAACTTGGAAGTATACTTCAGTGGGAACGATCATCATCCTATTCATACTGTGTTTGAAATGGATTGTGACTTTTCAAACTCAGCCTTAGTTTTTGAGCTGTGTCATGTTGTGTGTCTTTCTCTAACTCTCTCTCTCTCTCTCTCTGCAGGTGGCCATTATCGCTGGTAACTTTGAGCTGGCCGAGATCATCAAAAACCACAAAGAGTCGGATATAGGTGAGCAGCAAACTCCTCCTCCTTCCTCCTGGCTGTGTTCCTTAACCACCCCGTGGGGATACATTTCAAACCCTGCCATGTTTGATCATCCTAAATAACCTCTCTGTGTAATCCTCTGCTGGATTAGCAGAGCACAAGTTGCACAAATGCTGCTCCGACTAGGCCGGGGAGGGATGATCAATGTCCAGCGACAGCAGAGGATCTGGTTCTAAAGCTGTGGCTTGACAGTTGATCACAAGAAATACTTTACTGTGGTTGTTTAGACTTTTTGTTTCATAAATCGTGGGTGTTGAACACATTTCAGTTCAGGGGACAAAATACGGAACAGTTTCATCTTAAGTGGACCAAAGATTATTGGCGGAGAAAGCAAGTGATTCCAACATTAATGTGCCCTAGTTTACACTTCCATATATAAATGATATATAAAGTATGTAAGGCAGCCACAGATATCAGTCCCTGCTGGATCTGCAGTTTCCATGATTTTGTGACAAATTTGCATCTAATTTGGGGAGATTTTGTGCAATAACTTCATGAGAATTTGCATTGAGAATTAAAAATAACTGCTATAATCATGAGGAAAACTGTGAGCAATGGCAAACATTGTAGACTTTCACTGTATTGGTGTATTTTTGAGCGACTGAGATATCTACAACCAATTCACTTGGTATTTTACACAATGAACCACGTTTTCTCTGTCATTTTAACATTTTTCCGTGGGCCAAATTGGATGCTCTAAAGTTCTGGATTGGGGCCGTGAGCCACGAGTTTAACAAGTTGATAGATGCTCAACTCAGAGAGCTCAACTGATAGACTTTTCTCTATAAGCTCTGCTGGTTTAATGGGAGGTGATTTAGATGCTGAATATGCAATAAAAAGCACTTTAAACTCACGCTTGTGGCACCCATTGGTTGCCATGGTAGCGTAGATGGATAATATGGGATTAAATTATGTTTCCTATTATTGCTTTGAATCAATATGGAGCCTTTAAAGAGTAACTAAACCTCTTAACCACTTTGTTTCTGCTAAAAACAAAACAAAATTGATTCTTCACATTTTAGTCACAGTAATACAATTTGGCATATTTTGTTGTAAAATGTTACAGTGACTGCCCTCTACACGTTGAAACTATTTTGCTGTTGGTTGAAAATTGAGGTTTGTGACGTTTTGGTGGCTTCTTATGTCACTGTTGGCCCCGCCCCTTCTATAAAAACTATCACCTGTGGACTCTACAATCTGTGGGAGTACGTTGGATTAAGAGAATTGTGAACAGAGAGGAATAGTGAGTACTGAGTAGCTAGTTAGCGTAGCATAGAACAGTGGTTCCCAAACTGGGGGGCGTGACATTGACATGACAGAGGGGGTGGGTGGCATGAAAAATGTTTTTTACTTTGCACTTTATTAACAAAGAGCCTCATTACTGGGGCGACCGTGGCTCAGGTGGTAGTGGGTCGTCTTCTGATCGAGAGGTTGGGGGTTCGATCCCAGTACCTGACTATGTGTCGAAGTGTCCTTGGGCAAGACACTGAACCCTAAGTTGCTCCCAGTGGTCGACTAGCGTCTTGCATGGCAGTCCTGTCCCACTAGTGTGTGAATGTGAGAGTGATTGGGTGAATGAGCTGATATGTAAAGCGCTTTGAGACTGTTTCAGTGTGGTGATAAAGCTCTATATAAATTAAGTCCATTTACCAAAAATATTTTATGTTGTTTTTTTTTTTACAAGATTTGAAGAATAGTCCATTTTATGTTTTTTTTTTTTTTTTTTTTTTTTTCAAAAAAGGTCACTTTATTTTTTTTTACCCTTTTTTAATGAAGAATTTTTTTTGTCACTGTTCTAAAATATGTGATTGCAAATTTTGTTATTTTTATGAGCTTTGAAGAATAGTCCAATTTTTTTTTTTTTTTACACTTTTTTAATTTTGTCACAAAAATGAAAGCCGCCCCCACATTCTTTGTGTCAAAAAAAAGAATAGAGTTAAAATAGGGTTAAAAAGAAAAAAAAAGTGATGTTTTTTGAAAAAAAAATTAAAAAATGTGACTATTCTTCTTCACATCTCATTAAAATAACGTAAAATTTGCAATCACATATTTTAGAAAAGGGGGCGCAACAGAAAAAGTTTAGGAACCACACGTGTCAAACATTGTTCTTTGGAGATTTTATAGTTTTGACTGGGCGTGTCTTAACTGCTCCAGGAGCCACGCCCATAATAATCAAGGCATTTTTTTGTAATTTCCATCTTATAGACTCACATCAGCCAAAACCTTAGTTTCTCTTTTATCTCCTGATGCATTGGTGGGACGCTCGTTGGAGTTGGATAGGCAGAGGTTTGGTGCCTTTCTTTGCATTTGTTGAGTTTTTATCTTATTTATACGTGAACACTAATCTTTAAATGTGTGTGCTTTGATTTTTTTTGGTGCAGAAACTGGAAAAAAAGCCTTTATTTTTGCATATTCACATTAAACCTTCATAAAAATGACTTTTTGGGACTGTTTTGCTGTAATTTATTTGATACATTTGAATATGAAGAGGTTCAGTCATTGCCATGCACGGTGCTCATAAAGCATCTCTGTGAGTTTGGGTGAGGCTTTAATAAAGTGCATGTTTTATCTGTAAAATAGACTTTCCTCTGTGTGAGGAGGAGGTGAGACATGCAAAAACACAATCCATGTTTCCTTTATTCCCTCCTCCCCTCTGTCTTCTTTCTATTTATTCCCTTTGTTGCTAAGTCGCTGCTTATTTGTTTGAGAGGCAGCAGATTGCTCGATGGCAGCAGAGTCTCTCTGCTCTGATTTAACACTCGCTCAAGTGATATTTTCATCAAGCGGGCTGCAGAGAGAAATGAGCAGACTTGGAAACCAGCCTTCAGTTTGTGGAGCGCAGCGAGAGTTCAGGGATTACAGAGCCCGGGAGAAAATGAGGAAAGATGAATAAATGAGTATATAAGCAGCGGACGGAGGAAGAGGATGATGATGATGATGATGATGAGGCGATGAATGGAAAGAGCGAGAGTCGTCTAATCTATGGATGTAATCCCACGATTGCTGACCTCGCCTCGTGGACGCCGTCCAGCAATGGGACGCAGCACGAGCCTCAAACCCTTCTTTTACCTTCAATTATCCACAGTATCATCTTATGACATTAAAACAATAAGACAGATATCAGTCCCTGCTGCACAATACATTTTCATGCTTTTGTGACCATTTTTTATTCAATTTAGGAAACATTTTTACAAGAAATTTAGGAAAACTGCAGGATTTTTGAAAAAGTCGGAGTCCTGTTATCAGTTTGCGATTAAGAATGACTGGTGGTCTCGGTCTCCACCCGGCCAGACTCAGGATTATTCATCAAGACCAGCATTGTGAACTTTTCCTTGATGTAATTTGACTTCAAACGTTTAGCGTTAGCGTTAGCTCACTGATTGGAAATCTTCTCTAGTGTCTTATTGTGTCAGAAACAAACAAAAACTCAACATCAGTCCATGTTATTTCTAGTCACAAATCCTTCCAAACACTTACACCTGACAAATAAACATATGATTCTCATAATTCTGGACTCATCAGTAGCTTTTAAATACATGACAGGATTTTATTTTTTGTAAGAATTTTTTAGTCGAAAAAAACCACCTTGTTTTTGTCTGTCAAATGTATTTAAAAAGAAAACTAAAATAAAGAGAATTCTATTAAACTGTTCAACCTTGACATGGTTTTTAAAATAGATTTTTATGGTCTTGGCTTATCTTCGTCTATGTCTTTACTAGATTATAATTATATTTAGCATATATATATATATATTATATTTAAGCAACGTTCAACACAAGTAGTTAAAGTTAAGACTTTCTGAACATCCCACAGTGATGGAGCAGGTTGGATTTGAACTGGTGACAAGCCTTAAAGGTCCTACAGTATATTATGCTATTTTTCATCCATCTCCATTTGTTCTAAGAACCCCAACAACATAGTATTTGAGGTTTATTTTCCCAAACTCGTGTGTTTTCTTTAGTTTTAGCCTTTGAAAAGTCCCTTTAATGACACTTCTTCTGTTTTGGAGCCATCATGAATATGCATGAGTGGGCGTGTCTGTAGACGCTGACTTCATGCCTTGTGACGGAGATCAGTGATCACCAAAGTGATTTTCTTTCACTATGCACACACTGTTGTTATTGTTTTTAGCCAAAAAAACTGCACATTACAGTAAAACACATGGATATTTAAGTGGCTATTGTGATTGTGAGTCTGCCTCAGTGCTTCATGCTGTGTGTTTATCACAGCAGTCGCTGCAGGAGCAGCAGTGGAGTCAGTCAGCTGTTTCAAACACTCACCGGAATGTTAATCTGCTAAGTCACTTTCTTCTCCTCATCTTTATTAACTACAGGAATAGTGAGTTTAAAGCTGATATCTGATAATGTATGCAAAAAAATACCTAACTAGTCTTTTACTATGGTGGTCATTCATATACATTTAGTTCTTTCAACATTTATGTCCTATAGACCTCTATACAAATGTAAAAAAGCTGCATGATCGCCCAGCCAATAGCCTTCGACTTCCTGTAGCGAAGACTGTAAATCAAAGTGAATGTGGAACTGTGCACGGATACAAGGCCGTGCGTCACAACAGCAAACTGGCTCTTAGCTGGGACATGTCCATCGCCAAAAGAATAAGAATGACACATAGACCTACAGTACAGCAATGCGACCCAATGCGCCTTTGTTATGTTCCACAATGCAGGTACAGAAAAGTAGAGGCGTGGTTTCTGGTAGATTGGCAGAGGCAGGGGAGGAAGTGGAGCTGTTTAGGGCGGGACATTGAGACGTTTCTCAGAAACTACGGATATTAGCTTTAAGGTGATGATCATTTGTTTTGTCCAACCGCTGCATTGCATTGTGTCACAAGCACATCAGATCAAGTCAAAGGTGATACAAGGCAGTATAACGGCTACTAAAAGTGGAACTGCTCCCTTGGCGCTACACTGCACTCAGGGAGGGGTTGAATGCAGAGAACACATTTTGTGTATGTAGCTTTACATATATGACAATAATGTATATTCTATATTAAACTGCAGTGTTTATTTCACCTGTGAGGTAGTTTGTGAGGGAGGAGCTCACATTATTATAGGGTAGGAGGAGCCAGGATTGGAGGAGTTTCCACGTTGTGATGTCACATGCGACAAAAATCCAACTCGCCCATTTGGAGCTGACTTTTTACAAAATGTGGAATAACAAGGGAGGGAGGAAACTTTTAACGTTGACCCTCTGAATGAGGCTAAAGGAATGTACAGTATATCACTGTCCTAAAATCATTATAAAGGGTTTTTTTTCATCATACTGCCCCTTTAACTGTTAAACCAGCCCATTGGTCTTGACTGGGTCTCAGCGCATTCTGGTTTTGGATACTGTGGTCTCGAGTACAACAATAATCAAGAGGCAAGCTCTAGGTTAAAAGTCCTTTATTAACTAGTCGGAGTCAGCTGTCTACTTCTCATAGATGGTTGGATGGATGGATGATGGATGGATGGATGGATGATGAATGGATGGATGGATGCATTCAGGTGTTTTTAATTCAGTGCACAGTTTTGGGGCACAAATGCCCACGGGGCGTGTGCGTATTCCCCGTGGCTCTCAAACTTTCCTTAGTGGCTGATGATGATGTAACAGCTGAACAAATCCACTGTGTTGTTACATCATTGTTTGTTGGAGCTCACTGCATTGTCAGCTGAACAAAGATTAGAAAAACTCACAGGACAACAGCAGTTCACTCTGTTGACTTAAGGAACAGGTCATCAGTTTGTTAATATACATGTATACATTATTTTCCTTTAAGTTTATGAATGTTCATGACTAACAATCAACACACGCAAACGCAGTAGAAACCTTGTGAAAAACAGATTCATTAGGCACAAATCTGATCTCCTTCTTAACAGTATAATATAAAATAAGGAGGGACAATTATATCACACATGCTCAATGTTTGCCTGCATTAAAGAGTACCTATAGTGGAAATGTATATGACATGTATTACAAAATATGTGCGCCTTTAAGAAAGGAAAAAAAAAATTTGACTTTTTTGAAGAATTTTTATAGACAGGGGCATAAATTATGGAGAGTCTTTGTTTTTTGTTTTTTTTTTATTTTTTAAAGAATTTTTAAAACTTTAAATCTAAAATTTTTTACTTTTTTAATTTTTTTTAAATGTTGACATTAATGCAGTGTTTAAATATATATAAAAAATCTTTTTTTCATTATTTTGAATATTTAAAATAACCAATACATAATATCACAGAAATAGATATACAGTGCAGGAAGAGGTTAAATAATTATTCTTCTTAAAAACATCACATTCAATCTAAAAACAGCTGTATTCTATACTTTTACTCTCTCAAATATGAATCTAGTTCAAAATAAAATCCAGTATAAACATATTAGAACTGTTGCATGTTGTCACTTTGCGCTCTAATTCTTACTACTCTGTATTTGTAACACATTTAACAAAAAAGATCAGAAAATTTAATTTTAGAGAAATAAATAAATGAATAAATAAAGTTTCTGGGTTCGCCAGAAATTTCTGATAAAAAAAATGGACTCACGACAACAAAAAGGTTGGGAACCACTGCTCTAACGTCATGGGAACATTATTAAATGATGCTCAGGCTTAAATATCAACAGGAGGAGTAATTTTACATATATATTCATTGTTCTTCAGCCATTTAAAAAGCTTTTATTTGTTTTATTTATTTAGTTTCTGACTTAAAGCTGGTTCTTAAACAAAATTGGCCTGCAGCTGTTGTTCCCTGCTGTGTTAATCCAGCCCATAATCTGCTGTGCATGGTACACAATCAGCCCGGATCGGACTTCAATTACTGTATTAGACAACAAAGCATTCACTGAGCAGCAGAGGCTCTGCTCAGGGTCACCACTGAAATATACATTCAGTGAAGGCTTCCTCTTTGCCCACAGAGTCAACGATACATCTCCAATATTCTGATGGACCATCAAAACCTAAAAATGTCACGTCTGAGCATGAAGTGACATCTGGTTGTAGAATTAGGAGCAGAGCAGCGCTGTTTCTCATCACGATGCTAACCAGATTGGTGCAATATTCTATATCACCACAGAGGGGTTAAAAGATGCAAATTAGAGTGGCCAAAAACTGACAGTAAAAAAAAAAAGGGTTCAAAGTGTCAATATTGGCTTCTACTTTTGAAATACAATTTAAAAATTAAGAACTGTTAGTTTAAACTATTACTACTGTTAGTTGGCAAATAATGGGAATGACAAATTGCGAATGTGGTCAAAATGGCTAAAACAAGCATGAAATATGGCGAAAAGAGGTTAAAAGTGATAATAATGGGTCAACATGTGTGACAATAGGTGGAAAAGTGATTGAAAGGGTTTAAAATACTGAAAATGTCTTGAAAGTGGAAAAAATGTGCAGAAAAGGCCTTGAAACTTGATGGAGAAGTAATGGAAATTAGAGTGATGTAGCAAAAATGCATTAAAAAGAATAAGAAAAATTATGAAAATAGGTTAAAATATGGCAAGTTTGGTGTAGTTGCAGACAATAGTAAAAAAAAAAAGGGCTCAAATTGTCCAAAAAAAAGTGTCTCTCGAACCCAAATGGGGTCCTGACACCAAGGTTGAGAACCCCCGTTTTATATAATCAGCTATGTGGCTAACCTCGGTGGCTAAAGACTGATTTCCACAAGGATGAAGAAGGCCGTGAAGTAGGACGCGATGTGACACCGCTGGAGGAGAAGGGACAGCTTCTCAGAGGGCACTGACAGTCATTTGTGCTCTAAGCCCCACCCACTTCATGCAGTTAACACGTGTGTGCGTGTGTGTGTGTGTGTGTGAGCGACCTATATTCTGTCGTTAATCGCTGAACATTCAAAGACTCAGTGGGGAAGTGTGTTTGCAACAATGAGAAGAAGCTCTTTGTGCTGCAGTTAAACACTTCAATCTTATTCAATCAGTGAAATCATGCAATTATCCTGGAGAAAAGGTTCAAACAATGCACGGTTTGTCAGTCATCGTTGATGAAACATCTTAGCTTTGGCTTCTAGCACCATCCTGGTCTGTGTTGGACATGTCACATTGACATACTATAGTCCAGGGGTTCTCAACCTTTTCAGCCCGGGACCCCAAAATAAAGGTCCCAGAGAGCGGGGACCCCCACTGTAGCTGAAGGTGGTTGAACTCAGACATGAACATTGAAGAACAGTCATGTGGAGACAGAACCATCTATAAGGGGGAATAAAGGGGAGATATTTTTGGGGTTCATCCATAAAGTCAGTAAAACGATGGTCTATTGTTTTATAAATCTGTGATAACCACATTTATTTATTTATCTGAATAATATCCACTGTTATCCAGGAACGTTTGTATTATTTGCACATTGTATATAGTCATTTTAATGATGTAAATCCTTGTTTGGGGTAAAAGTGATGGAATACATAGTGGAAAAGGTGGTGAAATGGGATTTTTAAAACCAGAGAAATTGGTTAAAAGTTGTAAATTAGAGTGGCCAAAAATGGACAGAAAAATATTAAAAAGGGTTCAAAAGTGTCAATATTGGTTTAAAAGTGACAACAAAATAATACAAACAAATCTTAAAGATGTAAATCCTTGTTTAATCAGAAATAAAATGGGTTAAAAGTGGCCAAAAATGGTGGAAAAGGTGGTGAAATGGGATTTTTAAAACCACAGAAATTGGTTAAAATTTGTAAATCAGAGTGGCCAAAAATGGACAGAAAAGTGGTAAAAAGGGGTCAAACTGTCAATATTGGCTTAAAAGTGGCAGAAATGGGGGGTTAGGGTAATGTAGTTTAAAAAGTAGGAAGAGTTAGTTTAAACTAGCAAATAATGACAAATTGTGAATGTGAGTAAATTGGCAAAAATAAGCATGAAATATGGTGAAAAGAGGTTCAAAGTGACAATAATGGGTCAACACGTGATATTAGGTGGTAGAAGTGGTGGAAAGTGTTTATTGGTGCCGGAAATGGTTGAAAGTGGAAAAATCTGCAGGAAAAGCATTTAAATTTGATAAATGGGAGTAATGTAGCAAAAATGATTTTAATAAGACAATACATAATATTGTAATTTTCAATATCACCAAAATAGAAATCTCAATAAATCACCCAGGCCATAGGTACATTACATTTTCTCACCCACATGACGTGGATTCAATGTTATTAAAGGAATATTGTTTTGTTTCTTAGTAGAAAGCAGACACTTATTTTTAACTCTAATGTTCTTATATATAGATAATAATGAGAATATCTCCATGTGAAGGAGCTGGTGTTTGAGGGCGCGCTCACACTTTGTAATCTGTGGCGTGTTGAAGCACGTTGGTCATCATCTCCACCATGACTGTGTGAATAAAAACAGGAAATCAGACATTGAACGAGATTGAACGGGATGGACAAACTAATCTACATAAAAAATATCACACATTGGCAGTGGTTTTGTTTATCTGCTTGTCACAGTGTTGGTGTGTTTCACAAGGATAATGAAAGCACAGATGATTCAGGAATGGTCTTAGGAAGTCACAAACCAGTTTGCACTCTGGTTTTCTTTCTATCTACGTGAACACAAGCAACTTTCACGTCTCATTGCTTCCCGTTGGATATGACATCACACAAACAAATATTAATCCAGAGCACAGTTTGTTTGTTTTTTTAAATAGTGATTTTAATGAGCGCCTTGGATGTCGTCACAGCAGCCACAAAAACAAACAATAATAAGGAAACAAAGTGAGAGTGGCACCGCATAGAGACACAAAACAAACACACAATGTCTGTGGGAGATACTGTATACAGTACAGCAGTAAGCCTGGGTAAGAATGATTGACACAGCAGCGTATTAGACCACCCTCTGCCTCAGTGTGATAATCACACACACTCCTGTACATGGACAATAGCTCACACACACACACACACACACACACACATTCATAACTTCACAGATTTAACCCTTTTTTGTGTTGTCTGGTGAATATAATTTACATTTCTGCTTTCTCACACAAAAACATATTTTCGGAAATAATTTCGAGCTGAAGCTGCAGCTGTGTTAACATTATTTAGTTATAGGGTTAACATGAGTATGTAGTGCAGGGGTGGCCAATCCTGGTCCTCGAGGGCCGGATTCCTGAGACTTTTAGATGTGTTCCTGCTCCAACACACCTGGTTGAAACCAACGTGTTGTCATCAAGCTCTGCAGGTGTGTTGGAGCAGGGACACACTTAAAAGCCCTCGAGGACCAGGATTGGCCACCCCTGATGTAGTGAGTTTACATTAGCTAGTATGAAAAGATCGAGTACGCGAGAAATACACAGATGTACACTGTATGTGGACATTTTAAGTTTGCACGGTGGCCACACGAGTCATACTCAAGCGTCCCATGATGCATTGTGAGCCGAATGTGAAATGGTCCCAGGGCCGTTGTCACATAGTTTACCTCCGTACTGAGATTATAACCCTAACATAATCCAATAAACAAATAAAACACGCGTTCACTTTGAAAACAGACATAAACAAAAGTGTATTTTTCAGTAGTGCACTCGTGCATGCACGCGCATATATGTGCATATACAATCTCGGTACAATCTCAAGCTAAAAGTCAAACACCCCCTTTTCAAAATAAAAGCATCTCTTCTTGTCTTCCATAAGTTTTTTAACCCTTTTTTAAATAGGGCTCTTATTTTTAAGTTAAAGGTATGGTAGGTAATTTTCCAAAGCTAGCATGATTTTTAATGTAGCCTCCTTGACGGTTCAGTTAAAGTCTTGTTGTAGTCAATGAAATAATAACATTTTAGTCACGATAAATCCGTTACAGAAATGGTCGACTAAAATAAAGAGCACAAAAGTTTCAGTTTATAATTTTTTTTTTAAATATTTAATTTGCATTAATCAAACTAATATTGGATGTTATTAATTCTATTTTTGTTTTTATTAGTAGACAAAAATATAAATATATTTTGATGGTTTTTGTTAATGTTTTTTTTTTTTTTAAATTAAAAATTTATTAGTTATTGTCACTTTAAAAAATCTTGTCAACAAAAACTATGAAAAAAAAAAAATTTACTCGACAAAATTAACACTGTTTGTTTTTTGGGTTTTTTGTGTCAGAGTATTTGGGTGCAAAAGAATAAAAACGAGTATCGGCGTAAAAACAATTTATCTGATATGATATACAGTATATTGTTTTTATTGAGGTTATTTTCAGGGTTCTTGTAATGTATTTATTCTTTTCAATTGTAGAATATTCTTATGTTTACTGTTAAAATGTATTTAATAATAAATGGGTCAGTTTTCCTCTGACTGTTGTTTTTCTAATGTTCACTACAAAATAACTTTAACTAATAACCAGAAATTGTGAGGACTGAAAGCATCTAGGTTTAGTGGGTTAAGGACCTGGATCATTGTTTTTTCAGAAACACATTCCGGACTCAAACAATCCTGGTTCTGGACCCAGATCACAGACTCCCCGTAAATCGTCTGAAAGGAATTTTTTCGGCGCAGTTTCAAATGAATCAAAAGAACTGGAAGTGAAGTTCCTCACACTTTATTTTCTCTCTCCTAAGCATCAAAATGACTTGTATTATTTAAAGAGGCTAAACTGGCCTGAGCTAAGCATTCCCTGTAGATGGCGAGTTGTTGGGCGTCGGTCTGTCATATAATCAGATCTCTCGCTGATGACCACGGTTCAGTGGAGACACGGTGCATCTGCACAGATACTGAAGAACGTTGGAAAAACACTCAGATATCATGAGGTAGACGCACTGCTGCAGCTTTGTGTGTGTGAATCATCCCCCACTTGTTCAGGTTGAACATGAACTGGCAATTTCATCCATCCATCTTCATACCCGCTTATTCCCGTTTAACAGGGTCGCGGGGGTCTGCCGGTGCCAATCTCCGGCTCTCATAGGGCGCTGGGCGGGGGTACACCCTGGACAGGGCGCCAGTCCATCACAGGGCAAAACAGACACAGACAACCATTCACTCTCTCATTCACTCCTATGGGCAATTTAGAGACTCCAATCAACCGTACAGTCATGTTTTTGGATTGTGGGAGGAAGCCGGAGTACCCGGAGGAAACCCACGCAGCACGGGGAGAACATGTAAACTCCACACAGAAAGGACCCAAGTCCACCCCAGGGCTTGAACCCAGGACCTTCTTGCTGTGAGGCGGACGTGCTAACCACTAAACCACCGTGCGCCCCTGGCAATTTCAACTTATTCTAAAGAGGATTGAGCCCTTGATTGGACAAAAGTAGCAACATTTTCTCCCAATGTGGCATGAATAAAGGTCTATCTTATCTTGGTTTTAGCCTCAAACAGTCTTAGGCTTCTTGGCTTTGTTTGCATTCAGTCGACCACGTTTTAGGAAGACGAAGTTACCACTGGTCAGGATTGGTCTTTGGTCTTTTTGAACATAGTTTTTGTCTTGTCTTTTCTTAGGATGCTTTCACACCAGCTTAGTTCTGGACTCGGTCTGAATGGGCAGAGAACCGGTGATCATTTTATCGCTTTGGTTTGGTGTGGTTTGCATTCAGAGTGCTACTTCTGATCCGCTCCAAACAGCCTCTGGTGCAGTTACATGAGCTAACAGCTTTAGGGGCCGTTACTGGAGTCGAGACTTCTCTAGGCAGAGAAACAGAAATGAGAAGAAAAGTCTCGCTTTGACCCATAGACGAGAACCTCAAGAGTGTCCAGAAGCTTCTTCTTTCTTCTATTGTGCATTTACAATGGAGCAGCAACTTGCCATGCTTCTGGTGCTTTTAAAGCTCTGTTTTGGGACATCGCCAGTTCTCCTGATCACCCACGATCCAGTTTTTTTGTCTTTAGGGTTTTGTTTGAAGTCAAACTGTTTTGTTCAGACTTTTCCTGACTTATGTCATCTCGTATTACTGACTTGTCTCTTTCATGGCCCTATCTTCTTTTGTCTTGTCCTGATTATCTTGTTTTGAAAGCTGATCCTGCTTTGTGGTACAGTACCACCTCTGTTTCATTTTCTATCCATTTTCTCATCTTATTTAGTTATTTCATACTATTTCCTTTATTATTTAATAGTTTTTTGTCTCAATCATTGTGTCATGATTTTCTACTTGTTCACATTTTCTCTGTTTTCATTACATTTAATCTGGCTTGTTTTGCAGTATTTTAACTTGTTCTATTGTGTTTGTTCTCCAATCTGAAAGTTTCTCCTTTCTGTTTGTTTGGTTTTCATTTAAAAATGTATCCTACACGAGTAGTAGAATGATGTATTCTTGAAAACATGGCTTAGCACTTGGGCGTGTGTGCTATCCTCTATCTTTAATGATGCACCCCGTCAAGATGTTATGTCTGGGAATGCACGTGAGGGAAATGTGCTCTCATGGCATCGTTACTGCATACTTTATGACAACATATGCTTTGCATGTAGCCATCTGCTGTGGAGAGGTCAGCGAGCGAGAATCAGTGCGGTTGAGATGGACAGGGACGCAGATGAAGACGTAGAGGCCGAACACGCCTTAATGAGGCTGGACGGCGCGTAGTAACCAGATGGCTTCACGCCACGGCCCACCGAGAAATCCATCAAAGAGGAAGTGGCTCACCCGCAGCGAGGGAACGGGGTGGAGGCAAATCACTCAAAGGTCAGGTTTGTGCACTGTGCACGCTGCCGTGGAAATGCAGCGTCAATGATGAGTGGAACGCCCCACTTTGAGTTGCTTAGCAACACATTGGATATGTTCCTGATGGAAGTAAAACCATCTTAATTACAATCTCAGAACGTCAGACTTTATCAAATCCAGGATCCAACTAGTGCTGTGCGATTTGGAGGAGATTCTATATCACGATATAGGTAGATTTATATCCTGATATAGTATTTCTTCCTTAAAATGACATGAAATGAATGGAAAAATGCTATTCATTGTATATTTTATTGTGTATAAGAATAAACTTAAAAAATATCAAAAATAAATGGTAACCTCCTTTAACAATCTTCTGAATGAAGGAATATTCTTGACTTTTGCTATGTATACTGTTGTCATGTGTTCTGATTTGTAAATTAGTATGTGGAAATCCCATCAGGGGGTGCAAAAAACAACAATCATGGCCACTGCTATCGTTTTAAACCGTACCTGTAGTGAATTTTACTTGCTCCATAAGATCATATATGATAGTAGGTTTTGTTAGGTTATGTTCTTTAAAAGTCCTTCGAGAGGAGCAGGGGATACATTAATACTTTAATTTGTGAGACACGTTTGCAGCTATTTTGCTTGGAAGAGTCATATTGGCTGTATTGGCACACTTGGTAACCAGACTAATTGATGATTCGGTCGCTCCGGGGGAACCAATCTTGCTGAAAAAGCACGACTTCACCTCCACATACCATAGTATCATTTTCTGCATCTTTGTTGCGATGAACTAAACACTTAACGCTCATGTCCGAGCACGGCCCGGCTGTGGTTGACAGTGGGCGTGGCTTCAGTAGCTGATGGTGGCTACACAAGGAGGACCTACTTCAGTCACATGGACCAGGATCAGCTGCTCCTCTGATGGTGCTGTAAACTAGTATCTACTGGGTGAAGTAAACATGCTACTGTGACTAGATTTGCCTGCTTCCTGATATTTTAGCAACAGCGTTGGACCAAGACAACGCACATTAAATTTGCGCTATTAACGATAGAGGGTTATATGGTACGGTAGACATTTTATATCACACTATGATATATATATCATTATATCACGCAGCATTAGATCCCACCAAATGTTTTGAAAGTTAGTTTTCAAATGTACGACAGGGATTGGATTCATACGATAATCAAAGGTGACCAAAAAGGATAGATTGATTATTTTACCATCTCTGTCTGCCGGGTATTTTCCTGTGGTCCCTGAACGCATCTTTTACCTCCTTTGTTTCCAGTTTGTCCTGCTTTTTCAGCTGAGAAACATGTGTGGACATGATTAGCTCAATGGTCAGGCAAAGGTATGAACTAACACTGTGTACTTTATTTATAGGTATGCAGTCGTTATTAGCCATTTATCAAGACAAAGAGAGACAGAATGTTGTTCCTAAGTAACACAATGATCCTTCACATGAGCACGGTTTAAACCTTTTCAGGTCCTACACAAATGGATGAATTAACAATTTTAAGCACATCTTGAGGCTATTTCACCATTATCAGGATTTCAACCCTCGGCCTAAAGCAGTGGTTCTCAATATCTCAGTATATAGTCATCTTAAAATGGTAAATCCTTGTTTTAATCAGAAAAAAATAGGTTAAAAGTGATCAAAAATGGTGGAAAAGGTAGTAAATATGATTTGAAAAATCACAGAAATAAATTACAATATAAGTTGCAAATTAGAGTGGCCAAAAACTTGTATAAAAGGAGGTTAAAAAAAAAAAAAAAAGAAAGGGTTCAAAGTGTTAATATTGGCTTAAAAGTGGCAGAAATGGCAAGAGGTGAGTTTGTACTAAAGAGATCTGTCAGAGAGTGAAAACCTCAGTCAAGCGACAAATGCCTGACAAATTTATCTCAAAGAACAGATTTATCTCTTCTTTGTCAGGTATTGTCAGTTACATGGATCATTGATCCTGATCATGGAACCATAATCATTCACACTTTAAAGGCTTAGAAAACATTTGAAACATGTGAAAATGTAATCGCAGTACTTTTCTTTAAACAGCAGAGGGCGCTATCCAGAAGTGTAGGCGGCGGGCGGAATCTGCTACTACTTTCTTTCTGGCCGCCTTCTACTCTTAAACATATTCATAAATTATTTCTTACCCCTTTTAGCACCGAAAGAATATCTGTAATATTATGTGAATATCTGTAAAAGTCACGTTTTTCTATTAGCTCTGTCTGCTAGCATAGCATCTCTTCTTCACTGCTAGATTAGCTGCATGCCAACCGACCACTGGGTTACCAGCGCCCTCTGCTGGTCCAAACAAATATCTGATGTAAATACAATGCAGACTGGTTTTTTTTTAAGTCCAATTGTTAAGGCACAAAATACATTTTCAGTTGCACTTTTAAAAAGAAAAAAAAAACTATTATGCAGTTTTGCATTGTTTACGATAGAACCAGAATTTAAATTAATAGGCTTCTTCTTCATTTGTATTATTCCTTTATTTATTTTATTCAGGATTTATTTTTAGTTAAATTACATTGTTTTGAATAGTTTATCAAGGGATTCTTTTGACAATGAAAAATAAAAGGAAAACAGTACAGTTTTTTTATAGTTTTGAATAGGAAAGGAATATTTTTCACTCATCATTTGTCTACTGTCCCATTTTGTAAAATAAATCATGAGAGAATCGTATCGTGAACCCAGTATCGTGAATCGAATCGTATCGGGAGTTGAGTGAATCATTACATCCCTATTTCCAAATGATGACACTGTTTAGTTGTAGACGAGAAACACCACTAAAGAGAGGCTCACAAATCCAGACATTTATCCATTTTTCAAGCTTCTAACGTCACCATCGAGCACTTATTACCTGACGACCTGATCCCGATGAACAGTCCTCATCATACACTATGCCTAGCATGAGGTCTGAGCTATTCTAAATGTTTCTATGTTCTTACCTCGGTGTCTTCATAGTTCTCCTTTTCAGCAGGTTAACCTGGCTCATCTTCATCATTATCATCCCTCTCTGTGTGAGCAGGTTTACCTCTTTTTATAGCTTTGCTTTGTGTTCCGTTGGGATTCCCATTTGTTTGTTGTCAAGAGAGCGTGTTTTTATAGTCCACATGCATAGATGTGTCTTGGGCTTTCCGATCTGCGGAGTCGGTGCTTATTTCCTCTCTTTTCTCCTCATGTTTTATTAATATCTTACATGCAAATCAACAGAGTATAAATACCTGAGGTCACAGTGGTAGATGAGATTCATGCTGGCGACGGAAAAATTTAACAATACAGTAAAGTGTGGGAAAACCCATGTTTCTATATTGCTTCATTTAAGTTATCTTGCATTCAGAGCACGCTGTCATACTAACGTACTATATACTACATACTAACATAAAGGTAGTATGTAGTGTGTTCACATTAGATAGTATGAAAAGATTTAGTACGCAAGAAATACCCGGGTGTATACTATATGGCAGAGATAGGCAACTTTTATCACAAAAAATGTGTTTGTTTGATCAGAGGGTCACATGATCAACAATCATGTCAGCATTTAGAATATTGAGCGATCTGAGCATTAACACAGGAAAGAACAAAGAGGTTTTACAGTAATGTGTGTTTTTCTGTCATTCTGTGTATGTTTGTTGTTTTGCTCATTGTGAGACATTTTGTGCATTTCTGTTGTCCTTTTGTGTATTTTTCCTGTAAAATATATGTTTTTGGAGTCAAATTGTGTATTTGTGCTGTCATTTTGCATTTTTTGGGGTAATTTTTATGTATTTCTCAGAACTGTGGGTTTGCGGAGTAATTTTTTGTGTTTTTCTTGTCTTTTTGTGTACTTTTGTTGTCATTTGTCGTAATTTTATTTATTTTCTGAGTAATTTTGTGTGTTACTGTTTTGTTTTGTTCATTTTTGTTGTAGTTTTGTGTGTTTTTGGAGTATTTTCTGTGTTTTTTTTCTTGTCTTTTACTGTTATTTCCTGCATTTTTTCATGTATTCTTGCTTTTGTTTTGTGTATGTTTACTTTGAGGGCTGAATTCAATTAGACAGAGGGCCATATGTGGGTTGTGTACAGCTGGTCAAAAATAAATAAATACTTAATGTCTCTCATGTTGGTCTTGTCTTTTATTTTGAGAGAAACTTTTCATTTGTCATATTATATATATATATATATATATATATATATATATATATATATATATATATATATATATATATATATATATATATATATATATATATATATGTTTTCAAAGTAGGTCATGATTTAATGACAAAATGTCCAAAGGTGAGACCAATTGAGAACCCCTGCACATACTAAACTGCCCCATGATGCATTGCAAGCTAAAAATCAAACATCCTCTTTTTAAAACTATTTGTCTTCCATTGGTTTTTAACACGTTCATAAATAGGGCTCTTGTTTTGAAGTTAACCATACGTTTTGTGAGTAGCATCAAAATCTGTTCGTTGGTTTTTTAGTTGAACTGTTCACAAACAAATGAATGAATGAACAAACAAATAAATAAATAAATGGATGAATGTAATAAGAATTTTAATAAGAAATTAAAACATAAATGAATAAATAGTGATTGAATGAATAAATGAACGAATGAATGAATGAACAAATAAATATTTAATAATTACAAATTTAATAATAAATAAATTAAATCATAAATAATTAATGAGTGAATTAATTCATTAATTAATGCTGGCAAAGACATAACATCCTTGAACCTTTGTCACTGAGAGAGAGAGCGAGAGAGTACATGTACTGTATATATATATATATATATATATATATATATATATATACACACATATATATACTTGTGCAATCGGACGCATATGTGTGTGTATATTGATATATGCAAAATTCTGTACATAACCTTTTCCCCATTTATAACACTTATAACTTAATTGTAAATTTTGTTCCACATACTGTATATATAGTGAAAGCCTATTTTTATTTTATTATTTTTATTTTATGTCATTGTTTTGCACACATAATCTTTTCATGTTGTACACTAGCTTTGGCGATGTAAACCTGTTTCCCACGTCAATAAAGCTGTTTAGGATTGAAATGAGAGAGAGAGAGAGAGAGAGAGAGAGAGAGAGAGAGAGAGTGCGTGCTGGGGGCGTGGTCAGTAGTCGCTCGTTGAGTGCGCGTGCTGGGGGTGTGTGTGTGTTTAATCGTCGTGTGTTCTGGGGGATCATGTGTCTCTGTCCGCGGTGCTGAAGTGGAGTAGTGGCGTGCACGCGCCGCACGCACGCACCGTCAAAATGAAGTCCATCATCAATGCCTTAAAAAAAGAAGGTAAGAAACCACTTCCGCTGAAGTCGGTTGGTTTTCGGTTCTGAGCGCGTGTGGACCTTCAGCAGGTGCGCGTGATTGTGCATTAATGAATGGACGGTTTGAGTTTCTTTGGTTCGGTTTTCAGAGGAAACGGAGGCGGTTTGTAGGTCAGAGGAGGTTCGTGTCCCACCTCAGACACATGATATTAATAATGTTCAAACATTAAGTTATAAAATTAACAAACACTAAAAACATAGAGTCAGACCATTAACTAAGGCTCCTTTAACTTCCTGTCAACTCTTCCTTTCTGCTGCTGTTACACTTCATAATAGCATTTTAAACATATTTTATATGTTTATATTTAATTGGTTTTATTTCATGGATTCAGTTTAATCTGCACTCACTGACTTGATTTGGTTCAGGAGGTTCAGGGTGTTGCTCAAGGACACTTGGGTACATAAAAACGCATAGCCTGGGAATGAACCGCTGACCTTTCTCTCTACAATTCACTATTAGCTGCATGTCATATTGTCTTGTTTTATAATGAGTGTAAATAATAATTTAGGATATTAAGAAAATAAATCATCTACGTAGGTCAAATAAAGTAAAACACGTTTTTAATGTTGGTTTTTTTTAGTTTGTGAATTGCAAGAAAATCAATTTTTTTTAAAAAAAAAATGTAATTGTGATGTAATTTTCCAAAGAATTTTCATATATTTTATGTAATAAAAAAGTAGTTTTTTTTATTTTATTTCACTGCCTTGGAGATGGGATGAGGAGTTCAGAGTAGAGCAACTGCTCCTCCACATTGAAAGCAGCCCACTGAGGTGGTTTTGGGTAATGGGGTATGGGGGGAGACCCCCCGGCTGGGGACGCTGCTCCTCTGGGCTGGTCTGGGGATATCTTGAGGTCCTCCCAGAGGAGTGGGTGGAAGCAGCTGAGGGGAGAACCATCTGGGCTTCTCTGCTAAGGATTATACAGCATGACCTGGACCTGAATAAATGGAGGACAATGCAACGCAACTGTAGAAATAAAAATAAGCTATTTTTGTTCTTTATATTCAAATAAAATATATGATTTTAGGCAGGAAAACGAGCAATTTATTTTCAACATTATTGTGGTGTAGTTTACACTTCCAACTATAAAATATATGTAAAGTACGTTAAATACCGACAATGTCCAAGCGATAAAAATAGTCCCTGCTGAATCTTACATTAATTATTTTATTTTTTTTTTTACCATTTTTTGTTTAATGTAGTGAAATTTTGTGAAATAATTTGAGGAAAAATCCAAGATTTTTTAGAAGAATTGAGAATTCCTGTAACAATTTAAGACTAAAAATGACTTCCATCGTGTGATGTAGGCGTGGTAAAACTGTGAGTCCTGCAAATATTGGGAATTTTTATTGAATTTATGTATTTGGAGGGACTGAGATATCTACTACTAAAATATTTGGTAATTTACACAATAATTCATGTTTTCTCTGTCATTTTTACTTTTTCCTGCGGGCCGAATTGGATGCTCCAAAGGGCCTGGATTTGGCCCACGGGCCTTGAGTTTGACACGTGGTTTAATTATTCAAGAAATATACAAATGGTGACATTATGTTAAAATATTAAAATAGTATATATATTTTTAGATATTAATATAAAATACTTAAAGAAAATAAAGATAAAGAATTAAAGTTTCACTAAAAATCAATTCAATTGCGTGAAAACATTTTGAATTGATGGAAACGGTTCAATTTTCATGGATTTAATAAAACATTTTTGATTAAAGAGACAAAAATTCAGTATAAGATCTCGTGTTTGAAGAAAAATGCTTATTTCTAATTCTCTACTTTTAATTTTTACCAAAACAGAAATTGTCTAACGTTTATTTCATGGCTTTTAGATGGTTTTTAGCAAACGTTTGGAGCGAGTGTTGAAATGTGAATGTGCCCAGCAGGCCACTGTTAACAGGTGAGAGAGTGATGATGTAAATCACAGTCTTGGTGTCAGAAAGCACCGTCTGCCCTGCTCACAGACACACATGATGCATGCAGAATTAGAATTAGTCATTCTTTTCCATAAAACCGCATAAACATTTGATTATTTCTCTGTTAAAAAAGCAAAAACAGTATCCAACACTGCAGCTTTAGTATTATTACACATGTTCAAAAAATGTCCAAGTGCAATTGTTACTATTGTGTCAAATAAAATGATTAATTTCCATGTGGGGATTTAACCATGTGTCAGCCTCGTCAGTAGAAACACTAAAAATACCATAAGCCGAGCAGTAAATGAAGTTTCCATGGATTTATGAATCACCATCATTTTGCGTCACCGCTGACATGGAAGTGTCGGATAACTGTAATTTACCTATCCGTCAACTTTACAGCAGCAGCAGTGGCAACGGCAACGTAACAAGAGAGAGAGAGAAATTAAAGTGAACGAGCTCCTGTGTGAAGTCCAAAGAGCCATAACATTAGGAACACTGCCAGGGAAAGTAAAAAATCACATTTCGTACGCATCATAGTGGGAGGGATTAACAGGCAGGAAGTTGTCCTCAACGTGCACGTGTTTAAAGGTGGGACCAGATTGGAATCTGTTCGAGTTGATCCAAAGTAACGACAAGTGAGATAATGAGTGTGTGTACGACGCAATAAATGTCATAGGCTGTGTTGGAAATGGTGGGAAATACCAGGATGTATAATATATGGGAACATTTTTCAAGTATGCACGGTTGGCACACTAGTCATACTCAACTGCCCCATGATGCATTGCTAGTGGAATGTAAATTGGTCCTGGGACTGGTGTTATGGTCTGAGTTTACCTCATACTGAGATTGTTTATGAGCATGCCCACTACTGGAAAATTAATTTTTGCTAGTTCCGCTGGGAGCTTTGCTACTTCCGCCGTGCTGAGATTGAAATTACAATTTCAAAGCTAATGTTATTTTACGAGTGCTGAATGGATCCTTTTCTTGGGGGAAAAATGTACAACTGCTCAATATACGAGGCAGAAGAAGTTCCAACGCCACAAATAAAGGATAGACGGGTTCATCTTCTTCATGGTGAAGTTTCATTTATTTTCCAAAAACACATGATCATAATATACATTGCAATAAATAACCTAATGTAACTTTACAATAATAAGCTGTTGTCTTCATATAAATCTGATCATGACAATCATGTTTTTTTTATCATTGGTCGATTTTTTTTTTTTTTATCGATAGACTGATGTGATGTTTTAAATATTTTTTAAAATCAGTACAGTAATCTCTGTGCATGGCTAATCCAGCACGGGTACATCTCAGTACGTAGCAGTCGCATACGGAGATTGTAAAATAATCAATCCGTGAAACCGGCTTCAAGCTAAAAATCAAACTTTCGTTTTTCAAAACAAAAGCATCTCTTCTTGTTGTTCATTAGTTTTTTAACACTTTTGTAAATCAGGCTCTTGTTTTGAAGTTAACAGGAAGTTTAGTCAGTAGCACATTTGCAGGTCTCTGAAAATCTCTGAATTGTCAGAATGAAATGTGTCTACGTGAGTTTTATGGATCAAATGAGCACATGTTGATATTCAACTTGGTCACTTTCTCATTTAAAATGTTTTCAGAACTTCAAAAGATGGAGAATCAACAGATATTTAGCCTCAGTTTGAACAGGGTTTCTGTCGTTGTAGATTAGAAATGCATCTTGGGAAACTTGGAAATATACTTCAGTGGGAACGCCGACCATCCTAATCGAGGCTGTGTATGAAATGTCACACTCTGTACTATACACTCCCTCCCAGTGCACAGACACGTTGCTGTGCTACTGCTGTGGTAATGTCTGTCCTCTGTAAAACTCCATCAGTTCTGATTGTTGAGGCACTGAGAGACGTTTGAGCGAACGGTGCATGTATTTCTCCTCTCTAACTAACTCAGTCACTGCGCTGCACTCACACAGCTATTTACACAGCTTTTACGTGACCTGAAAAGGACCACGTCCTGAATGTTGTTTAAAAACTAGTGGTTTAAATCCACTTTTACTCCTTGGCTTTTAATTCACCTTGATATTTTATTTTATTTTTAATTTTTTTTTTGGGGGGGGGGGGGTTAGCCCTGTTTAGATGTGTTTAATTTCATGTTTTTATTGTTTGTTACCATGGCAGCAGGAAATCATCAGTTCGAATTTTTTTGTTGATTGTAACCATGACGACAGAATGGAAGCCAACGGAGGACATGAAAGCCAAATAACTTCAAAGTACCTGGATACTTCTAAAATATCACATACAGCTTAAAGCTCTACAAACTCCACTATTTTTTGATAATTGTCTTGCATTTGTTATCTGCAACATTGATGATGGATCAAAAACCAGCGATGAACATTACTTTTGGTGACTTTGTGGATTCTGAGCCCGTATTTAACAAATTCAGAGGGGCGTCATTCCAACAATCAAAGCAAACTCGTAGGAAGAAGGTTAAGATGCAGAAGATGAAGGGAGACCCACCATCATCTCCTGGAGACAAGGGTGATGATGAACAAGTCAACCATCCACCAGTTACCGTACCAGTGAGTCCCTCTGAACCAGACTGTACACTGGTACCTGACCAAGCACCACCAGGGTGTATCACATGTGAAGAGATGACACACAAGGCATCCTTTACAAGGAACCAGATGGAATTACTAGACAGGGACCTGGACAGCCTCAAACTGGCTCTGGATGTTTCCAAAAAGGAGTTCCATGAGCAGAAAGAACAATGGGAAGAGGAACGAACGATGTTGATGAAGGAGGAAACAGAATCAGATTCCATGGTTGAAATCCAGGAGGAGGAAATCTCCAAGCTCAAGCTTAGCCTGGACCAATGGAAACAAGAGGTACGCCGAGGTGAGTCTAACCAGAGGAAGATGCTGAAGTGGCAGCGGGAAACCACCTTCCTCCTTCAGCGTCAGAATCAGCAGATCTTCAATCTCAAACACTCACTGGATCAGACCAAAAAACAAGTAGAGGAGCAAACCAGAAAGCTTCAGCACCAGGAAACAACAATATCAGAAGCTCAGAAGAACATCATCATCAAAGACAAAGAGCTGAATGTGAAGGATCTCCTCGTGCGTGAGCAGAACATTGAAAACGACGTTTTGAGGGCTGATCTCAGGCAGGCGCAGGAGAAATTAAAAAGTCAAAGTGATCAACACGAGCAACTGTTGGAGGTGAACGCCAACATGTTAGAAATGGTGAAATCAAAGGAGCAGGCCTACTGCAGTCTGGGGGAGCAGGTGAAAGAAAAGGTGACCCTGCTAGAGAACGCCCTGGTCGAAGCACAGAACCAACTGAAAGCCAAAGATGTGGAATTAGAAGAAGAGCGGTCCAGACACGCTAAAAAGAAACCACTACGGAAAAGAATCCTCCAGTGGTTTAAGAGGAAAACCAAACGTTAGAACAATATAAACCCCATGATGATTTAAAACATTCTCTCTCTCCTTTTCTTATTTTAATGCAGGAAAAAACTTTTATAAAGAAAAAAAAGACAAAAGAACAAATGAATAAGAAAAATGTTTGTAAAAATAAAAAATAAATAAATAAAAAAATGTAACCCCTTTTTTTTCCCTTTGTCGTCCTTGGCAAGAATCTCAAACTCCACCTATGATCTGTCCCCAAAATGTTTTCTTTAAAATGTACATGCAAATCCTGATAATTAAAACAAAGGCAATGGGGATACAAAGGACTGATCAGGGTTAGGGTCATATTACATTTTTTAATTACAATTATGACTTCAATTATGTTGAATTACAACTCAGTTGTAATGATTACATTAATAATTGGCCAAATGTAGCAGCATTTGTTGCTTTAATTGCATTATTATTAGTTACATTATACTGTATATTTTGTCTCATTTGCTGCCTGGACACGTTATCATGCTAATTATCTGCCATCTTCTTGGTTTTTCCGTAGGTTCTCCTTTAGCTCCTAGCTTAGCCGTACCGCCACACATTAGAAATACTGTTTCTAGCAGTAGATTTAGAAGCTTTGAGCCCAGACACAGATCATAATTCTCTTTCTGTGCATAAAAAAGTTTGTTCTCAATCTGGGTTGTTTGGTTCTGCTATGACGGCACGTTTAGAGTGAACAAACTGGCTACAACACATCTGTGTGTGAGAGACAGGAAATAAGACTGAGAACTACATCACAGATGAACAACAATGAACTAGTTTACCAATCTAAATACAAATAAAACACAAACGCACCATAAAATAACAGTAACTGAGTTACTCAAAGTGTAACTAAATTACTGGGTTAAAAGTCACGTATTACAATTTAATTTTTCTACTGGCTGAGAATGGTTGTTTGTGATGTTTTGGTGGCTTATGTCACAAACCACCACTGTTGGCTCCACCCCTTCTATAAAAACTAACACCTGTGGACTCAGTAATCTGTGTGAGAATTGTGACTAGAGGAGTAGAAAGTATTGATTAGCTAGTTAGCATAGCATAGATTGTTCTTTGGAGATTTTATAGTTTAGACTGGGCGTGTCTTAATATCCGCTGTGTTTTCTGTCCACATTTACTGCAGCGTTGATCTCTGCATGTGTGTTTGCACCTCCTTCTCAGTTATACTATTTTTCCGTACGAAAACTATCACCGCAGACAGTTGCAGATTTCATGAATTGCTTTGCTCTCTCTACACAACCTTATTTGCATTTTCCCCTCCATATTTTTGCTCCCCCTGGGAGATCTGCCTATTATGCATATTCATTAGAGGGAAACACCTTAAATGAATTGAGGGCGTATTGGTAAGCGCAGTTCACACGCCCACCTGCCCTTTGTACTCCTTATTAGCGTGTGGAGTGACATTTGCACACGTGTTAATACCACTAAACCTTTTGTGAATCTGCCCCTGAGTTTGCAGGGGACGGGGGGAGTTTTCCCAAATTCATTTGAAAAAATACAATTCGTTTTTGTTGTTGTTCTTTAAAAAATACTAGTATAAGTACTAGTATAAGTTTTCAGTGAAATGGTCCCAAACTTTTGAGACTTTAGGTTGGTTCTTCTATTGCGCAATTCTTCTTCACCATGTAAATGGTGAAGCGACACTGCACCCAGCAGTTCATGTATGGTACTGCAGCAAAAATGAAGCAGAAAGTGACCGCCGGAATAAATTTACAACATTAAATGACACAAGTATTTCTAGTCGACATGTTACTAATCATTTTTGCATTATTGTATGAGTCACACATTGCGGTTGCCGCGAATCTCAGACGGTCTTTAAATTTAACCCCTTTTACCCAAATACCTGCTTTAGGTACTACCACTCACTCATTCCCCCTGTCCACAGCCACCATCATTATAGCTAAGCTTCACACTTGTCACTATACTGGCTGGATTACACAACATAATAAGCACAATATATTCTACAACTTCACATCTCACCCTCACTGCAAAACAATCTATTCTTCCCCACCTTTTCTATTTCCTACCTTGAGTCTCTCCTCCCTGCTCCCTTTCCCCTCCCCTTCCCCCTCCCCCTCCACTTAGGTGTAACACTGCTCTCCCTTTTTATATCCTCCCTATAATAAAAGATTTCTTACCCTTCCTTAGGGAGGGCTGGTGATGGTCACAATTAAGCAATAAAATAAATCAATGTATTTTATTGCAATAACAAAATATGCATTGCTGTCTCATAATGATTGCACTTCCTGTGGTGTTGACCTTTGACAGCATGTGCAGACAAGTTAAAAAAAAAAAAAAAATGTATCTAGAATTTAGACCACATGTCAAACTCATGGCCCAGGGGCCAAATCCAATTCGGCTCACAGGAGGAAGTAAAAATTACAAAGAAAACATGAATCATTGTGTAAATGTATTTCATTTATTTTATTGGTTTATTTACCAGCTGCGGAGCACCGTCGGGCCAAGATGTCACTGTCTGAGTTGTTCACAAAGTGAAAGTACAGAAATACAGTTGTTTAAGATTGTGTGTTGTTTTAATAAAAAAAAGAATAATAATTACAAAAAGCTATTTATATTTTTCAGAAACTTCAGGTGACCCAACATTGGTTGAAAAATAGATTTTGTGGCTCCTGAATAGATTTATTTCTGTAGTTTTTATTATTTCCAATCATCTCATGCCTGGGGGGGGACAAAGACTGACACTTTATTTGTTAATTTTCTACTCTCTCCCTCAAGTCCCCCCTGTAGTGCCATTGTGTATCCCTAGGGGTACACGTACCCACATTTGAGAAACACTGCTGTAGACTAAGCTACCCTCCAACGTCTAACAGGCCCCCGCACTGAAGACTTTCAAATCCTGCTTTAAATCCACTTTTACTCCTTGGCTTTTAATTCACCTTGATATTTTATTTTATTTTATTTATTTATTTTTTTTGGGGGGGGGGGGGTTAGCCCTGTTTAGATGTGTTTAATTTCATGTTTTTATTGTTTGTTACCATGGCAGCAGGAAATCATCAGTTAGAATTTTTTTGTTGATTGTAACCATGACGACAGAATGGAAGCCAACGGAGGACATGAAAGCCAAATAACTTCAAAGTACCTGGATACTTCTAAAATATCACATACAGCTTAAAGCCTTAAAAACTCCACTATTTTTTGATAATTGTCTTGCATTTGTTATCTGCAACATTGATGATGGATCAAAAACCAGCGATGAACATTACTTTTGGTGACTTTGTGGATTCTGAGCCCGTATTTAACAAATTCAGAGGGGCGTCATTCCAACAATCAAAGCAAACTCGTAGGAAGAAGGTTAAGATGCAGAAGATGAAGGGAGACCCACCATCATCTTCTGGAGACAAGGGTGATGATGATCAAGTCAACCATCCACCATTTACCGTACCAGTGAGTCCCTCTGAACCAGACTGTACACTGGTACCTGACCAAGCACCACCAGGGTGTATCACATGTGAAGAGATGACACAAAAGGCATCCTTTACAAGGTACCAGATGGAATTACTAGACAGGGACCTGGACAGCCTCAAACTGGCTCTGGATGTTTCCAAAAAGGAGTTCCATGAGCAGAAAGAACAATGGGAAGAGGAACGAACGATGTTGATGAAGGAGGAAACAGAATCAGATTCCATGGTTGAAATCCAGGAGGAGGAAATCTCCAAGCTCAAGCTTAGCCTGGACCAATGGAAACAAGAGGTACGCCGAGGTGAGTCTAACCAGAGGAAGATGCTGAAGTGGCAGCGGGAAACCACCTTCCTCCTTCAGCGTCAGAATCAGCAGATCTTCAATCTCAAACACTCACTGGATCAGACCAAAAAACAAGTAGAGGAGCAAACCAGAAAGCTTCAGCACCAGGAAACAACAATATCAGAAGCTCAGAAGAACATCATCATCAAAGACAAAGAGCTGAATGTGAAGGATCTCCTCGTGCGTGAGCAGAACATTGAAAACGACGTTTTGAGGGCTGATCTCAGGCAGGCGCAGGAGAAATTAAAAAGTCAAAGTGATCAACACGAGCAACTGTTGGAGGTGAACGCCAACATGTTAGAAATGGTGAAATCAAAGGAGCAGGCCTACTGCAGTCTGGAGGAGCAGGTGAAAGAAAAGGTGACCCTGCTAGAGAACGCCCTGGTCGAAGCACAGAACCAACTGAAAGCCAAAGATGTGGAATTAGAAGAAGAGCGGTCCAGACACGCTAAAAAGAAACCACTACGGAAAAGAATCCTCCAGTGGTTTAAGAGGAAAACCAAACGTTAGAACAATATAAACCCCATGATGATTTAAAACATTCTCTCTCTCCTTTTCTTATTTTAATGCAGGAAAAAACTTTTATAAAGAAAAAAAAAGACAAAAGAACAAATGAATAAGAAAAATGTTTGTAAAAATAAAAAAAATAAATAAAAAAATGTAACCCCTTTTTTTTCCTTTGTCGTCCTTGGCAAGAATCTCAAACTCCACCTATGATCTGTCCCCAAAATGTTTTCTTTAAAATGTACATGCAAATCCTGATAATTAAAACAAAGGCAATGGGGATACAAAGGACTGATCAGGGTTAGGGTCATATTACATTTTTTAATTACAATTATGACTTCAATTATGTTGAATTACAACTCAGTTGTAATGATTACATTAATAATTGGCCAAATGTAGCAGCATTTGTTGCTTTAATTGCATTATTATTAGTTACATTATACTGTATATTTTGTCTCATTTGCTGCCTGGACACGTTATCATGCTAATTATCTGCCATCTTCTTGGTTTTTCCGTAGGTTCTCCTTTAGCTCCTAGCTTAGCCGTACCGCCACACATTAGAAATACTGTTTCTAGCAGTAGATTTAGAAGCTTTGAGCCCAGACACAGATCATAATTCTCTTTCTGTGCATAAAAAAGTTTGTTCTCAATCTGGGTTGTTTGGTTCTGCTATGACGGCACGTTTAGAGTGAACAAATGGCTACAACACATCTGTGTGTGAGAGACAGGAAATAAGACTGAGAACTACATCACAGATGAACAACAATGAACTAGTTTACCAATCTAAATACAAATAAAACACAAACACACCATAAAATAACAGTAACTGAGTTACTCAAAGTGTAACTAAATTACTGGGTTAAAAGTCACGTATTACAATTTAATTTTTCTACTGGCTGAGAATGGTTGTTTGTGATGTTTTGGTGGCTTATGTCACAAACCACCACTGTTGGCTCCACCCCTTCTATAAAAACTAACACCTGTGGACTCAGTAATCTGTGTGAGAATTGTGACTAGAGGAGTAGAAAGTATTGATTAGCTAGTTAGCATAGCATAGATTGTTCTTTGGAGATTTTATAGTTTAGACTGGGCGTGTCTTAATATCCGCTGTGTTTTCTGTCCACATTTACTGCAGCGTTGATCTCTGCATGTGTGTTTGCACCTCCTTCTCAGTTATACTATTTTTCCGTACGAAAACTATCACCGCAGACAGTTGCAGATTTCATGAATTGCTTTGCTCTCTCTACACAACCTTATTTGCATTTTCCCCTCCCATATTTTTGCTCCCCCTGGGAGATCTGCCTATTATGCATATTCATTAGAGGGAAACACCTTAAATGAATTGAGGGCGTATTGGTAAGCGCAGTTCACACGCCCACCTGCCCTTTGTACTCCTTATTAGCATGTGGAGTGACATTTGCACACGTGTTAATACCACTAAACCTTTTGTGAATCTGCCCCTGAGTTTGCAGGGGACGGGGGGAGTTTTCCCAAATTCATTTGAAAAAATACAATTCGTTTTTGTTGTTGTTCTTTAAAAAATACTAGTATAAGTACTAGTATAAGTTTTCAGTGAAATGGTCCCAAACTTTTGAGACTTTAGGTTGGTTCTTCTATTGCGCAATTCTTCTTCACCATGTAAATGGTGAAGCGACACTGCACCCAGCAGTTCATGTATGGTACTGCAGCAAAAATGAAGCAGAAAGTGACCGCCGGAATAAATTTACAACATTAAATGACACAAGTATTTCTAGTCGACATGTTACTAATCATTTTTGCATTATTGTATGAGTCACACATTGCGGTTGCCGCGAATCTCAAACGGTCTTTAAATTTAACCCCTTTTACCCAAATACCTGCTTTAGGTACTACCACTCACTCATTCCCCCTGTCCACAGCCACCATCATTATAGCTAAGCTTCACACTTGTCACTATACTGGCTGGATTACACAACATAATAAGCACAATATATTCTACAACTTCACATCTCACCCTCACTGCAAAACAATCTATTCTTCCCCACCTTTTCTATTTCCTACCTTGAGTCTCTCCTCCCTGCTCCCTTTCCCCTCCCTTCCCCCTCCCCCTCCACTTAGGTGTAACACTGCTCTCCCTTTTTATATCCTCCCTATAATAAAAGATTTCTTACCCTTCCTTAGGGAGGGCTGGTGATGGTCACAATTAAGCAATAAAATAAATCAATGTATTTTATTGCAATAACAAAATATGCATTGCTGTCTCATAATGATTGCACTTCCTGTGGTGTTGACCTTTGACAGCATGTGCAGACAAGTTAAAAAAAAAAAAAAAATGTATCTAGAATTTAGACCACATGTCAAACTCATGGCCCAGGGGCCAAATCCAATTCGGCTCACAGGAGGAAGTAAAAATTACAAAGAAAACATGAATCATTGTGTAAATGTATTTCATTTATTTTATTGGTTTATTTACCAGCTGCGGAGCACCGTCGGGCCAAGATGTCACTGTCTGAGTTGTTCACAAAGTGAAAGTACAGAAATACAGTTGTTTAAGATTGTGTGTTGTTTTAATAAAAAAAAGAATAATAATTACAAAAAGCTATTTATATTTTTCAGAAACTTCAGGTGACCCAACATTGGTTGAAAAATAGATTTTGTAGCTCCTGAATAGATTTATTTCTGTAGTTTTTATTATTTCCAATCATCTCATGCCTGGGGGGGGACAAAGACTGACACTTTATTTGTTAATTTTCTACTCTCTCCCTCAAGTCCCCCCGTAGTGCCATTGTGTATCCCTAGGGGTACACGTACCCACATTTTAGAAACACTGCTGTAGACTAAGCTACCCTCCAACGTCTAACAGGCCCCCGCACTGAAGACTTTCAAATCCTGCTTTAAAAGCTCCTTTCGGCCGCTCAGAGCTGCCCTCAAAGAAGCAACACTACTTCATTTAATCACTCATTACATTTCAGAAAAAGCCAAAACTGCCACAAAATGTTGATATTGTTCTGCTAGTGATTAATAAAAGGGTCTTTGTTGCATTTTTCTCCACTGGTTTTGACCCTTTATTGTTTTTTCTTGTAAAACTATATTGGAAAAATACTAAAAAATAAATGGAGTTCATATCGCCTATCGCCATTTAGAGGAAAACATATAGCGATATGAATATTGGTCCATATCACCCAGGCCTAATGTAAACAAAGCAGTAACGTTTTATCTTGTAAAGAATATGATTGTCTAAACTGTGTGAAATGAGGCGTTCAAACACTGTTTAAAGTAGGATTTTATTAATATGAGTGTATTACCTCAATAACAAATGGAAATCACGAGACTGATTTGCAGCGTTGTTATGGAGCAAGTGTTGCTAATGCTACACCACTTTAGTTAAACAAAGTAAAAAGACTGTGTGTGATTGAAAGAACATGTCATTTGATGTTAATTGTACTTGAAACCAGTTTGATGAATTTCTTACATAAATCTAAATAATTTTTTTAAAAGTACCCTGACTTAAATGATCCTTTATTTCTTTTTTCCATTCATGATGATTATTTTAAGTAGGTGAATTGTTTTTTTTTTTTTTACTGGTAAATGACTTGAAAATCATCTAAATGATCTGAATGATAAAATAGAGATTGTGATTTTACAAAGAAAAAACAGTGATATGTTTTTCTTTCCATATCACCCACCCCTACAGTCTATTAATTACTATAAGTATGATGAGTATGTAGTGTGGCTTGTTTAGGTCTGGTTAGGACGCACTCACAAATCCATCTAACTGTGCTTTTAATGCTGTTCTGAGAAGTAGAGAAATCAGCGACTCCTAAAATTTGTATTTCAATACGAAATAAGCTATAAAAAAAGTAAATAGAATAATCGATGAATCAATATGGGCAATATTGTAATTTTATATATAGCCAAAATAGAAATCTGGATATATCTTTAATTCCGATATATTGCCCAGGTTTAGTCAGGCCTTCCTTGGAAACAGTTATTGTTCGTTGGCTTCTTTCAGCAGGAATATGTTGAGTACGAGTTGTGTTTTTATAGTGTCTCAGTTCTGTTTTATAGTGTCCATGTCATGTATTAATTTACACATTTTCCTATTGGTTTCGTCTGTCCCTGAATCGATGCTTAAAACATGCTTAAAATGGTTAATGTGGTTAACTATTATCATTATTTTCATATTTATGCACAGCATAAATGCACTGAAACAAGCACAAGATTTTTTGCAAGTATAAAATATAGTAGAAATGCGTGATATTGTCCCAAAACATATCAGTACATGTATGGTCAGTGTCATATACAGTAGCTATATTCATTTCATTTCAAAAAGTCAAGTCCATCATATTTCGTTATATTATGTCAGATTTTGCACAAGATTTGACATGAATGTGTCTCGTACCATTCGTTTTCTGTTCATGAAAAACAAATTGCGTGTAAATGTGTGATATCGTTCAAAATAATGCATGTAAATGTAAAGTTATATATTCAGTCATATTGCACATTTTTCTTAAAAGAAGTAATAAAAACAATATTTCCATTTCTGTTGAGAATTAAATTCTGTATTTTCCATCCCTGAATATCTGAGCCCTATTAATGGTTGAGGATTCCTTTGTTTGATAGATTAGGACAGTTTGAGCAGTAAATCAACATGTCAGTCTTAACCTTTTCAATCACAGATTTCTGAATGTTTTTTTGTGTAAATCAAACGCCCGTTTGTGTCAGCAGATAAGATGTTGGTTTCTGATCGATAAGGTTTGATGATCTACATCCTGCCTCACGTTTCACATTTCAGATTGTGGGGATATATTTAGTCCTGGAAATGAAGTTTTATCACCGTCAGTTTAGACCATGATATGAAAATCAACAATCTGCCAAATACGAGTCAACCGCCACCTGTTTCTGAGGATGTGTGTGTGTGTGTGTGTGTGTGTGTGTGTCTGTGACGAATCACTGGTCTGCTCTGCTGACATTTCATGTCTGAGCCACAGAAAACATCTAAAGAAACAACCTCCTGTGATGGCATTTAAACAGAGAATGTGAGAGTTCTGTTAGTGTGTTCACTCACCTCTCCTTCTTTCCTTTGCCTATTTTGACAAGGTCATTATTAATACGGACCCAAAATTACATTAAACAGAATGTATTAATAATACATTTCAGTTTTTCCTTAAATGAATGAATATTAATTGAATATTAATTTAAACCAGAGCTAGAACAAGCCGTTTCCTATTAACGTAGATCTGTTGCAAAATGTGAGTGCTTGTAGAATGTGATGTGTGTTAAAAACTCCACACACGTGTGAAATTAATTTCATGTCACAAATGATGGGGAAAAAATGTGAACGTGTAGAGTTCAAATTTAAATCCAAGGAAAATATTAACACATGCTTGATCTGAATGTGAAGTCACAGAAAAAATATTCACAAATGTGTAGACTGATATTTACACAAATAAAACTTGTAATTCAACATTTTCTTGCATGTTTAGTTTATTACTCATTAGGGATGGGAACTGAAAACCAGTTATTCTGAGAACCGGTTCCCAGTAATCCAATTCCTAGGAATCGTTAATTTGCTTGCCTGTCAATTCTGCTTATCGGTTCCTCTTACGTCGCAAAAATATTCGATGACGTCACACTCAAGTGGCTTATTTTGGTTCTCAACTTTAACAACATGGCGCCAAGGCAGAAGCACTCAAAAGTTTGGCTATATTTCACTATATTTTCACCATGGAGAATCCACCTTCTCCACCCACAGCTGTGCTGTCTTCCGTGCTGTGTTTGTAGTGTCTCTGTTGCTACACTACTCACTTCCGGGTTCTGTACACTCGTGCTAAAGTTGCTTCTTGTGTGGACTTTTCTAACGAAAACAACAAACTTCAGCAAGAACACACACCTCGTCACCAGATCATGTCCTCATAACAAGTAATCAGACATGGGAGACGGACTGGTACTGATCGTTGTGTTTAGTTTGCTCTTTCACACACACACACACGGCTGATGACGTCACATGTAACAACGGGGACGGCGTCTCTGAAGGTCCATTTATAGAAATGTAAACAAAGGCTAAACTAAAGCTTTACCGTTTAAATACATAATAAGTGCAGCTGTACTTTTAGTTAATGTTTTTTTTTTACAGAAGAATTATTTGTTTTACAATCTATACCAGGTGGATTAAAAGAGAGCTGATATTCCTGCAGGAAATTAAAGAGACAAATATAAGATAATAGAGTTAGAGCAAACAAATCCATTTATAATAGAGAGTCGTTCAGGAATCGAATCGATAAGCAGTATCGCTAAATTCTTATCAATTCCCATCCCTATTACTCATGCCACTAGTGTTTACAACAGCAACAACTTAAATCTGCCGCTACATCTGCACAAACTACTTTTTCTTGCTTAAATCCATGCTGCTTGAGTTTTGCAACACATTTTCTGAGACATCTGATGCAAAACAGTTTATTATTATTTGCTCCATAGTATATAGTCATCTTAGATATGTAAATATTTGTTTTAATCAGAAATAAAATGGGTTAAAAGTGACCAAAAATGGTGGAAAAGGTGGTGAAATGGGATTTTAAAAAGCACAGAAATTGGTTTAAAGGGGCCATATCATGCTAAATCCACTTTTTTAGCCCTTAAATGCATTTTGATGTATATTTAGATTGTTTAGAAGCACAGAAAGTTCAAATTAGTCTCTCAGGTGCTCCGTTTGATCTCTTTATATTATGTTTTGGTCATATTTTTCAATCTGTTTCGATTTTTCGATTCTCTATTACGTTTTTTTGACCAATAACGTCAGCGGAACTGCCAAATTAGGACATCGACTCCAGGCCCAACACTTCGAGCAATCTGCCATTTTTATTTCTCGCTTTTATTTTGTAGTCCAAGCTCCAGGATGCAGAAGTTACGAGAGGATAAGTCAAAATGTTTGGTTGTTGGATGTAGTAACCCACACGCTTCATTACACCGTCTCCCAGCATCAGAACCTTTTCAAAGTGCCTGGTTGAGTTTTATTTTTCACAGAAATGTACCCACATCTGTGGGTAAGGTCATTTTTGTGTGCGTGCAGCACTTCAAGGATGACTTCTTCATCAACCTCCACCAGTATAAAGAAGGATTTGCTGAAAGACTTTGTCTGATTGAGGGTTCAATTCCATCTATCTTTGGAGACGATGAACAGAGCACTTCGGTAAGCTGTAAATAACGCTAAAAAGTGTGATGATAAGACGTCCCTGTCATTGTTTTGTTATTCTTCATATGTTAGTGCTTTGTGCTCGTTTTAGATCCTTGATGATATGGCCTACGTGGTGTAATTTAAGTCTAAAGTTTTCATTAGTTATTTCATTTTGCGGTTTTTGTCTCCGAAAAGACTGTATTATAATGCATTTTGTGATGTTAGCTTGGCGCTAGCGTTAGCTCGGTGCTTGTGTTAGCTCACTTGTTAGGGTTCTGCAGGTTCATCATCTTCATTTTCATCTCGCTCCGATGGGTCAGACTCTGGCTGGAACATGTAAGGCTGGATGGACAAGTCTAACGTTGTTGACATTGTGTAAATAACGTGTGAATAAACTTTTTCTGCGCCGCTACATAGCCATATCTCTTCTATCAAACTACAAAAATGGCCGAGCAGGGTGGAGTTGAACCTGGAGAGGGGGCGGGGTATGAAGAGTCTCATTTGCATTTAAAGAGACCTCACCAAAACGAGTTGCTCTTAGAAGCACATCAGAAAAGGGGTGGAGCAATAATAATGAGGAATTCAGACCCAAGCAGTGCAGTTCCGCTTTATATAGACCACAACTTTATGATTTATATGTAAAAAGGAAGGATTTAAAACCATGATATGTCCCCTTTAAAGTAGCAAATTAGAGTGGTCAAAAACGGAGAGAAAAAGTTAAAAAAAAAGGGTTCTAAGTGTCAATATTGGAACAATTAGTTTAAACTGGCAAATAATGGGCATGACAAATCTTGAATGGGGTTTAATTGGCAAAAAAGGGCATGAAATATGGTGAAAAGAGGTTAAAAGTGACAATAATGGGTCAGCATATGTGACAATAGGTTGAAAAGTGGTGGAAATGGTTTATAAGTGCTGAAAATGTCTTGAAAGTGGAAAAATGTGCAAAAAAGGCATTGAAATTTGATGGCTAAATGGCAGAAATGGGAGTAATGTAGCAAACATGGATTTAAAGGATCAGAAATATGGTAAGAAAAAGTGATGAAAATAGGTTATGTTTGGTGTAGTTGCTGAAAAAGGGTAAAAAAAAATAACCAAAAATGGGCTCAAATTGTTCAGTATAAATTCTTAGTTTCTGGAAGGCATCTGGCGACCACCTCCCAGTGTCTAGTGACCCTCAGACTACAGAGCATGTTCGACCCTGGTCAGGTCACCACACCAGGAGGGGAGAACATGCAAACCTCTCTCATTGAAAGACCTGCACAGGAGCCTGTGACCTATTAGCTGCTATGCCTTGTCACAGAGTGGCCTATATTTCTGTGTCATCCGTTTAAAAATGGGTCTTCCCTTCACACACACACACACACACAGCTATTTGAGCTCGCTCATTAAATGATGGCACCTCCTCTCTTCGTCTGCTCTGGAGACGTCTAAGATGCTCGTCTGTTAAAGTGATAATGACGAAGTGAAAAAGTGAAATCTCTCCGACTTCTTTTAGCCGCCGCGCTAACTTAACTCTGCAGGAAAAAGGCTGCTGGCGATGCTGTACCTCACCAATGCTGCGTCTACCTCACAACGAGTAGAGCTCTGTGCGTATCTGTGTGTAATGGAGAAAGAATCCAGCAGAGTTGCAAATCAGGCTAATGATGGTTATAGGAAGAGAAGTGTGTGTAGGCCGTGACCAATCAGCAGTGTCGGTTCGATACTGGTAGCGCTGGGAGAGACGAGTGCCTATGGTCTTGGTTCCAGCTGTCTGCGCCTGAAGACAATCTCGTGCTCTGAGAAAAGCCCAGATTAGATTTTGATGGATTGGCCAGGAAAAAAAGAAGAAACCGAGCACAACATGAGACAGGAGTCACAGTGAAGGTCAGAGGACAAATCAAGCCAGGCAGACATGTAGAGACAGGAGCTTTAAACCACTGAGAGTCACATGGTATTACAACTGTTTGGTTTCCCTAAAACACACTTTAACAGGTATAATAATCAAGAAGGGTTTCAGTCTGACTCTATAATAATGATGCTCCGATCGATCGGCCAATACTTGCATGAGAAACCGATCTATATCTTTTCTACCTCCGTGAAGGTCTTAAAGTTAGCCACTGTCCCCTTCTGCTGTGAGATGACTGACAGGCCCCGCCCACCTAGGGTGATCAAATTTTTAAAAGTCAAAACCGGGACAGTAATTTAACCAAAAAAAGTAACAGATTCTCAAAACAAACTATTTGCATATGCTTTTATTTTTAATGAAAAACATCATTTACATGTGTTATTTATTCCTTTTAGATCAAATGTATAATTGCAGCAGCTGAACCAAATTAAAAGTGGCCATCACTCAAAAAAAAGGCCTTATTTTAAGTTTGCATAAAATTCTTTTGAATAATCTAAAGACTTGTTTTTCTTTTTGGCATCGAATTGCAAACGTGTGGAAGACTTTTGAGCTTTTTAATTGGTATTGCAAGTGTTACTATGGCAACTGTTGTGATTAACAGCTCACAGTCCACAGAGTCAAGTTTTTAAGCAAAATGCGCAGCTGCTTTTAGTTTTTTTCAGTTTTTTCTGAATAAATGAGACTGAGCTTCTGAAAAATGGGGACAAATCAATGATGTGGGGAAAATCAACCGGGACATGGGACGTAACTCTGAAAACCAGGACTGTCCCAGGTCTGGTCACCCTACGCCCACCAGGTCATTTGCACACGTGTGCATGCGTCTACATGGTTATCAACAGTCACCCGGAGTCACGACAAAAATTGGAATGGTTTTTTAGAAATTGGTGATCCGCCAGAAAATATAAATCGTGCACCCCTACTCTAAAACATTCCAGAATAAAAGTAACACCGTGGCTCAGGTGGTAGAGGGTCGTCTTCTGATCGAGAGGTTTGGGGTTCGATCCCAGTACCTGACTATGTGTCGAAGTGTCCTTGGGCAAGACACTGAACCCTAAGTTGCTCCCAGTGGTCAACTAGCGCCTTGCATGGCAGTCCTGTCCTACTGGTGTGTGAATGTGAGAGTGATTGGGTGAATGAGCTGATATGTAAAGTGCTTTGAGACTGTTTCAGTGGTGATAAAGCACTATATAAAATCAAGTCCATTTACCATTTTTAGTCCATTTAACACCTGTATAAAGGTTGCTTTTTTAAGAAATGTACTATTTTCTTTGAAAAATCCTCACATAAGTGGCCCTGGGCTATATGCCTAGATTTGAGGCTGCGTCAATATAATGCTGATGCTTCTCTTTTTTTTTTTTTTTTTGTCAATAGCATGCTTCTTATCCAACAAGGAATGCTATTGGTTGAAAAAGGGGCCAATCATCAATTGGCCCAGCCAATCAGAGCAGCATCTACTATCACTTGCGCCACCTCACTGCTCCATGTCCACATATCAGTCCTTTTTAGTCACTGCTTACTGTGATCAGACTGTTGCTAGCCTGCTATGCTAACTCTCCATCTGCCAGGGCTGGACTGGGACAAAACATTCAGTCCTGGCATTTCATGTCTAGCCCACTACATTGGTGGCTACATGCTAAGCTAACCCAAACAAGTGGAACTGGTGGTTACATGCTAAGCTGATCCAAACATGTGGAACTGGTGGTGACATGCTAAGCTAACCCAAGCATGTGGGACTGGTGACTACATGCTAAGCTAACCCAAGCATGTGGGACTGGTGACTACATGCTAAGCTAACCCAAGCATGTGGGACTGGTGACTACATGCTAAGGTAACCCAAGCATGTGGGACTGGTGATTACATGCTAAGCTAACCCAAGCATGTGGGACTGATGATTACATGCTAAGCTAACCCAAGCATGTGGGACTGGTGATTACATGCTAAGCTAACCCAAGCATGTGGGACTGGTGATTACATGCTAAGCTAACCCAAGCATGTGGGACTGGTGATTACATGCTAAGCTAACCCAAGCATGTGGGACTGGTGATTACATGCTAAGCTAACCCAAGCATGTGGGACTGGTGATTACATGCTAAGCTAACCCAAGCATGTGGGACTGGTGATTACATGCTAAGCTAACCCAAGCATGTGGGACTGGTGATTACATGCTAAGCTAACCCAAGCATGTGGGACTGGTGATTACAAGCTAAGCTAACCCAAGCACGTGGGACTGGTGATTACATGCTAAGCTAACCCAAGCATGTGGGACTGGTGATTACATGCTAAGCTAACCCAAGCATGAGGGACTGGTGATTACATGCTAAGCTAACCCAAGCATGAGGGACTGGTGATTACATGCTAAGCTAACCCAAGCATGAGGGACTGGTGATTACATGCTAAGCTAACCCAAGCATGAGGGACTGGTGATTACATGTTAAGCTGATCCAAATGAAATTGTATTCACCAGTTTTTTCTTATCAACCCATAAATATATGGTAAAAAGGAGGTTAATTTTATTCTTTTTAAATCATGTAAAGCCAGTTGAATTCCCTACATAAATACAGTACATCTGCCTTGCCTTAAGGACAAATTACACAACAAAACCACTTATAACTCTTGTTTTTCTAAACTTTAACACCTGCTCTAAGCCACACATGTTCAGGTTTACCATGTTGTGATTGTGTCTCTTTCCTGTGCAGTGCCTTTCCGTGAGGCTCCAGCCTACTCCAAACGTAGACGGGCTCCGTCCTCAGGCAGCAGGAACGGCCAGACGCCCTCCTCCCTGTCAGCGCCGCGGGTCCTCCTGCGCTCCAATAGTGACAACAACCTGACGGTCACTCAGTACCAACAACAGCAACACGGCTCCCCCGACGGCGGCTGGACCCCCCACCTGCAGCAGCCGCACGCCCAGCCCCACCCGCCCAGGGGCGCCCAGCAGGGACACGCCCAGCCTGGCTCCTCAGCATTGCATCGCAGCCTGTCTCCCCAGCTGCTCCAGCCGATGCCCAGCGGCAGCCCCAATGGCAATGTGGTGGTCCGGACCATGGGAAGGGGGGCGAGGAGCCGGTCTCCCTCCCTCAGCCGACTGGGGGAGGACACCAGACGGGCGACGCCCTCACAGCGTCAGGCCAGGTCAGTCCCAATCTCTACATGACTAACAACAATTTGGATATATTTGTGTTGCTGCCATTGGGATTCAGATATGAGCTGATGACAGAAATATCCATTCAATCTGTATTTGTGCTTCCTTTCTGCTTTTTTATGCAAAAAATTGGGTTGTCTTGTTATTTTTCTGCTCAAGAAAGCAGAGGAATGAGGGAGATGGCCAGACTTGGATCGTGAATGTTGACTATCAAACCCTCAAAACGTGTTTAACTCATGCCCAAAGATTCACAAACAAACTCAATGTGGTTTTCAAATCCCCAAAAAAATCATTCACAAGCTAAAGCATTTTGTTTTGCAAATAAGAAACACACCCATCAAGCAAATGCAGCATGTTTTACTGCAACGGAATGTCTTCAACTACAAGTCATGTGACAGTTTTTCATTGTTGTACAAATATTTTTTGGAACCGAAGGCTATTTTCTGTAATTGAAGAAATGTTTTTTTGTACATGTAAAACAAGTTGTGTTAGTTTGACAGGTATGTTTCCTTTCCTCAAAACAAAATGCATTAGAATGTCAATTTAGTTTCTCTTTGCAAACGACACTGAATGAGTAAAACAAGTTTGTGAAGTTTTGGTATGATTTTAACTCCATAGTAGATGTGTCAGTTCGATGGTAATCAGACTCCGCTTTACATGCATTCATCTTTTTTTAATGATTATTTAGGCTAAAAAGTTTACTGAATCGATTTCAAGTCACTGAATCATTCTAAATTAACCAATATCATCCTTGAATTGACTCGGCAACAACAACGCGTGATTCGAATCGTTGTTAAAATTAATCGTTACAGCCCTACTATATACAGTAGAGCTGATTTATATATAATGTACATATAACATATTTCCAGTTTCCCCACCCCCATCAATGCATGATATATGAGTTCCTTTGTGAAACATGCCATCACAAAGATGCCAGGCATCTCCAGCAAGTGTTGCCATAGCTACACAAAGACACTTAGCAAACGCATGCAAGTCCTAACATATGCATCATCTGCTCTGCTCTACCTGGGTGAGCTCACTGAGATACGCTGTCACATCATCTGTCTGTAGCGTGTGTGGGAGCACGTGATGGACGTGGGATTAAAGCGTAGCACGGTAACAGTCAATCCCGATTAAGACACATGCTCTCTGGCCTCCTCCTCCTCAGCCTCATCTTCCCCCTCCCCCCCCCCCCCCCGGCCCTCGTGTTTCTTGGCAGATGGACACATTTGGAAGCACCAACACTTCCCACACTCTGTAGATCAGCTGCCTCTGCCCAACGTCCATGGACGCGGAATAATACGAAAGATTAGCGAGAAGACGTGAGGGGCGAAGCGGTGGAATGAGGACAACACTGAGGAGGTGGAGAAGGAGGATGATGAGGATGAAGAGCAGAGAATAAAAGCACAGAGTGAGGGTTTGGAGCGAGGGTGGATGGGAAGACAAGTGACGGAGGAGATGAAAGAAGAGGGAGGACAGAAACATCACTATCATGTCTTTTGACTTACTTTGTAGAAAAATCTCAACAGTGCAAGTTTGGTGGTCGACCGAGAAGCTGCTGTTGTTTAAAGCAATACCAACGCATCACATGAACACATTTTAGATCAGGGGCCAAATACTGGGCAGTTTGACCTCAAAAGGGCCACAGATTTTCTGTGGGTTAATTTCAACAGTATTGTGCCCTACTTTGTACTTCCACGTATACATAAAATAAAAAATATGTAAGAAACTGATAATATTCTAGCAATAAGTGATAGATATCACTCCCAACGAGAGCTTCACTTTAAATTCCTTAGATTTTGTGACCAATTTCTATTTAGTTAGGGGAAATATGTAATAATTTGACAAAAATATAAGGATTTTTAACGAATTTTGAGGGTTTTTTCCAACAGTTTAACATAAAAAATTACTTCAATCATTGAATATAAGCATCAGGAGTGCTTATAAAGTCTTGGTCTCGACTCGGTCTCAACTCCTAAAATTCTTTGTTTTGACTTGGTTTCAAATCCCAGAAGTCTTGGTCTTTACTCAATCTCGACTCCCAAAAGTCTTGGTCTTGACTCAGTTTCAAATCCCAAAAGTCTTGGTCTTGACTAAGTTTCAAATCCCAAAAGTCTTGGTCTTGACTCGGTCTGAAATCCCAAAAGTCTTGGTCTTGACTCGGTTTCAAATCCCAAAAGTCTTGGTCTTGACTTGTGCTCGACTCCCAAAAGTCTTGGTCTTGACTCGGTCTGAAATCCCAAAAGTCTTGGTTTTGACTTTGTTTCAAATCCCAAAAGTCTTTGTCTTGACTTGTGCTCGACTCCCAAAAGTCTTGGACTTGACTCGTTCGGAATTAAGTATTTACAAGGTCAGTTTAAAGAAGATTTCATTTTGAATTAAAGGGAAATTAAAGCTCTCATGTAAATGTGGCCATTGAACCAAATTGTAGCTTTTGCAGCAATTGTATACAAGTTCAGCCTCTGTAATGTTTCATCTATCTGCCTTTTTCAGACATTATTGCCATTTTATGTTTGACCGTATTGAATATCAAATGTAGCCCAGGTGAAGCGGCGGAGGTCACTAATTGCTTGGTTTCTAAAAGTGGGACAGGACGAGCAGCGCTGAGAGCAGCCTGTGCGTGACCCGGTTATCTGACCCTGATAGACCAAGTGTGATCAGGTGACAGACCTACATTAGTGCTCTCTGCGCTTCTGTTCTTCTTATTACGACAACGAGGAAGACTCTGGTAGAAACTTGTGTTAAAACAGTTCAGTCACTGAAATTATCATCCAAATCCGGCCCACCAGTACATCCACTGCAGCTCGAAGTGAAAACGTCACTGAATGATTTACCCCAAAGGAGTTTTCTGTACACTTTTGGTCTTAAAATGTGTTTGACACACCTGTGTAGTGTTATTGACTCATGTATAAATAAAGCAGACAATATTTAGGCTTGGGCTGGGCGATTTGCATTGAAATTGTATCACAATATACTGTAAGTGTTTCATATCAGTGGATATCGATAATTTTTGATTTTTTTAACCTATTCAAAACGAGGACCAGAAGAAAAAATACCAAATGTAATAAACTTCGTTTTAAACGTAATATTTCACATTTAAGAAGAGCTCAACCCAACTATTAGTCTGGTCTGTTAGGAGAATTGTGAAAATGTGTATACAAGCATGAAATTTGGCACTTATAGTTTTTTTACCTGCTAAATTCAAATCTGCCAGGAGCTGGAGCCAATTCTCAATGGGGTCACCATAGTGGACAATTCAATATGGGGCCACCCAAAAACAGGTTCTTCAACCAACAAGTCACATATTTAAAATGCAAAACATTTTTCGAAGGTTTTGGACCTCAAGATTCTAAATATGATTCTTATTTGACAGTAGCCTTGACTGGTGTCGCCATATCGGAAAATCCAAATGGCCACCTGTGAACATTTAACATCTGTTTTTTACAACATTTTAGCCTGACATCCCAGATCAAGGTCAAATAAAGACATCATGTTTCATGTTAAATATTCATCATGTTTCATGTTAAATATTCACAGGTACACACTTAATGTCACACATGTTGACCCATTATTGTCACTTTTAACCTCTTTTCACCATATTTCATGCTTATTTTTTGCCAATTTAACTACATTCACAATTTGTCCTGCCCATTATTTGCTAGTTTAAACTAATTGTTTCTACTTTTTAAATTACATTACCCTAAACCCCTTCCCCTATTTCCGTCACTTTTAAGCCAATATTGACACTTTGAACCCTCCTTACCGTTTTTTTTCTTGGCTACTCTAATTTGTAACTTTTAACCAATTTCTGCAGTTTTTAAAATCCCATTTTACCACCATTTTTGGTTGCTTTTTATGCCATATTTTTGCTCCTTTTAATGCATTTTTACTACATTACTTCCATTTCTGCCACTTCTCCATCACATTTCAATGCCTTTTCTGCATATTTTTTCCCATTTTTAAGACATTTCTGGGACTTATAAACCCTTTCCACCACTTTTACACACCTACTGTCACGTATGTTGACCCATTGTCACTTAACCTTTTTTTTTCCCATATTTCATGCTTATTTTTGCTAATTTAACCACATTCAGGATTTGCCAGTTTAAACTAATTGTTTCTACTTTTTAAATGACATTATTCCAAACCCCAATTTCTGCCACTTTTAAGTGACACTTTGAACCTTTTTCCCCACTTTTCTGTCCGTTTTTTCCACTCTAATTTGCCACCTTTAACCAATATCTGTGGTTTTTAAAATCCCATTTTGGTCACTTTTAACCCATTTGATTTCTGATTAAAACAAGGATTAACGTCTTTAAAATGACTATATACTATGGCACAAATAATAATTAACTTCCTGGATAATAGTGGATATTATTCAGATAAATAAATGATTCATAGAACAATGGACCATCATTTTGCTAGCACTTTTATTTTGGGGGTCGCGGGCTGAAAAGGATGAGAACCACTAATTTATAAAACTGGGACAGTAACCATAGGATCAGCAAGAACACTGATTAACATGCATCAGAATCCTTCTGTGGACACACTGTGCTCTCCTCTTCTTGTACTGCATGCGTCAGTAGTTGTTTTTTGTTGTTGTTTGTATGTGTGTGTGTATGTTATGTAGGAACAAATCAAATCACTGGGATTTCATAATCTTGTCAAGCTCAACAGAGGAAATTTCCTCTGTTGTGTAATTGCATCTGGATCACAAATGTTGCACTGGATGTCCTCAAGAGACGCACGGTTTGGTTTGCCACCAAACGCTGCTTTCATAGCGAATATTTATCCGTGAGGTCACGTCTGCAATAAGTGGAACATTTGAGTCACCGATTTCCCACCGAACGTCACGTTTTCTGGTCAAAACCTTCTGCCTTCTGAGGGGTTGCTTCCTGTTAAAACTCACTCACTGTCACACTTTCTGAGACGCAGCGAACCCTCTATCGGGGCCAAATCCGGCCCTTTGAAGCATCTGATCCGGTCTGCAGGAGAAAGTAAAAATTACAGAGAAAACACGAGTCATTGTGTAAATTAAAACTCAACATATCATTTTTAATGTTAAACTGTTGAATAAACTTAATATTCTTACAAAATCCTTCAATTTTCATCAAATTATTACATAATACTTCCCTTAATTTAATAGAAATTGGTCACAAAATCAAGACAATTTAAAGTGAAGATCCTGTTGGGACTGATATCTGTCACTTATTGCTTGGATGTTGTCAGTTTCTTACACATTTTGTATTTTATTTATATGTAGAAGTGCAAAGTAGGGCACAAAAATGTCGATTTCTCACCGAATGTCAGGTTTTCTTGTCAAGACCTTCTGCCGAAGGGTTGCTTCCTGTTAAAACTCACACGCTGTCACGCTTTCTGAGCATACCTTTCAAGTATCCCGTTTTGGCCGGGAAACTCCGGTATTTTACCCCTCTTTCCCGCCATCTTCCCGTATTAGTATTTTCCTGTAAATATCCCATATTTTAATGTAATAATGAATAAAAGCTGCCTTACTAAACTGAACGCAGTCACTAGCCTCACGAGAACTGCCACCTGAAATGGCCTGAGGGGCAGTTCTCGTGAGATTAGTGCTGACAGCGGCAAGTTGTCAGCAACAAACCTGGAAACAATTCAGAAAAGAGATGATGAATGGCTGAAGACGTTCTGGTGAAAAGACAAAGAACTGGTGTAAATACGTTGTAAAATGTGACAGAGAGTTTATCTTCCTAAAGAGCAGCAGGATGAGACACAGTTACACGTTCTGTTAGATTAATAACTGAGATTTTAACGTCTACCACAGCTGAAGGAACCACGTAAGTCACCATGAAAAATCAGCCAATCACAAGCTCCACAAATATACACTGCTTTAAAAAAGTGTTAAAGGATGTAAAGTCTGTAATAAATGTGTCTAATAAGTCATTAGTGAATATCAGAGAACCACATGAGTGAGCATGAGAAATTATAATAAAATATGCAATAAAATAAAATGTTAATGTCGAACTTAAATACAAGTAATGTGAAATTAACAGTAAATATGTTTTCATTTAGGCTGTTTTGTAGTTTAGGAAATATATATATATATATATATATATATATATATATATATATATATATATATATATAATATATATATATATATAGCGATCGTATTCCAAAACTTGACAGGTATGTTTCTGAGTCGCAGCGAAGCCTCTATCCCACCTGTATCAAACTCATGGCCCGGGGGCCAAAACTGGCCCTTTAAAGCATTCAATACAATGGCAGTCATTTTTAATATTAAACTGTTGAAAAAACTCAACATTCTTACAAAATGCTTCAATTTTCATCAAAATAATTACCAGAGGTTAAAGTAACGTACTACAAGTACTGTGATTGAGTTGCTTTTATGGGTACTTGTACTTTTTAAAGTATATTTCTAAATCAATCATTTTACTTGTACTTAAGTACATTTTAAAAGAAGTAAAGTAATTCATTACATTTCTACACCCAACAGTTACCGAGTAAATTATTATTTTTCTAAATGATTAACGGACATAGTGAAACTACAAAAAATGAAACGACCAGACAACAATCAAATGCAACTCATCATAGTCGACCAATCAGATTAAACGTAATGCACGACACCAAAACAGCATTTAATGGATGTTATTTTCTCAGTTTTAGAGTTCAGAAATGTAGCTACTTAGAGCCTGAGATTTTTTTTATTTTGCATTGAATTTATTTATTTATTTATTTTTTATTTATTTAAATAATAGTACTTTATGCCTTTGTGGAAAAAAATTAACATTTACTATATATTATATTATATTACTACATTTATGTATATACAGTAGATAGTCTGCCCATGCATGTATGAATATATACATATGTGTTTGTGTACATGTACTGTATGTATATATGTATGTACACCTGTGTATATTGATCTATATATATCAAATTCTGTATATAACATTTTCTCCTTTTTTAACACTTATAACTTAATTGTAAATTGTGTTCTACATCAGTGATTCTCAACTGGTGGGTCGGGACCCAAAAGTGGGTAGCGGACCAGCTGGTCAAAAATAAATAAATACTTAATGTCTATCATAATGGATTTGTCTTTTATTTTGAAAAACACTTTTCTTTTGACAGGCACATGTTGCACAGAAAAATATATGGATTTATGTTTAAAAGAAACTTTATATATAAGCTATTTTTTAAATACTAACTTTGGTTGGTCGAATTCTAAAAGAAAAAAAAAAAGGTGGGTCACAATTTAATGACCGTGGAAAAATGTGGGTCCCAGGGTGAGACCAGTTGAGAACCCCTGTTCTACATAATATAGTGAAACCCTTTTATTATTTGTTTTTTTTTTTTAGCTACTTTTTACTTGTACTTGAGTATTTTATGTACGACTTACTTTCAATTTCAATCAAGTAACAGTACTTCTACTTGACTAGGATATATCAGTACTCTTTACACCTCTGATTATTACAGAATATTTCCCTTAATTTAAAAGAAATATGTCACAAAATCAAAGAAATTTAAATTGAAGATCCTGTTTGGACTGATAACTTTTTGCTTGGATATTGTCGGTTTCTTACATATTTTGTATTTTATTTATAAGTAGAAGTGCAAACTCGGGCACGATAATGTTGCGATATCACACACAACCCTGTCAGTCAGTGGATCTCAGGGATCATGTATATGTGTGAAAAAAGTCATTAGCTCACACTGACCCATCTTGACACTGGACCCACTCATCACCAGTAGCTAACTGGGAGGCAGTTGCCATGGCGCCCTGTGGCTGACTGACAGCTGTCATCCAGTGATTAATGCTTGTGTGTTTCACATTTTGACAATCATCATGTCAAGTGGTGACGAAGGGGGTGGGGTGGGTAGTAGAGGGTGTCAAACAGTCCACAGACACTGTGGAGTGTGTGGGTTGAAGTTTGATGAAGAGTCTGAGGGAAGCTTAAAGGCGGAGTGAGGCAGGAATTAGGAGTTTCAAAAACACTCATTTGATATTTGTTTCCAAAACCAAAATGAAAAAAACGGAAAACGCCTTGTTTTTCAAATTCAAGCTCTTTTGCTTCGGTACAGAAAACGAAAAACGCCTTTATTCATTTTCTCCATTACAGATTTGCCAAAGTACATGACCTGGAAGTGAAGCGTTACACATTCCGAGATATCTTTAGCTCTGCAACACTTGTCCGTGAGGAGGTTCTGTGCCCAACACCAGCTAAAGCAAAAAGGACACGTTTCGGATGCACAGTTGGAAGCAGCGATCTTGTCATGCCGCACTGCCGTTAGCATAGCCGTTAGCGTCGGATATATCCTACTCAAGTAGACTTACACTTTTTCATTGTCAAAATAATTTCTTGATAAACTATTCAAAACAATGCAATTTAACTAAAAATAAATCTTGAATGAAATAAGTAAAGGAATAATACAAATGTAGAAGAAGCCTATTAATTTAAATTCTGGTTCTATAGTAAACAATGCAAAACTGCATAATAGTTCCTTTTCTTTTTAAAAGTGCAACTGAAAATGTATTTTGTGCCTTAACAATTGGACTTCACTGTATTTACGTCAGATATTTGTTTGGACAAGCAAAGGGCACTGGTAACCCAGTGGTCGGTTGGCATGCAGATATCTTGCAGTGAAGAAGAGATGCTATGCTAGCAGACAGAGCTAATAGAAAAACGTGACTTTTACAGATATTCACGTAATATTACAGATATTTTTTCAGTGCTAAAGGGGTATGGAATCATTTTTGAACATGTTTAAAAGTAGAAGGCGGCCAGAAAGAAAGTATTAGCAGATTCTGCCCGCCGCCTCCACTTCTGGATAGCTTAAAAAAAGCACAGCGATTCGATTTTCACAGTGTCGATGTGAATCGTGATACCTGGGGATCGATTTTTAACTGCCTTACGATTAATCGTTACATCCCTAGTAGTACGTTAACAGGACATTTACAACACAGCCTATGTTATATTTCTCCAAATCTGCAGCTCTGGTAGATATTTCTTTATCCGGGGTTAGAATGGGGTCGGACAGATACTTAGAAATGATTCGGGTTGGTTTTGGTCACAGAATCCTCTTATGAACACTTTTATCTGATGGTAAGGATCTAAAGATGCGTTCACACCAAACGTGACTGAAACGACTGCAGTCACTTCAATCGCCCGTGGTGAGTCGCTTGAACATAGTGGTGCTTTTTGGTCGCTCCAGTGACGTGACGACCACCAGAGGAACACACACACACACACACACGTTCCTGGAAATGACGTCACTGGAGCGATGAAGTGACCAAGGAGGAATGGTTCAAGAATTTTGATCCAAACTTTACTCATCATGTCTTGGTAGATGGAAAACTAGATTAATGGAATTCTCATGACTGATTGCAAACCATGGTTTAGCTTAACATTTCATTTAATAGTAACTTTTTTTGGCTCTGACCTGAATTCCAAGTTCTTTTTTATTGGGCTCAGATTTTCATAGCGGTGTTGAAGAATCACTGATTAGTTTGTTGTGTTTTCCTTCATTTCTTTTCAGCTTCTCTCTCTCTCTCTCTCGCTCTCTCTCTCTCTCTCTCTCTCTCTCCTCTCTCTCTCTCTCTCTCTCTCTCCTCTCTCTCTCTCTCTCTCTCTCTCGTCATCTCAGGTGATCGTCCAATAATAGCTCATATTATACACAGCTGCTATTAATCAACACTGTCTAATTAGCACCTTTAAAGCCACCTGGGTAATTGGCCAAATAAAAATAAGCATGATGGAACTGTTCACTGCTCTGGTTTGCATCTCAGCATGTCCCTACAAACCTCATTTGTTCATTTAAGTTGTGCACCGTGATATGCTTTTTTTGAAAGAAACACTGTTTTTAATTAATGACGATGAGAAAAAGCAGTGACAAGACTTCGTAGATCAACAACAAACCTGCGGACAGCCCCAAAGATAAGAAAGAGAAGCTGTTCCTGATTCTGACACTGTTGTTCAGGGATAATAATGGAGCTCCACGTTTGGAAAATACACAGATAGGTGCCTCTGTATATTAGTGACTGCTCAAAAACATTCATCGTGTCTTCTTACTACTGTAGATGTTTTTTTTTTTTTTTCTCGACATTAAGTGTAGGAGATGTTGTTCTTTACCTTTTTCTTGACTGTTTCGGCGATGTCTCTCACCTTCCTCAGAAGCGTGTGTAACGTGTCAGCTGGCAGATTTTGACAGCCGCATGTGCGCCACGCCCAGCAGAGCTGTGAGATCCACCGGGCCAGCCACGCCCACACAAAACCGGCATGTCGCGGCGAGCCCAACCGACCCGACCGCCCCGCCGGGTGCACCACGCCCCCGCCGATTATTTTCTGTAGTAGGGTGTCCCAGGTGTGTGAGAGCATAAAAGAACCAAAAACACGTCTAAAATTAGTGACTTATAACCTGGAAAATATGATTGCTGGTTTTAAAATCTGGCCGAAGCAAAAAATGTTTGTAAATAACCCTGATCTACAATACTACACACAACAATACTACAGAAGACACTACACATAGGGATGGCACGATACACAGAGCTCACAATACGATGCGATGGATGATAATAGTCACGATTATTACTGGAAAAAGACACACACATAAATTACAGTGGGAAAAATAACCATGTTTTTATTTGACTTTAAATCTGGGCATATTTGCATTCTGACATTTTCAACTCAATGTGAACTTAAAAGATAAAATAGACATTTTTTTTCTTAATAAAGTGCAAAAAGTACCACTCTGCAAAAAAGGGTCGTGCTAAAACCAAATCGTCATCATCATGATATTCTTCAAAGAAATATTCTGTGCATGAACTTTGCATTTTTGTTGCAGAACAGCCCAAATGTAACATATGGAAATATTCTTTCCTTTTTTAAAAATTTTAAAAAAAAAACAATGTTAACATGTCTGCATGTTCTGGCAGCAACTTGGAAATTAAAGTCGTTGATAGAGTGATAAAATGCGTCGTCCAATAACCGAAGGGTTAGGACAGGGGTCTGCAACCTGCGGCTCTGGAGCCTCATGTGGCTCTTTGACTAACTTACAATGGCTCCCTATAACTTTAAAAAAAAAAAAAATAATAATCAATTGTTATTTCTTACAGAGGGTATTGATGATTAATGACATCAACTTCAAATAAAATTCTGATAAAACAATTTAACCTAAAAATAAATCACATTGTGCAATGACTCAGCACCTTCCTACTTCACCTCCTGAAACATCTACAGACCATCAAACCTTAAGTTTGAAATGTGTGGTAAAATAACTAAACCAACAAAAACACGATTCTGGAAGAAAATAGAGAATTTATTTGTGTGGGGAAAGATTTATTAAATTTAGTTTAATTTGCATGATTGATATGTTGCAAGAAATGATCACTTAGCATGTGTTGACCAACATGATCATGTGTAATCAAATTAAAGTTTTTGTAACACTTCAAATACATTAACTCAAAAAATATATAAATATATAGAAGGTATTTTTTCGGTTCCGGGAGGACTTTAATCCAGGTGAGGTTAGGCAAAATGGCTCCTTTGAAAGTCAAGGTTGCAGACCCCTGGGTTAGGAGTTTGAATCCCACTCAAGCCAAGTCCTTGGGCAAGGCACTTTACCCACATTTCCTTGTATAAATGTGGTGTGTGACTGGGTGTTGGTGGTGGCCATATGGACCAATGGCGCGCTTGCTTCTGTCAGTCTTCCCCAGGGCAGCTGTGGCTACAGTAGTAGCTCACCACCACCGTGTGTACAGGTGTAAGAATAATGCACATTAATATAATGTTTATGAAAACTGAAAAGCGCTATATATGAAATCCAATGCCTTATTATTATGATAACAAAAAATGCCTTGAATTGCAATTCAAATTTTTCAATTTCAATTTTCTACACGGAAAATCCAATGACCAAAACATACGCTGCACACTAAGACACTCGCTTGGTATCAATGTCGCAGGGAGGAATAGTTCATTTGTAAAAGCAGACAAATCATTTTTTAATTAATTCTCAGAAAATGCGTTTTTTCCAGAATTTAGAGTGAAATCAAAGTCGATTTGACTGCTATCACCTAAACTAATTTATTAAGAAAAAATGGTAATTTTTTGAACATTTCTAAAACCAAGTTATGTGCTTTTGCAAATGCTTGACCCATCGCGCCCTTCGCAATATTGAAATACCACTCGTACCATTAACTATAGACGTTTTAATATGGCCATATGTTTTCACAGCAGATATCATCCCAACTTTAGCTGCAAGTCTTTGTTAAAGGGATCCTCCACTTTTTTTTTACAAATATGGCCTAAAACCTTTGAAATGTCCTTATTAGAAGATCTATGCCTAACAAAACACATTATTTTGCACCATATTCATTTTATTAACTTTTAAAAATGAGACTACTTTACCGTTTAAGAGCCTGTGTGCCGCCATGTTGAAATGATGTCATTGATGATGTAAATCGACCCTTTTAATCCAATGACTTCTATAGAAGGTGAAGCATTCAGGATCATTTAGCAGTTTTTTCAGTCAAAATAACAACCTGTGCTGCTTTGGGTTGCTCTAAAAATCAGTAAAAGTTAAAAAAGTCAATGTAAACGTTTTTTGTCTACCAAAATTTGATAAACAAAATCCTTGACCCAAAGAAATCTATGAGCGCAGGGGGCGACAGTTCCAACTCTGCAGTTTCATAGACGGCATGAAGAAGAGAAGAATCCAGACTTAAACCATTAAACTAAACCTTCAACCATTTCTGACAAGATCACTGGTTCTTTGCAGCAGACAGATTTTACTTGGGTCAGCATTAATGAGCAGCAGTGCATCCTGGTTGTCTGTATTTACATGTAGGAGCTCTTCTTCTCTTCTTCATGCCATCTATGAAACAGCAGAGTTGGAACTGTCGCCCCCTGTGGTCACAGATTTTGTTTATCAAATCCATGACTGTGTCGATCCCTTCCATGCTTGAGTCCGTTAAAACACAAACTAGTCTTTATGCAGTTGTTGTTTTTATTATGATTAATTTACGTTCTTCTAAAGTGATCAGAGTGCAGCGGTTTTACTGTATTACATAACACAGTGTGACACTGAACATTCACAGCTCTTCAAACAATAACAATCAGCTTCACACTTTCTATTTCCGACCTCGCTGAGTGCACGTTGTGGTTTTTTTGTGCGTGGTTTTCCCTCTGAACATGTGTGAGTTGTTCTCACTGGGAATTGAATGGGGTTAGCAGCTCTCTGAAGGACGCTGAAGGTTTAAGTTGTCCCACTTACTGCTGAATTCACTCCCTTTCTCTCACTTTTCTGTCTGCATTCATCTGTCAGCTTACAGTGAAAAGCCTCACTAATTCTCACAAATGACATTTGACATCGGATTCTCTCTCTACACAAACAAGTCATATTTATTTATTTATTTATTTATTTTATTCAGTTGTAGAATATTGTTTTGTTTAAGGTTAAAATGTAATTTTAGAATTTCCAACTAAATTCTTCTAAATGACAAAAATTGGTCACAAAATCAAAGATTTTTGAAGTAATTAGGCTGCAGGAACTGATTTAATGCTTGTCTATTGTATATGCCATATACTGTATATATTGTATTATCATTTATAAGTGTAAACTATGGATCATTAATGTTTAAATTGCTGTTTTTATCCATCTATAATCTGCATCTAGGGTTGGAATCAGTTATAATTGTAATCGTGTAATTAATAATTAATTACAAGTATGGCGTAATTGTAATTCAGATAATTCAGAGTTCAGATAATTGACTTTGTAATTGTAATTGCCAATTAAAATTCTATAAAATTGTCAATTATAATTGAACACAAAACTGGGGAACCATGTTACAGTTCTATGTAGAGTTCTACACATATATGTTGTTAATAACTACTCAAATATGTTTCATATCAAGTGTTCCCACATTTTAACGTTTAAAAAAATTTAAATAGTGGTATACTGACACAGAAAAGGCTCAGACGCCCAAACCAAAAAAATTACAACCTATATTTTCATTGATTAGGAAGCCTAACAAGGTAACCAATAGATAGGAAAGAAATGTGAAATAGTGAAAAGTTTTTTTTAAATTGAATAATAAAGACACAAATCTACCTCTGTCCATCCTGTATCTGTGACACACAACAGCAGAGCGTAAACCCATGGATCTAACACTAGGTGGAGCTACATCCTCACTGCAGATTCACCTCACAGGCCTCACAGAGCAGATGCAGGATGGATGTAGTTTCTGATCCTTTGTTTGTTTGTTTGACCATCACGTCTCTGATCCTCTGTGTCTGTGTGTTTATATTCTACCTTCAGTCGCCGCTATTTAGTTAAATTTCAGTCTTTCTTTGCTACTTTTTCCTTAAATCCATTCAGTTATTTACTCTTTGGTGACACACGTGCATTAACATCTATTTCTGCTGCTTCTCTCTTGATTTAAAACTTCATGTCTCAGGTCTTTTCCTTTCAGTCCCAGTAATCACGGCGAGGCGTCGGGCCCCAGGAGGAAGCTGTACAGCGCCGTCCCAGGGAGACACTTTGTGGTGGCTCGTTCCTACAACCCTCAGGGAGAAGGAGAGATCCACCTCCACAAGGGCGACAGGGTCAAAGGTCAGCACATGTCCCTGTTTTCATGTCAACTTAGGAAAAATACACAGAATAACTTATAAATAACTAATAAAATTAGATGACATCAAAATGCTACTAAAATAATATATAAAATACTCCAAAAACACACAAGATGACTACAAAAATGCACAAAATAAACAAAACATCAACAGAAACACAAAATGACAACAAATCATGCAAAACAATAGCAAAAAAACCCAAAAAAAGCCACATTTTGGCAAAATGACAACAGAAATGCACAAACAAATAAAAAAAAACAAAAAACACACAAAAATGAAAAAAAATATACCCAAAACCACAGCAAAACAACTCCAGTGGTGTATTCCAGACAGGAGGTTCAACAAACTCTGAGTTTATCTATAAACTCAGTGTCAACATACCCAATGATGGGAAACTCTGGGTATCTGATTCCGTTACAGCTGGTTATGAAGTGGGTCAATCAACTCTGAGTATGTAAACCTTGGGTTAGTTACGTGCACGATAAAAAGCCATCATCAATGGAGCAAAGATTACACAAGCTGCCATGGCAACCGCCTGGAAGAGAGTGATTTATTCACCCCAATGGATGAAATCAGCCGTGGAATATGAGCCTGTTCTGAAGGTGCGTTCACACAGAACGGCACTTCAGAGACTATAGTCGCTTAAATCGCCCGTGATTAGTCGCGCTTTTTGGTCGCTTCGTCACCTCATTGCTCCAGTGACGTGACAACTGTTTAATAACATGAATAAAATGCTAAATGATCTGCATCCACAATGTTACAAAGACAATTACCATGTGCAAGAAACAAAAAAAAAACGTAAAGCAGCACAGCATTTGTGACAATGTGAGCACGTCTGTGGTGTGTGATGTTACTAATGTGTTTCAGATAAGTGTGTCAAGGTAGATTAAAGTGTTCCTTGAGAAGCGTGTTCAGGTGGGCGGAGCCACACACCCAGGGTTTCTTAGACAAAGCCTGCCAGCGAGCAGGTTCAGTTCATGGAGAATGTTACCATGCTGACACTGAGAAGAACATACCTCGCCTTCTGGAATGGGATACTCAGAGTTTCCCTCATTTGGGCCCCAACATACTCAGAGTTTGACCCTGACCCGCTTTATGGAACACCTCCTCAAAATTCCATAAAAGTACAACAAAAACACACAAAACTCGTTGTTTTCTCCTGTGTTAATGCTCAGCTTATTCTGAATGCTGACCCGAATGTTGATCATGTGACCCTCAGATCACATTTTTGTGGCCCAGTGATAAATTGTGATTAAAGTTGCCCATCTTTAGTTTAGATATTCTCTTCCTTCTTCTTACTCTGCATTCTGGCTCCGAGTGTGTTTGCATTAATCAGAGAAAAATGCTGAATCTGAGCCTGAAGAACATCCTTAGTTTGATAATTATGCTCTGATTGCATCGTTTACTGAGGAACAAGACACAGATGCAAAACACTTGGATGCAAATGAGGTTTTCCTGTGATGTGAGTGTTGTAGATTCTTATAAACCTTTCAGCTCTAAACTCAATTACATGACATATGTATTTATATTATTGTCTGTTTTGAAAAAAATAATTTGTACACTTCAGGCACGAACAGCAATGTTATGTTTGTTATGTTTGTGATTAAATCATATCTTATAAAGCTCATTGGATGTAAGGACTTATCATCAAACCACACAAATCATGTACAACACACATAATTATAACCCATTACCACTAAATATATAGAAACTAATGAAGTGTGACAGTCGCTGGTGTTCACAGGATATTATTATTATTATTTGATTGTTTCTCTGTGTATTTCTGTTCATTATTCATATTTTTCTGACTCTGCTGTGTTTATATTATTGGCTTCATTTGTTTGTGTCCTATTTTAGCAATTACATGAATAAGAAGCGATAAATTATTATTATTGTTTGTTTATTATTATTGTTATTTATATTATTACGGTATATCTATTTTTGTTTTTAATGTTGAAGTTATTATTGGTATTATTAATAGTAGTAGTAAGGGTATTTTGATGAGATTTGCTAAGCTTCCACTTTTCCATTTTTTTGTATTCTTGTTCCATTATTAAATAATGTTCGCATGATTTTAAAGCTTTTTTTTTTTTTTTTACAAATTGTTTAAATGTTTTCAATCTTGCATTGTTATATAGCTCTCTGTCTAAATGTTACTAATGTTTGATATAAAGCACTTGGGGTATGAAATGTCATACATTTAGCTATACCTTTAGTTTACTTAGTTATTTCATTTTATTAATTAAATTTATTTTAGTAATATCTATATACTGTATATATATATATATATATATATATATTAAAATGTTTTTTATATTATTTCACAATGAAACCTTCAAAATTCAATAAAAATTACTTGTTTGACGTACAGTGAGATTATGGTCAATGCATGTTTTCACACTTTAGTGTAACTGGAGCTGATACACTGACTGTCACCCTGTCTCTCTCTGTTTTCCAGTCCTGAGCATCGGTGAAGGAGGATTCTGGGAAGGCAGCGCCCGTGGTCAGGTGGGCTGGTTTCCAGCAAACTATGTGGAGGAGATCCAGTTAAAGCCACGGAGGAGAGGAGCTGTAAGTGTGAGAATTGTTGCTGTTGTGTTTAAATGCTCAGAGTGGACCTGGGGGGGCGGAGCTTGGTGGCACGTGTCTGAGCTAGATGTTACGGCTCCTCTGTCAGCTCGTCTCTCTTCATCTCCCTGGGCTGTGGCGCACAAAGCTAAGCGCTACATTGCCCTGCTAACTCAGCTGTGATCTGATGTCCTCTGGGTGGAAGCTAATGAACGTATCACGCCACGGTCCGTCCTCCATAAATATCCCATCGCTGCCTGTCCTTGTGTTCATTCTCAGCCATTAGGGTTTCCCAGGGTTGGTTACAGGAAACACTCTTCCTCTTTCCATCCATCCCACTTTCTTTCTGACTTCCTGTTGATCTGTTTGTGGAAGGTGAATGATTGTTACATCAGTGGTTCTCAACCTTTTCAGCCCCGCGACCCCCAAAATAAAGGTCCCATAGCGGAGACCCCCACTGTAGTTGAAGGTGGTTGAATACAGACATGAACATTAGAAGAACAGTCATATGGAGACAGGACCAACTATACGGGGGGATAAAGGGGAGAGATTTTTGGGGTTCATCCATAAAGTCAGTAAAATGATGGTCCATTGTTCTATGAATCTGTGATAACCACATTTATTTATTTATATGAATAATATCCACTGGTATTCAGGAACTTTATTATTATATTTGGTACCCTGGTATATAGTCATCTTAAAGATGTAAATCCTTGTTTTAATCAGAAATAAAATGGGTTAAAAGTGACCAAAAATGATGGAAATTGGTGAAAACCTGTAAGTTAGAGTGGCCAAAAACGGACAGAAAAAGTGGTGAAAAAGGTTCAAAGTGTCAATATTGGCTTAAAAGTGGCAGAAATTGAGGGAGGGGGGTTGGGGTAATGTAATTTAAAAGGTAGGAACAATTAGTTTAAACTGGCAAATAAGGGGCGTGACACATCGTAAATGTGGTGAAATTGGCAAAAACAGGCATGGAATACGGTGAAAAAAGGGTCAAGGGTCAACATACGCAACATTAGGTGGAAAGGGTTTATAAGTGCAGAATATGTCTTGAAAAAAATTGCAGAAAAGGCCTTGAAATTTTATGGAGAAGTGGCAGAAATTAGTAAATGCATTAAAAGGAGCAAAAATATGGCAAGAAAAAGTGATGAAAAAAGGTTAAAATATTGGACGTTTGGTGTAGTTGCAGAAAAAACTGGAGATGATAAAAAAAATGGGTTTAAATTGTTCAGTAAATATTCTTTGTATCTTGAAAACATCTGGCATCCCCCTCCCAGTGTCTCGCGACCCCAAATGGGGTCCCGACCCCAAGGTTGAGAACACCTGGACAGAGTTATTAAGTATATACATAATTCAGAAGGACGTAGAGGGCAGTCGCTTCATGTCTTCCTCTGGTAGTTTTCCTCCTCCTTGTTGGCATTAAAGTCTGACCCAGAGCTTTTTGGCACCAGTTTCCTCACAGGAACTGAACCCCCCCAGAACACCCCGTGGTCTGCCCCAAAGACAGCCTGCCAATGGGGACACAGTATGGTGTGCTCTGAATGGATAAAAGCATGTGTGGATTGTTACCCAGTGCCTCCACAGCTCTAAAAGAAAAATGTTTTAAAAGCCAACTGACAAACTATGACAGCTCATCAGCTGTTCCCAGTAACCTTCCAGATGATACCAATAGGGTTGTCACAATATTAAAATGTTCAAGTTTATACCGATACTCGGGACGTTATTTGGTACTTGGACTACGGAGATAGGAAAAATGACTAAAAATTTTAGAGAAACAGTTTTAATAATGCGTTAAAATTGTCACGAGTTTTTGAACGTGTTTAGGCCCTCAAAAATGCGATAATTTGGCTGTAAATAAAATAATAATATATAATAATAATAATAATAACGAGTTGCATTACAATAGGGTCCGACCCTGTGCTCGGACATTAATAATAATAAAGAGTTGTGCAAAAAGAGACTTCAACTATGATCACAAGTTTCAGGTAATCCGAGGTAGTGCAAAAAATAACAGAATAAAATAAACAATTAGAACAATATATTGATTTAGTGCTGTGCAAGACATCAAAACATTAGTTAAGGGAGGTGTGTATGGCACGTGAGCAGGTGGTTGCCCCGATTAGGGACTACTGATCTAGTGCTTGCTTTTATAGTTTACATTTATTATTACATTCATTTATATGGAGACTCTTTAGATGTAATATTCTAACACTGTGTCCAGTCCTGGAGGACCCCTGTCCTGCAGTTTTCAGTGTCTCCCTACTCCAACTCACCTAGTTATAATAATGGTGTCACCATGCAACGCTGCAGTGCCTGATACCGAGCTACTCTTTACAATCTGTTGTGGTGGACCATGGGAGCATCTGAAACATGCAGGACAGGAGCTCTCCAGGACTGGACATACAACCAAACACTGTTCATTTAATAAAACATTCTATCAGATAAAGACACAGTATAGGCCGATCGATGATCGTTTGCTCAAAAAAAGATGTAAAATGTCAAACTTGCTTCACAAAAGTTTGTTTTGATCTGAACCGTAAACAGTGATTTCTTGTGTTGGCAGCTTCCTGCCCGCATTTTTTTTCTCCCTGCTTTTTCTTCAGCAACAGTGTTATTTTGGTCTGAATTCTGGATTTTAATTCTTCATATTTTTAAAAAATTATTCCTCAATTCTGTCATAAATTGCTCTACACCAGTGGTTCCCGAATCTTTTTGGCATGTGTACCCCCTTTGCATTTTTGTCAAATCATGTGTACCCCCTCTGAAAGGGGCAGTATTATTAAAAAAAATCACTTTATAATGGTTTTGCTACAGTGATATACATCCTTTAGCCTCATTCAGAGGGCCAACGTTGAAAGTTCTGTTTCCTCCCTCCCTTGTTATTCTACATTTTGTAAAAAGTCAGCTCCAAACGGGCGAGTTGGATTTTCCCCGCCCGGTAACGTCACCTCGAGGAAACTCCTCCTCCTGACATCCTGGCCCCCCTACCCTACATAAGAATGTGAGCTCCTCCCTCGCAAACTATCTCACAGCTAAAACAAACACTGCACTGCAGTTTAATATAGAATAAATATTATACTTTTTTGTCATATACTGTACTGTATGTGAAGCTACAAATACGAAATGTGTTCTCTGCATTTAACCCCTCCCAGAGGAGCAGTGAACAGCAACGGTGTAGTGCCAAAGAGCAGTTCCATTTTTAGTATCTGTTATGTCACCTCGTATCACCTTTGACTTGATCTGACGTGTTTATGACAATGCGATGCAGCGGTTGGATGTGATTATCACCTTAAACGTACTATTCCTGTGGTTAATAGAGATGAAGAGGTGAAAAAAGTAACTTAGCAGCTTAAAACTCCGGTGTTTGAAGCAACTGAATTACTCCGCTGCTGTGATAAACACACAGCATGAAGTGCTGAGACGGACTCACAATCACAATAGCTGCTTAAATATCCATGTGTTTTACTGTAATGTGCAGTTTTTTGACTGAAAACAATAACAACAATGTGTGAATAGCAAAAAAAAAATCACTTTGGTGATCACTGATCTCCCTCGCAAGAGCGAGGCATGAAGTCTGCATCTATAGACACGCCCACTCATGAATATGCATAAGTAGGCTCCAAAACAATACGTTTTTAGAACTGCTCAGAAAGTCACTTTTTAAAGGGCTAAAACTCTGGAAAACAGGTGAGTTTGGGAAAAAAAATACACCTCAAATACTATGTTGTTGAGGTTCTTATGGGTAATACCACAATACCGCCCCTTTAATATCAGAAGTACAATCTTCATAATTGTATGTGCCTAACTGTGTCTTGATCATTGGTTCTCTAAGGATTAATCTACAAATTCAAAATGAGTGGAATTTATAGTGGAATAAAAAAAATACCAAGCAACTTTTATGTGATTACTTCAGTAGTAAGTAAATACAGTCTCCTTTATAAAATGTAATATTATTGTCTCCTATTGTCAGAAGTGTGATAAAATGGCCTCTACAGTGTTAAATAATCATGTTTAAATACATTAGAAGAAAGTTTAGTATTTTATTTTGCAATAGTACAAAAAAAAATTGCCTAAAAAGGAACTAGGAACATTTCCCAGATCATTTTTTTTAAATTCATTGTTAAATCTTTCTGCGTACCCCCTGCAATGTGCTCCTGTACCCACAGGGGTACGCATACCTCTGTTTGGGAACCACTGCTCTGCACAGTGTCTCCGTGTTTTGTGATTGGTCTGAGGCTGCAGTCTCCACCTCTGTTACAGGAGCACGCATGTAGCCTGGCTGACATCACCTCCTTAAGTGAACATGTTTATATCTAGCTTTGTAGTACAGCTGCTCTCTGACAGAGAATCTGAAGCTAACGTAGAGATATCCCAGATATACTGTACTTATCCAGCTTTGTAGTACAGGCCCCCTGTGTGCGTTAGCAGCTAGCTAAGGTCTATTATTCTGGTTAAAACCACATACTTACTGTTTGCAACCGTAGGGGGGGTTTAACTGGAAATGCCTTCGTTCATAATCAGATTTCACACCTTTAGCGTTTAATCCTTTTAAATCAATCGACGTGAAGCAGAAGGATTAAACTCTGCTCGGATGTGCTTTGTTGGGCTTCACGTTTGCACTCTCGAGGGCACTTGAGAAGTAGTGCAAAGGAAACACGCACACACACACACACACGTGCTGACGCGCTGATTCTGCAGGTACATCGATGCAGAGTCAGCTGAGCCGTTGTCTTTTCTGTGTTCTCTAAAGCTTGTGGAGAAGCTGGGGAAGCATCAGCAGCTGTGTTTTGACACAGCTGTCTTTTTGTGATTAATTGCGGGAGGTGAAGAAGAGAAATCGATCCTTTTTCTTCTGTTTCGCAACGCTGTCGCTGGAAGTTTGGCTGAATTACTTCAGAGAAGCGAAGGCATTCATCAGCCTGTAATAAATCAGGAGCGTTGGGGATTGAGGCCAGTAGAGCAGATGTTTTTATAGGCTGATTTGGAAAATGAAGGTTGGATTTAAGAATAAGATGAAGCACTAAATAAAGCTGGAGCTCATGTTTTTGAGGCATGATTAATGGTTTTGCTAAAGTGATATACATCCCTTTAGCCTCATTCAAAGTGACAAAGTTGAAAAAGTTCTGTTTCCTCCCTCCCTTGTTATTCCACATTTTGTAAAAAAAATCAGCTCCAAACGGGAGAGTTGTATTTTTCTCGCGCTTGACGTCACCTGCCGAAACTCCTCCTCCTTACAATCCTAGCTCCTCCTACCCTATAAGAATGTGAGCTCCTCCTCTCAAACAAGCTTACAGCTAAAACAAACACTGCAGTTTAATATAGAATATACTGTCCATTATACTTTATTTTCATATATGTAAAGCAACATACACAAAATGTGTTCTTTGCATTTAACCCCTTCCTGAAGAGCAGTGGGCAGCAATGGTGTAGCGAAGCAGTTCCATTTTTAGTATCCATTATACCAATCAGTGCAATCAAAAGTTAAAATAAAATGTAAAAGTTTCAGTACAAGGAAATTTCAAATCTGAAAACCTAATAACACAATGTGCAAACAACACAATAGAATAAGATATGATGAGATTAGCAGGCATAGTTACAGATTTTAATATTAATATTCAATTAAGAGAAAACATGTACAGTGATTGTAAAGGCTGTGTTTCACATTTGTTAAACCTTTTTAAATTATTATTTAAAAAATAGATAAATAAATAAATAAATTGGGGAGGTGCAATTTGGCGCCCCTCCAGCAGATGGCTGCTTAAATATCCATGTGTTTTACTGTAATGTGCAGTTGTTTGAATGAAAACAATAACAGTGTGTGGATAGTAAAAGAAACTTGCATTGGTGATCACTGATCTCCCTCGCAATGCAAGAGCGAGGCATGAAATCAGCATCTACAGACACGCCTACTCATGATTGGTTGATGAATTTGTCAATCAGTTTTATCAGCCAATGGTGACGTTCGTTGACCAGCGACGTCAGGGCAGTCTCAAAATTCAATTTGCATTATCTGTGGATTTATTACAAGAGTGAATCAAAATCATATTTGTGAAGTAGTGTGCATTTCAGAATTTGAAATACAACTGCGAAACAAATATATATTTGTAAACCAAAGTGTGTGCATTTGCGAAACAAAGCATGTGCATTTGTGAAAAACCTTGCAAGAGTTCATTCATTATGATACTGTTCTGATTCCATATTTTTAGAACTGCTCAGAAAGTCACTTTTCAGAGGCTAAAACTCCAGGAAACAGGCGAGTTTGGGAAAATAAACCTCAAATACTGTGTTGGGGTTCTTAAAACAAATGGAGATGGGTGAGAAATGACGTAATGCTGCCGCCCCTTTAAGTCAAGATTGTTGAAGTCCTGCAGTGTGGGATGTTCCCATCATTGTCCTGTAAAAGATACTGCATGTGTTCGAAAGTACATACTAACGTACTATACACTACACACTCAATGAGTACAGTACATATTTTCTACTATTTAATATTAGTAAGGCTATGAGTATTAAGATGATGAGTGTTCCCACTAAAGTACAATTCCAAGTTTCACAACATGCATTTGGAACCTACAACGACAAAAATCTGAAGAAAAACTGAGGCTAAAGTTCTGAAAGGTTTTTAAGTGAGAAAGTGACCACGTACAATATCAACACGTGCTCATTTGATCCATAAAAGTCGCGGGAACACATTTCATGCTGACATTTCAGAAATTTTTGCAGGCCCTCCAATGTGCTACTCACTAAACTTCTGGTTAACTTCAAAACAAGAAGAGTCATTGTCATGGTTAAGTTGATGAATCTCGTTGACATTCGTTTGTTTGTAATTTGCTCCAGCATCTCTGCACAAATTTGTTCCACGCAACATGAAAAGAAATCTTTGCCCGAAGCACGAAAATGATGTGGAAATCGTGCTGTCATGCACAAAAAAAATTACATAAGTCATTTCTGTGACATTTCCACAAACTGTGAGTCTGAGCTGGTACTTTGATTTAGTTTTGGTCATTGTCTTTTCACTAAAATGCAACTTAGTTTTTGTCCAAATTTAGTCATCAGGACTATTTCAGTTAATGTCTAGTTTTCGTCAACTAATTGACATTAGGATTTTAGTCTTTCAAGATATAGTCGACTAAGATATAAAGCATTAGTTTCTGCATTTTTTAACAAAAAGTTTCAGTTACCACTGCAATTAATTTTGATATCGTCTTCACTAAGAATATTTTCTAAGTATTAGAATATTCACTAAGAGCCCATTTTTTTTATTTTTATTCTTTTTTCTCCAACTACACCCAACTTGTCATATTTTAACATATTTTCATCACTTTTTCTTGCCATATTTTTGCTCCTTTTATTGCATTTTTGCTACATTACTCCCATATCTGCCACTTCTTCATCAAATTTCAATGCTTTTTTACATTTTCTGCACTTATAAACCCTTTCCACCACTTTTCTGCCTAATGTTGCATAAATTGACCCATTATTGTCACTTTAACCTCTTTTCACTATTTTTCATACTCATAATTGCCAATTTATCCACATTCACAATTTGTCGTGCCCATTATTTGCCAGTTTAAACTAATTATTCCCACCTTTAAGCCAATATTGACACTTTTTCTGTTTTTTTTCCCCACTTTTTTTGGCCACTAATTTGCAACGTTTAACCAATTTCTGTGTTTTTTAAAAAAAATCCCATTTCAGCACCTTTTCCACCATTTGTGGTCCTTGTTAACCCATTTTTTCTTGATTAAAGCAAGAATTTACATATTTAAGATGACTATATACTGTACTGTGACACAAATAATAATGAACTTCTGGAATAACAGTGAATATTATTTGTATAAATAAATGAATGTGGTTATCACAGATTCATAGAACAACCATTATTTTGCTGACTTTACCATCACTGTTGATGTGTGTAAACCAACTAGATACAGTTGCAATGGAATGTAACTATGTCACTATTCTCACACACGCACACACACACGCACACTAAATCTCATTTCTGAGATTTCCCATGCTTTATTTCTGTTTTTAAACCTAATCATTGTCCTTCTCCCACTTCCTGAGGACAGAGAATCAGGAAATATCAGAGGGAGGGAAAATGTTCCTGTAAAGATGAGGGGATTTGATTTGGATCAGTGGAGACGGAGTTTCTGTGAACGTGTGACAGCTGGTGTGAGAGGAAACTCTGAGGATGGAAGAACAGGAGGGGCTGAATGGGACGTGTTAGGATTTCACAGCGTGCGTGTGTGTGTGTGCGTGTGTGTGTTTTCAAACATTCCTTCACGCTGCAACATGTTTTTTTTTCTTTTGATGTTTATTTACTATCTTTTGTGTTTGTATTCACTGATCAGACACAACGTTAGCATCACTAATGATTCACCTGATCATCTTTGTATCACAACAAACTGTAAAATTTACTAGATTTTATTAAAGATGCTGGGAATCATTTTTTATAACACAGATAGACATAGTCCGTGTCTGACAATCTGCTCCTCACAGCTGCCAGATGTTAAAGTAATGTAATACCAATACTCAGTTTACTGTAATTGAGTTACTTTTATGGGTACTTGTACTTTTTTTGAGTATGTTTCTAAATCAGTGATTTTACTTTTACTTAAGTACGTTTTAAAATAAGTAATAAGTAATTTGTTACATTTCGACACCCAACTGTTATTGAGTAAATTATTATTTTATTTTTTTTTAGTTTCCGTTTCATGGAATAATTAACATTGAATATAATCCATATGTTCTTAATCGTGCCATTTTTTTTCTTCTTTAAACTATTATTTTTATTTTGGAATATGAAACAAACATGGGACTGGGTTGTACAAAAAAGGCACAAGAATGGATAAAAAGATCAAATAAATACAAAAGTTAGGGAGCACGCTACATTTTTTGACACAGTTATTGTTCAGTTTCTTTGAAGTCTCAGTGTAAAAGTAATTTTCTCCATGCTGCGGATAGAGTTTATGTTTATATAGAGTCTGAAAGTTGGGGTTCATCTGGAGCCAGCACTTAGTTATTACTTTTGATACTTTTTGCTATTCTGAATATTTTCAGGACATCTTTAGTTGTGCCATTTTGGATCAGTGCCCAGCGACTTTCTATGGTTCAAGTTGGGGTTTCTACCCATTATGTTGTTACCCACATGACACATGTGGCACGGAACTGTTTTAGAGTCCATAAATGTAGCTATACATAGAGCCTGAGAATTTTTTTTTACAAATATATTGGTGTTATTTTAAGAATTGTACATTTTGACAAACCTTTTATTTTGTACAGATGCCTTTTTAAGTTTATACATGAGATGTTTACTGTATGCAAGGGAACCATGGCAAAAATAAACTTGGGGGGTTAAAGTAACTAGTAACTTTTACTTTGAGTACTATTTCATTTAGCTACTTTTGACTTGTACTTGCATATTTTATGTATGACTTATGTGTACATGTACTTGAGTACAATTTCAATCAAGTAACAGTACAGGTGTTGGTCATAAAATTAGAATATCATGAAAAAGTTGTTTTATTTCAGTAATTCCATTCAAAAAGTGAAATTTGTGTCTTATATTTGTTCTTTTCACACAGTGATATATTTCAAACGTTTTTTATTTTAATTTTGATGATTATAACTGAACTAATGAATATCCCAAAATCAGTATCTCAGAAAACAAAACAAAAAAAGATTTCTAGAAAAGTATGAAGATGAAAAGTATGAGCATGTACAGCACTCAGCAATGCGGCGTCGCATGGAGTGGATCAGTCTGTGGCACAGCTCAGGTGTTATGAGAGCCCAGGTTGCTCTGATAGTGACCTTCAGCTCTTCTGTATTGTTGGGTCTGGTGTCTCACATCTTCCTCTTCACAATACCTCATAGATTTTCTATGTGGTTAAAGGTCAGGAGAGTTTGCTGGCCAATCAAGAACAGAGATACCATGGTCCTTAAACCAGGAACTGGTTGCTTTGGCACTGTGTGCAGGTGCCAAGTCCTGTTGGAAAATGAAATCTGCATCTCCATAAAGTTGGTCAGCAGTAGGAAGCATGAAACTTCCTGGTAGACGGCTGTGTTGACCTTGGACCTAAGGAAACACACTGGATCAACACCAGCACATGACATGGCACCCCGAACCATCACTGACTGTGGAAACTTTACACTCCACCTCAAGCGATGTGGATTCTGTGCCTCTCCTCTCTTCCTCCAGACTCTGGGACCTTGATCTCCAAAGAACATGCAAAATGTTCTTTCATCAGAGAACATAACTTTGGACCACTCAGCAGCAGTCCAGTCCTTTTTGTCTTTAGCCCAGGTGAGACGCTTCTGACGCTGTCTCTAGTTCAAGAGTGGTTTGACACAAGGAATGCGACAGCTGAAACCATGTCTTACTTCTGTACGTGGTGGTTCTTGAAGCACTGACTCCAGCTACAGTCCACTCTTTGTGAATCCACATTTTTGAATGGGTTTTGTTTCACAATCCTCTCCAGGGCGTGGTTATCACTATTGCTTGTACACTTTTTCTACCACATTTTTTCTTTCCCTTTGCCTCTCTATTCATGTGCTTGGACACAGAGCTCTGTGAACAGCCAGCCTCTTTAGCCATGAACATTTGTGTCTTGCCCTCCTTGTGCAAGTTGTCAATGGTCGTCTTTTGGACAACTGTCAGGTCAGCAGTTTCCCCCCATGATTGTGTAGACCTACAGAACTAGACTGGAGACCATTTAAAGGCCTTTGCAGGGTGTTTTGAGTTAATGAGCTAGTTAGAGTGGAGCACCAGGTGTCTTCAATATTGAACCTCTCCACAATATTCTAATTTTCTGAGATATTCAGATTGGGGTTTTCATTAGTTATCAGTTATAATCATCAACATCAAAATAAATAAATACTTGAAATATGTCAGTCTGTGTGAAATGAATGTATACATTATACAAGTTTCTCTTTTGAATGGAATTGCTTAAATAAATTCATTTTTTCATGATATTCAGATTTTATGACCAGCACCTGTACTTCTACCTGAGTAGGATATAGCAGTACTCTTTATACGTGTGACAGCTGTCCCTGAAGCCTTTCCAATGTGTGAGTATTGATCTTAATCCATGTACCCTTCGTTCTTTCCTTCGCTGTTTATTTGGTTTTTGACATTTTTGTATTGTTGTTTAGGTTTTAAGTCAGTAAAACTAAATAACCACACCGTTTACTTGTTATTTTGATTTGGTTTTAAAACGGAATAACCAAAGAACGAAGGGTACATGGATTGATCTTGTTGTGATGTGATCCTACAGATTCCCGGGCGGATCGAGCCGACAGACGGAAGCTGTTCCGACATTACACAGTGGGCTCCTATGACAGCTTTGACGCTTCCAGGTGAGAACCTACACACACACACACACACACATCATCATCATCCATCTGAGTGTTACGAGGCTCTGTTTTCGATCCGAATGTTTCCTGAGTGCAGAAAGTCGCTCATCATCAGTTTCAATTTCAGTTTATTTTGTTTTTTCAGTTTTACAAAAATGAAATAATGAAAAATTAAAAAAATCCTACGGCTTTACATAACTTTCTAAAATATATTGTAACATTTTCTTTTGGAAAATAAATAGTGCGTCACTCATCTTTATGTTTTTTATCAACGTTATTCCATTTTTTTTCAACCTTGGGGTCGTGACCCCTGTGGGGTCGCCTGGAATTAAAATGGGGTCAACTGAAATGTTTAGGAATTTGTAAAAATCTACTTCAAATAAAATTTAGTTGAAAAATATTTTGTCACTTTGTGCACTAATCCTGACTACTCAGTATTTGTAACACACTTTAGTAAACATGACCAAAAACTCATTCTAAAAAGAAAAATGACTAATGTTTCTGTGGTCGCCAGTAATTTGTGATATCAAACTGAGGTCACGACCCATAAAGGGTTGGGAACCACTGATTTAACCCCTAGAACAGACAGACATCTTTGTTTTACTTCTAATCTTGCCTTTGGTACAATAAATATAAATTGATCCCTTAGGATGCATTTGCTGGTTTGCACAGATAATTTCTTTTGAATGCCTTCTGGAAGAGCATTAAATTTAGCTTTGAACATTTTTTCTATTATTTAACTGTATATTTACATTTCATAGGTTTTGATTTAACAAATAATGAATGTGTATAGTCACAAACCCTGCTTTGTTTATCAATCGTATGGCCTTTTTTTTTTTTTTTGCAATAAAACAATATCATTAACAATGGTCCTAAAAGTGGTTCTCCAGAGTTCTACACCAGAGTTCTACACAGTACGTCATATATGGGAGTATCAAAGTACAATAAAATGTAAACAAGGAATTGGAATTAAGTCTTTTGTTCTATACAACACACCGTGTGTTTGAGATTTTTGTCTTTATAAACACATTTTAGTTCAGAGGCCAAATATGAGTTTGACCTAAAACAAAACTTTAACATTATTGTGCCCTAGTTTTTGATATCAGTTCAATTCACTTCAAATACTCTTGATTTTGTAACCATGTTTTGTGTAATTTAGATGAACTTTGTCTAATTGTGAGAAATTGCAAGATTTCTGGAAAATTTCAGGGTTATTTCCACAATTTTAATTAAAAATAACTGCATTCATGTGATATAAACAAAGGAAAAAATGCAAGCCCTTAAAGATATAGTGGAGTTTGTGAATTTGTGATAACGACAACTGGATTATTTGGTTATTTACACAATAATTCATGTTTTCTCTATCATTTTAACTTTAACCTGTGGGTCAAATTGGATGCTCTAGAGCAGTGGTTCCCAACCTTTCTTGTCTTGTGTACCCCTTGAGCCTTTTTGTCCTACCATGAGTACCCCCTCAATCATATGTGGTCATGATTCTCCAAAAGTAGAACATAACAACTGAATATTTAACGCAAGTCATTTTATTTCATCTTCTTAAATTGAACAGTTACTATTCAGCCATTATCTTCTTATTTAACTCAAATTAAACATAAAATGATGTTGCCTTCAAGGCAATAAAAGTGATAAATATAAGAAATAATATTATAGTAAATGTTTGTATTATTAATACTAATATATTTTGATTATATTGTTATTAAAGAAAAATAATAAAGTTGAAATTAGAAAAAAATAAGAATAAATACAAATAAGTAACATAAATAAATAAATACAAAACAAATAATTAACCTGCCTGTGTTATATATAACTTTTATGACAAAAGGAGCTTCTTTGAATATGTCCCCTTTAAACAGGCATTTCAACTTTAAAAACAAGTCAGTGTGCACACCTACCATTTTATTGACGGACTTGTGAAATGACTGAGAATATTTTTTATTATTTTGGAAGTAAATTCTTAATTTTTCCACGTACCTCTAGGGGTACGCGTACCCCTGGTTGGGAAACCCCAATCTAAAGGGCCGATTTTACCTCTTTTTTGGTTTCAAAAATCACAAATGTAGTTTTTGCAGGTTTTCTGCAGAGTTGTATGATAACACGCGTTGATTCCATTCAGGTGTGTTTGACGGTAAACATACTGGACATTAAACATCTGATAATTTCCTGTCTGCGGTCAGATACACTGGTGCCTATCGCAGCTCACACAGGGCCAGAGGCAGGACGCGTTTTTAATCTATTTTTATTCATCTTGTGCCAAATACATTGTGCACACTGAGCTGATTGTCAGCATTAGCGTTATTCTCGTGTTAAGGGGAAACAGACTTTTTGCTGTGAGCGATTCAGGTCATTTCTAAAAGTACTGAACAATATTTAAAATGGAGGAAAAGGAGCGTGTGATAAAATGATGATGATGATGATGACTTTGAATGTGTTACACAGTGTGGAGCAGCTCAATGTAGTAGTAATACCTAAGTAAGTGTAGATATGGCTTTAATGTGGAGGCGGTGAAGGACTCAATGACATTCCCCTCATTACTCCGCTGGGCGTCTTCTGGAAGAACTCAGTGAACGTGCTGCTAAAGCCTCTTTTTTTCCACTAAGTGCACAAATGTAGGTCAAGGTGAACAATTCCCTCCGAGTCTGACGAGATAGTAAAAGTGAATTACGGCACCGACTGGAGGGTCCTGAATATGAAGTGAATAGAAACCCTCACATTGACTTTAGTGACAAAATGTGATTCGCTCTCACATGAAGATCCTCTCGGGTCAACTTAGTTCTTTAGCCAGGATGAGGTTAGATTCTGCTTCGGGAACTCGTTCTAATTGTAATGTGCACTGGGAAACAGCTGTCACACAAATTAGACTAGGAGAGCTGCTACTTATTAATGCTAATGCCAACATTCAGCTGAGTGAGCCAATAACAGAGATGCTTTTCACTGGAAACTACTGATATTATCGTGTATGGAGTGACAAAGTACCGTCGTGTTCTGTCAATGCTGACTTTCTTAGGCTTTTAGGGAGCAACTTATACAGTCTGTGATTACTCGCTAACTTCAGCCACCAGAGCGTGTCAGCGCACTGTCTAAAGAATAGGTGGGCAAACTACGGCTGGCGGGCCACATCCGGCTCGTTGGTCTTTTTAATCTGGCCCGCCGAAGCCAAATAAACAATTAAAACACAAAATGAACCGTCTTACTCCGTCATTAATCTCCTCAACTCCCGTGGGAACCAAATGTTCTCCCGTTTTCCGCTTACGCCCGCCCTTTTTCAGCCTCCCAGCCAATCAACACGCAGAACACATGTAAACAAAGACAAACATTGGCAGAGAAGTTGCACGTAACAATGATGCTTCATGGCCATGGGAAACCACAATACTCGTTGAATAAACTACATGTGGAAAATTGGGACTCAGTCGTTGCAATATCATAATTATGACTGCATTCCTTTGACTTAGTCATCTTTCTCGGTATGGACAGAAAATGTAAGATGAGGAAGAAAGTAGAGTTAGATTGGTCGCTGCCATAACACACCCACAAAGAAGAAGAAGAAGCGGCAGTAGAACTTACTCATGGTAGAAGCTGAAACTTGGATAGCTGGCCAGACAAACAGTTCTTCCACGTCGGATAATCAAAGTAAGCTGTTTCTTGATGTTTTATTGCGGGATCTCGTGGTGTCGCGTGAATACACCTGGCTCACAAGGCGCGCTACGCTGCCTAAATACTTTTCATTGAAGTCCAGTCAAAGGTTGTATGCCTTATTATTTACAAAGAAACCGTTGTGGTTTTAAAGGAATAAAACATTCATCGTCACTTCTCCTCCAAACATGCTGCTAATTATGCTAGTAACCATTATTAACAAATTATGTTGGAGGGTTTTTTCATGCAAATACTTTTTATTTAACTGAGCTACTTTTACATATATATATATATATATATATGTGTGTGTGTTTAATGCCCGATTGTGCTGTGGGCCGGAGCAAAAAATAAGCTGACTGACTTCTATTGGCTAAAAAAGGTCCCATCAAGCAACTAGACATGCGACTTATTTGTGGATTTTTACAGGAAAATAGTGAATTTCTTGAAAAGCAACTGAAATGCCAATGCTAGGACTAAAATCGCTGAAGTTCAGGGGTTAATATTTGTTCAGTTTGGTTTTAAGTGGATTGTGATAATCCAAGCATTTTTATAAACAAACTGAGTGCAGCCGTAACATCAGCATGCCCTAGTTTATCATTTATAAATGATATTTTCGAATTATATTATGAATCTGCTCAGGCGTGTCCTGTCACTAACATCTGGAATGAAACTAGCTGTAGTTTAACTTAAAGTTTCATGAGTTACGAGCCTATACAAAGCACTGAGTGCCACATGTTTCCAGAAGCCTGCTCTTTCTCTACAGGAAGAGAAACCCAAACAAACGAGACCTCAGAAGAATATAGAATAGATAAATAATGGGGCAGAGGCGTGCGCCGGCTGCTGTGTGCTCGGTAAACACTCAGAGCAACACAGGATAAACAGAGAGAACACAAACCAACGTTGTGTTTCCAATCCTTAGGAAACATTGTTGCTGTTTGATAGTGAAAAGTATTTACTGAGACCGCAAAAGAATCAACGCCTTTGCATTTGTAGGTTTCCATAGAAACACTGACTGTATTCAATCTTTTTTAATGTTATGTGATAAGATTGTACTTCAATTATCCAAAAGGGAATTAAAATGCCTGGGAGAAGTTTTCACACCTTGAGATGTTTCCAAGTAGTAGAAGATGAAGATGATGATGATGAGGAGGAGGAGGAGGAGGAGGAGGAGGAGGAGGAGGAGGAGAACCCTGAGATGGAGAGTTTTCATAAAAGTGATTTACTGACACCAAAACTCTGACATAAATATTTTAGTGTGCTATTTTAACCCTCCTATTATCCTCAAAATTTTACCATTGCCATATTTTGTGTCAGACTCTTTAATTATTTGCTGAATACATAAATAACTCCTTGATAATGAAACCTTGACCTGTTTTTCCAAACTTTTAAAGTAGAATTAATTTATCTTAATAGTTTTCATCAAAATCTCTTCTAATTTGGGGTGCTGATGTTCCCCCCCCAAACATATTTATTGACTAATTTGTATTTCCTTTTTTTGTAAGATATTTGGAGTTATTCACTATGAAGTCCTCTGTCTCAGACACATCCTTCTCTACGTCCCCATGCACCTGCAGGTGTAGAGGTATAAGGTCACACATGGGTCACACACAGACAGACAGGTTTACACAGCTAAAACAGCTTGGGGTCAAATTGACCCCAGAGGAACACCAATGCAAGCAATATGTGTTCAGGACGAGGGATGGGAATCGAAAACCGGTTCTTTCTGAGAACCGGTTCCCAGTAATCCAATTCCTGGGAATCATTTGTTTTCTTGCCTGTCAATTCTGCTTATCGGTTCTTCTTGCGTTGCTAATGCATAACAATAAACTCCTCCAGGTCCTGTTTATTGTGTTTATGCTAGCACCAAGTGAAGCTCCTCCCACCATGTAGTTGTTTGCTGTCCACCACAGAGAATCCACCTCCTCCACCCACAGTTGTGCTGTCCTCCGTGCTGTGTTTGTAGCGTCTCTGTTGCTACGCTAGTTCCGAGTTCTGTACACTCGTGCTAAAGTTGCTTCTTGCACTGACTTTTCTTACGAAAACAACAAACTTCAGCAAGAACACACACCTCGTCACCAGATCATGTCCTCATAACAAGTAATCAGACACGGGAGACGGACTGGTACTGATCGTTGTCTTTAGTTTGCTCTTTCACACTGGTACACACACACACACACACACATGGCTGATGCCGTCACATGTAACAACGGGGACGGCGTCTCTGAAGGTCCATTTATAGAAATGTAAACAAAGGTTAAACTAAAGTTTTACCGTTTAAATACATAACAATACGTGCAGCTGTACTTTGGTTAATATGTTGTTTTTTTTTACAAAAGAATTGTTTGTTTTATGTCTGAATTAGTTTCAGATCAAGTTGTTCAAATTCAAAAGAGCACTGTAAACATTCTCAAATGTTTGTAGCCAAAATGAGTAATGTTGTAATAATAATAGTAATTCATACATTTTATATAGCGCTTTTGTATATATTATTATCCAGTTAAAACAATCTATACTTGGTGGATTAAAATAGAGCTGATATTCCTGCAGGAAATTAAAGAGACAAAGATAATATAATAAAGAGTTAAAGCAAACAAATCCATTTGTATTATTTAATTCCCTCACCCAATGAGAATCGGTAAGGAATCGAATTGATAAGCAGTATCGATGATGGAATCGGAATCGCTAAATTCTTATCAATTCCCATCCTTATTCAGGACATTGAAAACATGTGATCCTGATAATTCTATGCTTTATCAATTGTACCAATCAAATTAGGAAAAGTCATGAAATCAACTATTATTTTTTGAATCAAAGAGGATAATAGGAGGATTGATCACTAACAATGTCACGGTATTGACGAAATCAAGATGCCGCGGTATTACAAGTGCTTTGATATTGTTGTGGTTATGTAACGGTATAAATAATGAGCCGTTGCGCTAAAAAACAAGTTTTGGGTTTGCTGTACCATAATGCTTTGGGGCGTCGTCATAGGTTACAGGTGGTTGAGTCAATGGCGTGCGACGGTGCGAAGTCAGAGGGGAAAGGAAACATGACAGACGGTGGCAGCGAGCAGAGCGTGGTAGTAACTGAGAAGTTTGAAGAACTTGTGCATGATGCAGTGGCTACAAGTCAGAGGTGTAAAAACATTTTGGTTTCACTGCGTCAAGAAACCATAAAGGAGAAAAGGTGGACAATATGCTTACACTGCAGGTCTGCCGTGCGCTACTCTTCTGGAAGTACGAGCAACACGAGAAGCCACTTAACAACCTGGCGTCCCAGAAAGTTCAAGGATTGTGTCAAACAAACAATCCAGTCTGGTCAAAAAACTCTAAAGGAATCATTTACAACATGGTCCCTCAGAACAGCTGAAGGGCTCAAAAAATAACAAGACACATTGTGCAGTTACGGCAGTTTTCTGTTGTTGACAACAAGGGTTTTAAAAGGTTAGTGGATACTTTAAATACTCAGAGATTACTCCTAACCTTAAATCATACCTGTCAAGTTTCGGATTTGAAAATAAGGGAAATGTTCTGGTGCCCGCTACGAGCCGTCCCACCACCCCAACCAAGCTCCAGTATCCACAGGTGGACAAGAAATCTAAAATAGCCACTTGTCAACCACTTATTAAAGAACAATAAGGTGATTAGAATCTGGTAGGCCGACCTTTGTTGACATTAAAATGCTGTGAACATTCCTACTAGGGCTGGGCAATATGCACCAAAACTCATGTCTCAATATATTTTCTCAAAATGATGATATACGATATAAATCGAGATGATTTTATTTCAAACGAAGTCCGACCAGAAAGACAATTCTGGGTTAAATTTTCTGATGCAAAATAAAATACTACACAGGCTTATTTATTAACAAAGCACTTTAGCTAAAGAATCTGTTAGGCAGTATTCAGTTATAATGTTATAAATGTATGACAATAACTACTGTCAAAATAGTGACCAGACAAACTGTGTGACTTCCTATGAAACCGTGAGCTTTACCACAATATTGCACCCACGGTGACGCCCAGTTTGAGGTGACGGCTTTGGTGTGAAGCCCTCTGTCAGCGACTGCGTGCCCCACATTCTTGCTGCTCCACTGTTTGTTTTGTTTTTTTGACAAACTGACCTCGACCCCTGGCCTCGCCACTTGTTGAACACCATGACACCTCTGATGCGGCGTCCGCCCCCGAGTCTCCGCACGCCGACGCACTCTGACCTCGTCAAGTGGCCAACATGTCAGATTTGGGTGATAAAGGCGTGATTAATGCGGGCGGCGAGCGTGTGTGTGGTGTGTGTGTGTGTGTGTGTGTGTGTGAGGGGGAAATGTTGGGAAATAGGCTAACCTTCAGTGTGTCAGCAGCACAGGCCTTCTTCTTCTTCTTCCTCCTCCTCTGGAGACAGATTGCGTTGCTAAGGGAACCGTTGCCAGGACGGCAGTGGCGCCTTTCTCTCTCTCTCTGACTTTATTCCCCCTCTCTGTTATTTTTTTGTTACCTTCTCAGCCCTCGTGCTCTTCATCTTAATTGGTTCACCTGATCAAAGCCACTGATGAGGCTGATGAGGTGGGGGCTTTACACAAACCTTTCTCCGTTTCTTACGGTTCAACCCGTTCGCCAAATGACCCGCCTCAGCCAAACTCAGCCACAGTGACGCATGATGTAGTGTACCATTTTATTTGAATGCATGTTGCTGGAAAGAACAAAGTTGTCCCTTATGTGTGCTTTTGTTTTTAGTGGGAACGCACTTTGTCACACAACAGCTTTTTACTATCAGACCATAACTTCTATTCTAAAAGCATTAAAGATGACAGCAGGTCTGTTTGTTTGCTTGAGCTGAAGGTCAGTCATTCAGACTAGTGATGATATAACAAACACTATTTAAAGCAGGGGTTCTCAACCTTTGGGTCGCGAAGAATATTTTTTTAAGTATTTGAGCCCATTTTTGCTTATTTTACCATTTTTTGAAACTACAAACACAAACAAAAAACAACAAAAAACACGAAACATACAAAACAAACCAAATTTATATTATAACCTATTTAGTCACTTTTTCTTGCCATATTTTCGCTCCTTTTAATGCATTTTTGCTACATTACTCTCCCATTTCTGCAACTTTTCCATCAAATTTCAAAGCCTTAACAGCACATTTTTTCCACTTTCAAGACATGTTCGTTACTTATAAACCTTTTCCACCTAATGCTGCATAAGTTAAGTCATTATTGTCACTTTTAACTTCTTTTTCACCATGTTTCATGCTGGTTTTTGCCGATTAACCACATTCACAAAATTTCATGTTCATTATTTGCCAGTTTAAAACTAATTCTTTCCATTTTTTTGCCACTTTAAGCCAATATTGACACTTTGAACCCTTTTTATACACTTTTTCTGTATTGATATGAGAGATATACTTTAACATGGAGGGATAGACTTGCTGGCAGTTGTAAATCACTAAGTTAGACAACAGGTACGATCATATAAAAGGATACAGAAGAAGTAAAAGCATTTAAAAGTCCAACAGTGTAGATTATGGGCATTAAAAAGTTTCTAACAACGTAACTCCATCTTCGCTGAATGCATCGCGCTACCAGTGACCAGGGGATGCCGATTTTGTTGGGGGAGTAGATTGGCACAACACCGCTCACAGACACGTTGGCTTATATTTTCAGCAGGTTTTTTTCTCTGTGCATCACTACACCAACAGACTTATGAGTCTAAGGAGCATCCGTGTTGCCCGCCATCTTGTAAACAATGAGCCTCTGAGCTGCTACGGGAAGCAGGAGGTCAAATGTCATTGCACTGCTTGCGTCCTTAAAAACTTTTTTACTTGATTTTATTTTGAGAACCTTTGAATTTTGTATCGCCTTTTTTACATTACATTATGTGTTAGTAGCCAGGATTACATCACATGGTTGTATAGAATACAGTTTGATTGAGAATGTGTGTGTAGTGTTTTGCCCTGGAAATGAACAATAAAAAATATGTATGTATATATATGAGCATGTTCGCGCCTCACACAAAAGGTCCTGTATTCAAGCCCTAGAGTGGACACTTGGGTCCTTTCTGTGTGGAGTTTGCATGTTCTCCCCCGTGCTGTTGGGTTTCCCTCCGCTTCCTCCCACGATCCAAAAACATGACTGTGAGGTTGATTGGAGTCTCTAAATGGCCTGTAGGAGTGAATGTGTGTGTGAGTGGTGGTCTGTGTGTGTGTTGCCCTGTGATGGACTGGGCTGGGTCCAGGGTGTACCCCTGCCTGAGGCCCGTGTGAACCGGAGACGGGCACCGGCAGACCCACGTGACCCTGAAAAACAGGAACAAGCGGGTCAGAAAATAGATGGATGGATGGATGGATGGAATAATATAATGAAAATATATATTTTTATCTGCATTTTTTTTAATCAATTACTGTACTAGACATTTCAGGCGACCCAATTTTAATTCTGGGGGACCCCACACAGGGTCACTACCCTAAGGTTGAAAACCTGACCTACAGCTCACATTATAATGTTATAAATGGACATGTTTGAGCGTTAATGATTGATTAAATGAATGAATAGACGTGAGTTAAAGTAGTAACAGATGACATCTCTATAGATAAGTCTGTTATCCCGTGGCGCAGCTGATCACACGCACGCGGCCCGCCCCGCGGACGCACGGCGCAGTGCGCGCGCTCCTCCGCACGCAACGGCTGCTCTCCGCTGTCAGTGTCCGCCTCACCATGAGCCTGTAGCGGCTCTCCTCCTCCGCCTGCAGCCCTCACTGCCTCCGCGGCGGAGCGGGGAGCGTCGGCCGGGACGCGCTTCTTTTTCCGGGTGCTTCGTGGAGATGCTGCTGCTGCTGCTGTCTGCCAGGGCCGCTTGGTGTAGACAGTGAGGCCGGGGTCGGCGGTGGTGGTGGTGGTCGGGTTAGGGTTGGGGTGGGGGCTGCCCTGGTCCAGCAGCATGAACCTCCACTCGAGCCGGGCGTCCGTGGCCATGCTGCGGTTGATGGGCTGCGCTAACGGGCGCTCTGCTCGGCATCTGCTCCACAGTGACTGCGTGGTGGACGAGAAGACGGTTCTGCTCCAGAAGAAGGAGAACGAGGGCTTTGGCTTCGTGCTGCGGGGGGCTAAAGGTAGGAAAACATCTGATGATATTCCTGTATCATCATCATCATCATCATCATCATCATCATCATCATCCATTCATGTCTGTGACATCTTTGGATTTTTGCATTTGCAGAATGATGCGTGTTTGTGTCTGTGCATGAAGTGAAACTGCAGCCCTCCCTTCATCACCATCATCATCTGATTCATCCAAACATGCAAATAAGTTGTGCATTAGACACACACACTAAAATACAACTTTTTTTTTTAACACACACACACACACACACACCACACACACACACACACACACACACACACTGTAGAAGGATGATGTGTATTTGGTTTGTTTGTTTGTTTGTTTGTTTGGTACAGCCATACATACTCAGCGCCTGTAATTTGACATCAGCACTAGGGCTGGGCAATATGGACCAAAACTTATATCTCTATATTTTCTCCTCAAAATGCTGATATACTGTATGAAAGTCAATCATTTGATTTCAAATTAAGTTTGACTAGAAAGACAATTTTGGGTTAAGATTGCTGATGCAAAATGCCACACAGGCACATTTATTAACAAACAGCTGCACAACATGTGCCATATTTTAGTGTTTTTCTCCTCTAAGGGACAGCATGTGTGAGTGAGTTCTGTTGTGTGGCTTGTTTAGGGGAAGGTCTGGGTTGGAATGCACTCAGAAATCCATCTAACCTGCTGCTTTTCATGCAGTTCTGAGAAGTAGTGAGAGGCAGCGCTTCTAAAACAATTATTATAAAACAAAATATACCATGAAATATATATATTATCAATATAGGCGATATTGTAATTTTTGATATCACTAAAATAGAAAAATTGATATATCTTGAATCTTGATGTATCGCCCATCTCCATCAGCAGCATTATTCCTCTCCTCCTCCACTGGCTGTGTGTGTGTGTGTGTGTGTGTGTGTGTGTGTGTGTTGTGTGTGTGTGTGTGTGTGTGTGTGTGTGTGTGTGTTTGTGTGTGTGTGTGTGTTTGTGTGTGTGTGTGTGTTGTGTTTGTGGTTTGTTGTGTTCTATAAATAGACACAGAGGCTGCTGTTGGTGTTTCTATGACGATTTTCTCACCATGTCATAATCCACGTTGTATCCACAACTGTGGCAACGGCTGCACTGGCGAGGGGGTACATTCAGTATTGGTGTAAAGAGTACTCAGAGGTAAAAGTAATGGATTACAAGTACTCATGTTACGGTAATGTATTGCTGTTTATGGGTACTTGTAATTTTTTTTAGCATGTTTCTAAATCAGTCATTTTACTTGTTCTTAAGTACGTTTTAAAAGAAGTCATTTGTTACATTTCTACACCCAACCATTACTGAGTTTATACATGAGATGTTTACTGTATGCAAGGGAACCGTGGCAAGAGTTATTACAGAAGATAAATGTGGGCGGTGAAAGTAATTAGTAACTTTTACTTTGTAAATATTATAGTAGAAGTACTGTTACTTGATTGAAATTGTACTCAAGTACAAGTAAGTCATACATAAAATACTCAAATATATAGTACTCAAAGTAAAAGTTACTAGTTACTTTCACCTCCACTGTTTGTTATTAGTAATAAATCTTGCCATGATTCCCTTGCATACAGTAAACATCTCATTATAAACTTAAAAATGAAGAGACCAAATCTTGCCCAATTGGAACGTCATTTATTTTCCATAAAAGCATCTGTATATATTAAATGGTTTACAAAATGTACAATTATTTTTCAAAATAAAACAACTCCTATAAATTCAATTCAAAATGAAAAAAAAAAAACAAATGATCAGCTCTAAGTATAGCTACATTATGAACTCTAAAAACTGAGAAGTGTTGTTTTGGGCCCCGTGCATTACGTTGATCTGATTGGTCGACTATTATTGTTGTCTGGTCATTTAATTTTTTTTTACTCAGTAACGGCTGGGTGTAGAAATGTAACGAATGATTTTAAATAAATAAATAAATAAATACATTTTATTTGTAATGCACTTTACATTTGATACCAAATCTCAAAGTGCTACAGGATTTTAAAAAAAATACATAAGTACAAGTAAAATTACTGATTTAAAAATATACTAAAAAAGTAAAAGTAAGCATAAAAGCAACTCAATACAGTAAATGAGTACTTGTAATCCATACTTTCACCTCTGAAATTTTAGCATGTGCATGTTGTGGGAGGAGGAATGTACACACGCTGCCATCAGCTCAGGAATCTGAACCTTATCCTCGTACTAGGGTGAAACACACTAACTGCTGTCACATTAGCTCACATCCTCCTCTCCTCTGCCCCTGCTTTCTCCCCCCACCCCCCCCCACCCCCTTCCCCCACAAACGAAGCCTCCACCCTCCACATCCACACACTCCAGAGGCTGACTTATAAGAAGTGTCACTTGTCACCACGATTTTCTCCCAAACGCAATATTTTGTTCACCTCCCCGAGAGCGAGAGGCATAGAAACAGAGATGTGTAGGGCGGTGCTGCTACAAGCATGTGTGCAGAGGATGATCCACTGCAGGAGGGACCAGAACAACTATAATAATAATAATAATAATAATAAAGAAAAAACTCAGCTTTTAATGGATTATAATATATGTCTCACAGAGTCCTGAACATTTGGAGTTCCAATGCATCCCAACGCGGGGAGAGAATTCTTCCATCCAACACAAACATTTACTGTTTTTCTGCTGCTTGGAGCCTGTGGAATTCTCTATTCTGACACAAAAAAGCTGCTTTAGCTTAATTTTTAGAGAAATGAACATCCAGAAAACTAAAGGAAAAAATATAAACAATCCCACAACCTTTGAATATTGGGAAAAATCAATGTTGGCACTTTCCCAATACTATGATGTTGTTGGGATTTAATCATGAATGTATTAGGTCAGAATTTGACTCTTGTTGTTACAGTGATCGCTTAAAATCTACGTTCGTTCATATTACACTTTAAATGTGACTTCTAATTGTTTAGTGCAGGGGTTGAATAAGGACCAGTTACATCTCAAGTGGGGCGCAGGATTTATGCAGGAAAACGAGGAATTTCTAACTTATTGTGCCCTAGTTTGTAAATAACGATACGTACAAGCCTGCACGATCTTCGCTTTCAATTTCTACTTGTGGACTAATTTGAGAAAAAGTGCAGGTTATTGGAATAATTGCAAGTTCTTTCCACAATTTGCTATTAAAAATGACTACAGTCATGTAATATAATGACAGGAGAATTGTAAGCTCCTGCAAATATTTTATTGAATTTAAGTATTTGGAGGGGCCAAGATATCTACAATTAATTAGTTGGTAATTTACGTAATGATTAATGTTTCTCTGTCATTTTTACTTTCTCCTACGGGCCAGTTCAGATGCTCCAAAGGGCTGGATTTGGGCCCTGGGCCTTAGGTTTGACACATGGGGTTTAGAGTATGAACTGTCTTTAGGTAGTACTTGATGACGCAGGCACGCACTTTGTTTATAGAAGTAAATATGGAAGCATTTTGTCTCAGCGTGTCTTTGGCACTTATAATGTGTAATATAATAATAATATTTATTCATTCTTAGACCTCACTCTCCTTGCACTGTTTGTTTTGTCCTTTTTTACTCCGTCCTCTCCACTATGGCTGTCTTTTTTTTCATGCTGCTCCTCCTGGGACACAGAATTCTGATTTTTATCGCATTTTAATGACGGAAAAAATTGGATAAATGTTACCTGGCCGTTCAGACAGTAGTCATATCATAAAATATCAGATACATATTAGATTTAGGAAAAAAGTGGGGTGGGCCCCTAATCGAATTGTGCGGGGCATAAACGTAATCTACGTTGAATTACCTTTCAAACGATATATCACACGACGATGTTCCCATGAATTTGGAAATTACCGGAAATGGGGTGAGGGGCCCACATTAAAAAAAAAATAAAAAGACGTTCAGAGCATCTCATCATATATTAATTCATAGAGTATTCACACCAAACTTCATTCCAATCTAACAAGAACTAATGGAGAAGTAGTCATTTGAAAAATGGCGCTCCCGTGACACGTACGAAGTAATAGGCCCATCAGTCTAGTTTACCTGACCCGAAGCTGACGAGACGCTGAAGCGTTGCTCACTTGTTATTAAGGTATCTTAATGGTGCCTTAATTATGCGTTCGCCCCCTGGTGGTTGGCTGACTACTGGGGGCAGAGAAAGGGTCTGGTTTGATATACAGTAGAGCCGCATTTTAAATGTCAAAATCGCAGACAATCAGGTTAATTTAATCGTGGAGGCCAAAATCGTGATCACCATAAAAATGTGATTAATTATGCAGTCTTAACGAGATTTATTAACATAATCATTAACCGTAATACGTTTCATAATCAATAACCCTGATACATGTATAGCAGACTGCTCAGGATGTCAAAGACATGTTTCTCCATCTGACTCTTAGTCTTCTGGTGCTTTTCATCTTGTGATGTCCATCAACATGACTTCCTGGGTCTTTGTTCTCTTCTGTATCCTGTTTTAAGAATCATTGTCTTCACCTCTCTGTCGACCCCCTTTTATGATGTGTGTGTGCGTGTGTGTTTGTTTATTTGTTTGCACATTTACTAAGTCTAGTTCCCCAATAATGATTCTACACAAGCATTCAGCTGTACACAATCTGAATGTAGTCTTAGTCATGTATTGTGATCCGATTCGAGGTTTTGGGGTTTGTCCTGCAGGTTTGTTGTTATGTTTCATTGCACCATGAAAAATGCAAACCTAATAACTGCTCCTGATCATCATCATCATCACCATCACCATCATCATCACCATCATCACCATCATCATCACCATCACCATTAAATGTCTCTTCAGTGAAACAGACCATGGCTTATGGTTTTCACTCAGACTAAATCTGTTCTTCCCTCCACAGCGGACACGCCCATCGAGGAGTTCACGCCCACGCCGGCTTTCCCCGCCCTGCAGTACCTGGAGTCTGTGGATGAGGGTGGTGTGGCGTGGCAGGCGGGCCTCAGGACAGGGGACTTCCTCATCGAGGTGGGTGCTCTTTGAATTTATCCTGTTCTGATCTCAGCAGCTTTTTATTCATTGACTTTATTGAGTTGTGAGCTCCAGGAGTGAAAACAATGTTATTTTTTGGTTTCTCTGAGATTCAAGAACCTTTGTGTTTTTGTGTTGGTGCTTTTGTACATGTCCTGTAAAGCAACAGCTACAGTATGTGTGGTTGTGAAGCAGAGCTTTAACTCTAAAAACAATGATGCAGTGGGATGTTGCATTTCATGTTCTCAGAGACTAACTTGATTTGACGTTCAGAAGATGAAATAGAATTCAGTTGTTGAGTTATTTTCAATGCTTTACCGTCTTTAGCTAAGTTTACCCTAGAATGATAAATATTGCAGGTTTGTTGTTGGCATGTCTTATTTGTTTCTGTTTAACAATGCTGAACACACATTGATTTATAGTCTAATAGTTTTTATTCACAGAGGTTGTTGTTGTTGTTGTTAAACTACTCCCAAGGACTTTGTTTGTTGCACACTTGGACATCAGAAAAAGGGATTTTCAAAGCGTGCAGGATGCTGTAAAACCTATAAATCTAAAGTTCATAAAAACAAGAACAAATCAACACCTGTTTCCCTAAATATTGATTTTATGTGTTGCTTAAAGGAAGCTTCTTCATGTGCTTGTTGGCCTGTCAACACCAGAAAATAGACGTTGACTCTTCTTCTTCTTCTGTGGGCAGCATTTTCAAAGACAGCTCAACTAAAAGACTATTCTATGTAAGCTTTGCTAAGAGGAATTTGGGGTGCCCTGATTTGATATTGACAGCAGACAACGGTCCAATATCAGTAGAAAAAAAAATCTGATCAGATTATATGATCAGCCTGCATCTAAAATCTCTGATACAAGTGCTCCAGCGCTTCTATCCAACTACTGACTGTAAAAAAAAAAAAAAAAACTGAAGTGAACTTAAGTATAATTTGGTTTCCTTGGTTTTATTTTATATAAATAAACGTTATATACATATATACAGTATTTATTTTATTTTTTATCTATTCAATTGTTGAATATTGTTATGTTTAAGTTAAGCTAGTGGCTATTTTGCATTTTAAATAATGGTTTTTATTGTATAAATTGATGTTATTTTTCATGGTCTTCTATTTGATTATATTATCCCCCACCACAAAGTGTGCCAGAAAGTGTGTAAGGGGGATATAGGTTTGAGCTCCGTCCGTCCGTGCGTCCCTCCGACTTAAAGGGGACAGCTTTTCTCAGAAACTGTTTACGATAGATAACCAAATATGGTGTATCGATACTAGGGCTGCTTGATTATAGAAAGAATTATAATCACAATTATTTTAGTCATAATTGAAATCACAATTATTCAAACAATTATTTGTCAACCAAAAAGTAATTTATTTTTTGTACAACAAAAACATAAAGTATATTCTTTAAACACAGATAAAATCCTTCAAACACTAAAATCAAGTATGTTCACTTTTGCACAAAACAAAACACTTTTTGTACGTGATGCGTCTTTGCTCTAGGTCGTCATCATCAAACCCAAAATGTTCCCATAGAAGAGAATTTGACTTGCCACTTGTTTACTAAGCGTTTTTGCTGCGTTTCTCCTGCCATGTTTCAGACCACTAGCAACAACTTTCCTCGTGTTAGCCTGAGAGCTAGCTTTGGCTTTGAGAGGGGCGGGGCAGAGGGGAGGAGGTTGCTTGTGCGTGGATTAAACATCTCAAAGGTAGTATTAATAACATGTGTGCCAAGCTGTATTATTTGTAGATGTCTGAATTAGTGGGTTTATTTTTTTTATTTAGTGAATAAAACTTAAGTAAAAAAAAAAAAAAATAATTTTTAACCACGCAATTATTTTTTCTGGAGTTATTGCCCTTGTTCGTTTTTTTGCACTCTGTTCGAGGTATCTTCAAAGGGGACAGCTTTTTTCAGAAGACGTTTAAGATAGTTAGTAATTTAATATTCTGATGTGATAATATTTTCTTTTGTATACAACTAAGTTCTTAGATTTAAGACATTAAGGAAAAGGTTGAGTTATAATGACAACCAATCTGGCGGGAATGTTGATGACTATGTTTTTTTGTTTTAAATACATTTTGTTTAATTGTAGAATAATATTGTGTTTTAAGTTAAAATGTACTCAATGATGTTCACCTGTATACGTAATTTAATTTCATGGTACTGTATATTAGGCGATAGGGATGTAACAATTCACTCAACTCCCGATACGATTTGATTCATACTGGGTTCACGATACAATTCTCTCACGATTTATTTTACAAAATGGGACTGTAGATATATGATGACTGAAAAATATTTGTTTATTTTTTTTGGGGAAAAAAACAAAAAAAAACTGGACTATTTTCTTTTTATTTTTCATTGGCAAAAGAATCCCTTGATAAACTATTCAAAACAATGCAATTTAACTGAAAATGAATCTTGAATGAATTAAATAAAGGAATAATACCAATGAAGAAGAAGCCTATTAATTTCAATTCTTGTTCTATAGTAAATGATGCAAAACTGCTTAATAGTTCTTTTTCTTTTTAAAAGTGCAACTGAAAATGTATTTTGTGCCTTAACAATTGTACTGCAAAAAAATTGCATTGTATTTACATCAGATATTTGTTTGGACCTGCAGAGGGCGCTGGTAACCCAGTGGTCGGTTGGCATGCAGATATTCTTGCAGTGAAGAAGAGATGCTATGCGCTAGCTGACAGAGCTAATAGAAAAATGTGACTTTTACAGATATTCACGTAATATTACAGATATTCTTTCACTGCTAAAGGGGTAAGGAATCATTTATGAACATGTTAAAGAGTAGAAGGCGGCCAGAAAGAAAGTAGTAGCAGATTCCACCCGCCGCCTCCACTTCTGGACTGTTTAAAAAAGTACTGCGATTCAATTTTCAGTGTATCGATGTGAACCGTGATACCTATGAATCGATTTTTAACTGCCTTACGATTAATCGTTACATCCCTATTAGGCGAGTTTGAGGCTAAAAGTTGATGTAAATGACATTGCTGACATAAATTAGTAACAAAGTTTTGTTCTTCAACGTGAGAACGATCATAGGATAGATTTTTGTAGCTTTAAGTTAATCTTGGATTGTAAGAAAACACAAATGTGAAGCTTTTTCTAGAAAATAAATAAACACGTAGGAATCTATGACTACTTTCTGCTGCGCCAACCACGGTGTGAGTGCATGATCTGCTGGTTTGTTAATGGTCTGGTACGTCTGTATGAATTTGTGTAAAGGTAATGACATAAACAGGAAGGAAGGAATTCCTCTGGGAGTATGTTGGACTGCACCGTTGCATTGTATCAATTAGTAGTGAGACTAATGGTGATTCTCTTCAGGTTGGTTCGTTCGTTGCAGATGTGGTTTTTACTATTGCTGTAACATTTGTGTTTTCCACTCCGTACAAACACTGCCCAGTAAGTTAAGGTTTCATTTAATCAGGCAACAGTTCCTGAGGAAATTCACTTTGATTTCCTGACAGAGAATCGCTTTGATGTTTCCTTGACTTCCGCATAGTAATTCCAGCAAGATTCTTATAGTATTTTTTATTTTTTTTATAAAGTGTTATGTTTCATTTATTCAGAAAACTTTTCCTTTCTAGCAACTGCCAGTCTTCATCAGAGGTGTTTAGCTGATCGCTATGTTTCTTTTGAAGTTTACTTGACTTCTGCCTAGTAATTCCAGCAATATTGTCATAGTATTTATTTTATTTTTTTAAATAATATGTTAAGATTTCATTTATTAAGAAAACTGTTCATTAGGAAATCCACTTTGATCCCCTAACGCGTTAGAGGCGTTTGCTATGTTGGACGCTTGGTGTCAGCTGAGGGAGTTCAAGTTGACCCCAAAGACCTCGACGCGGTGCTGGCTTTAAAAACCAAAACACCCCAAACAGTTACTGACCGCCAGGTTCATGGCTTCCTAAGTTATTACCGTTCATACACACAAGATTTTGCTAAGATATCAAAACCATTGTATGAGCTGCTCCAAGTCAAGTCCTCCATGCCCCAACTCCTTCCACGTCACTGCAAGTCTAAAGTGCCTCAACTCCCTTCAAAGCACCCATTGAGTGGAATGCTAATCATCAAAGCACCTTGGAAAGAATAGTCAACACGCCAACCAATCCTCTATTCCAAGCATACCCCAACTTCGAAGAGCCATTCGTCCAACACACTGATGCATCGGAGAAAGGGCTTGCCAGGGAACGCTTCTAATGGCCACATATAAAGCGATGCTTAGAGCTTTATGTCACAAGAAGCTGCAGTTTTTGTGCTTCCATGGGTGTCCTAACCTCTGCTTCTCCTCTTGATTTGGTTTGCATAGACTACTTGCACCTGGAGAAGAGCAAAGAAGGTTTTGAGTACATTCTGGTCGTAATCGATCATTTCACCAGGTTTTCTCAGGCTTACCCTACCAAAAACAAGTCTGGACAAACTGCAGCTGAATGCATTTACAATGACGACATACCTTGTCTTGGTTATCCAAATCGTCTTCACCACGATCAAGGACGCGAGTTTGAAAACAATCTTTTCCACACCCTCGGACGATTATCAGGAGTAGGACACTCGCAAACTTCTCCGTACCACCCACAATGTAACCCTGCTGAGCGGTTCAACCACACGCTGTTGCAAATGTTACGCACACTGATAGACAGGGAAAAGGAGAGATGGAAGGAACATTTGCCCCAAATGATCCATGCTTATAACTGCACTCGCCACAAGTTCACGGTTACTCACCTTATTATCTGCTGTATGGTCAACATCCCCGTCTTCCCATAGATCTTTTGTTTGGCCTATTGGAAAACACTGAATCAGTGACACACAAAGAACGTGTGGAGAATGATCAAAAAGAATGACAGAAGTGTACAAAATCGCAAACAAAACCAGCTTGTCATCAAGTGCAAAGAACAAGTCCTATTGTGATCAAAAGGCAAGAGGAGTGGTCCTAAAACCCGGCGATAGAGTACTTGTTCGCAACATGGGTGAGCAAGGCGGACCAAGTAAACGATGCTCTTACTGGGAGAAGAAAATGTATGTGGTGAAAGAGCAAATTTCTGACAACCCTGTGTACGTCATCCACCCTGACGGTGACCCAAATGTGCGGAACAGGACCATACACAGAAAGTTGCTACTGTTAGCCAATGACTTGCCTGTTGAGAGCCCAGCACAGCCAACTGACACCGTCTTAAAACGCTCTCAGTGACAAAAACAATGATGAGACCACAGACACTGACAATGAGACTGAGTGGACAGGAGGTTATTGTTTGAGAACAGCTTCAGTCAAGATTGGATATGATCAGGTTGTACAAGGCAAACCAACAGCCTCGGATACGGAGCATATGTCAGTGTCAAAGCAATTTCCTCCAGCAGTGCCCGTCCGAACTCTGAAGAGACCAGTCATGACCCACAAAAGACATTGAAATACAGTACCGTTGAGAGAAAGCAGACCCATTGGTACATGCACGGATGAGATTAACTTACCTGAAGGTGAAGAAAAACAAAGCTCTAACAGAAGTGAAGTGGAACAAGCAAGTGATGGATCACAGACAAATGAAGAAAGTGAAATTGTACACACACCTCAGCCTGAAGAAGATGAACAAAATGACCATGCTGAACAAATACAGGTGGACAGGACAAATAGGAGGTCAGCCAGAGAGAGGAGACCAAGACTAGTGTTCACATATGAGTCACTTGGCCAATCTTTTCACATAAAATGGACATTTTGTATAAATGATAACTTGTTATAATAGTGCTTTAATGTAGACAGAAAAAATTGGAATAATTCATAAATGCAGAGAAAGGTTTGAGTGTGAAAATGAATATATTTCCAATTGAACGGAGAAAGAGTCACATGTGTCCGACCGGTTGTAAATAGACTTGGTTTACGACATGCTTTAATTCCCAAAGGCTTTCCAATGTCAATGTCAGCACATCACACCAATAATCAGCATGGCCGATAAAATTGAGCAAAAATAGGTGTTTTTTTTTATCATTTTAATATTTTTTTTCCCTGCCTTTGCCTTTCAAAATTGAACCAAACCGATTTGAACCATTCAGTTTAAGGACACTTAAACCACTTGATAAACCGTTGCCATAGAGAGCCCGCCTCTTTCTTCTTCTGCTTTTGGAAGTTGATATTCTCTTGTGCCTTCTGCTCCACATTCTGCTCTTTGACATTCAGACGCTCCTGAACTTTCTCCTCAAGCGACTCAAGCAGCTGTTGCTGCTGCAGTCGCTTCTGCTTTTTGATGTTCAGATGCTTCTGAATTTTCTTCTCCATCATCTGCTCCTCAAGCTGCAGCTCCTGGAAATTCTTCTGCATTTTAGAGCCCAGATGCTCCTTAATCTTAAGCCCCAACATCTGGTCCTCGAGTTGCAGCTGCTGACGTTTCTGCTGTCTAGAACTCAGATAATCCTGAAACTTCTGCTCAAAGTTCAGCTTGAAATCTTCCTTCTGTTTTTGAAACTCCTGCTCTTTTTTAAGCATCTCCTTCTCCTTGTTCTCATGGGTGGTTATCAGTTTGTCCCTACACTCTTGTAGGCTTTGTTGGAAGGTCTTGAGCTTGGTCTTCTTCTGCTTCAGATGTTCTTTGAAGTCCATTTGCTTTTTTGATTCACTAACCTCCTCCTCCAGTAACACCTTTTTATTTTCTAGGTCCTTGATCTGAGACTTCAGTTTGATGTTTTCATCAAACAGAAACTCGACCGTTATCAAAGCTTCTTCTAAGTCAATTTTATCTTGCTCGTCTGGCTCAACTTTGCGTGTAAGCATCTCAGGAGATGTAGGTGGCTGTGATTCAGTCATAGTGAAATATCTGATACGTTTGTCCCACTGGTTTTTGTGTCTGCTAAAGTGATCTGCAGCTGACTTTGATATAGCTAAATTCTAAGTCTGAAATGAAAGGCACTAGCCAAGAGGCTCCGCCCACTGGAATAAAAAAAGAACTCTCCATCTCCATGGTGAGTTCCATAAACAACTTCCTGTCTTTAACACTTACCACAATAAATAAATAAAAAAAATAAATAAAAAAAAAAGTGGTGTCAATATTTTCGAGTCAATTTGGTTTAACCAGGATAAAGTATTTACAACTATATCAACGTTGCCTACCTCTGGTGAACACAATCATAGATTTTTACAATTTCCTGTTATTTTCAGTTCGTGTTCTAATCACTTTCATTACCATTATTAAACTATTATAATGATCTTAAACCATAAATAATTTTTTTTGTAAATGTGTGTAGAAATGTAAGTTTCATGCTACGTGATAAGGAGAGTAAACAAAATGGTTCCAATCACGGTTACTGAACTCGGGGTTTCTCCAAACTCACTTAAGAGAAAAAAAATAGTACAGAACTATTCCAAGAGTTGATGAGCACGAAACAGGGCGATAATCAGACGCCACAGCAATTTCTGTATCGTTTGATAGGTTTAAAACAATGCATCCTATTTGCATCAAAACTGACTGATACTGACATTAAATACTCGGCAGCCACAGTACAAGATGTCTTCCTGCATACAGTGTACCAAGGCTTTGGACACAAACACACTGATATACGTAGAGAACTGAAACATTTATTATCCAGCAATGGGGTCACTGATGAGATGATCCTTCGACAGGTGATGAAAACCACCAGTGAAGAAAACGAGAGAATGAAAACACTTGGTTTCATACCGCAGACAAAATGTAACAAATGCACACAGCGCGCAGCTCGAGCCTCAAGGGGTTTCAAGACCTAACCCAAAGTTGGTGAGTGAAGAGTTAAAGTCAAACCAAACAAAGCCAGATCCCCTGAGAGACCTCACTACCAAAGTAGAGGCACTCACCAAGCTGGTCATGACAATGCAAAACCACCAGCAGCAAGCTCACAATGGCCACCAGTACAGTCAAAATAGGACACAATCAAAACGTGGAAAATGCTATGGGTGTCCAAGCTGTGTGGAACAAGACTGTAAACACTGTTTCATATATGGGGAGGAAGGACACCGTGCTGCAGGCTGTTTTGGACGGTCGAAGAGACAGGGTTTACTTCAACCGGTCACTGGAAGGGGACATCTCGGCCGAGTCCGTAAATATGTCCCAGCCAATGGGTGAGGTAAAAAATGACAAAACATCGTCCACATCTCCAACATCCACACCCCAACCAGTAATAATAAACACCGGAAGTCACAACGTGTAGCTATAGCTAGAGTGGTTGCTGGTCTTATTGAGAAAAAGGCCCTAGTTCAGAGTTATTTAAATGGATTAGCAGTTACCTCATTTCTCGACTTGGGGTCACAAGTTAGTATAATCAGCCGTGCCTGTAAAGATGAATACCTACCTGACCTCAGTATTCACCCAGTTTCTGAAATCTTAGGTGAGGAGGAACTGAAGGTCATTGCAGCAAATGGTGGCCTCATTCCATATGATGGGTGGGTAGCTATTACAGTGAACTTGCCAGGGAATTTGGATCCCAATATGTCCATTAGTGTTCCATTTCTGATCAGCAGCTATCCACAGATAAACCACTGATTGGCTTTAATGTTTTGGAAGTGCCAACCAGAGAGACTAATGCCGGTACTTACTAACCTTCTCGGTAATGCCGTATCTGTCCCCAATGAAACAGCCAAAACTCTTGTCAGCTTTGTTCAGACAGCAGACAGCTAGGCAAGTGTCATGGGTGAAATGTCAGGTTTCATCAAATATGGATGCCTCTACTTGGCTGGTATTTTTCGAAACAGATGAAGACATCCTAACCCTAACCCTGAACAATGGAATGCAGGTCCAGGAATGATAGAGATCCAGAATCCAACAAAGCCCTATGTCACCATTCCAGTTTGTAACAATACTAACCATGACATCACAATACAATACCAGGCAAAACCACTCTAGGAATCCTGCAGCATGTCACCGCTTGGTGGCTTTATGAATGGACAAGAATCCCATTTGGATTTTCAAATGCACCTGCAGCTTTCCAGAGAAGCGTGGAGGAAATGCTGGGCCTCCTTAGAGATGAGTGTTGTATTCCGTACCTGGATGACCTACTGTGCTACTCCAGATCCTTTAGTGACCATGTTGAGGTGACCCGCAAGGTTCTCCAAGCACTGCAGTACCACGGGGTGAAGTTACGAGCAGAGAAGTGAGTGATGTTCCAAAAGGAAGTTTGCTATGTTGGACGCTTGGTGTCAGCTGAGGGAGTTCAAGTTGACCCCAAAGACCCCGATGCGGTGCTGGCTTTAAAAACCAAAACACCCCAAACAGTTAGTGACCTCCGCCAGGTTCTTGGCTTCCTAAGTTATTACCGTTCATACACACAAGATTTTGCTAAGATATCAAAACCATTGTATGAGCTGCTCCAAGTCAAGTCCTGCATGCCCCAACTCCTTCCACGTCACTGCAAGTCTAAAGTGCCTCAACTCCCTTCAAAGCACCCATTGAGTGGAATGCTAATCATCAAAGCACCTTGGAAAGAATAGTCAACACGCCGACCAATCCTCTATTCCAAGCATACCCCAACTTCGAAGAGCCATTCGTCCAACACACTGATGCATCGGAGAAAGGGCTTGCCAGGGAACGCTTCTAATGGCCACATATAAAGCGATGCTTAGAGCTTTATGTCACAAGAAGCTGCAGTTTTTGTGCTCCCATGGGTGTCCTAACCTCTGCTTCTCCTCTTGATTTGGTTTGCATAGACTACTTGCACCTGGAGAAGAGCAAAGAAGGTTTTGAGTACATTCTGGTCGTAATCGATCATTTCACCAGGTTTGCTCAGGCTTACCCTACCAAAAACAAGTCTGGACAAACTGCAGCTGAATGCATTTACAATGACGACATACCTTGTCTTGGTTATCCAAATCGTCTTCACCACGATCAAGGACGCGAGTTTGAAAACAATCTTTTCCACACCCTCGGACGATTATCAGGAGTAGGACACTCGCGAACTTCTCCGTACCACCCACAATGTAACCCTGCTGAGCGGTTCAACCGCACGCTGTTGCAAATGTTACGCACACTGATAGACAGGGAAAAGGAGAGATGGAAGGAACATTTGCCCCAAATGATCCATGCTTATAACTGCACTCGCCACAAGTTCACGGTTACTCACCTTATTATCTGCTGTATGGTCAACATCCCCGTCTTCCCATAGATCTTTTGTTTGGCCTATTGGAAAACACTGAATCAGTGACACACAAAGAACGTGTGGAGAATGGTCAAAAAGAATGACAGAAGTGTACAAAATCGCAAACAAAACCAGCTTGTCATCAAGTGCAAAGAACAAGTCCGATTGTGATCAAAAGGCAAGAGGAGTGGTCCTAAAACCCGGCGATAGAGTACTTGTTCGCAACATGGGTGAGCAAGGCGGACCAAGTAAACGATGCTCTTACTGGGAGAAGAAAATGTATGTGGTGAAAGAGCAAATTTCTGACAACCCTGTGTACGTCATCCACCCTGACGGTGACCCAAATGTGCGGAACAGGACCATACACAGAAAGTTGCTACTGTTAGCCAATGACTTGCCTGTTGAGAGCCCAGCACAGCCAACTGACACCGTCTTAAAACGCTCTCAGTGACAAAAATAACCTCAACAGAAAGCAAGCTGCTGATTGCTTTGATGTTTCCTTTGAAGCGTCGACTTCCGCGTAGTAATTCCAGCAGTATTTTTTTGTCTTATTTTTTGAATAATATATTGTATTATCTTTTTGTCTTTTTTAGAATAATATATTATTCAAACTGGGCTGCACGATCATGGCCAAAATGATCATCACTATTAGTTTGATTAATATTGTAATCATAGTTATATTCACAAATGTTTGTTTATTTATGTTAGGCAAAAATCTGTATTTCTTTTGCAGTTCCTTAAAAAAAACTATATATGAACAGTTTACAGTGCAAAATGAAACTTTAAATAAAATTATACCAAAAAAAAAATGTCCCAAGGATTAACTGAATAAATACACCATTGCTATATATACTACTAATTGGAAACATTTGCAGCTCACAGCTCTCATCAATCCACCAAATTATTCAAAGCTGCCACTGACTAATAGTTGTGAAAGGCCTGATTTGATTTGCAGCACATTTTAAACTTAAATATTGCTGACGATCAGGTTAATTTAATTGTGGCAACAAAAATCATGATCACGATTAAAATTTGATTATTTGTGCAGCCCTAATTCAAACTGCCCAGTCTATATTTCCTCTGGAATCCCAGCTGCAGTGAAGTAGTTAGCATGTTTAGCTGTTTGTCAAAGAAAGGCAGCACGTGTTTGTGGAGGAGTGAAGGAGGGTTGGGCATGAAGGAGGTTGGATTCAGAGAATGTTGCAGGAGGGTGTTGGAAATCTGCTTCTAAATCAGTGTCAACCTCACAGACCACATGGGACCACTACAACACATTGTTACACCTGTTCATCTCATGTATAACCTGTAACGTACGTACGCTGGTTTTATCTTTGTCATGTTTGTGTCTCCAACCTGGCAACGCGGTGGTGTGGTTGCCATAGTAGCCTGTATCGGTTCAATCTCATAATCTCTTTATGGTGGGATGGAGCAGCAGTCCATCTTTAAACAGATTTCCCGTGCTGAGACATCTCTGGAGTATCTCTGTGACACACAGCCTCCTCCTGTGATGTAACCTCCTTTTCTTCTGGAAACATGTTTTGATACTGCCGGCCTCTGAAAGGAAATGGCTATGGATTATCAGCGTTAGCTTTACGTGTCTCCACCTCTCTCCCAACAGTTTGACTTATGTGCTTGGATCACATGTGTTAAACTCAAAGCCCGGGGGCCTTTAGAGCATCCAATTCAGCCCACAGGAGAAAGTAAAAATTACAGATGAAACATGAACCATTGTGTAAATTACCAAATATTTCAGTTGGAGATATATTAGCCACAAATACACAAATTTGTATGGTTCAATTTTTCAGTGCTTATATCACATCATGGCATTTATTTCTAAACGCAAACTGTTGAAGGAACTTCCAATTTTTTCAAAATCATGCAATTTTCCACAAAATGTTCCACAACATTTTGCCAAATTAAGTAGAAATTAGTCACAAAATCAAGGAAATTGAAATGTAGATTGTGCAGAGACAGATATCTGACACTTAATGCTTGGATATTGCTGATACTTTACATGTCATTTATACCTCGAAGTGCAAACTAGGGCACATTAGTGTTAAATTACTAGTTTTCTTCACGTATAGGCCCAAGTTGTGGCATACTTTAGATCAAACTCCTCCTTATTTGGCCCCTGAACTAAAATGAGTTAGACAGCCCTGGTTGAGATGGTGTGTGCTCGCAGAAGTTCTGGGTGGTAATGAGTGGTTGCCAGAGTTGCCCATTCTGCCCTGACGTCTGGCATCAACAAAGCATGCTGATTTATCGACTGTATATTTACTCTTTGTTTATGTGTGAAAACCCCAGGGGAATTTTAATAACCCTTTTCCATTTTAAGGCTTATTTTAAGTTGGTCTACATATGAGATTACAGTTGGCTTAAATTAACCGCTTAATAGATATAAAGTGACCAATGGTGGAAATGACTTTAATTAGGGTCCGAACTCCCAGAATGGGACATAGGAACTTATTGTAATTGCTCTTTTTCTTCATTATTATTATTCCAAGCCTCCCTTTAATTTGACCCCCTTAGCATGCCCGATGTCTCAACAAAATTGGCACGCACCTCAGGCCTTGTGAAAATGTTGATAATTTGACTCAATGAAAAAAATCGATAAAGAAATGCCCATTACAAACACAAAAAATGCAATGAGCCGCACGACCGACAGGTTCATACGAAATGTATTCTTGACCCCACGATGAACAGTTACCACACCCAAAACCAAACAGGAAGTCAGCCATCTTGTGTCAAAGGTCAAAAGTGGGGCTTCATTCGATTTGCTTCAAAGTCGGCCTGAACACATAGGACCCACTGAAGATTAAAAATCATCAAAGGAATTTGTGTATCTCTAACGGTTTTGTCATGGCGCGGCTGCAAAGTTGCAATGCTAATGTTTGTTAGCACGCCACAATTTGAAAATCCCCATAACTCTGACACACAAAATCCAATCGGTCTCAAATTTCACACAAATGACATTTGCCCAAACCTGTTCATGACTGCGTAAAAACGTTTTCCCATCATGCATTGCGTTTTCAACTGGTGCCTCACGTTTACTGTTAGCAACGTAATAGAAAAATCTATGTAACTCATTTTCAAAGTTCAAACTGCCTCATATTTGATACACATGGTTGTTGTCCATCCCTAAACAAGATTCAATGTGATAATTACCCATCATGCCTTGCGTTCTTAACTGGCGCCATTTAGCATGGCATTGAAGAAAAACAGGCTGTGTTCAGTGGGAGGGGCCTGTCACTAGCTAATCTTTTCACAAAGCGGATCCTTTCAGATCCTTTCAACGCATGCGTGTAGACGATGTCACGTCCTTCACTCACAATCCTTACGACAGAGCTGCTGGGACGTGATATTTGAATGTATACCGACCATTTAATGTTTGTTAAATATTTTTATAGTACACATTTAAATATGTGACTGTTTTGTGGTGTTTTCAATTGTTTATTTAAAAAAAAAAAACAAATAAAAACACAATACACAACAATGAAAAACCAAACAAAAATAAGATAAAAATCAAAATAAATCGGAATTCACTGAAAACATAAATTTCTATTTATTTTTAAATAGCAGGGTTTCAACCTTTTAAATAGTACACAAACTACCATAAAATAGGCCGACCAAATGTAGACACGTTGCGCTGCGCGATGCGTTAAAATGATCTGAAAGGATCGGCTCAGTGAAAAGATTAAGTCGTGACAGGGTCTATAATGTCACAGGAAAATCCTTTGCCGTTGTCCTCGACATCACATTCTAAATGCTGTATCTTTTTTTTTTTTTTTTTTTTTTTGTTTAATGGATTTTGCATCAAATTCACTGAGAGTAATTTTTTACTTGTTATACTGGTTTTCCCTTTATACTGGGTTTTTAATAAGCCAAATCAGCATTATCAGTACGCATGCGCGATTCCCGGGTCAATATATCCGGGTCAGAGTTCACGACTGCCCAGCGTGTCAACAAAGCCCCTGTCTAGCAGAACAACCGGCTACTTATACGGACTTTTAGGCATTTACTTTGCTTAAGGTCGTTTTAAGGCAATATGCCAGGGTCCCATTGTTCAGTGCGTGGCTGTTCCAACGGTACACGTGGGCTTAATACGTGGATGAAAGAGTTTTGCCCCGTTCACGAGTGCAATAAAGGAACCTCACGATGTATATGCGACCCGCCATACGTACTCATCCCATTTCCTACTGAAAGAAAAGATCCAGAACATCGTGCCGAATGGATTAAATCAGTAAGTTTGACATATACTGTACTACATTAAAGCTAACTAGTAAACTAGTATATAAATATTATATTGTGGTGTACATGTTAGAGAGGTGTCTCTCACCCAGCAGGTTTCGGGGGTTTGTTGGCGTCCTTTTTTTTCTCGCCACAATATGCCCGATCCCCCCAGGATCAACTGTCAACATCGATCTCGAGCAGAGATTTATAATCAAGGTTGACAGCCTCTCGTTCCTGCTGTTTTGTCAAAACTATAGGCGCTTTTTGAAATGACAATGCCCAAGCGAGGGCCACCAGTTCTTTCTTCCTCTTCCCAGTAACAACGTGTCCACGTCTCTTACAATATTCTTTTAAAACATCCACTTTACAACGCTCAAAATATTCAATATCTTTGTCAGACTCGGCCGTGTTTACGTTTTATGATACGAGCTAGGCGGGAGCTGGGTAGTCCTGACCTTTGACCCGGACCAGCATGCTTTGCGCGCAGCGAGATGCCGAATCCGCTTATTAATACTAATATGTAAACAGGCCTTCTAATTGGTTTTACTGGTTGTACTGGTTTTTCCTGTTTGACTGCAATATAATGGTTATTGCTATGTTAATGATAATTATAAAACATTTTCAGTGCAATATCTCGATCAGAGCGAACCTGACCCCCAACATTTGGAATACGCGACCTTGGGTTACCGACTCCGGCCACTTCTTCGAACCCTACGACGCCGCTTGCGGCTTTAATTAGTGAGGATGCATTGGCATCCTCACTATTGTATTCGTCGTACTTTATTATTATATGTTATTATTCTTCCGTCCTCTCAAACTCGTCCCACAGTTTTCAACCAATTTCAACAATTGAGGTATCAAACTTTTCAGAAAATTCTGCACTTCTCTGCTATGTTCCAGCTTTTTCAAAACTTTTCAACTTTTTTGAGTCATTTCTTGTGGAACTTTTTGCTCTCTTCCACATACATTAAAAGTTCCAACTTTTTTCCCCCATTGGATTGTTTAACCTCTTCATCGTCAGTCATTTTGTAACTGATTCAAACCATTCAACCTTTAACATGTTCAGCTACTACAACCAACCCATTACAACCTATTTCAACCTTTAATGGATTTCCACCATTCAAACTTTGACATGTTCAGCTGTTTGTTCACTTTCAGCCCATACTGGGATTTTAACACATAATGCTGGTATAAACTGGACTTCTAACTGGTTTTAGCGATTGTTGCTAAGTTATTGCAAAGTTAAGGCTATTGCTAGGTTAATGCTATGCTAATGTAGTGCGACGCGGGCCAGCACATGCATCCTCACTTGCATTTTCTTCAGGAAATGCAAATATTCTAGTTATTATTATTATTATTATTATTAAAAGTCCAAATTTGATAAAATATGACTGAGTTCACATCAATAAAGGGGTGTAACGATTCATTTTAACAACGATTCGATTCAAATCACGATTCCTTGTTGCCGATTTGATTCATGGATGATATTGGTTAATTTAGAATGATTCAATCAAACGATTCAGTGACTTGAAACGATTCAGTTACTTTTTAGCCTAAATAATAATCCAACCAGTGTCACTGGAATAAATCTATTATTGGACAGTGCAGGTGAGCTTTCATAGATCACTGTTATTAATTATGGACATAAACCCACAAGTAAACAACATTTAATGGCAAATGTATTCACATTTTATTTGAATAAAGTCCAACCAACAATTAGCAGGATGTTAACTTTTTTGCTCTCATTGTTAATACTCAATATGTTTCTAATAAAAATACATATTAGGTTTACCTGACTCTCAACATGAAAATAATACAATTATCATGTCAAAAACGAAGATGCAACCGAGATGTGTTCAGGTTAAATGAGCAGTGGTTTAACCTGATACTTTTCACTTTAACATGATGGTGAAACCTGAGGCTCCTGCACAGCTAATGCTAACGAGTTAACGCTACATGCTGCTTCATAGAAGTATGAAATTAATAACAATAGTTAATTCAATTAATTGTATTAAGCAGAAAGTTTATTTGCAAGTAATTAAATTTTTTTAGGGAAAGACAATGAAAATTGGAAAATTTTGAATCGGAACAAAGTAAGCTTTAGTCCCTAAACTGGTCTAAAACTATTCCACTGTCAGTCCAACAGTTGTAACATTTGTTTAAAATCATCTGCTTTTATAAAGTTCTTCATAAATTGTAATCAACTCAAAACTGAGCATTACGAGCCCCAGAATCTGTGATTAGTATTAAACAACATGCGTTTCTCTTCTTTTTCATCCAGATTAGGGTTACAGAAAGACTGATCCTGTCCCAGTCCACGCATGAGTTTGTCTGTTGGGAGGTAAAACGAATGGTTTTAAAGCCTCAAACTATCAAAAGGAATCAGCACAAACATCAGTTTCCTCACAGGCTGTTGTAGGTTAGCACCACACATCCATTTGCATGCATGATTCAGGGCTGCACACAGCCATCAATCTTTCATCAAAGCTTGTCGCTCACTAACGCTCTCATGCACTCCTACACAAACTTTAGAGTCATGGGCCCAAAAGGGAAGAAGTGTGTCTTTTTTGTGTATGGCGACGGCGTTACGTCGATGGAGCAGGTTGAGGAGGGGGGGCATGTGTCTTCATTTACTGTGCAGGTGGTAAAGATCATCCTCCTCTGATGGAGCAGTTGGCAGCCGTTGTGTTTCTGTTTGTGTGCGACTGACCGCACTTAGAGAGTATTTATTCATCACACTAAGTACGGTTTTCGTCGGCCTCATCCTCATTTATCCACGAGTGTTTTAAAAAGGGCAAACCGCAGATCCTTCAGCAAAAAATAACAAGACTGGATATGTTTGTCCTTGTGGGGAAGGAAAAGAACAGTGGTTTGGGTTTGTCCTTTTAATTTGTTGACTTATCAGAGTTACACAAAACTTTAAAGAACTTTTTCTCTGTCAAAATAATGTGAATTATTTGTAGATTTCGTGACACATTACGTCAAAGGTGTAGGAAATATAGGCTAACATAGCTCTGAGTTTCCCCGAGTTAAGGAAGTGATGAATGCTGCCCTCTCAGGAGCAGTTTCAAAATAAGATGTCTCTCTTCCAGTTATAGGGCCACCGATATTCCAAGATTGCAGAAAAAGGATGGAAAAAAACTAATTTGTGTTCCGAAATGGAGAAAGCAATCTGACCTGTTTCTATTGAAATCACGTTAAAAAATGACACAGAAATGCCTCAAATGCATGTTTAGGAACAATATCACACATTTACACTTTATTTTCACTAGAAAACAAGGGATTGATTGTCTAGAAGGTTTTACAAACGGACCAGTATATGCAATATCGCCCATTTCTGTTCAAACTCTTGTGCTACACGTTAAGGTAGGTTTGAGTAGTAGGGATGTAACGATTCACGATACTGGGTTCACGATACGATTCTCTCACGATTTATTTCACAAAATGGGACTGTAGAAAAATGACTGAAAAATATTTCTTTATTTTTTTGGGGAAAAAAACTATACTTTTTTCCTTTTATTTCAAAATTATCCCTTGATAAACTATTCAAAACAATGCAATTTAACTAAAACCATGCAAAACTGCATAATAGTTCTTTTTAAAAGTACAACTGAAAAAATATTTTGTGCCTTAACAATTCGACTTGGAAAAAAAAAAAAGTAATTTCACTGTATTTAGGTCAGATATTTGTTTGGACCAGCAGAGGGCGCTGGTAACCCAGTGGTCGGTTGGCATGCAGATATCTTACAGTGAAGTAGAGATGCTATGCTAGCAGACAGAGCTAATAGAAAAATGTGACTTTTACAGATATTTATATATATATATATATATATATAATATTACAGATATTTTTTGGTGCTAAAGGGGTAAGGAGTCATTTATGAACATGTTTGAAAGTAGAAGGCGGCCAGAAAGAAAGTATTAGATTCCGTCCGCCGCCAACACTTCTGGATAGAAAAACTACTGCGATTCAATTTTCACAGTATCGATGTGAACCGTGATACCTATGAATCGATTTTTAACTTCTTTACGATTAATCGTTACATCCCTATTGAGTAGTGATCATGTTATCCTGTGATTGAAAATCTAAAGTGTGTCTTTAATGTGTTTTGATGAACTAATGGTTCACATTATTATGACTACATTCAAATATTGAAAAGGCTCTGGTGTAAAGACAAAGGCTGTGTTGTAAATGTCATACTAACGTACTACTCATAAGTCTGACATTAAAATAAGTATGTCATGTGTTCACATTAGATCTTCCTCATTGGCACCAAATCCTCTCACTCCTCACTCCACTGCCATCCTGATTCACACCCCACCCCCCGGTAACTATGCATGCTTTCGCGCACCAACGTGTACAATAAACATCAAACACCATTCAACATTTAAACATGATCCTACTACACCAAACAGCAGATGAATACCTATAAAGTATGGAGGAATATCTTTTTTTTTTGTGAGTGGATGGGTCCACAACTTTGATAATTATCATTTAGTCTTTGCCAGGGTGAGTGTTTGTTCTTATATTATTTTATGTGTTAATGTGTTGCAATATCTTCAGGAAACTCTGCATTCATTTTCACTGCTTCGCTGATGACACGCAGCTCTATCTTTCCAGTGAACCTGACCCCCCTCCAGCAGCTCCACTGGCTCCCCACCAAATTCAAAATCATGTATTGCATGTATTTCTGTTTTATTATTCTGTTTTTATTGTAAAGTTTTGTGGGGAGGGTCTCCAAAAATCTACGATATGTCGGAATTAAATGTGTTTCCGCAAGTTTTTGGATCCAATGAGCACATGTTGATAAACTACTTGGTCACTTTCTCACTTAAAATGTTTCCAGAACTTTCAAAGGTGGAGAATCAACGGAGATATTTAGCTAAAGTGTGCTTCAGGTTTTTGTCATTGTAGGTTCCAAATGCATCTTGGGAAACTTGGAAGTATAGCTCAGTGGGAACGCTCATCATCCTAATAATACTTATAGTATATAGTAGACAGTATATACTCATTGAGTTTGTAGTGTATAGTACGGAGTGCGACATTTCAAACACAGCCAAAGCTTTGCTAGCTATTGGCGTATTAGCTGAAGTGGTGATGAGTTTACTTGATGGCACGTTACAGCAGAAGCATTAAATTACTCTGCTCAATGAAAGGTGACAAATGACACATTTCCATGGTGTTTTTTTCATTAAGCAAGTGGCTGATGGTTAGCATTGTGGCTAACGTACAAGATACAAGTATCCAGTTGTTCATTATGACTAGACGTGTCACAGACAGTCAGTTCGAGTTCCATATAGTGTTTTTAAGGGCTCAACTGTTGTTGTTGTGCTCACAGGCAGTCCTGTCTGCTCTCCTGAAGGACAATGTTGGATTTTATGCAAGAACACGTGAACAATCTAATGTACAACATGTATCAATGCCTTCCACTTTGCTGAGCTCCCTACACGCTCTTTCCCTGAGATCCAGTGACTTCAATCTCGTCTCTCGGGGCACCTCAATAACCTGAAATGGCAAAATTACCGCCGGAAAAGGTTAAATCCATTACACAGCATGGCTGAATGTTTCTTCAGCCGCCTCTGCTTTGTTTAGAGGAAGAGCCCAAAGAGGAGAAACTTGACAGCTACACATTTGGAGAATCCAAACAAGTCAAACTTTGTCAGTTAGGAAAAGTTGGATTGAATCATACTGATGATAGTTTTTAGGATTGCATTAGTACATATTACTGGTGTGTCCCCAAAAATAAATGTTTTGGGTGTCTTAGCACATAGCTAAGGGGAATGTCTTTTATTTTCTTGGTTGATTACATCAAGCCATTATTAGTTGATAAGTCGTCAGAAACATAATTAGTATGCATACTTGATTTTCAAGATACCTTTATTTCAGACTCAGGATCCATATAAACCATACAAACACAAACAAAAGGGAAATGGTGGGGAATGGAGACATGACAGGTGGGGCGCGACAAATAGGAGATTTTCAATTTCATGTTAACTTTAATTAGGGATGTAAAGATTAATCGTGAGGCAGTTAAAAATTGATTCAAAAGTGTCACGGTTCACGTCAATACTCTGAAATTTAATCGCAGTACTTTTTTAACAGCAGAGGGCGCAGTCTATTTAGAATTTGAATTTCAGGACGCACCACCATGTTTTAAATCATAAGTGTGGAAGCATTTTGGCTTCCCCAAGACAAAATGAAAGAGGTGAGAAAGAAAGAACATGTGAAATCTAATGTAAGAGGGGCTCAAAGAGAAACAGGAGAAACAAGAGAGAGAGAATGAAAGCCATAGTTTGTTTATTTATATTATTTATTTGATATGGGATTTGTTTTAAAGTTTGTTAAGGCACAAAATACATTTTCAGTTGCACTTTTAAAAAGAAAAGGAAATATTATGCAGTTTTACAGTTTTATTTTTAATTAAAATTAATTGTTTTGCATAGTTTATCAAAGGATTCTTTTGACAATGAAAGATAAAATAAAATAGAGTAAAAAAAAAAATACAGTATTTTTATTTATTTTTTTAAAAAAGATATCATTGTTTGTCTACAGTGTAATTTTGTAAAAATAAATTGTGACAGAATCGTATCGTGAACCCAGTATCGTGAACCGAATCGTATCGGGAGTTGAGTGAATCCTTACATCCCTAATTTTAATAGAAGATTTAATAGAACCCAATGATAATTTTGATATGAAATGAATGGTTAAATGTTTGGAGTATAAGAGAAAATGGAAATAAAGCCTATATTTCTGAACTTTCTCCATAGTGTGACGTCATAACTTCTGCTGCCTGTTTCTGACACGTAATGACTTCACATTCAGAGCTCAGATTGAGCTGTGCCTGATATCAGTGGATAGATCTGGTTCAATAATGTGCCTCTTGTGGCGGTAGAGTCTGAATTAAACTTGCTGGAGGTGAAACGCTCACTCTTTGGAAACAGTAAAAAATCTAGTAAAAATAGAACCGGGGGTCCTATGGATAATGAAGCCTGGCTTCATTTAAAATGATCGTTGGGTTTTGTTATTTTGTTTTTCTATAAAAATCAACTTGTTTTATCATGCCACTAGGACTTTAAAGTCCTTTCTTCATACATACACAATAAAGATCATTAACACTAAACAAAACACCTACAAATAAAGAAAAAGTCATAATGAGAATCCTATAAATGTTGCAGAAATGAAAAAAACATTAAATTATTAGACTGCATTAGATTTGCGACCATTAACAAAATGTAAAATGTGGAACTAAAGTGCAAAAATAATGATTTATGTCGGCATGTCGGCAAACAAACTAATAATAGCTGACTTCTGAAGCTTTTTGGCACAGATTGCAAACAATGCTTCATTATTTCCTGTAATTTTTACTACTGTGCTTTTGCATTTGTTTTTATGCAGGTGATTAGTTTAATTTAGTTTTTAATTTATTATGAAATATGGTGTTTCTTTTTACCTATTAGTTCAATCAATACATTTGAAAATATGCTATTTCAAGATTCAAAGATTTTAGGTGTTTATTGTCATTTGCACAGTAAAGAAACATGTTTCCCAGTTGCTCACCACAAAATAAATAAAGAAATGGATTTGAAACAAAGTAAAATTAAAATAAAAGTATTATAACAGTAATTATAATAATTTAGAAAGTAATAATGTAAGTGTATTCAAAGTGGGAAATACCCCCAACAAACTTTTTCAACTCTGTAACTTTCAATAAAATGCCAACAACTAATCACATTCCCTTCATATTGTCATTAAATCTTTGAACAGTTCAAAGCTTGTTCACAGATTTAATGATATGTTTTATAACCAGTGATAAAACTTTTATATTTAATAGATAAAGTATCTGACTTGTGGCTTGAAGCTTTCCTGAGTGTAGAGAGCAGAGCATGGGCTCTTATAGTGGGGGCCATTAGAGCAGCAACAAAATGAGAACAAGTATCTTTGGAAAAAAGGAAGACTAGAGGAAGATAAGAGCGGTTGTTATTCAGCCCCGTGAGATGCATTTATGTAGTGAGTACATCACAAGACATGGCATGCATAAAAACTTCTCTGCATGTGTGTGTGTGTGTGTGAATGTGTGTGTGTGCAGTTAATGTTGATGGAGCACTTACCCTGTTATATAACACGTAACTTTGTCCAGGAGAGCGATATGTAACCAGTGTAACATGCAAATGCCTCTGCCCCTGCTTGCCCTCAGGTGCGTGTGTGTGTGTGTGTGTGCGCGCGTGTGCGTGCACTGCTGTCAGATCCCTGCCTCCTTGTGTTTTCCTGCAGCACAGCACAAGCCATCAGCTGTGCAGTGAAGCGGCACAGGCAGTCCTCAGTTTTTCTTCCTCAAAAGGCTCTTAAAAAAACCGATGGAGGGCTTTCACTCGCCCTAATCTGCCTCCAGAGGGAACGCACACAAGCCACCGCGTGCACGCTTTTTTATTACGGTGTTGAAAGTCTCTGACTCGGCTTTGATGTGTTCAGGGATAAGAAAACACTCTAAACTGGAAAACGTAAATGATAATCCTCAAAAAATAAGCTATGTTTGAAATCGCATACTAACGTACTAGACATACTAATTCTGACATCAATACGAGTATGTAGTGCGTTCACATTAGATAGTATGGAAAGATTGAGTAGCCTACCTGAAAAATATTATGTTGGGACATTTTTTAAGTATGCACGGTTGGCACACTAGTCATACTCAACCGCCCCATGATGCACGGAACGTAAAAGTTAACCTGAAGTTTTGTCAGTAACACAAAGAAGGGTCTCTGAAAATCTCAGAAATGTCGGCATGAAATGTGTTCCTGCGAGTTTTATGGATCAAATGAGCACATGTTGATATTCTATTTGGTCATTTTCTCACTTAAAATGTTTACAGAACCTTCAAAGGTGGAGAATCAACAGAGATATTTATCCATAGTGTGCTTCAGGTTGTTCTTGTTGTAGGTTCCAAATGCATCTTGGGAAACTTGGAAGTATACTTCAGTGGGAACGCTCATCATCCTAATTCTCCTAATCGTACTTATAGTATATAGTAGACAGTATATACAGTACTTATTAAGTTTATAGTGCATAGTAGGGAGTGTGACATTTGTAAAACAGTCTTAGTCAATAGTCATTGCATTTTTAATCTCAAAATATTATGTACGTGGCATTATAAATTAATATAAATCATTTAGGTTCTCAACTGCTGGGTCGTGACTCATTTTCAGGGTATTTATTTAGATTTGACTCTCCTTAATGAGTGATGGAGCCTTTTGTGTTTCTACAAACACTTGTGCCTCCTTGCTGCTCCATGTCTGCACATGAGCTGCTTTTTTTTTACTTTTTACTTTATTGATGCTGAGCTTTACGTCAGAGATCTGAATTGAGTCGAGTTCACTCGTAACCACTCAGAGACCATTTTAGTACAGTCTGGAGCTTCTTTGATCTGCTCCAGAATGTCTTGTTTACACATGGCCAAACAAATCAGACGATCTAGGGAATTGACTCATTGAGCAGCTAAAGCTACGTGCCCTTAGCCTATTAGCTAATAGCTATTAGCAAGGGTGCTTGTCCACCAACCCCACGTGGGAAATCTGATAATAATCATTTTAACTTAACTTAAACATTGACATGGTTTTAAATAAGGGGCATTCCATGTCATTTCACAAATGGCTCACGCACTTAGGTCTCAAGAAATTGAGAATTTTTCACCAATTCTTCATTATTAATTCAATGGACACACTGTAAATTTGTAGTTTGATTGGATGAATACTTTTTGAGATATGGCCAATTTAGTGAGGGGTATGTGTTGATTTTCATGCGTCCTTATGTTTCTTCCATTTTCAGCTTCCGATATCTCAAAAATTACACCACATAGGAAACTTAAATATGGTATATTAATAAAGCTCTACCTACTCTCTCAGAATATGCAAAATATCTGTTATACGTCATATCTGGTGGACATGTCAGACCCTCAAAATTGTAAAGAAGTGTGTCTGGGTTTGGGTCTGGAACATGTTTGGTCCTTCAGTAAACAACTTAACATATGCCTCAGCTCCCTGTAGTATGATCAGCTTTGAGCTATGAACATAGACTGTTCACATTACTAATGATTAGTCACATATACAGTATGCATTGGTTCTTGGATGACGACAGTCTCTTGAAATCCAAAAAAATACTCTTTTTCTTTTTTTTTTTAACACTTTTTATTGGCCCATAACTGCATATGGGAATGTAAGAAAAAAAACTGTTTTGATCCATAATATGAAGGTTACCCTTTCTTGGGATATAAAAAGCATTTTTTCTTTATGCAACTTCTTCATTTTATTTTGGACCCTAACTTTGGGTTATTTCACCACTCGCAAATATTGAAAATCCTTTACATGAGGCCGTTGAAGCATTCCTCTGTGCCTTATTGTTGATCAGTTTTACAGTTTTCCTATCGAATAATCATGGAACAATTGATAAAAATTTCAGAATTTTTTAGACCAAAGTGCATGGGACATTTGTAAAATGACAAGGAATGACCCATAAGTGTCTGTTATTCCATTAATGCATGATTGTGCTTCCAACTGGCAAATAGTAATAAATAAGAACCTGGTTTGACTCGACAAAATAAAAACAAATTGTTCTCACAGGTGGATTTCACATGTGCAGCGAGTCTGGACTAATCCGCTGCTGCGTTTTACTGTTAAACAATGATCGTCGATGCTGGAAAAGCTACTTGTGCTCAGTCTTAGATTCAACAAATCTCTGTGTGTGTTTCTGTATGTCACGTTTCCTGTTTGTTGCTCCTGAAGGCAGAGCGAGCTCAGCGACACACAGTGTGAAGTCGTCTGCGCCGCTGCCGTCTGACCTGGATTCCAGGGATTGTGGCTTTTCCGATTGGATTGAACCCGTTTCATTTGGAAAACTAAAGAGACTACAGTAAATCCTGAGTTTGTGTTTGTTTGCTTTTCCTCTTTTTTTTTATTCCCTCATCCTCAAAAATGGCCCCGTCTGCTGTGGTGGGAGGGATTCTGTGTGCAGATTTAGCTGTTGAATACATCGACTGGTCCCTAACCAGCAGCAGGATGCTGTACACTTAGTGGTTTACTCTCTAAACCAGCACAGACAGGTTTAAATCTTCTTAATATTTTTTTAAGTCTTTATCTGACCCGTTAGTGCTGAGGGTTGTATTCTGTGGGAGGGGATGTGATACAGATGTGGAGGTACTAGGTCTGAGCTGCAACTGCCCCCAGATATCCAGGACAATACGCCTGTAGAGACTTTCAAAATAAAATTAACACACGTATCAATCAGGACCTGCACTCTGCTTCCACTTGTGTGTTTATTTAGGTAACTTTAATCCCGTTTTTTAGTATGAAGTATTAATTTAATGTATTCATTTTCATGCACTTTTATCACGTGAAACATTAATTTTATTGTAATTTCTGGTCTATAAGCCACTACTTTTTTCCCATGCTTTGAACCCTGTGGCTTAAACAATGACTGGGCTAATTTGTGGATGTTTCTGGTTTTTAAGCTTGATACCGCCAAAAAAATTGAGCTCCGTCACATTAGACCAGGTGGACTAATGAAACTATTTACACCGTTTGTACTCCCATTGAATCATTCTGGTCATTTTGTGTGAACACAGCCTCAGAGAGAGAGAGCACGCTGCAGCAGCCTGTATAAAGTAATAAAGCAAAAGTCAGCCAGTTTGTAAAAGAAGGAAACAAACGGTTTAAAGGTGCAGTCTGCAACTCTTATAAAAGTAATTTGTCATATTTGCTAAAGCTGTCACTATATAAGGACAGCTTTACATCAAACTAGTAGTTTGTGTGAAAAAAATAGACTCATTGAGCCCCGCCCCCTGCAGCTCCTGCAGCCTTTGGCAGATTGCCAGAATGTACCGCGCCCGCACAAAAAGAACCAATCAGAGCCAGGATTGTGTTTGATGGGCTGTCTGACAGCTGTTGCTCACAGGCCCCGCCCCTTTCCTGGGGCTGTAGCGCCGTCTTTTTTACAGTGTATGGTCTAGAGGAGTAGAAGATGGAATTGGTGACTTTCCTACTTGAAAGGTAATTACTGCTGCTTGTTTGATTTGTAATTGTTACACTAGAACTCTGTGGTGTGCATGTGTTGTTCATGTGTGTGCAGCATCCTTCGTTTGGCTGCTGTAAGTGACACTGTGTTGTTGCTGCTGAGGTGTGTGCACATACAGAGAGAGAAGCGCTGCAGTAATATGCTTTTAACAGAGCATGTTATATTACTGTGATGTTGCTGTCTGACTAACTTTTGCTTGTTAGCTCCTCTGAGGGAGGGACTTTGGAAAGTTTGGAGGCAGGGCAAGGGAGCAGCGTGGAGAGAAGGATCTGAAAGTCGTGGATGGCACCTTTAAAGTTAAATCACTGCGTTAGTCTTGTTCAGGAGTGATCGCTGCTCTGGACTCTGAGGCTGATGGAGAAGCTTATGTAAGGAGGACGGACAGACGGAGACAGAGCGGAGACACAGTTTGCATCCAGGCTGTTCTGATCTCCGCTCTGTCTACAGTATAAGTCAGCCAGTTTGTAAAAGAAGGAAACTATAAACAACATAAAATTGCCAAATCACCACATTGGATTTGTTCGGAAGCGATCTTGTCCATAATCTGACTCAGAGTCTGAACTCGATGTGGTCGCTCTGCGATAGTTCAGGGCAAAAAGAAACAGACAAAGCGGTGTGTCAGTCTGGCTCCAGTAAAAAGTGACCATAAAAAGCTGTAAATGGACTGATATGTAGACGTGGGGCAGTGAGGAGGTGTAGAAGGAAACTTATCAGTTGAAACATGGAAATCTAACTTGAGTACAGCAGTCCGCCCACCTGACCGTTCTGATTGGCCAAGTCGTTCGAAGGGCACCCTCATCAAAAGCCAACTTAAGACCTTTTTATTTGTTCAAGCTTTTAATTAGCTGCTCTTGGGCTGCTATGATTTTATATTTTCATGTCCTTTTATACTGTGTGTATTGTTTTTGCTTTTAAACTGTGTTGTGAAGCATTTAGTGGCTTTTTGTCTGTGTTCTATAGAACTTACTCATCAGCCAATATAGTGCGGCTTATGATACGATGCGTCCTTTGTGTGGATTATTCTTGGAAAATGGCAAAATTATTGGAATGCGTCCAATATAACGGTGCGCTTTATATTCCGGAAATGAAAGTGTGGAAAGAACAAAAGTAGATTTTTTTCTAAAACACTGCAATATTATACAATCAATCCAACAAAATTCCCCTAAAATGTACACAAAATCAAGGATTTCTGAAGTGAAGATCCTGCAGTGACTCATTTGTCATTGAGAACTACAGGTGAAAACAAGAGCAGTGAGAGAGCGCAAACCTCCGCCAAGTTTAGATCAGCTCACCAAAACTCATTTAAATCCATTAATAACTTTCTGAAATATCCTTGCTCAAACAAATCTTTTGGATACTGTATCTACAGTACTTTCCAGATCATCTCCAAAATGGAATTCATCCTCACCAAATGTACTGCTTGGATACTTTTATAGATTAAAATGCACAGTAGCTTCTGCCATAGCAAATAAATGAAAATCACAGCCTTTCTTTTTCAGAGAGAACTTTGCCAGTAGTACAGTAGCTATTACAGAAAGAGGACCACAGATGTAAGGAAACTATGGGTTTATGTAGATTTTAACAGACAGCGCTCATAATAAGTTAATAAGAAATTTTGGCCTGTGGAACAAGGTTTTTTGTGGCATTAGCCCTCACTAATATCTGACCAACAATCATTTAGAAATAGCTTTTTCCTGCCTAAAATCTGTGGTCCACTTCAGATCCAACTGGTCCATTTATGGCCCCTGAGCTAAAATGAGTTTGACACCCTTGCTCTAGTCATTGGTATCGAGAGTTTATTCCATTCTGTATTTAAGAATCCAGTTTCCGTCCTGCGTAATGAGTCATTGTTGGAGTTGAATCCGTGTCAGAAGTTTGTGATGTGGTTCATTGCACCGTCTTTGTTCTCCTGATGGGATTTCAAGTCCATTTTCTGACCTTGACCCACTTCTGCCTGAACAACCCACGGATGGACTACGGCCCGGGGCGGTCACCGCAGGGTTACACGGTCAGCACAGACACAACATTGACAGTGACAGTGATGGAGAGGCAATGTTTACACAATAAAATAGCTTCTTTATCACGATGAAGCATTTTGTTGGACGGTTTTGTTGACATTCTTCTATTCATACCTCCTTTAATCTGTTTGGTTACTGTTGATGGAAAGGGGAACATCATCTTCTGGGTATTTCCACATTATATCAATAAGGATTGGAGGATGGGGAAACTTGCTTTAATCATTGCATCGAATTTCTTCCCTAGAGCAGGATGGGAACAATGTTGGGACATATTGTCCATGTGTATGAATCAATGTGACAAGCAGGACGCAAGGCCATTGGCTCAGAGGAAAGGAGCAGCAGGAGGATGTGAAGTGATTATTGATTTGAGTCTTCTGCCGCTGTCTGTGAATAAAGTATCGGTAAAACAAGTCCAACATGAGAGACGAATATCATTGGAAAGAGAGACTTGTGCTCGCTTTGACATCAAGGAAAAATGACGTGTTTAATGATGATAACAGTGTGACTGTAAACAAGTTGGTATGATTGTATCCTTGTGTGAAAAAAATGGATTTTTCTAGTTCATATTCTTTGTCTGAAAGACTCCAACTCTCTGCTTTAAATGGAAGAACTGTAACTGTAACTGATTCCATAATGTTTTCTGTGGTTGATTTTCAATGCTTCCCAACTTCATCGCCACTGGATGTGTGTTGGAGTTTGTAAAGTTGATGGGCGGAGTCTGCTAGAGTGCCACCAGTTTGTGATGAGTCTGTCAGTTTCCTGTTAGTTTTAGTTTTTTTATTTGATTTCAGGCAATTTCTTACAAACAGAAAAGCTTTTATAGTTTATGTACATACTGTACATGTTTCCATTTGTAGCCTACATGGCTAATATACTGTACATGATATGTATCAACAAATACTGTAGATAAACATAAATAAATATACTGCTCGAAAGGGAGCACTTATTGTCTCCCATCTCTGTTTTTCATTCAGTTTTCAAAACGTATGTTCCTGACATTTTCAACATTACATGCATCAATTAATATAATATACATACACATGGCTAATAGACATGCATACTTCCACAAAATATCTGATGTTAGATCTTATCACTCATCCTCAGCTCTATACTTTGAGAACATAGATTGTTTGTACATTCATTTAAATATATGGAAACTTTTGCATTGCTTGTGTTTATCCCCCAGGCTGTTCCACACACAGACAGACACGCAAAAGCTTTTCCTTGTTGTTTTGATAGTTTTCATTTTGAAATTTCCCATTCCCCTTAGTTGATCCCCTCCCTCTTTACGTCTGAACAACTTTAGTATTATTATACAAGATCATTTAATTTGAATATTTTTGACTTTAATTGTTTATCATTTAGTTAGGTGTGAGCTGGGATGAGCCTACAGTAAGTCTAAGGCAGCTGCACGTCTGTCGTCAAAAGGCAGAGTAAGAAACTGCAAACCTGGTAAGACATGGAAGGTCTGATTAGGTCACTGCTCTCTGCTTCTGCCTGTTCTGAAACATCTGTTAGCGTTACCTGCCACTTCCTGTCTGGACTGAACCAAATCCGTCCCCTAGTGTCTTCCTGAGTATCTACATTAGGGACCATTTCTATATTCCAGTGTTTTATTTTTTGATAAAATACACAAAAATAAGAGCACTCAGAGAGCACAAACCTCCGCCAAGAGACAAATCTGGTCTTTGCCAGATATTGTCAGTTATCTGGATCAGTGATCCTGGTCCTGGTTCAATGAGGGGTCATAGGTCAAGAGGTATAAAAACGTAAACAACCTTGTTCACTCTGTTTATATTTCCACCCTAACAGCGTTTGTAATGTTATTCCAGTGATCCTTAGTGTTTTAATAGTGTTTATGTTATTAATATTACAAATATTGGAGGCGGGACAAGGAACTTCCGTTGATGCCACTTTCGGCCGATCCGAGCACTTTTAAAAACTGATGGGAGCAGCAGTATTGAAGCAAGGGCAGTCCCCTTGCTTCCACACAGGTGACCCCTGGTGAATGAAAACACAGACTACCTGGGTCTCCAGCGGGCACAATTCGGACTCTATCCGGGAGCGGTCTCCCCGGACTTAGGGAGACCATGGTTTTCCGCTGATCTGAGCACTTTTGTAAAACCGATGTGAGAAACAGTATCAAAGCGACAGACCACTCTTGCTTCCACATTCCTCCTCCCAAGCTTTTAACTTTTAATTGTTATGTATTTTCTGTATTTAAGTTTATTGTTGTTGGTTTCTTTTTCTGACTTGTGTAGTTGTTTTAACGATTGTAAAGTGTCTTGAGTTTTTGAAAAGCACTTATAAATAAAATGTATAATTATTATTGATGGACAAGCAAGATGTCCGAGTGTGAAAAAGACATTGTGAGTTCTCACTTTGAAAAGGTACGTTTACGAGGTACACCATTCACTAACCAGGTCCATGATTATTTTTTTAATTCAACTTACAAATTTGACGGAAGTGCACAAGATGGACAGGCTGATAAGTGATACAGTTTGAAAAGTCAGCACAAAACTGAACGTTCAGCTCGTGTGCAGCATTAGCTTTAGCAGCATTAGCTTTAGCAGCTAACTCTGCTGTTTTGCCTCAGACCGATGCCAAGTGTACGCAAGAAATCTTTGAAGAAATCAACGCTCTAACGGTAGAAACTGTCAGACTCGCTGTCAGCCAAGGCGAGTTTATCCCTCTCGACCTTTGAACGCATGCGCGAGAACTGAACAAGAGCTAGATTTCCGAGAGCGTGAAAAGGCTTATGGTGATAGATAGAGAATGTTCTATTCTAAATTGATCCAGGTTCAGTTTATTGATCTGGATCCCCTTCAAAATGTAATGGAAACCTCCATGGCGTAAGGATATCAATGGTTAAAATTGTGCCAAAATCCGTTAAGTACTTCTGACGTAATCTTGCGAACATAAAAACAAACGGTGGTAAGAAATATATTTATTAGCTCCTTGGTGGAGGTAAATATAGTTCTTGTTGTTTATTAAAAAGCTTTGCAATCTTTAATGTGGAACAGAAAATGCATTTGAATGTTTTTAATTGCCCCATTGTGTTGTGATTTTTAAAAAATTTGGGCTGCAGATCTATAACTTGTCAGGAGTCGGGAACCCCAGGTTGGGAACCACTGCCATAGAGGCTGGTTGAAACTATCTAATCAGTTACTGGGTGCAAATGTTTTTCTTTTTTTTTAAATGTTGTTTCTTACGTAATGCTTCAGCTGCTGCTGGAACATTTCATTTATTGGTTTAGAATCAATTTGAACATAAGCAGCTGCTCTCTTGTGATTGGCTGATCAGGTGTTTGTTGTAACAGGCTATTATGGTGGATTAGACACAAATAAATGAGCACATCTGATTCACTTAATCCTTAAAATGATGATATATTGAATGTTTTCGTTTGTGATAAGGATATATAATGTTATTATTGCTCATGGGTGGATTCCAGAGTACACGCTGTGTGTTCTATAAATAGGCAAATGTGCAGCAGTGTGTAGAGATGCTCGGCCATTTATTCACTTTTCACTTTGACCCGTTTTCATTTCTGACGCCACAGTCGTCTGTAGGTGTAAAGACGCGATGCAGCACAGTGTCTAAATAAAAACACAAGCCACGCAATCAAGTGTTCAAAATTAGATTGATATGGTTAATACTTTTATGTTTACGACACCGCTGTCATCTGTAACGCAAAGTAACTGTAGGAGAACAAACTTAACGAGTCTGATTTTCCTTTTTAAAAATGTTCCTCGACCATTTTGGTCAATTTGCTAATTTCTCTTTCATCTATTTCACCTATTTAGATGACTTTATTGGCTTTTAAACATCCATAAACTGTGCCAGACATGCTAAATAGAGTTAATCAAGTCAGCTACTGTTAATAATTCAGATTAATTACAGAAGCCATGTGCGTTACCTCCAAAATCTCACCACAAAAAGATTTAACATGTTCGTTTGCTGCACTTTCTAGCATCTCGGTTTATTGAAAGAATTCCATGGAAATGTGTGGTATGGTCCCAAAAGAGGTTTTAGTTCCTATCATACAGATCAGAGGTGTCAAACTCGTTTTAGTTCAGGAGCCAAATACGGACCACGTTTGAGTTTAATGAGCCACAGATTTTAGGCGTAAATTCCACATGAATGTGCCCTGGTTTGCACATCTACTGATATATAAATGATAAAGTATGTGAGTATACTGTATACAGTACGTCCCTGCAGGATTTTCACTTAAATTACCCTGATTTTGGGATTTTTTGGAAATTTCTTGCAATAATTTGAAGAAAATGTTTCTGATTCCTGCAAATTTTGTGAATTTTAATTGAGATTTTGTATTTAGAGGGGCTGAGATATCAGATGTCAACAACTTCATCTTTTTGCTGTCATTTTAATTTTCTAGAGCGGGCCGAATTTGATGCGTTAAACGGCCAGATTTGGCCTCTGAGCCTTGAGTTTGACACGTGTGATATAGATATTTCCTTTATTTATCGCCAACCTGAGAATCACCCTCAAGTGTTAGACAAAATCCCAAACAGCCATGTGAATGTGCAGCTCAAGAGTATGAGTGAAATTCAACATATTCGACCGTTTGCTGCTTTTGCTAGACATTCATTTACCTGTTTTTCGTAGGAAAGTAGCATTTAAATGTGCGATTGTCCCAATACGTACATGAAATTTCACCTTGTTTTTTTGTTTCACAACATAAATTCTTCGTTTTAGAAACTGCTTTGACCATTACTTGGGAGGAAGATGCAACAATTTTCTCCATCATTTTCCTAAAAAATGGCCAACACATAAAAAGTGTTCCATGCCATCCTTCACCATGACAACGCTACAGTTTTGGAAATGCACCCATCATGTATATTTTTTGTTGTTGTTAGAAATTGTGAAAATTCAATCTTTGATTCCTGCAAATTACATTATTTTGTCAGAAATGAGACCTTTTATTATGATATTGTCTGATGGCTCAGCACCAGTAGCAGAAGCGGCTCTGTAATATAAGTGGAGACACAAAGCTGTCAATCATCAGACCAGTAAATATGGTCACATGTGCTGCAGCGTGCTGCACAGTAGCCACACAGCATCCCCGTCACATGATGCTCGCTCTCAAAATAACACGGAGGAAGCATCGTTTGCCATCAATAATGTATAAATATCACAGAGAGCTGCAGCAGGGCCTTTGAGTCCAAAAACATCCAGAACAGAAAACAAGACGACGTGTGAGTGAAAGCGTCTTTAGGAGGACGGGGGTGTGGGGGGAGGGGGTGGTGGGAGGAACCAGGCAAAGGTGGTTCATTGACAAAAAAAAAAAAAAAAAACATCATCAAATTAACTCCTGTGTACTGACAAGTGGTACAATCCGTCGCTCGCTCAGCAGCATCCCTCCTACCTCCAGCTACTGTCGCTAAGCAACCGGGAAAAAAAAGTTGGTCCTCGCTGTGAAGAAGGTGATAATGCAGCTCAGCGAAGGACTCTGGAGACGCAGAGTGAGAAACGGTGCAGGAGGATCTGTGACAGATCGTCAGTGTGGATTAGCTTTGGACCGAGTTAATGAGCCAATCAGATCCCATGTAGCTAATAATCATTAATCTAGTTGGAACTTTAGTGAAGGTTAAGTTACCTGTTGAGGGAAACACTCATTAGTACCTCCATGTAACCCGTTTTATGGTGACTTAACGTGAAAATACCAACAGCTGTGTTGTGTGTCACTGTGCTAAAGCTGACAGAACAATTTCAAGGTATATGATGGTATTTTCAGTTGTTCACAGCATGAGTGAATATTGTAGAATAATTCCACACTAGTAGTAATTCAAGTTTTTTAACAGCAGCCCAATGCCTCTTTGCCACGCTAGCTTAGCTTTAGCATTAGCTTGATTTCTAGCTGTAAATGCTGCATACTCAGTGGTGTGGTGATTTCTTATGGTGAATAATGTAGCGTCTTGTTTGCAGATCCACCACGACTTATTTCCGAATTATAGGAATTACAAATTGTGATCCTTTGCTCTCTTTTTTTGTGTATTACTGCCGAACTGCTGACATGCTAAGCTAACCGTGCCTCCGTGTCCGTGAGTGTTTATGTATGATTTACAGTTTACCTTCATATTTAGAAATGCAATGTTGAAAAGGGTCCGGTCAGCATTCCGAAAGTTGTGTAATCAAATACACTGGTACGGCGGTATATTAAAAATTCATATCATAACAAAAATTTATACCGGTATTCGGTATGAACCGGGTATACCGCCCAGCCCTAGTTTCAATGTGTGTGTTGAATGAACCTGTAGTTGTTCTGTGCTCTCAGGGTTTTGTATGCTGCTGATAGCGCTAAGCATAACAATGACAGAGTCTCTGAGAAGAGGCCTTGGTAAATGTTATCAGTACGATAGTATCTGGCCTGTTTAGGGCAGTTTAACCAGAAGCAACCAGGAGAGATTCTGTAATCACATGTCAAGCACAGTTAGCTTCCTTATAATGATGGAATCCCTCATTGATTTGTTGATTTTGTGTAAACTGGACTAAGCTATCATTCATTTTATTTTACTGGTGCAGAGCCCGTAGGAAATATGTGTTGCTATAGACAAGTGGGAGGTTTAGTAGCTTTTTTTATGGATGGCCAAATGAGGTTCTGTTTGAAGGTGGGACGTCAGGGACATTTAGGTTTTCATATAGTTTGACTTTTAGCAAGGACATTGTAGGGAGTTGAACCCCCTTTTCCACTAATGTGAAAGTACTACTGGTGCATTTTTGCTTTTTTAGCATTAGGAAAAAGCAAAAACTGTAATGCAACAGCATGATATTTGGAGACCAAGCAGCAGCCATGTTGAAAGTCTCATGGCAGTCTGATTCTGATGATATTTGAGTAACACACAGACAGAAAGACATTCCTTGCTTTTTAGATAAATGGGCAACTGGCAAACTGCCAAAACACACAAAATTACTCCAATGTGTTAGTTTTTTTACAAATTTTAATAAAAATGCACATAAAGACAACATGAATATGCAAAATGATTGTATTTTAAATTGTACAAAGGACAGGTTATACAGCATTAGATTGTGTTTGGGTTTGCACAGGATTTTATCGTGTTTTTGTCAATTGTTTTTGCACACCATTAAATATCATTCAGATGTGCTTTTATCTTTAAACCAAGCATTTGACTGGTTTTGGCCTTTGTTTTTAATTTATTTATTCATTATTGACAGACTTGAATCTGCTGTAATTTAATTTGACCAATCAAGCAACCCCTTGGTGTCACATGACTGAAGGAGCAGACAGTAAACCTCCATGGTGGCTCAAACATCTGCCCAGTATTAGAGCGGAGGAGGATTTCTCGACCCGTCCCGCTCAGACAGGCTGGATTAACGCCGTGTCATCGCAGCACGCGCCTGCATTGGTCAGATTATAATTGATTAATCAGATTAGTGGCTGTCAGCGAGCGAGGCAGGAGTATTTACATCAGATTGGATTGAGCGATCAGGCCCGACTTGGGGGCTGCCCGTGTTGGGTTTAATGGTCCGGATGATGCCTAATGTTGTAGAACTATTGTAATGGTTATGATAACGATAATGGCTTCTGAATGGGCCCTACAGCCTGATGTGAACACACACACACACACACACACACACACACAGATTCCTTCTCGTGTTTGGCTGCTGTGTGTGTTTTATTGATTAAACTGGTATTTTCCAGGCAGTAAACTGCTGTTTCACGGCTGTTTGTCGCTGATGGTCCACCATTGCTTTGGCACTATAATGGAGTTTCAGTTTAATCTGCAATCCCCCCCCCTTTTTTGTGTATTTTCTTTGTCACATATGTCAAACTCAAGGCCCAGGGGCCAAATCAGGCCCTTCAGAGCCTCCAATTTGGCCTACTGTAGAAAGTGAAAATGACAGAGAAAACATTCATCATTGTGTAAATTGCCAAATAATTCAGTTCTAAATTACTGTTGAAAGAACTCCAAATTATTCCACAAAATCTTTTCAAATAAAATTAAAATTGATACAAAAATTTGGACATTAAAGTCACTTATTGCTTAGTGGTTCTCTAACTTTTTAATCCTAGTACCCCCTTATGTCCGACTAAAACATTTTGCTCAAAATTCTGTGAAAAAAAACAGCAATAGATGATGTAATGAATGCGTGATAATACATTTTTTAAAGAATCTCATTTTGTAAATGAAGTGGAATCAAACAGTGTTTAGTGCCTCCTGAATAGATTTGATAGTTTTTATCATTTACAGTCCTCTCTCGCAAGGAACCAAGACTGACTCTTGTATTTTCAGTTCATGTTCTTATCATGATCATTTCAATCAACATTTTTTCTGTCATTTTGTGTATTTTGTTGTTGTTTGTCTGTTTTTTTCAATTATTCAGTATATTTTTCTCTTATTTTGTGTGTTGTTGGTATTATTTAAATTATTCTCGCTCAGTGTGTGCGTGTTTTTGGTGTCGTTTGGTTGTTTCTTATGTCATTTTGTATGTTTCTCTGATATTTTTATGTATTTTGTAGTAATCTTGTGTATTTTTCTGTGTCTTTGTTCTTGTTTAGTGTCTTGCTGGTAATAGTATTTTTGTCTCTTAGTGTGTGTGTTTTTGGTGTTATTTTGTGTATTTTGTTGTTGTTTGTCTGTTCTTTTTATTATTCTGTATATTCTGTGTTTTTTTTTTTGTTCATTTTGTGAGTTGCTGGTAATATTTAGTATGACGATCATTTTTAACTAAAAATGAACATCATAAAACCCCATAATTTTAATGCTTTCATTTGTCAATTTTCCCCTCTCTGTCTCTCTCAAGTACCCCCTGTATTGCCATGGCGTACCCCTAGTTGAGAAACATTGGCGTAGATATTGTTGATGCCTTCCATACTTTATGTCTGATTTATAACTGGAAGTGCAAACTTGGGCACGATAATGTTGAAATTGTTTGTTTTTCAGCCTAAAACCTGTGGCCCACTTGTGATGGAACTGGTCCGTATTTGGCCCTTGAACTAAAATGCGTTTTACACCCCTGCTCTATGCAAAACACCAAAAGAACAAAGACACAACTGTCCGTCGCTCAGTTTGGTGTCACAAATGTGTAATCCATACATGTGTCGATGGCTGTGTGTGAAACAGCGGCTGACCGCGGGAGCCGCTCGATCGCACTAAACGTCCACATGAAACTGATCAGGACGGCGTTAATCAATGTCTCCCTGACGTGAGCCGAGTGATGCAGATCAGAAAAAGGGAACCGGTAATTGGATTGATGTCGGCCTTCAAAGACTTGAGAATTTAATTTACAACAAAGACGTGATCTGTGTGTGCAGGTGAACCAGGAGAATGTGGTGAAGGTCGGACACAGGCAGGTGGTCAACATGATCCGCCAGGGAGGAAACCGGCTCCTGATCAAGGTGGTGACGGTGAGCCGGAACCTGGACCCCGAGGACACGGCACGCAAAAAAGGTACAACACACAAGCAGCTGGTGGGTAAAGTTGATCTATAACAGGGGTCACCAACACCCCATAGCCCACATGAATCATAAGAGGTTCCCCTCAGGCCTCTTCTAACAGGAGCACTAGTAACCAATGAGCTTTGTCTAAAATCTGATTTTCTTGCCTATTTAAATGTTTATTTTCACTAAGACATTAGTACAAATTTGTTAAAAGCTGATATCCGGAGTTTCTGAGAAATGTATATTTATGTGTCATTCTTTTGAAATGCGAAAAAATACCAAACTAGTCTTTTACTATGGTGGTCATTCATATACGTTAATGTGTATAAGTCCCGCCTTCATCCTATAGACCCCTATACAAATGTAAAAAAGCGCTGTGATTGCCCAGCCAATAGGCTTCGATTTCCTGTCAATCAAAGTGAATGCGGAACTGTGCACGGAAACAAGGCCGTGCGTCACAACAGCAGCAGGTAAATATGATTTTGAAATGTTCATCGCCAAAAGAATAACGATGACACATAGACCTACAGTATAGCAATGTGACCCGATGCAACTTTGTTATGTTCCACGATTCACGTACAGAAAAGTAGAGGCGTGGCTTCTGGTAGATTGGCAGAGCCAGGGGTGGAAGTGGAGACGTTTCTCAGAAACTCTGGGTATCAGCTTTAACTGGTGCAGATCAAATTTTGTTAAAGAAGCTACAGATTGGGATAAGTTTGTGGATTTTTTTACAAAATTGTTAAATTGTACAAATGTTTCATGATTAGTTTAAAAAGTTGCTAGTTAGTGGCTCGTAAAATAGAAACATAAAGATTTCCTATGAAATGTAATGAAAATGAAACAATTGCATGAATTAAGAAAAACAAACTGTTGCACATTGAAACATTTCCTAACGTTTTAAGTTACTGCTAGTTTCCCTTATTACCTCAGCTTTGACGTTGCCGTACGCACAAAATCATGAGAAAAGGGAAACTCTGACACCAAGAGGAGAAGGATGAACTTAAAGACAACTCTGTGAAATTAATAGTTTGTGTGAAATAATCGAACACATTGAACATTTCACAACACATATTATTTGAAGGATGCATTTGCAAAAACGGAGGAGGAAAAAATTATACTGATGCCTGCAGGGAGTGACTGACGTGTCCACGCCGCCAAATACAGTTTTATATTAATAATAATATTTATAATCAAAATTACATGATCGCAAAACTGCCGATCAATTGGCTGCAACACCTGTAGCTGTTGTAAAAAGGAACACACTCTGAGTAAAGACGCACAGTGGCTTATCTGGCACTGCTGAAGGACAAGGTGCACGAGATACACTGGAGGGAGAGGATCTACAGAGACCAGCGAGATCTCTATGCAGGACCCCCCGTTAGGACGAGGTGCTGCGGGAGGGAGGAGTGGGAGGAAGACGAGCTGCTACCTAGTTTAATCCCATGTTTTTGACGCATATATTTACTTTATCTGTGTGTGTCCCACACCTCCGTTACACAGAGGGGATCCCCACTAATCCTCCAGCTTTTTGTGAGGCTGACCTCTGGTGCTCTTTCCTCCACCGGTTGAACGTCTTCCTATGAAGAGCGATCCACATTTTCTCCTTCGCTTTTATGTGTGATCGTTTATTTTTCACCTGGCAACGCAACGTGATCTGCCTTTTTATCATTCGTAATGTTCACTGTGTCACCACATTACGCTCTCCTGCATGTGTTCACCTCAACAATTAATACCTCCACCTCACATTGATTGAAATGTGTTTTATTTGCTCATTTTCCCCCTCGATCCGCCGTGAAATTTATGTTAGTGAATATTCATTCAGGGCGTTCATCTGACCTTTTATGGGCGGAGTAAGGCGTTTCCTCACGTGCGATAACTTTCGAGTTCCTTGTGATTTATAAACGGAAAAAGGCGTGGGACGTACGTGCGCCCTCGTTTATAAATCGTAAAAAAAATAATAATTATGCGCACTTCCTGGTTTTTATCGTAGGCCAGCTGAAGTGTGCTTACCTAAGCACATTTTTATAAATGAGGCCCCTGGTCTGAAAATGTGACGTAGGCACAAAGCAAACACAGATTGGGTTGGAGAATCATCACAGCGTAGAGTCATCATTTCACACACAGAGAGGAAGCAGTTGTCCACCATTGGTTTTTGTTGGCGATCTTGTGAGGATTGCAGCAAAAAAGTGCAATCTGTGGAGTCTGGCAGTTTCACATGTCAGGTTGGTGCTCAATGGAAACGCTCCCGAAAAAACTGTCTCGTAATGGTGCGTTTCCATTGGCGGTATCGCCCGTCATTGCACTTCTGAGTATAAACACTGGGCATTTATTTGAGTCAGTCAGTCTTGTTTGATTCAGTTTAGGTAATTTTTTTTACTGTCCTGTTAAAAGTCCTGTAAGGGTGTGGTCTGACCTCCTGATTGCCTTCCTTACACTATTTAAAGCTGCGATAACTAACATTTCTTAATAACTAGTACAGTGCCCCTATCAGAAGTATATATTCATATAGTGGGATGAGCTTAAGTAGAGTTGTCAATTATGGCCAAATGAGTATGTGTTTGAAGGTTGGATGTATAAAGTGGTGTACATACTCTGTACTCTGCAGTGTTAGAAAGGGGTTTATTTGTGGGTGCAAAGTAAAATAGCGTGTGTTATTTCCCTGGTTTAATTCTATGAGACATGATAAATGTGTTTGTTGTTTTTTTGTTTTGTTTTTTGTTTTTTTTGTTTTGCTGATTTTCATATTTTTTTTGTTTGGTGTATTTTTCTGTAATGTGTGTGTGTGTGTGTGTGTGTGTGTCTCTCTCTCTATGTCTTCTGTTGGTTCTCTCTCACACACGCACGCTCATCAGCCGCGCGCATGCACATACTCCGTCACAGGTTGTTGAAATGCGTTTATAGAGAAGAAAAAAAACGGACCCGCGGGAACTATTTGAAACTTCTGTGAACTCCTCCGTTGTCTTAACTCTCTCTCTAAACGGCTCTGTGTGCGTTCAGCCTGTACATCTAAGGTGCAGATTTAGTTATATAGCACGTGGTGAAAATATCAGCGTTTATAATGCCGTATCCACGGAGAAATGTGCATTTTTCGACGTAAGCTTTCAACACAGCCACAGCTATTTCCCGTCATAACTTCCGGGTCCTGTCGTCCGTTCTCGACAGCAAACGGTCAAACAAACATTAAATAAACATTTTGAAACGTAATCACCAAATAAGAAACAATGTTTCCTCATAAGAGAAATCCACAGGAGCTCAAAGCTTGTGAAAGAGCCTTAAACTATCTTCCTCTCTCTCACTCGTTTGCCTGCGCACAGGTCTGATGCTACTCCAGGTCTTCAGCGAGCGATTGGCTCTGGCCGCACATGTAACTCTAGCTCACCATTGTGATTGGCTCTGGCACGCACCGGAGCAGAGCTTTGCAGTGAAATATATATATAGATATAATAATACTGATAAAGACGCCTCACGAATCAGTAAATCAAAGTTATTTCTCCTGAAAAACTGGTTTAAATTGTGTCTTTGTTTGTTATTGAGTCCACCAAAAACAATGTTTTTTGTTGATAAAAGCTCATGTGATGCGAACTCTGGAAAGGGTTCATGATATCTGTGATTGCTTTTGTCAGACAAGGAAGACAATGATTCAATTTAAGTCATTTTTGTTCTGGTTTCTTTATCGTGTTCATCGTGATATGATATGAAACGAGGTTGTTTGGGGGATATTAAACAAAAACCAGGCTACGGGTGTGTACATGGCCTGAATCTTTCATCCCAGCTTGCTTTGATCTCCTCACAACACACACATTAAACAGTGAGTTCATCAAGCTGTGCAATGCATTCATTGAATGCACAGAGAAGATCCCCAGCTGTTAAGTCAGCAGACTCTGACCAGGCCAGATATGAAATAATTAATCATATTTATACATGAGAGGCAGCACGTTGTCTTCTCTCTACTTCTGTAGTAGCTTCTTTACACACAATTAATGGACTTCCCTTTTAGATATCACATTACCTTTAACCGTGAATTCTGTTTTACAATATAAAAGATCATATTTCTGATCTGGGCTTTATACGGTAAAGTAAGCAAACAAAACGACAGCAAAAGACAAAAAAAATTCCAGAAATATGCACAAAAATAACAAACTGGGCATCATCGGGCAAGGTTTGCATGAATATTATGATAAATATTTTGACACTTTGAATAACAGAATAAATTACAGAAGTAATTTAGTAAGTAAAATTTAAAATAAAATTTAAAAATAAATAAATAAATACATATATATATATATATATATATACATGTACTAATTTACTACATATTTGGTATATATATATATTTATGCATTTAAACTTTTAACTAAAAAATGCTGTTGAACAGAATATTTACGTGTCATGTAATTCAGTCATTCTCAACTGGTGGGTCGGGACCCAAAAGTGGGTCGCGGACCAGTACTGAGTGGGTCGCGATCAGCTGGTCAAAAACAAATAAATACTTAGTCTCTCGTGTTGAACTTGTCTTTTATTTTGAAATAGACTTTTCTTTTGTCAGACATGCTGTGAAATGCATGTTGCACAGGAAAACATATAGATTTAAGTTTTAAAAAAGAGAATATGTGTTTCTTATAAAACAACAACAGAAAAAGACAAAATGACAACAAAAGTACACAAAATGTTCCGCAAAACAGACGAGATGACAAAAACTAGACAAAATGACTCTGAAAACACATGAGATGACTACAGACTACAAAAACAACAGAAATATAAATAAAACCACAACACTAATACGGAAAAAATGACAAAACAGAAAACACTGAATTAAATGCTGACATGAATGTTTGTCACATTTTTGTGGACCACACTGTGATAAAAGCTGCAAACTAAGCACTTTTGTCGATGAAAGTCTGGTTTGTTTGGCTCGTGTGAGAGGAACCTCCACGATATGGACATTAAGGGTGTACTTACGTTGTCACCTGTAGCCCCAGTTTGTCTGGTTTTTTTTTTTTTTTTAATTGTTGTAAGTTTTATACTTTTTTTAATCGATCTTTATAAAGTATATACATCTGCAGAGCCAGATCTGTGACTGTAGTGTCAGTCGCACTGTTTAAGGGAGAGTAAAGGTCCCTTAGAAGAGCTCTTCTTCTCTGCTTCATTGTCTATTACAAAACCGTAGAGTTGGAAATGTCATCCCCTGTGGCCACATATTATTTTTGGGTCAGAACTATTTTTATTCTCTTAAAAAAAACATCCAAAAGCAGTACAAAGTTGGTATTTTGACCTAAAAAGCTGCTAAATAATCTAAAAATCAGGCTGAATGTTTCACTCCAATGGAAAACAATGGGATGTTTACAGGCGGTGGGGCCGTGTGACATCATCACTCACGTGATTACAAGATGGAGGAACACAGGCTCTAAAACTGTAAAGCAGTCCCATTTTTAAAAAGTTCTTAAAACAAATATGGTGTAAAATAATGCATTTTGTTAGGTATAGATCTTCTAATTAGTACATTTCAAAGGTTTTAGGTCACATTTGTAAAAAAAAAAAAAAAAAAAAAAAAAAAAGGGGAGGATCCCTTTAAGTTTGACACAGTTGTTTTTTAATAAAAAGTCTATGTCCTCCTTTTCCTCCTCCCCAGCTCCTCCACCACCAAAGAGAGCTCCCACCACAGCCCTGTCCATGCGCTCCAAGTCCATGACCTCAGAGCTGGAGGAACTGGGTAAGTTGGTCCAGCTTTGGGTTCCTTTCACTCCCTGACAGTGTGGGGAAGTCTAACCTTTGTCGTGTTTGCTCTGCTGTGTTTTTATGACCTGCAGTGGATAAAGGTAAGATGTTTGTTCACGCTCGACTGTTCCTGCTCGATCGCAGCATCAGAATGAGCCTCTGTGTGCGATTTCATCATCCTGTCGTTCTGCTTCAGCCTGATAAACGCTGCTATTACCTCTGCTCTTCATCCTCTGCCCGTCATGCATGAGCGACTTACAGATTGCTACACATTTGAGCCGCCACTGTTACAGAATATTATCATATCTGTACTACCATGTTAGCGTTGTGTATTATATTTGTGTGTGCGCGCGACGTGTGTGAGGCCACCAAGGTAACACACAATGACTCAAACAAACTCTGCAATAAAGAAAAGCAGGAGAGAAAAATGGTCAAAATGACAGAGAAATTTACAAGAAAAAGGCATAAAACAAGAACAAATATACACAGAAATGACTCCAAAATGACAACAAAAAAAACGTAACGATACACAAGACAACAACCATTACGCACAAAACAGCATCAAAGAGACCCAAAATGACACCAAAAACACACAGTTTCCTTTATTATTGCTCTGATTGTGTGTGTGTGTGTGTGTGTGTGTGTGTGTGTGTGTGTGTGTGCGTGCGTGCGTGCGTGCGTGTGTGAAGCAAACGTGGAATCAAAGCATCGCACAATCAGACCTTAGAGCAGTTGTGGGCAACTGGCGGACGGGGGGCCTCGCTCTGAGGTCTGTAAAATTACAGAAAAAAACACTAGACAACAAAAATACACAAAATAACTCCAAAAACTCACAAAACGGCAACAAAGAAACACAGGAGTGAAATAATATCAAAATGACAGAGACATTTACAAAACAACAACAAAAAGCACAAAACGAGAACAAATATACACAAAAATTAGAACAACAAACAATCAAAAGACAAAACCATACACAAGCAGTTTTCAGACTCATTGTTAACTTTCCTTTGAATGTTTTAGTTCATTTTTCTGCTGGTGTAGAACCAGCTTTAAACTGGTTTGTGGTGTTGTCTAGTTTTATTTTGAGTGTCAGACTGGTTTATGATAGATGGATTGGTTTTAACTGGTGTGACTGTTTTCTCAGCATATTTTAGACAGATTTTGACCATGGCGGAGGTTAAAATTAGACTGTTCTCTTTGTTTATGCTTACGCCTTAAATGCACTTACCACTGTCAGCAGCAGTTTAAGGGGGTCACTGCTCTCTTTTGTTGACGGACGTTATTTCTGTCATTTGTTGAGTGAACACTTCCTTTGAAAGCAGAAGAATGTGACCGTGGAGGTCATGGAAGCAGATTTAAAGCCACTGTGTGTGACCGAGGGGTCACTGTCTGTAATTGCAGGGCTGTGCCTCCAGTCAAAGGTGATCAAAGGTGAGAACCTGCATGTTGTGCTGATGATGTTGCTGAGCTGCTGCTAGAAAAACACTTTACTTGGTGATATTTCACACTAACTGTCCCAGATGTAGGTGCGTAGTGGTATTTGGCCAACGTTGTAGCCCCGTGGTGTCCAACTAAAAACCTTTTGGTTGTCATGGTGATGATGACGAGGATGATGATGATGATGATGATGATGATGATGAAGAGCTGTGTGTGTGGTTCCAGTTTCTGACTGACATAAATCAGTCTGGCAGTGACACTTTAAGGTTTTTCACTTTAAAAAGAAAAAGTCTTATTTATTGTTTGTTTTATATACTCACTTTGGAACTTGAAAAGCTCATACAGAGTTTAAAGTCAAATAAATTACATTTTTTAAATTTGATAATAATAAATAGAAAAACAAAATGTTATTTTTTATATTTTTTCCTTTTCAATATAAAATATATCGATAACATCTTATAATTTCATATCGTAAACTCAGTCTATTGTCTCACCCCTATTATTATTATTATTATTATTATTATTATTATTATTATTATTATTATTATTATTATCAATCAATCCATCTTTATTCAGAAAAAGATGCTCAAAATGCTTTTACAAGGTTAAAAATGATGTAGTGCGTTATATAGTATAATAATAACAATAATAATAATATTGTGGTATATATTATGTAAGATATTATACTATCATACAATATTATCTACTACATATTTGTTGCATTACATGATTTCTCAGGTTAATGAAGGTTAAAACTGTGAGTTCGGCGTCATTACTTGGTGAACGTATTAACATTATTATGTATTGCATTATATAGTATAATAATAATAATAATATCATTATTGTGTTATAGTATATATTATGCATTATATTATAATATATCATACATACATAAGATCTACTATATAGCACATATTGTATTACATGATTTCTCCCTTAAAACAGTAATTTCATTACATCCAAGATCATTTGCTCTAAAACAGATGTAAAATTTTGAAATTGGCACTCGAAAGATTGTTTTTATTTATTTATCATTTTTTTACATTTGAGATAAATAAATAAATAAATCCAAATCCAGATAATGTGTCAATGAAAACTCTTTGTTTTCTGGTTTAGTATATAGTGAACATCACTACATTGAATGCTTTTTTGGTGTAATATATTATATAAATATACAGTAACTCTACAGTAATGTAAATAAAACTACTTGAAAGGTTTTTTTTAATCTACTGACGTGCTGCAGATCTTAGCTATTCTTTAATGTGATGGATTTGATGGTGGTCCAGAATATTTACATGGACAGAAGTCTGGATGATGTACGAAGCTCGTCTTGAGTAAAATGGCTTCACGACCCCAACCCTCAGTGTGGGTCCACCTGCCTCTCTGTTTATTTCTGTGTTGTGACAAAGGCCTGTTTTTTTTTTTGTGTGTGTGTGTCGCCCCCTTTAAGCCACTCTGAGGAAAAAGAAAGGTGGTAAGTTCCCTGCAGCCAGTGGTCAGTGCACCACCACTCACCCCCTCACCACCATCACGAGGCTGTTCCTACTTTAACTATTGTCTGCATGCATGTTTTTCTCTCGTGGCTTATGCACTGTAGTGGTTTACTCCGTCTGTGTTTGAGCCGGCGCATGCATTGCACGTATGAATGATGCACCTTAATCCAATAATATTCCAGATGATGAGATTTATCTTTACTGCTAACACCAGGACCTTCTACTCTAACTTTTTAGGTCTTTTCTCCATTCTCCATTGCTTTTCTTATTCCCTTCTTTGTATATTTCTGACTCTCACTTATCAAATAATTGTTTAGAGCAGGGGTTCCCATGAAGTCTGGTCCTAGAGAGCCCCTGTCTCACATGTTTTAATGGTTTTAAAGCTGCTGGATGAAAACATAATTTAGGCTTCATGGATCGATAGAGAAAAACCAGTGAAATGTAGAAAATAATGTGGGAAAATATGTCATGTCAACTTTTTTTTTTTTTATGTTCTCCTGTGTCATTGCAGACGTGTGTGCAGAGTGTGAGGAGGACGTTTATTCCATATTTTCAGTATATATAAGTATAACTACTTTTTTTTACCTTAAAATTAAAGAAGTAAATTATGTGGTGGAGCGACCTGTCTGTGGATTTTCAGCCAATGAGCAGCGCCATGTACTGAGTAAAGATATGAATTGTAAATTAAATGGAAATGTGAGTCATTGTGTGAAATTTAAAGCATATTGACTTCTCATTTAGCTGGGACAAACTGGTTTCTACCCTGTAAAGTAAAGCTGACAGACAGTTAGCGTAGCAGGCTAGCAGCAGCCTGAATAAAAGGGAAAAAAATAACATTAAAAAGCTTTAAATGGACTTAGATGCAGACTTTTAGCAGTGATGAGGTGTAGGTTTTGATAGACATTTAAACTCACAGAAATGCAGTGAAACTCATAGAATACTGGAGGACAGCCTCTGGTTCTGGTCGTGTTCTCCCTTAAAAACTGAGTTGATTCACGTTTGTTAGCTTCTTCAGCTAATTACGTACCTCGTAAGCAAAGAGGCACATTATTGGATAGAAACGTGCCAGTCAGCATTAACACTAAGCCAGTTTGAAACAGCCAGGCAATAATCCTACACCATGGAGCGACTTATCTGTGGATTCTTAAGGAAAGTATTGTTTTTTCTGGAAAGCCACAAATATACCGGCGCTTCTAGTACGGAAAATATGGTACATCAAAGACCTGAATCAAATACAGTGTGAGTTTATTGATTTTGTCGGTTTGACAACTACTTCTAATTCAATCCACAATATTTAAGTTTAAACCGACTGCAGGTTTTTGTTTTTTGCAGCATTGCATATTTGACATTTTACAGTTAGCGTAAGTTCTCGGTAAATTAATAAATAAATCAAGGCTAAATAAATTCACATCACCCAAAAAATACAAATATGTTTTAATTGACTACAGTTTATAAAATACATTCAATAACATGGATGTTCTTAGGACAGTATGAACCAACTATTATGTTAATAAAAGCTCCAAACATGAACGTATAATGTCAACGTAGAAAACTAACGCATAAAAACTGAAAAATAAATAATTTGTGAACAGCAACAATACACACCGGAAGTCTGCGTTCTCATATCTGCAGTAGTGCCCCCAGGAATAAGGTGGATGAATGATTATCAGAACATCTGAAACATAACTGTACAACACAGGACGTCCATGTATGTTTTTATGTTCCAAAACCAAAGAGCAGAGAGATGGACAGTGCCTCACATGCTTCACATTCACTTCACATTTTACATCTAATGAAGGAGCATCCCTGAGGGACCGACAATGCTGCTGAGTCAGCTGTTTTGGAAATACTTTCCCGCCATTTGAGACACGCACTGACCTACGCATCATCAAAGCTCCTCTGGCTGCTCCAAACTCACTTTAATTGTTGTCTGTTGCACTACTCATCACGAAGGCTCTTTGTGAGCGACATGCTTGTATATATTACCCATCAGCCCCTTTGTTTTTGTTTAGCCCTGCAGGTTCTCATGTGGTTGCTTACGCATTTGTCATTTTGTGTTTCTTGCAGACAAAGTGGAGGAGATGACGCTCGGCCAGAAGACATCGCCTGTCGACATGAAAATTGCCACTATTAAGCCACGCCCATCCAGTCGCTGTTTGGTTACGCCCACTGATCTTAATGTAAGAGGCCGTTTGGAAACTGACCAAAAAGCACAACCGCAGGTGGAAAGAGCAGTGAATTTGATGCAGAATATACCTTCATCTACATGTTTTGGCAAATTATTACACATTTTATCCATATTATCCTATTGATTGCAAGACCTGCAGAAGCCATGTCTGCAGACCTCTCACACCCTGGACACAAACTGTTGAAACTCCTCCCCTTTGGCAGATCACCGTACACCAAAACAACCCGTCATAAGAACAGTTTCTTCCTCCAGGCTTTCATTCTGATGAACGCTAAACAGTTAAAAAGCTGTGAAATAACCCTGGAACTAAACTGTGAATGTACATATACGTATATTATTTAATTTAAATGATTATCGACACACACTCTTTAATGTAAATACTGAAAAAGATGTTCACCACTGCACAGTTATCTTATTTAGTTTTATCCATATTAGTTTTTATTACTTGTTTATATATTTAGTTGATTGTTATTATTTAAGGTTTACATTGCACAGAGAGAGCACAGTCTACCGAAGTTAAATTCCTTGTGTGTTAAACATACCTGGCCAATAAACCTGATTCTGATTCTGAGATAAACAAAATTACAAAAGCTTACATTACGAAATATAAACAGTTGCGTACGATCTCACGAGATTTGGCAAAATTTTAATTATTTCTTAACTGTTCTGACCTTTAAATCATCAAAAATAAATGTATTCCTAAGATTTACTTTCATTCATTCCTATTAAAGCATCTTGATGTGATTTAATTTGTCAGTAATTACATTAAATTTGGGTTAGCTGATAAAATGAAAGTGTGTACCCTGAAATGGAATTTGGTGAAATCTTAAAAGGAAAAATTGCAGGTCCTATGCATGCTTGACTAAAGGTTAACGTGAAGGAAATGTAACATTCACAGTGCTAAACAGCTCTCTAGGCTACTACTGACTGTTAGCATTATGCTAAGTAGAAATTGACTTTTTTGTTGTTGTTTGTTTCTTTTTTTTTATTTTTATGGACCACATGTCATTTTGTTTTTGTCTATTTCTAGTTTTTCTGAGACTGTTAGCATCACATTGAACTCTGACTTTTAGTTCTGTTCTTGGTCCAGTGAGTTTACTGGTAGCATTAGCATTTAGCATTAGCGTCCCTTGAAAAGCATATTCAATGGCCTGGTCGTTAGAGTTTTCAGAATCAGAATCAGAATCTGAATAATGTATTTCCCCATAAATAATCAAACAGTTACGTTAGCCTGATAACATTAGCATTTGATCCCTAGAGAGAGCCATTTTTTCTTGATAAAGAATGCTGACTGTTTAGTTTTAGTGTACAATGCAAAGCAGCTTTTTTTATCAGTTTAATGTTATGCTACATTCATAGAGCTAACCAGTAATGAGCAGCTCTGTAGGCTTCTACTGACTGTTAGCCTTATGCTAAGTGGAAATTTGGGACTTGATTTTTTGTTGTTTCTCTTTTATTCATATACCACAAGTCATTTATTTCTTAGCCATTTTTAGTTTTTCTGAGACTGTTAGCATCACATTAAATTCTGATTATATTAGTTATTTTCTTGGTTCAGTGCAGTTTAGTACTAGCATTACCATTTAGTGTTAGTGTTCATTGAAAAACGTATTCCAAGGCCTGGAGTCGGGCTCTTGGCTAGCCTGTTAGCCTAACAGCACTAGCATTTAACCAATGGGAAAAGCCATTCTTTCTCGATCAAGAACGCTGACTGTTATAGTTTAGTTTACAAAGCAAAGCAGCACTGTTATCAGTTTTATGCTAATCTTACTAAACAAACCTTCTAATGCTATCAATACAGCTAACAGCTGGAAATCCTTTGTAATTGTGTTGCTCAGTTGCTGACACACTGAGTAGATAATATATAGATTATATGATATAATATAGTATAATATCTTATGATATGGGCAACTTTGTTACATCATTAATGCTAGATAAATAAGGTTGAAAAGAATGAACCCAAAGTGTGTTTTTCTGGATGTGTAATCACCAACATTCTCATTTTCAGTCCACGTGTCATGATCGCCAGGGCGTACCAGTGGTGCCTCCCACCGTTCCCGGAGTGTTCCTGGGATTACCAGAAAAAGGTGCCATGAGGAAGCAAAAGTCCATAGGTGAGATGTACCCACAGATACATAATGTGCGTGCGTGCGTGCGTGCGTGCGTGCGTGTGTGTGTGTGTGTGTGTGTGTGCGTGCCTGTGCCTTTGCGCGGGCCTGTGTGCATGCGTACGTGTCGGTTTGATTCGTGCACCACATGCCCTGTTCCCCGTGCTTTTAGCTTGCTGTAATGTTCTATTAATCCTCAGAGGACTTGCTCTGTGTGCCGCCGCAATATTAGAGCTAATTATAGATGAATTGGAGCGATCCAGTCAGCAAAGTATGCTTTCAGGCGATTATATTAGTGCTCATTAAGCATTTGCTGAAACTTCAGTCTCACTTCTGAACCAGAGAGACGAAACAGCGCATGCTTTTCTGAGTCGCAGTGTCCACTGGAGTTCAATAAAAATGGTCTTCCTTTCATGCTTCTTTTTCCTGCATTAAAAACCAAAATCATGTTCTTATTTTCACATTGTTGGGCTGGTCTAATGGCTTTACTGATGCTGTTTCAACAAACATTAGGGTCCAAGCTCTGTACCATAATAGACTAATGGACAAATGCAGGTATCGGTCCTCTATAGTCCAGTTAAATTACACACAACACAGAACAAAGAGCTCTTAACTAGACAGTGTCATGGTTCAAAGGTTGAACAAACTGAGGATGCAACATCCCCCAAAAAATACAAATGTGTTTTCATTGACGGAGAGCTAGTTTATAAAAGGCATTCAATCACATGGATGTTCTCAGGACAGTATGAACCAACTCTTATGTTAATCAAACCAGAACTTATTATGTCAAAGTAGAAAACGAATAAATTAAAAAACAATTAAAATGGTTGGGCCATTTCAATATCAAACTTAGCTCTTTGTTTCCAGAATAAATTAAAAGTCTTTCCACTAGATCCCTCCCAGTCAGCCTCAGAATAGATTTTAAAGTTCTGCTGCTGGTGTATAAATGTGTCAATGGGTTTGGTCCAGAATACATCAGTGAGATGTCAGGTATGAACCCAGCAGGTCTCTCAGATTTATGGACACAGGTCAGATAGTGGAGCCCAGAGCTCACAGTAAACATGGTGACGTAGCTTTTAGTTGTTATGCTGCAAAGAAGTGGAACAAACTCCCAGCAGAGGCGAAGTCAGCATCACATGTGAACATTTTTAAATCCAAGTTAAAGACCTTTCTTTTCTCTACTGCGTATGACTGAGATGACAATTTTAAAATTTCATTGATGATTTAATGTTCAAAAACTGTTGAATATTTTTATGTTTGTATTGTTTTCTATTGCGCCTCTTAATCATCCAAGGCACATTGAATTTTGTATTTTTCATAATTTATGGCTATTAAACTTCATAGCATAAATTACAATTTCAGAACTGAAGAAACCTTTTGGATGAGAGGTTAAATGTCTTCAAGCAAAACTAGAAGTTTGGTTGCCTCCACTAAGTTACAATAATCAACCAAGTCTTGTCACCTTCATTGATTAAAACAGATACATCATGACCTTGATGACTGAGAATCTTTTAAACCTGTATGTATGCTAAGTGTCTCTGTAGTGTTTCATCTGTTGTATTTACATATGTTTTTCTTTCTTCTCTGTTTATCTGAACAGAAGATGAGAAACACGGATTCCTCACGCCTCCTTCACTCAAGTTTTCCCGCAGCCTTTCCATGCCTGACACCTCGGAGGACATTCCACCACCTCCAGCTATTTCACCCCCTTCGCCACCCAACTACAACTCAGCCACTACCACCAAGAGCTATGGCACCACCCGTGCAGGTTTCACCCAGAACTCTTCTAACGCTGTAACAACTATCAGCCGGACTACAGACATTGGCACATTGAGGCGAGGATATTTTCGGCAGAGCTCAGAGCAGTTCGAAAGCACAAGAACTCGAGGTCGTGCGCCGGTTCCTGAGAACCCGTACTCTGAGGTGGGCAATAAGACTCTATATATTCCAGCAAAACCTGCACGAAGAAAGGGCATGCTGGTGAAACAGTCTAATGTTGAAGACAGTCCTGAGAAAACCTGTCGTATGCCAGCAAGCCCTTCCGGCGCTGTTTCCTTACCCAGTACACCCGTAGAAAGAACGTGTTCCTCCATTCCCATCCCCACCATTATTGTAAAAGAGCCTTCCACCAGCAGTAGCGGCAAGAGTAGCCAGGGTAGCAGCATGGAGATCGAGCCTACAACACCGGAACATCCGCCTCTGGCACACAATGTGGGTGGGGGAGGATGTTTGCGCCCTGAAGACCCTCTCTCTCCAAGCAATCCCTTTGCTGCCGCTATCGCTGGTGCAGTACGGGACCGAGAGAAGAGGCTTGAGGCCAAAAAGCACTCCATCGCCTTCCAGTCAATGGACATTTGCGACGATGAATTGAGTGGTCCTACACCGACTCCTCGCCTTCGTCAGTCCAAATCTATTGATGAAGGCATGTTCAGCAGTGACGAACGTCTACGAAGGATATTGGGTCCTCCTTCTACGATACAGCTTGGACCCCCTGTTGGGGGTGGAACTGGCAACATGACGGATTTTAACACTCCGGAGCCCACAGTGGTTCGGGAGCCTCTCAACACCAGAACTGGTCAATGCCAAAATCTCGACAGTCCTGTTAGTCTCCCAGCAACGCCCCCTAAAAGCCACTACAGAGCCAATGGCACTTACCTCCATCCTGTCACTGGGAAGCCATTGGACCCAAATTCTCCACTTGCCCTTGCTCTGGCAGCCCGTGATCGGGCAATGAACGAGCAACAAAATCATCCTCAGAATCAGCAAAATCTTCCTCAGGTCCAGCAAGCTTCGAAGCACGAACCCCAGTCCCTGCCCATTCAGCAAAGTCACAAACCAGACCTCAATCAGCCATTGTTCATTGACACCAAATTACGCTCTGGGATTGAGACTAGTTTTGCTGCAATATCTTCTGCAACAATGGGGCGACGGGGCCGTGGTGGCCTCCAAAGGCAATTAACAGAACAGAAATATGAGTCTGATGGAGCGCGGGAAGAGCGGCAGCATCAGCCGGTTGAGCAAAGAAAAAGTGCACCAGCAGATGTTGCAGATACATCGCAACCTAAGTCTGGTGGTCTGCTGATGGTCCACACAAGCACGGAAACAAACAACAAGGTGAACAACCAAGATGGGGAGGGGCAGGACAACAATAGGCCGGCTGAGCTAAAGGATCCCAACCAACTAGATCAAAAACTATCCCCTAATCCTCACGCACCTGGATTACGGAGACGGAGCATTCCTTTAGGTGAGTCCTTGGACGAACCAGTTAAACTGCCTTTCCGCATTCCTCCTCCCCCTCTGGCCTCGGTGGATATTGATGAGGAATTTGAATTCTCAGAGCCGCTACCCCCACCACTAGAGTTTGCAAACAGTATTGACATTGCCGATGATCAAGCCAGTGCCATTGCAGAAATGATTCAGAAACAAAGACGAAACGGGGGACATCCTCTACCGCCCTACCACCCTCATGCTCCACCTCCTGTCACAGAGCAACACAAACGGATGGCAAACAGCATGCCTCCTTCATACCATGCCCTTTCTGATGCTGAGTTAGGAGTTGGTGACTCTGGCATTGAGGAAGTTGACAGTCGAAGCAGTGGAGATCCTCAGCACTTGGAGACAACCAGCACCGTTTCTAGTATCTCTACTCTGTCATCAGAAGGAGGGTTTTGCGACAGCACACTAGAGAGCCTCTACACCACAGCAGATGGCCACGCATTTCTGGTGGACCGGCCTCCTGTGCCACCAAAACCTAAGGGCAAGTCGGTCATCAACAGGACATCTCTTTATCACGACGCACTCATCGAAGAACCACCAGAGTCTTACGGGTCCCCGCCTCAGGCTCCTCCACCTCTGCCTACATCATCCGAACCAAGGACTCCCACTCAAAGGACGTCCAAGCTGTGGGGTGACCAGCCTCCTGAACTGCGCAGTCCACCTTCTACGCCAGACTCTAAGAACACCGTTATCACCGAGCTGAGCTCCATCCTGCAGCAGATGAACCGTGACAGGCCGGTCAAGCCAGGAGACAGCATGGATTCCCCCACAGGAACCAGGGGCGGCTTTGGAGTAAGGTATGTGCAGTCAGTCTTTACTCTGTCAGTATTTATTGGAATAAATGTCATGTGTGAAGTGATGTCCACTATGTTATCTTGTCAGAGATCTGGGAAGAGTCCTTGGCTTAGACCCTTATATGTTGCTCTGTTGGTTTTTCTGATGCTGCATTTGCATTTATTATTACCCTCTACTGTGCCGTAGAAGTGTCAAAGTTGTTGGACCACAGAGGAGCTCCGTTTTTTATTGGCACTGATTTTTTATGTTGCACAGAGAATGTGAGTTCTCGTGTAAGCTCTTAATATATTTATGAACACCAGGAGTGTTATTAAATTCACTAACAAATTAAAGTACATTTCTTAATTTTTTCTGAAGGTTGAAAGTTTTGTTTTTATGTTTCCTTGATTTGTTGTTATCTGGAATAAATAGGATTTTTTATAATTGTTGATTCTGGTATTTTAGTCAACAGAGGCAACATTTCACCTCAGATTATTTTTGCAACTTTAATACATATTCAAGACCAAACATACTGTAGATACAAGATACATCTGATGACATTTTGGATGACAACAACATATTGGGTTAAAAACCCACTGCACAGTAGACAGTGGGAGTCTATAGCTCAGAGAAACAGGAAGAGAATAAAAAATAATTTTTTCTAAGCCTGCTGGATCAAGAACTATTAAAGAGTGGTCCATTAGTTTTCTGGGCAAATATGTTTTTAAAACTAATATCATATTTTTAAATTAAAAATGTTTCTCAAACTGTTCGCAATTGTCTAAAGAACTATTTATAAAAATCAAAATAGTGTCAGTAATGAGGGTGATCGTTTTACTCATCGCTACGTAGGTGTACGTTTTACGATTCATTTTTTTTTTGTCAAAATGATAAGCGTGGTAAACTGAAGATAAACAGCATTTTGAGACCATGCCGTTTGAGTTTATATTAGTTTGTAATTACATATTATATAAAAGTTAATATATCATATTAACTTGTATTATATGGTTGGAATAGTAAACAAATCTATTGGTTTTGGATATTTTTCGAGTTAGGTGGTCCAGGATTTTCCTTTTATTGGTTAAGTGGTCCTTTGTCTGAAAAAAGGAAAATTCTGGGGTTCAAGCCATTGATTTAATAATTCTCTTCCCTGTTTGTTACTGTATGTCACCAGTGTTTGTCTGTCTGTTAATGTGTTTGTTAGCAGGATATCTCAAAACATTCTGAACAGATTTGAATGAAATTTGGTGAGCTGATCTAAACTTGGTGGAGGTTTGCGCTCTCTGATTGCTCTTTATTAGAGTATGTAGTAGGAAATGGGACACGTTTGGGTGAGTCAGCGTGAGTGAGCAGGATAAGAGAAAGGGTCACCATATTCCTGCCACTGCTTTAGTTTATGGAGCTAAACTTTTTTTATTTTTTCTTCTTTCATGAGATACAGCAGTGAGTGACTTCCTGGTCTGGGGTTGCAGCGCGTACTGTAACACACTCTTAGTATTGTACCATATGTTGTTGTTGGAGATACCAGTGGAAGAGATTAGTTGTGCTCCAACATTGATTTTACTATTGCACAGCCATTGATATGGAGGTAGAGAGGCTCTGCGGAATGTTTGTGCATGTGTTGTGAGAGACACTGACAGTTAGGGAGTGTCTAGTGTTGCCTGTATTCATGTTGTATCCATTAGTGTGAGATAAAAATACAAAGCAGAGGTTCGGTCTTGGGTCAGTTTTGCTGGAGGTGATGTAGAATTGGTCAGATGTCGAATGAATGAATGAATGAATGAATGAATAGCTTTATTTGTTATTGCAAATGTTACAGAGCCACAATATTTTATTTCAGTTTCATTCCATTCAAGAAAACATGAAAAGACAATCACATATACAGTAACACATAACATGGGAGGAAAGGAGCGGGAGGACTTTGGTTCACCACAAGGGCGGCGCCCCATATTAAGATGAAAGAAAATGGGATAACAACAGAAGGAGAGGTGAGGGGAAAAGGCAGGTTTTAAACTGAATTCCCTATTGAGGAGGACGGTGTGTTGGGAAAAACTTTGTTTAATGAAGACAAACATCTATTCTTTGACCTTTAGAGTCTGAATTATAATTATTATACAGTAAGTGTTAGCAAAGTGTCACATGATAAAAGCTGTGATCCAATTGTTCCGTGATTATTTAATAGGCACAGTGTACATTTTTAGTTTGGTCGGATTAATACTTTTTGAGATATGGCCATTTTATTTTTCTTCCATTTTCAGCTTCCAATATCTCAGGAACTACATCACATATTAAACTGATATTTGGTATAGTAAATTAATACAGCTCCACCAACTCTCTCAGAATATATAAAAATATCTGCTATACATCCTATCTGGTGGACATGCCAGCTCCTCAAAATAGAAAAAAAGTTTGTCGGGGTTTGGGTCTGGAACATGTTTGTGCCTTCAGCAAATAACTTAGCATATGTCTCAGCTTCCTGTATTATGGTCAGCTTAGAGCTATGAACATAGACTGTTCACATCACTAATGAATGATTAGTCACATACATGCATTGGTTCTAGTCTCTTGAAATCTAAAAAAATCTATTTCCATTAGCTAATAACTGTATGTGGGAGTGTAAGAAAAATCTGATCTCTGTTTTGATTTATAGCATAAAGATTACTCTTTCTTGGGATATAAAACAGTTTTTCTTTATGTGACTGGACCCCAACTTTGTGGTTATTTCACCACTCGCAAATTTTGAAAATCCTTTACATGAGGCCATTGTAGCTTGCCTCTGTGTCTTATAGTCATTTATTGCATTTTTTTTTTTCTTTTTTGAAAATACATTATTTATTATGAACACATTTCTCATGATCTACATTTTCTACGGATGTCCTGAATATTTGTTGAAATGACATAGAAATTTGCAAAAATGATAAAGTGAAAAATGTAAATATAGATTGTCACTAAAGATGTATTCAGGTTTTAGTTATAGGAGTTAAAAAGGCAAATAATAATCGTATTATATTTGGCCTAAGATGAGTTTTTCTTCCTTCTGCTGGGATTATTGTGATATTCTCTGCAGCAGTCTGCATCGAAAAGGTTTAAAATATTGACAAAAGTCACTTTGTGTGTGTGTTCTTTTAGTCTGCATGTAAACTCCTGAGACGTCTGCTTCACTGTTAAAGATTTTGACTTGAAAATCAGGGAAACGAGTCACTTTGGGAGGCTGCTGCATGCATCATTCATCATGTGCCGCATCCTGCTGCTTGTTGCATTAGTTTAACATTTATTTGTTCTGTCACATGCTGAGTTGGATTGAAATCAGGGATTCTGTTTGTGTCTCCATGTGGGAGTTTTGAGGCGTTTAGTGACCAGTTATTGACCCCTGACATCGTCCTGAGGTTAGAGGACCTGCAGGGGTCCAGTGTGGAGCACAACTGGGACACTTTGATGGACTCTGCACATGAATGAGTTCACCTCATTCTTTTTTAAACTCACATCTTTCCCCCAGTGAGAGAGAAAATAAAAAGCAGCATCAATAATTCAGCGCTCACATGCATTTTGTATTAACAGTCCCATCACTCATCGTAGGAAGAGTAAAAGTGGAGGGCGTCTCATTTAATACGTGCTGTTAGATCAGCACAGGGATGTCCGGTCGGTGTCCTGCAGATATCTCACACTGGCCACATTTACGTGAGGGCTTTGATTCTCTTTTAATTCAGAATAAAAATTAAATCCTCTTTAAACTGACCTGGTAAACCATGTGTGTCAAACTCAAGGCCCGGGGGCCAAATCAGGCCCTTTAAAGAATCCAAATCGGTCCGCAGGGGAAAGAGAAAATGTCTGAGAAATCGTGAATCATTGTGTAAATGACCTAATAATTTTGTTGTAGGTATCTCAGTAGGGTTGCAGAGGGGTGTTAAATATCTGGCAAATTTCCACGGGAACTTAAGCTCGGGAATTTTGGCATTATTAAGAAAATGAAAACTTTTCATGGGAATTATTTATTTGATTTGAGCAGAAATTGGGAGTAATTTTAAAACACTATCATATCCAAACATAAATATTATGTCCATGTAAATAATACACTTGAAAAAAACATTTATTGAAGTGTATTTACCTTGAATTTGTCACAATTTCAATGAAACTGTACAATATTTGCAGGGGTTCGCTGTTTTCCCATGCTTGTATAACACGATGGAAGTCATTTTTATTCTCACGTTGTTGAAAGAAACCTACTTTTTCCAAAATCCTGCTCAATCCTGAAATTATTCAATTTATTATTATTCTTTCCCGATAGATGTAATACATCAAGTTCTCCCCCTGTCCATCCCCCAGACCTAAAGCGGAATTGAGTAAAGGTGAATAAACCTGTTTTCCATTCTGAATCACTATTTCCATGTAAACACGAATACTTTAATTTTCTTTTATTTAATTCCGAATTAAAAAACATCATGTAACCGTGGCCAATGGCCCTCCTGCACACTCCTCTCCACGCTTCACATCACACGCTGTCATGTTTTCCTCCTCCCGGCTGTTTGACCTTTACGCCTCATTTTCAGCTCACGTCTCTCCATCATCATCATCATCATCATCATCATCAACCTCCTGTTGTCCCCTCACCTCTCCTCTCTCCACTCTTCTGTCTCGTCTCCCATCTTCACTTCAGGTACGTTTCATCACCTCGTGCCTGCTTCCATATTCACACGCACCCTTTGCATGTTTCACAGTCAAGAAAGTTCTAAAAATTCATAGATTCATGGATCAGGATTTAAAATTGTATTGCAAGTCAGTATTAGTCAAACAAAGACGTATTCCAAGAAGAGGAAATTGTTTTTCCGTTCAGTGACGCTCTCTTTGCATTCATGGGGGCAGTATTATGAAGGTGGTGACGTTTATCCTCACAGAGCTGACAAGATTTTGCCTAAAAATAAAATTACGATTTTTTAATTTGTTTTTACCTTTGAAAACTGCATTTTCAATTTAGATTTTGTGGCAAAACTACTGCAGATAATGATTATTACAAATGTTTTGTTTTTATTTAATGTATATATCTGGACTAGGCCTGGGCAATATATCGAGATTCAAGATATATCAAGATTTCTATTTTGAAACGGCTTATTTTGTATTAAATTACTCATTTTAGGAGTCGCTGCTTTCACTATTTTTTTGAACAGCATGATAAGCACAGTTAGATGGATCACTGAATGTGTGCTATAACAGACCTTCTCCTAAACAAGCTACACTACAGAACTCACTCACACGTGCTGTCCCTGAGAGGAGTGTGCAGCTCTTGGTTAATAAATTTGCCTGTGTGGCTTTTTTCATCAGCAAATGTATCCCAGTATTGTTTCCTGTCAGACTCAAGATTCATATCGTATATCGGTATTATGAGAAAAAATATTGAAATATGAGTTGTGGTCCATATCGCCCAGCCCTAATCGGGACCATGTCTTTTACAATGTGAAATGTCACCACATCAGTAACATTGGCTTCTGTCGTATTGTTGTTGGCCACTTAGTGACTGAAAAGTAGTTAAATATAGCAGCAAACTACTTTTTCCTATCCTTTTTTCACATTTCTTGATGCTCCTCTGCGTGTAAAAATAAATCAATCAATCGTGCAGGCCAAGGTCTGTAGGACAAATCACAAACATCAATGAACATCACAAGTTCAAGAACCAAAACAAACAATGTCCAACAGATTATACTACATTATACTATTAGAGGCTCTGATTTTCCACTTCCTCTTCGTGTTACTTTTCCTTTTTCTGTTTTGCTTTCATTTCATTGTGTTTCCCTAATCAGATTTCATTACTGGCTTTTAAACTTCCATGAAACATGTCAAATATGATAAATATGGCTAATTAAGTCTTTCATTTCAAAATTTTCTACTGTATTTGTACCAAATGCACCATTTTATGGCGGAAACATTGCTTGTCAATGCGTGACATTGTCCCAAAATATGTAGGTCATATTTCTTTGCCTTTTCAGCACATTTTTTTCACTTATAAACCCTTTCCACCACTTTTCCCGTCATATATGTTGACCCATTTATTGTCACTTTTAACCTATTTTCACGATGTTTTATGCTTTTTTTTGCTACTTTAATGACATTCATGATTTGTCATGCCCATTATTTGCTAGTTTAAACTAATTATTCCTACCTTTTAAATTACATTACCTCAACCTCCAATTTCTGACACTTTTAAGCCAATATTGACAGTTTGACTCCTTTTTACCACCTTTGCTGTCTGTTTTTGCCCACTCTAATGTACAACTTTTAACCAAATTCAGTTTCTTTTAAAAGTTCCATATCATGGAAATCAACCTTTATGAGTTTTTAATCTTGTTACAATGTTAATTCCTTATCAAAAACACCCCCAAAGTATTATTGGGATTCCTTCCTGCATCTCTGAGAAATCCTCAATAATCCTGCTTCATTCTGAACCCTCCCCTCCAGGAAGTGCCTGCTGCTGGTGCCGCGCCTCCCATTCTCTGCGGCTGAAGAACATCTGTTTGGATGGTCATTGTCCGTTCTTATGCAGTCTGCACAGGGAAAATAAACTGACTTGTTTTTGTACCAAACGATAATGTCTGGTAACCGAAAATGCGTGTTTGACTGCGAAAGTCCTCGGAATTTGTTCAAACTTCCTAAAGAAGAGTCTACTCGCCAGAAGTGGTTGAAATTTATCTCTGGGAGCACACGACACACCATCTAGCATCCGTTAGTCTGTGACCATCACTTTACAGAAGACTGCTTGGTGGACCTTGGTCAGTTCCAAAGTGGATTGTTCAGTAAATTACGTCTTTAAACTGGAGCGATTCCCACAATAAACCCCACTGATGGAGAGGCTTTATAGTCTTTATATTTGAAATACATTCTCTGGAACTGTTGACAAAGTTTGGTGGGCGTGGCTGTTGCCCATGCTGCCGGGACTCTAGGGATACGTCATGAAATGGGCGGCACTCACACGGGGAGAATCGGCGCTCCGAGAAACCGTGCATCTCAACTTCCGGGTTGAAAGAAAATAAGTCATATTTCTTAATACATTTGTATTTTATTTAGCAAAATGTAAAATATTACATTGGCTGTAGGGGATTTTGGAAGGTCTTAATATAGCTTTATGATATAGGACCTGGTCACTTTTAACACATTTTATTTCTGATTAAAACAAGGATTTACATCTTTAAATGGCAAATGGTAAATGGACTTGATTTATATAGCGCTTTATCACCACACTGAAACAGTCTCAAAGCGCTTTACATATCAGCTCATTCACCCAAACACTCTCACATTCACACACCAGTGGGACAGGACTGCCATGCAAGGCGCTAGTCGACCACTGGGAGCAACTTAGGGTTCAGTGTCTTGCCCAAGGACACTTCGACACATAGTCAGGTACTGGGATCGAATCCCCAACCTCTCGATCAGAAGACGACCCACTACCACCTGAGCCACGGTCGCCCTTAAGATGATTATATACTATGGCGCAACTAACAATACACCTTGTGGATAACAGTGGATATTATTCAGATGAATAAATAAATGTGGTTATCACAGATTCATAGAACAATGGACCATCATTTTACTGACTTTATGGATGGACCCTAGAAATCTCTCCCCTTTATTCCCCCTTATAGATGGTCCTGTCTCCATATGACTGTTCTTCAATGTTCATGTCTTTGTTCAACCACATTCAGCTACAGTGGGGGTCCCCGCTCTGTGGGACCTTTATTTTGGAGGTCGTGGGCTGAAAATATCGAGAACCACTGATCTAGAGTACATGTTTTTTGCTCTTGAAGCCGCTGTTCGTTTCCTTCGCTGGAGTTTAACCCTCACTGGGCAGCTTGCAATTATCCCTGAGTCGTGTTCAGAGGCAGTCGATGAAAAAGGAAGTGCAGAGGTCTGCAGAGGGTAAAGGGCGGTCGTGGTTCACGCTGACACGCAGCAGCTCAGACTCACGCTGCCTCGCTCGTCCTCCTCAGCCTGACTCAGCCGCGGCTCATCGGCAGCGTCACATTTTTTGGCTTTTTTTTCCCCCGAGCGTTTTTTTATTTCGTCAGTGTCATCGCTGCCCCCTGGATTAAACGTGCATCGGTTTTTCCTCTAGACGAAACGGTTGCCTGGTAACCAGCTGATGAGCGCATCCTCTGGGCCTGCAGTGATGTCAGTGTGTGTGTCTGTATAAGTGTGTGTGTGTGAGATGATGCATGAAGATGGCAGGCCTATAACCCTCAGCAGAGTTCAGCATCATCTCTTGCGGGTCACGTGCTGAGGTGCTTTAGTAGGCCATCATTATGTAACCCGTGTTAAAAGAAGACAACAAATGTTGTGTGTGTACCACATATATGACGACTAAGGTGGAATGTCTGTCTCTATCGTTTTGTTTCTGTTTCACCGACTTTCCCTAATCATAATTCATTACGGACTAATAAACGGCATGAAACACGCTTAGTACGGTTAATTGAGTTCACTATTGTTGTCACTGGCACATTTCTTTGCTACAGAAATGCACTGAAAGCATGTGAGATTAAGTAGCACAACATCTGTTTATGCTACACTTGTTAGACATTAGGTCACATGTTTTACAGGGGGAAATATGTAGGAAATGCATGATATTATGAGTGTTTGGTCCAGTGGTGTCAGACTCCTTTTAATTCAGGGGCCAAATATAAAGTAGTTTAATCTTAAGTGGGCCACAGATATTAGGCAGGAAAACAATACATTTCAACAATAATTTACCCAAGTTTTCACTTTGACGTATAAATGATACATAAAGTATGTAAGGCGCCCACAATATCCAAGCAATAAGTGACAGATATCAGTCTCTGTAGGATTTTCTCTTTTAAATTTAATTCATTTTTGACAAATTTATATTTAATTTTGAGAAATTATGAGAAATATTTTCAGGAATTTTAAGTCCTTTGAACAATTTGAGATTTAAAATGAATGCAGTGATGTGATAAAAGCATGGGAAAATTGCGATCCTCCAAATATTGTGGAGTTTTGTTGAATCAGTGTATTTAGAATTGCTGAGAGATCTACAACTGAATTAATTGGTAATTTACATGTTTTTTTTCTGTTTGTGTTTTACTTTCTCCTGCGGGTTGATTTGAAATTCTCGAAAGGGCCAGATTTGGCCCCCGGACCTTGAGTTTGACACGTGGTTTAGTCTGTTTCATATAGGGCAGCTATTTCCACTTCAGGAGAAAGGTGAAGTACTTCTTAGCGCAAGGTTTTGTAATTAAATTTTGCACAAGATTTGACATATTATTCTCTTTTCCAACCTGTTTACAGGGAATAAATGTGTGATTTTATCCCAAAAAACATGCATGTCAGGGATTGTTCTGTCTTATTGCAAATTGCACTTGATTTTGTTTAAAACAATTTTTATTACATACATGTATATATATATATATATATATATGTATATATATATATATATATATTAATGAATACTAATACAAATATGGCCATTTACCTTCAGGAAGTTAGAATCACAGAAAATTTGAGCCCTGAAAAATGAAAGTGATTTGACAGAAAAGAACAATTTTATGATGATTGAAGATTAGGACTGTTGTTTTGGCATCTGGAATAAATGTGACAGTTTGGTTTTAGAGACAAACTGTGCTGTAAATGTCATACTGACGTATGACTCATACTAAGTTTGATGTCAAAATGAGTATGTAGTGCGTTCACATTAGATAGTATGTAAAGAATGAGTACGCAAGAAATACCCAGATGTATATTATATCGGGACAGTTTTTAAGTATGCATAGTGGGCACGCTAGTCATACTCAATCGTCCCATGATGCATTGCGAGTGGATTGTAAAATGGTCCTGGGACTGGCTTCAAACTAAAAATCAAACATCCCTTTTTCAAAACAAAATCATCTCTTCTTGTCTTCCATTAGTTTTTAACGCTTTTGTAAATAGGGCTTTTATTTTGAAGTTAACAGAAAGTTTTGTCAGTAGCACAATGGAGAGTCTGTGAAAATCTCCAAAAGGTCGGCATGAAATGTGTTTTCGCGAGTTTTATGGATCAAATTAGTTAACTTAAAATGTTTTTAGAACTTTCAAAGTAAAGGTGGAGAATCCACAGATGTTTAGCCTCAGTGTGATTTAGGTTTTTGTCGTTGTAGGTTCCAAATGCATCTTGGGAAACTTTGAAGTATACTTCAGTAGGAACGCTCATCATCCTAACCATACTTAAAGTATATAGTAGACAGTATATACTCATTGAGTTTGTGGTGTATAATGTTGAGTGTGACATTTCCAAAACTGCCTTAGTCATCAAGTGCAACAGGTTTCAGTTCTCTGTTCCTGGTCCCCAAAAAGCCCCTCCTTCATCTGTCATTGGTCCGCATCAGCCTATAAGAAGTCTTCTATCTTCTCCTGTGCTTAAATTTCTCTGCATCCAACCATAGTCATTAAAAGTGCAGCTTGTACAGCTTGTAACTAAAGTGATGCTAGAGGGACACACTGGGCGGGGGGAAATGAGGCCTGTGTGCAGACTTTGGATGATACTGCACCAACACAGACTCGACCTTTTGGACGTTTGTGTACAAACGGGACAAACGTTTTGCACATGTAGGAATTTTTCTGGAACGCCGTGGGCTGCGGCGGCAGCAGGCGCCCTCATTTTGTCTCTGCAAGAAACAGTACGAGGGTCAGAGCTGCCAAAAGAGGTCCGAGCTTATTAATGCTAATGGCAATTACACACTTTACACACCCATTACACTCCTGTAACACAAACTGTTAAACAGATCAAATGTGAAGAAAACCCCAGTTTCATGTGTTTTAAAGCAGACATCCATTCTGTGTTGCATGTTTTTGTGTCTAACATTGTTTCTAACTTTGTTCACTTCATCCATTCTACATGACATCCTGTGGAAAAGCCGTTGCTGAGCGTGTAAGTGTGTGTGTGTGTGTGTGTGTGTGTGTGAGAAGCAGGCGGAGGAACAATGACCTGGTTCCATTGAGGCAGAAAGACCCTGCGCTCCCCCTCGGGCTCCTCCATATGTTACAAGTGGAAAAAAAGAGAGCTCGATGGGGACATAGGGAGTGATCATTTGGCATGGATTGGTGTGTGAGTGTTTGTGTGTCACAGTTACACATACCAGCACATCCCTACACCTGGAACAGCAGGTAACACATCCTCATCCTCACTGTGTGTGCACCCTTACAGTGTGTTCCTCATTTTTCCAGTGTGTGTGTGTGTGTGTGTTTTTCTGAGAATGTCTTTTAATTATTGCATATCTGCACAAACCTGAGCTAACAGGAGGACACACAACAGCTAGTATTAGAGGGGACATGGACAATGGACACTCCAAACAGAAAAAACACACAGAATGACAACATAAATACACCAAATAACAGAAAAATACACAGAACCAAAACCAAATGATTAAAAAAAGTGATAACCAAAATACACCAAATGACAAAAAAACACAAAATGTCAAAACAAATCCACAAAATGACAACAAAAATAAACAAAGCCAAAATACACAGAATGATAACAAAAACACACATAATGTAGAAAACAATACACAAAATGACAACAAAAATACACAAAATGGCATAAAAATACACAAAACCACAACATAAATAAACATGACTTCAAAAACACACAAACTGATGAGTAAATAGCAAAAATACACAAAATGACAACAGAATACACAAGGGCCCTATGCTACAAATCCAGATTACCTCTTATCGCACTAACTTCCAGGACTTAATCAGTGTCTGCTGTCCTACGAAGCTCGCTAACATCTTACAGAGCTAAATTACCATGGCAACTTAGGCTGAATGTCTAGCCTGGTCTGGAGCACATTTTGCTCTGGCTCATATGTTACCAAGTGATAAAGCCCCGCCTCCTGACCAATCAGTTTTCTTAGAAAACAACCTGCCCTTTGTTAGAAGATCCTGATTGGTGCAGATCTGACAGCTGCGTTCAAGAAAGAATGATTATTAATTATAAATGCAATCCCTTCATTTACCTATGACTTCCTTTAGGAAAGATATAGATTTATATCTGATGGACTGATCTACAGTCAGCTGATGAAGCCTGTGGTTCCGTATGCGCGGACGGCTGAAGTCATTAATGAATACGTTGACTGCATCAGCAGTAACATGCTACAGTTAAACAATGTGCTCTCATCCCAGTGTGTGTGATAAATACTGTAGGTCTACCTGAATAGAAAAACGTGTGTGCTGTAATGAAATGAAACTGAGCGCTGTCTGTTTATCATCCAATGGATTCATATCATAAATAATCTCACACTTTTACACATTAATAGTGTCAGCAGCTTCCTGTCTGAGTTCTTTCATTCCTGCCTTTTCTGTAACAACAGTGTTGTTTTTGGTCTGAATAATGATTTTTTTATTATTCATCATTTTAAACTTAAGCAAAACCTGGTCAGGACCGAGTTATGAAGTGGATCAGATCTGAGCAAGTATAAAAGCTCCGCCTCCTGTTGCTCTTCGCTGTCATCATGGATATAAATTCATGATATTTAAGATCATAAACTGTTCCTTCATTCATTGTAAAGACACTCGCTCTACCAGCTTCTCCATTGATTTGTCACACGCTGAAAGCTCCACCCCTTTCATGTGAACTCGCACATACTGAGGCTGAAAACACGGCTTAAATAGGTGTGTTTGGATCGACCGTCATAAGACAGCTTCTCTCTGACAGGGAATGTTTGGTTAGTTGTAGCCCGCTAACGGAGATTTGTAACATAGGACCAAAAAGTAATAAAAAAAAGAGCACAAAATGTAAAAAAATCCCACAAAATGACAACAGAAAACACAAATAGTAAAAAAAATACGCAACATGAAGCAAAAATACACAAAACATAGAAAATTGCAAATTGAATCTAAAAAAATACACAAAGCCTTTTTCTTTGCTGTATTAATCCTCAGATTGGTTATTATTCTAAATGCTGACATGAATGTTGATCATATATAATCCTGCTGTGATAGAAGTCGCCCATGGCTGCATTTAGGGTTTTTTCTGAGCACTAGATGGTGTTGACGATATAACCTGCGATCCTTTCACTCAGCTTTAACAGATCAGCAGGTGAACAGAAACATTGACAGATACAAAGATCATCTTCCTCGTTTAATTCTATGACTATGACTGAAACACTTCACACGTCTGTCAATCATGGGCTTGTTTTAAATTATTCGAGAGGGGGCGGGGCGTTCTTTTGAATCAGCCAATCAGAAGTGTGTGAATGCATTGTGTTGGTGTTGTTGTCTAACACTCGTCTCTCTCCTCCTCCTCAGGCCTCCCACAGATGACTCAGGAATACGAACCGCTGCTGGCTCCGCCCTCAGCTCCACCCCCCCCAGCAGCCTCCCTCCCCAGGCGCACCCATGCAGCCCTCCAGACTCCGCCCCCTCCCTGATGCCCTGCTCCTCGTTGCCACCCTCGGCGTCGCCCACCCTCACAGACGTGTTCGGCCTGCCCACTCCGCCCATGGGCAGCGGCGCCTACAGCCTGAGCTCGTCGTGCGGTGGCAGCTCGCGCTCCCCGTCGCCGCTCACGCTGATGCAGGCTGTGGCCGCGTCGGGGAAGCCGTTTGCCACCAAACCCATGGAGCTGTGGAGCAAGCACGACGTGGCGGACTGGCTGGACAGCCTGCACCTGGGGGAGCACAAGGACGCCTTTCTGGACAACGAGATCGAGGGCGCTCACCTGCCCTCACTGCAGAAGGAGGACCTGATTGACCTGGGGGTGACCCGGGTGGGTCACCGGATGAACATTGAGCGGGCCCTCAAGCTGCTGCAGGACAGATAAGCCGTGAGGAGGCGGGGCCGGAGGAGAGCGGCGACGCGTTTCCGTCACTTTCACCGATCACTTCCGATGCTTTTGTTCAACGATGCTGGCTCTCGCTGTTTCCGCCCCCTCTCGATGTCGCCCTCATCTCAGCGCTCTGACACACTCGTCCTTGTCCTCCTCCTCACGTCCCGAGCATCAGGGGATTATGGGATATGGAGGACTTGTAACGGGAGGGAGAAAAGCTGCTAACGACACATTAACATGAAACACTGACGAGGACCGTCCAGAAGAAGCAAAAACTCTGGAATGGTTTGTCCTGGAACTCATTTCACATTAAGACTCCGACTACTTTGGAATACTAAGGAATACTTTTTCCAGACACCCGGAGTGGGTGCGTGACACGCCAGCTGAGCTGGTCGTTGCTCCTTTTCTATCTTTGCTAGAGTTTGTTCAGAGAATATTTCTTCACTAGATTCCCACCGGAGTTATATTTCTGGGTGCACCTGAAGTCGTAGAGAAGATGATTTAGAGACTCCATTCTTCCTGTTTCTTTTCACCTGTTTGTGTCAAAATAAGAGCATCGGCTGACATGTTTCACACACGCACGCACACACAAACACACAAACTTTGTGCACAGTGACAAATGAGATTACGCACCATCTCCACACAGCCTCGAGGACATAAACACACACCCTGCTACTGTGAAGGCCTTCAGTGTGTGTGTGCGTGCGTGTGCGTGTGTGAGGTAAGGCCACAGTGCAGGAAACTAGAACTGTTACTTTTCTACTTCTCTCACTCACTCACATCCTCCTCCTTCTCACTTTCAGCAGGTCAGCGCTACAGCGTGACGCGGCGCTGCAGTGAGGCGGATGCGTCAGACACCCGGTGTGTGCGCTCGCTCAATGGTGACACGAGGGACTCGTTTGGCTTTTAGGAAATCATGCTCCATTTTGGGAAATACATTCACAATCAGCTTCCTCACCTTGAAAATACTAAACATTGATTGTCCTTTTGTCTGATTTAACAAATCCAATCCTCGTCTGACTTTAAATGGCAGATACCAAACAGAAGCACTAACGTCAATGACAGTGTTAAGGAAAGTGTTCCTGAGAGAAATTTTAATTATTACTTTTGTTTTCTCTCACATTTTCTCTCACTTCCAACACAAGCTGGGTTTCCATTACAGATTTTCGCAAAATAAAAGCGATTTTTCTAATTGTCGACAAAGTATAATTGCGCTTTGAACGTGTTAGCATTGGAAGTAGTTTTTGGCAGGCGCCTCATCACTCCCGTACAATTTCATCCCGCGAGACTTTGCTGCAGGAACATCAACGCTTAGAACCTCCTAATAAATCTCTGTATTCCTTTGTTGTTTCACATATAATGTGGCAGTAATCATTGTTAAGTATAATGCTAAGAAATGTCTCACTCTCCTCTTCTGTCCACATGTACCGCGCCATGTTTTCTCTGACAAAAGTGGTCATGTGACCAGGTACATCACGTTCTGTGACAAGTATTTGTGGAAAAAGTGTTTCCATAGCACTTTTGCGACACATTTTAATACCGAAACATCTGAAATTCCTCCTCGTGAAAGCGTAAAAGCTTTTTAGCGATATTTGAGTGTTTTTTGAAATTCAGGTGTTTCCATCGCCAGTTTTTATTGCACTGTTTATATTTTGCATATTTCCAAGGGTAATGGAAACACAGCTACTTTTAGAACCATATTGTAAGGTTTTCTCTCATCTGGGTCACGGCACCAAATTTATAATGTTTTTTCTCTACCTTCTTCCCGGATCTTTTAATTGAACAGCTCCGAGGACAGATGACAAGAGGAGCATAACTTCTATGTGGTTTATTCACAAGCAGAGTTTACTAGACTAAGTGCCGTAGGTGGCCAGAGGAAGATGTCTGTGTTTCTCCGTCTATGTCTGCTTGAGTCTGCCTGTTCAAAAACAAGCAAACCCCTCATGATAGGCTGGTGCAGTAGTGATGTAGCCATATATCACAGTGCAGTCTTGCTCTCCTCTGCTGCTGACCTTGAGGTCATGTGAACACAGTGCGTTTGCGGCATAAATAGCAGTAGAATCTGAACAGATGATGTATGTACTCCATCTGTTCATAAAGTTGCCTGTTTGGACGCTGATCTTTGATGGAGAGGAATGAAGGACTTAGTTTTTTAAGCACAGTTTGATCTGGACTTTACCTCACAACGGTGTATCAACCTCTTTACATAAACTGCACAGTTCACAGTTGTCGCTACAGACTACAAGTCACATGCCCAAATATTAAGCCACATTGATTCAGCGCGAGTTGCATGGAGATGTTATAAAACTCCAAACTGACGGCCTCAAATAAAAACGCCTCAGGCCGTAAAACACGACATGGCGTTGTATTTTGAAGAAACCGGAAGTACGTGTTACGTCATCATTATGTGCTGCTTCGAATACGAAAGCTGTTCTTTTTTATTTTTAAAGGTTTAGATATATCCAAGTTTAATTTAACTATGACTGTATTTATCAAACAATACATTAGATATATCTTAACTTAAACGAAATAAAAGGAAAGAACAGCTTTTTGACTTACTTGGTCATATTTACTTCCAGTGTCCCTGTTGTGTTATACGGCCTGATGACTTTTATTTTGAAGCCTGAGGCCATTCCATTTGACGGTGTTTGGTTTGACAAGTGAGTCTGTTTCATTTGACGGAGGTTTTGCTGAGACATGAGTCAGTTTGGTCTAGCTATGATATCTTACATTTAAAATGTTATGTTTTACATTCAATTAAATTAAACTTTTTTTCTATAGCGCTAATTACAACAATAAACCATCTCATAGCACTCGTCACAGAATATAAAAATTGTTGAGAAAAAACACAACAATTCCACATGAACAAGCATCAGTTTTGTAGAGTCTTCGATTTCACTAATTCCAATTCGTTTGCATGTTGCATTCCCTAATAATTACATGTTATTTTTGGCAGTTAATCCTCCTTAAATCATCAGCTAAACAGTAAAAGTCATTAGACACGATGACGAATACGATGTGTCTCACGCCGTAAGATCGTTGATGCCGTTGACGGAAATCTTTGCGTACAATAAAAAATTAAGCTTTTCTAAAGCAAAACTCAGGAACTCATTTCATGTTTTTTCACAGACAAATATGATGATAACCCCAAGCGAACACACCCAAAATTCTCCAAACTAGCATTTTAGCTTTGGCTTAAAGTGTAGGAACACCCCCAGGTTTTTTCTGACCTGCCACTAGGGGAAATTTAAAAAAAAAAATGCTTTGATTATGGGCGTTACTGTTAGAGTAGTTAAGACACGCCCAGTCACCGCAGCCCCGCCCCTTCACTGCTGCGCAGTTCCACATGGAGTTGTCAATCAATGCTCCCTGAGGGCTGTGAGAGGAGCAAACCTAGTCCCTCCTCCTGTCTTTTATAGGAGGGGCGGGGCCAACAGTGACTTGTTAGTGATGTCACTGATCTAATCTCAGCCAATAGCAAAATGAAATTGCAATAGCCGGTGTTCAACCCATAGAGGGCAGTCACTGACAGTTTACAGCTAAAAACGCTAGATTTAAATACTTAGACTAAAATGTGAAGAGTAACTACATTACTTCAGAACTAATCATATCTGTATTCAGCATAAAAAAGTGGTTTGAGGGTGTACTTACACTTCAAGACTTTGGTGTTTATGTTCTCGGTGAAGAAAATCAGTGTATTTTCCAAAATGCTTGTGGACCGTGACACAGTTTTGCTTTAACGCCTAAAAAAACGCGGTGCCGCCATGAAGCGACTGAAGAAAGGCGAACCCAAAGGTGGAAGAAGATTTTACCAGAGATATTTTTACTCACAAATATACTATCTGAAGATTTTATACACTGTTGAATCCTATATTACATTTGTTAGCGCTATGCTAACTCTTAAACCGCGGCAGCTGTCCAGTGCTACGCCTGGGCGTCACGTTGCAGAGCTGAACTGTATTTTTTCAGAGGGATGTCCTGAAAACTCCAGCTGAGCCGTCTGTCTTTGAAGACAAACCAGAGCTTTTCCTTATCGCAGTATTTATCTTTCTTTGAGCAGATGTTAAGATGTATCAGGCTCTGACTGGCAGATTATCAGGTTTAGGGGCCACGTGCCAGCTCCGGCCCTCAGTGCAAAGGACCTGAATTACAGACAAAGCCGATGGACAGATGTTGGTCAGCGTGAGTCTCGTGTGGGTTCAGACACGGAGGGAAGAGCCGCTCTGAGCCGTAACTTCAATCTGTGCAGCTCCCCCGGACAATGATGAGATTAAAGTTTAGTTTCAGAGAGCTGTAGGAACCAGTCCTATGGATCTTCATTTTCACACGTCTCCTGAAGTCCTGGATTAATCTGAGCGCGCTCTGATTAGATGACAGGAATAAGGTCGGGGTCCAACACTCAGGATTTCTCTAGGGTTTATGCAATCAGCATGCTAAGATGCTAACGCTAGGTTGTGAATAAGTCCACGAACAGTTCACTTTGATCACATGTGGATCACCTTCATCTATTCTGAGCAGGTCACGACTCATTAGAACCAACACAACGACCACATTATCAGAGTTTATATCAGATTTAATACAATGACTAATCTGACCATGAATAGAAGAAACATAGTTTATTCATTGTTTGTATGTTTTAAGACAAATATCTAACTTTTTATCAAGTCTAAAAGTCAACTAATGATATTACTGTTCAATACATTTATAAAGAACAGAGATATTGGATGTTTTTGGCCAATATTTGATATTTTCCCCTCCCACATGTAATCGTAGAGATAATCTAATTTCTGAAATGGAATTACAAACAGAATTACTCTGTAGACTCGTTATCATGTAATGTAGATATAAGACGAAGATTAGTAGTAATTATTCCTTGTGCAAAATAAGAAACTTACTTACTTCCTTCTTTAAAACATGTCATATTTATTCATCATGACTCTTGTTTTTTTTTTTTTTTTTAACCCTAGAACACTATCGCTAAAATTATTACCACCATCACTCACACCAACATATTATACCCAATAAAAAAGTAATTATCATCAAAATGTCACAAATAACAGTTCTGTACTTTTCAAACAAACAAAAAACACTACCATGGGTGGACTCTAAAAATATTAACCAAATTTACTGAAATATTAGGAATGTAAAAACAAAATGAAACTGGAAACTTGACCAATAAAACCAGAGATTAGTCACTTTTTTTAAAGAAAAGTCACTGGTAGGTCTGATGAGATGCAAAATACACGCCATAAAAGTCATAAAGTTCTACGCTGTGAGAAAACATTCCCCCGTCTACGACACAATCTCTAAAATGGCTCAAAAATAGCGTGAGATTTTTCTTTAAAATGCTAAAGTTTATGATGAAATGGAATGAGCAGGAAAACAGTGACAGAGGGACATTCAAAGAATCTTAAATTAATGTTAAATTTAAAAAAAAAAAAAAATCCACACTTATTTATTAGCACTTTGACTGATGCTTTAATGCTTTAATTTGATCAAAAAAAAACATTAAAAAAGGTATTTCACATCACTTGACTCAGTAACCAATAGTTACACACATGGTTCAAATTACATTAACTAGTGAATAAGTCCTGTTAGGATTTAAACTCAGTGTGTTATGAAAACCTCGAGACCCATAAAGAAATATTAGAATAAAGCAAATTAAGAAATGATTTAGACTTCTTGCATCACTGACTGTAGCTTTAGGAACTCATTACTCGTGACTTTGTCGTGTTTTTGTCTCACTTTACCGAAGTAAGAAGGATTATTTAGTGACAGCAGACGGAAAACAGGAAGAGACCATTTACATCAGTGGCTCCCAACCTTTTTTGGGGGTCGTGACCCCATTTTTATATCGCAAATTTCTGGTGACCCCAGAGACATTTATTCTCAATTATTTTATTTTATTTGATTCGATTTTAATCTAAAAAAGTGAAAATTTAGAATATTGTAGTTTGAGATTGCGTGTGGAGAAAAAAAAATTAATGAATAACTAACAGTAATAAAAACATAATTTTTTTAAAAAAACAACATAATTCAAATCAGTAATTTTTTACCCATTACGAGACATTATGGGCGACCCCACATGGGGTTACGACCCCAAGGTTGAAAAACTCTGATTTACAGTCATGAGCATCGTCCCTGACAATTAAAGTTTAATCAAATAAATACATGTTTAAATATATTTGAATATAATAATAAATGTAAATAGATATAATTAAGTTATATAATATATAAAGATGGGTTGGGTTTACAAAGAGACTTTAAAATATATATAAATTGTGAAAAGTGCTTTTCCATCCAGACTCACTGATTTTAGTTCTTCAGTTTTTAAAAAATGAGGAGGTTTTTTTTTTTCCATAAACCTGGTCAGAGTCACCTCGGACCTTCCCTCAGCTCTCTGTGAGGCGTAGAAACGTGTAAATAAGAGTGTTTAACAGGATGAAATGTCTATTTGGTTACATGTATAGATCTATTGAAATATTTTAAGGACAGTCGGTGCTGACCTGATGACCCCCCCCATTCCCCCTCCCATTACATTCCCATCTCACTCCTGCAACCACACACACACACACAGTGACACGCTCACGAGCTCTGTGTTCTGTGAACATTAGCCGTACGACACCATGCTGCTAAAAGCAAGTGCAGGATGCGCGACCGGCGTAGTAAAGCACAGTATTTTTAAAGATTTGTATAGAGTTCTACGACATTTTTCTAGAGGTTATCTGAACTACACACTCACTCACACACACACACACACACATTCAGATTGCCAAATAAAAACAGAAGTACTATATGAGTAGATTACAGGTGGATATTCTTAGATTTTATGAATTATTTAAGAAGCAATATTTATTCTGAATGAATCTCTTCGGTTGTGTTTGCTTTTCCCGTCTTTTTGAAGCTTGGCGTCATGACGACAGCACACGTCAGAGTTTTTAAATCAAGTTGTCGCCTGATCTGAAACGTTTTGGCCACAAAATCCTGTTTGTTTTTCACCCACAAACCTGCAGACTTTTCAAGGTCTGACACGTGTGTCTGTGGAGCCAAAAACTGCAAAAAAAAAAAAAAAACAAAAAAAAAAGAAGAGGGAGAAAGACTCTGTGTACATGCGATGATACACTTAGAAGTAGGAATCTTTAGGAGGTCGTGACCTCCCTAACTCCCTCTCCCTCCCCTCCCCCCCTCACATCCAACACCTGTTACTTTCTTTACTTTCCCGGTTCGTTTCCTTTCACCAATAGATTTGATTCTTTAAGTCTTCATAGAGGCTAGAAGACCTTTCTTAGGGTAAATTGTGTGAAAAAAGACTTGTGTTCATATTTTCTATGTTGCTGTAATTTTGTGCTACTGAACCATCATAGAGTCAAACTAATTAACGGAAAAGAAAAGAGAGAAATGTTCCTGTATTTGCACTTGTCCCCCCCCCACCCACCCTGCCCCCCTCTTTGATTCCTCAAGACTTCTTGTATGGCAACCAAAAGTCACTGTAAGAAATAAATGATATTGCACTAGCGTCGCATTTCTCTGACTGTTCTTTGAATGCACCACAGATCCATCAGCGTTGCCAGATTGGACAGTTAGTGGCTGCTACTTTCTGGGTTAGGGTTAGGGTTATATATATTATTTATTTATTTATTTATTTTTATATACTACAATGGGAGCCACAAAACAATATTTTCTGTATTTTTTTTAATTTATATTTGTTGTTTTATGTTTTATGGGTTTTATGTATTTTGTCTGTTTTCGATATATATATATGTATATATATATATATATATTGTTTTTTTTGTAATTATATATATATATATATATATAGTTTGTTTTTTCCATTATTGTTGAAGTGATTTGATCTTTTGTAAATGTGTGTACTTTTGATGTTTTTGTGTTTCTGGTGTTTTTGTTATTTTGTGTCTATTTAATGTCATTTTGTTGATTTTTCTGGTATTTTCATTGGTTTTTTTTATCAGGGGTTTCATGTTTGTCATTTTTGTGTATGTCGATTGTCTTTTTGAATATTTTTCTGTTATTTCTGTTGTTATTTTGTGTATTTTTTGTTATCTTGTATGTTTTTGTTGTCTTTCATATATTTCGATAATTTTTGTTGTCATTTTGCATATATTACTGTTATTTTTTGTGTATTTTCTTTGTCATTTTGTATTTTTTAGGCGTTTGTGTCTATTTTTGTCCTTTTGTTATTTTTGTGCATTTTGTTGTTATTTTGTGTCTTTTTTATGTTTTGTGTATTTGATCTGCAGCTATTATTAATATTATTTAAAACTTAGCTTTATATCAACCTTTCGAGGTTAAGTTTAAACATTAGTTTAAATTAGTCATATTAATATTATCAGCATCAGTATTATTTTCAATGCATAAAGGAAAGGATTTTGATTTTTCTTTTCATCATCAGCTTTTGTTATAGTTTTTTTATTTACATGTCAAGTTTAATGTGAGGACGTAGTTTTTAAATATAAAAATGTTTTTATGAAAAAGTCTTATTCCAGTCTCTGCCTTTCCTTAGCTGTCAGCGCCCTCTGGTGGTTAAGATGTTTACTTTATGTCAAATGACAGAATCCCCAGTTAAAGCAACCAGGGCTGTCCAATTTGGTTGGTTTTGGCCCGCTGTCTATATTAAAAAAATTTATATATATATATATTCCATTGTTTCCAGCAGTCTGAATGTATTTTTTGTTGCACTTCCTCCCCATCAACACAGATGACCATTGTTTTACATTAGGAGTAGGGGGGCTCCAATCAGCTCAGATCTGTAAACTTATCAATCAATATTTATAAAAAGCGCTTTTCATACAAATAGATGCAGCTCAAAATACTTTTACATAGTTAAAAATACCCCCACACTGTACAAACCCTGTGCAATAGCCTTACCTTTGATTTTAAGGTGATTTTTTATTTTTGGAATTGTTTGTGCCTTAATGCTTATTTAGCCTTGTTTAAGTATGTGCATTATATTTGCAGTATTTTTTAGGGTCTTAACTCAATTTTTATTTTTTGAAATTTTTGAAAAATATGCCAAGCCTTACTTCTGATTTTGGGAGAATTTTTGTTTTTGTCATTTTTTGTTCCTTAATGCTTTTTAAACCCATTGTAAGTATGGTAAATGGTAAATGGACTTGATTTTATATAGAGCTTTATCACCACACTGAAACAGTCTCAAAGCACTTTACATATCAGCTCATTCACCCAATCACTCTCACATTCACACACCAGTGGGACAGGACTGCCATGCAAGGCGCTAGTCGACCACTGGGAGCAACTTAGGGTTCAGTGTCTTGCCCAAGGACACTTCGACACATAGTCAGGTACTGGGCTCGAACCCCCAACCACATGATCAGAAGACGACCCACTACCACCTGAGCCACGGTCGCCCGTATGTGCATTATATTTGCAGTAGTTTTATGGGTCTTACTGGGCTTAATTAATTTTTTTTTTTTTTTAGAAATTTTTGGAAAAAAAATTTTTTTTTGATTTTGGGTGATTTTTCATTTTTTGTGCCTTAATGTTTTTGTATTCCATTTTAACTATGCATTATATTTGCAGTAATTTTTAGGGTCTAATGAAGGTCTTAACTCAATTTTTATTTTTTGAAATTTTTGAAAAAAATGCTTTGCTATAGCTTTACTTCTGATTTTGGGAGAATTTTTATTTTTGTCGTTTTTCGTGCCTTAATGCTTATTTAGCCCATTGTACGTATGTGCATTATATTTACAGTAGTTTTTAGGGTGTAACGAAGGTCTTAACTAATTTTTTATTTTTTGAAATTTTTGAAAAATATGCCTTACTTTAGCCTCACCTTTGTTTTGAGGTGATTTTTTTTTTTTAAAAATTTAATTTAAATTTATTATTATTTTTTTGTTCCTTAATGCTTATTTAGTCCATTGTAAGTATGTGCATTATTATTTGCAGTAGTTTTTAGGGTCTTGTACTGGCCTTAACTCAATTTTTATTTTTTTACATTTTTGAAAAATATGCCTTACTATAGCCTTACTTCTGATTTTGTGTGATTTTTTATTTTTGTCACTTTTTGTTCCTTAATGCTTATTTAGCCCATTGTAAGTATCTGCATTATATTTGCAGTAGTTTTATGGGTCTTTTACTGGCCTTAACTCAATTTCTATTTTTTTACGTTATTTTTTTGTATTCCATTTTAACTATGCATTATATTTGCAGTAATTTTTAGGGTCTAATGGAGGTCTTAACTCAATTTTTATTTTTTGAAATTTTTGAAAAATATGCCTTACTATAGCCTCACCTTTGTTTTGAGGTGATTTTTTTTATTTTATTTATTTATTTATTTTTAGTTCCTTAATGCTTATTTAGTCCATTGTAAGTATGAGCATTAATATTTGCAGTAGTTTTTAGGGTCTTGTACTGGCCTTAACTCAATTTCTATTTTTTTACGTTATTTTTTTGTATTCCATTTTAACTATGCATTATATTTGCAGTAATTTTTAGGGTCTAATGAAGGTCTTAACTCAATTTTAATTTTTTGAAATTTTTTAAAAATATGCCTTACTATAGCTTTACTTCTGATTTTGTTTGATTTTTTATTTTTGTCATTTTTTGTTCCTTAATGCTTTTTAAGCCCATTGTAAGTATGTGAATTATATTTGCAGTAGTTTTTAGGGTCTAATGATGTTTCGAACTCAATTTTTTTTTTTTTTGAAAATTTTGAAAAAATATGCCTTGCTATAGCCTTACTTTTGATTTTGGGTGATTTTCGTTTTTTGTCATTTTTTGTGCCTTACTGCTTTCTTTGCCCTGTTTAAGTATGTGCATTATATTTGCAGTCGTTTTTCGGGTCTAATGATGGTCCTAACTCGATTTTTTTTTTTTTTTTACATTTTTGAAAAAATATGCCTTGCTATAGCCTTACTTTTGATTTTGGGTGATTTTCGTTTTGTGTCATTTTTTGTGCCTTACTGCTTTCTTAGCCTTGTTTAAGTATGTGCATTATATTTGTAGTAGTTTTTAGGGTCGAATGATGGTCCTAACTCAATTTTTTTTTTTTTTTTTTTTGAAATTTTTGAAAAAAGATGCCTTGTTATAGCCTTACTTTTGATTTTGAGTGATTTTCAATTTTTATCATTTTTTGTGCCTTACTGCTTTTTTAGCCTTGTTTAAGTATGTGCATTATATTTGTAGTCGTTTTTAGGGTCTAATGATGTTTCAAACTCAATTTTTTTTTTTTTTTTTTTAATTTTTGAAAAAATATGCCTTGCTATAGCCTTACTTTTGATTTTGGATGATTTTCGTTTTTTGTCATTTTTTGTGCCTTACTGCTTTCTTTGCCCTGTTTAAGTATGTGCATTATATTTGCAGTAGTTTTTCGGGTTTAATGATGGTCCTAACTCAATTTTTTTTTTTTTTTTTTGAAATTTTTGAAAAAAATATGCCTTGCTATAGCCTTACTTTTGATTTTGGGTGATTTTCGTTTTTTGTCATTTTTTGTGCCTTACTGCTTTCTTTGCCTTGTTTAAGTATGTGCATTATATTTGCAGTCGTTTTTCGGGTCTAATGATGGTCCTAACTCAATATTTTTTTTTTTTTTTTTTGAAATTTTTGAAAAAATATGCCTTGTTATAGCCTTACTTTTGATTTTGAGTGATTTTCAATTTTTATCATTTTTTGTGCCTTACTGCTTTCTTAGCCTTGTTTAAGTATGTGCATTATATTTGCAGTAGTTTTTAGGGTCTAATGATGGTCCTAACTCAGTTTTTTTTTTTTTTTTTTTAAATTTTTGAAAAAAGATGCCTTGTTATAGCCTTACTCTTGATTTTGAGTGATTTTCAATTTTTATCATTTTTTCTGCCTTACTGCCTTCTTAGCCTTGTTTAAGTATGTGCATTATATTTGCAGTAGTTTTTAGAGTCTAATGATGGTCCTAACTCAATTTTTTTTTTTTTTTTTTTTTGAAATTTTTGAAAAAAGATGCTTTGCTATAGCCTTACTTTTGATTTTGAGTGATTTTCAATTTTTATCATTTTTTGTGCCTTACTGCTTTGTTTGCACTGTTTAAGTATGTGCACTATATTTGCAGTAGTTTTTCGGGTTTAATGATGGTCCTAACTCAATTTTTTTTTTTTTTTTTGAAATTTTTGAAAAAAATATGCCTTGCTATAGCCTTACTTTTGATTTTGGGTGATTTCTGTTTTGTGTCATTTTTTTTGCCTTACTGCTTTCTTAGCCTTGTTTAAGTATTTGCATTATATTTGCAGTCGTTTTTAGGGTCTAATGATGGTCCTAACTCAATTTTTTTTTTTTTTTAAATTTTTGAAAAAATATGCCTTGCTATAGCCTTACTTTTGATTTTGGGTGATTTTCGTTTTGTGTCATTTTTTGTGCCTTACTGCTTTCTTAGCCTTGTTTAAGTATGTGCATTATATTTGCAGTAGTTTTTAGGGTCTAATGATGGTCCTAACTCAGTTTTTTTTTTTTTTTTTTTTAAATTTTTGAAAAAAGATGCCTTGTTATAGCCTTACTCTTGATTTTGAGTGATTTTCAATTTTTATTATTTTTTCTGCCTTACTGCCTTCTTAGCCTTGTTTAAGTATGTGCATTATATTTGCAGTCGTTTTTCGGGTCTAATGATGGTCCTAACTCAATTTTTTTTTTTTTTTTAAATTTTTGAAAAAATATGCCTTGCTATAGCCTTACTTTTGATTTTGGATGATTTTCGTTTTTTGTCATTTTTTGTGCCTTACTGCTTTCTTTGCCCTGTTTAAGTATGTGCACTATATTTGCAGTAGTTTTTCGGGTTTAATGATGGTCCTAACTCAATTTTTTTTTTTTTTTTTTTGAAATTTTTGAAAAAAATATGCCTTGCTATAGCCTTACTTTTTTTTGGGGTGATTTTCGTTTTTTGTCATTTTTTGTGCCTTACTGCTTTCTTTGCCTTGTTTAAGTATGTGCATTATATTTCCAGTAGTTTTTAGGGTTTAATGATGTTTCGAACTCAATTTTTTTTTTTTTTTAAATTTTTGAAAAAATATGCCTTGCTATAGCCTTACTTTTGATTTTGGATGATTTTCGTTTTTTGTCATTTTTTGTGCCTTACTGCTTTCTTTGCCCTGTTTAAGTATGTGCACTATATTTGCAGTAGTTTTTCGGGTTTAATGATGGTCCTAACTCAATTTTTTTTTTTTTTTTTTTTTTGAAATTTTTGAAAAAAGATGCCTTGCTATAGCCTTACTTTTGATTTTGAGTGATTTTCAATTTTTATCATTTTTTGTGCCTTACTGCTTTCTTTAGCCTTCTTTAAGTATGTGCATTATATTGTAGTCGTTTTTAGGGTTTAATGATGTTTCGAACTCAATTTTTTTTTTTTTTTTTAATTTTTGAAAAAATATGCCTTGCTATAGCCTTACTTTTGATTTTGGATGATTTTCGTTTTTTGTCATTTTTTGTGCCTTACTGCTTTCTTTGCCCTGTTTAAGTATGTGCACTATATTTGCAGTAGTTTTTCGGGTTTAATGATGGTCCTAACTCAATTTTTTTTTTTTTTTTTTTGAAATTTTTGAAAAAAATATGCCTTGCTATAGCCTTACTTTTGATTTTGGGTGATTTTCGTTTTTTGTCATTTTTTGTGCCTTACTGCTTTTTTAGCCTTGTTTAAGTATGTGCATTATATTTGTAGTCGTTTTTAGGGTCTAATGATGGTCCTAACTCAATTTTTTTTTTTTTTTTTAAATTTTTGAAAAAATATGCCTTGCTATAGCCTTACTTTTGATTTTGGGTGATTTTCGTTTTGTGTCATTTTTTGTGCCTTACTGCTTTCTTAGCCTTGTTTAAGTATGTGCATTATATTTGCAGTAGTTTTTCGGGTCTAATGATGGTCCTAACTCAATTTTTTTTTTTTTTTTTTTTGAAATTTTTGAAAAAATATGCCTTGCTATAGCCTTACTTTTGATTTTGAGTGATTTTCGTTTTGTGTCATTTTTTGTGCCTTACTGCTTTCTTAGCCTTGTTTAAGTATGTGCATTATATTTGCAGTAGTTTTTCGGGTCTAATGATGGTCCGAACTCAATTTTTTTTTTTTTTTTTTTGAAATTTTTGAAAAAATATGCCTTGTTATAGCCTTACTTTTGATTTTGAGTGATTTTCAATTTTTATCATTTTTTGTGCCTTACTGCCTTCTTAGCCTTGTTTAAGTATGTGCATTATATTTGCAGTCGTTTTTAGGGTCTAATGATGGTCCTAACCCAATTTTTTTTTTTTTTTTTTTTTTGAAATTTTTGAAAAAATATGCCTTGTTATAGCCTTACTTTTGATTTTGAGTGATTTTCAATTTTTATCATTTTTTGTGCCTTACTGCTTTCTTAGCCTTGTTTAAGTATGTGCATTATATTTGCAGTAGTTTTTAGGGTCTAATGATGGTCCTAACCCAATTTTTTTTTTTTTTTGAAAATTTTGAAAAAATATGCCTTGCTATAGCCTTACTTTTGATTTTGGGTGATTTCTGTTTTGTGTCATATTTTTTGCCTTACTGCTTTCTTAGCCTTGTTTAAGTATTTGCATTATATTTGCAGTCGTTTTTAGGGTCTAATGATGGTCCTAACTCAATTTTTTTTTTTTTTTAAATTTTTGAAAAAATATGCCTTGCTATAGCCTTACTTTTGATTTTGGGTGATTTTCGTTTTGTGTCATTTTTTGTGCCTTACTGCTTTCTTAGCCTTGTTTAAGTATGTGCATTATATTTGCAGTAGTTTTTCGGGTCTAATGATGGTCCGAACTCAATTTTTTTTTTTTTTTTTTTTGAAATTTTTGAAAAAAGATGCCTTGTTATAGCCTTACTTTTGATTTTGAGTGATTTTCAATTTTTATCATTTTTTGTGCCTTACTGCTTTCTTAGCCTTGTTTAAGTATGTGCATTATATTTGCAGTAGTTTTTAGGGTCTAATGATGGTCCTAACTCAATTTTTTTTTTTTTTTTAAATTTTTGAAAAAATATGCCTTGCTATAGCCTTACTTTTGATTTTGGGTGATTTTCGTTTTGTGTCATTTTATGTGCCTTACTGCTTTCTTAGCCCTGTTTAAGTATGTGCATTATATTTGTAGTCGTTTTTAGGGTCTAATGATGTTTCGAACTCAATTTTTTTTTTTTTTTTTAATTTTTGAAAAAATATGCCTTGCTATAGCCTTACTTTTGATTTTGGATGATTTTCGTTTTTTGTCATTTTTTGTGCCTTACTGCTTTCTTTGCCCTGTTTAAGTATGTGCACTATATTTGCAGTAGTTTTTCGGGTTTAATGATGGTCCTAACTCAATTTTTTTTTTTTTTTTTGAAATTTTTGAAAAAAATATGCCTTGCTATAGCCTTACTTTTGATTTTGGGTGATTTTCGTTTTTTGTCATTTTTTGTGCCTTACTGCTTTCTTTGCCTTGTTTAAGTATGTGCATTATATTTCCAGTAGTTTTTAGGGTTTAATGATGTTTCGAACTCAATTTTTTTTTTTTTTTGAAATTTTTGAAAAAAGATGCCTTGCTATAGCCTTACTTTTGATTTTGAGTGATTTTCAATTTTTATCATTTTTTGTGCCTTACTGCTTTTTTAGCCTTGTTTAAGTATGTGCATTATATTTGTAGTCGTTTTTAGGGTCTAATGATGTTTCGAACTCAATTTTTTTTTTTTTTTTTTAATTTTTGAAAAAAATGCCTTGCTATAGCCTTACTTTTGATTTTGGATGATTTTCGTTTTTTGTCATTTTTTGTGCCTTACTGCTTTCTTTGCCCTGTTTAAGTATGTGCACTATATTTGCAGTCGTTTTTCGGGTCTAATGATGGTCCTAACTCAATATTTTTTTTTTTTTTTTTGGAAATTTTTGAAAAAATATGCCTTGCTATAGCCTTATTTTTGATTTTGAGTGATTTTCAATTTTTATCATTTTTTGTGCCTTACTGCCTTCTTAGCCTTGTTTAAGTATGTGCATTATATTTGCAGTCGTTTTTCGGGTCTAATGATGGTCCTAACTCAATTTTTTTTTTTTTTTTAATTTTTGAAAAAATATGCCTTGCTATAGCCTTACTTTTGATTTTACCTTACTGCTTTCTTAGCCTTGTTTAAGTATGTGCATTATATTTGTAGTAGTTTTAGGGTCTAATGATGGTCCTAACTCAATTTTTTTTTTTTTTTTTTTTTTTTTTTGAAATTTTTGAAAAAATATGCCTTGCTATAGCCTTACTTCTGATTTTGGTTGATTTTCGTTTTGTGTCATTTTATGTGCCTTACTGCTTTCTTAGCCCTGCTTAAGTATGTGCATTATATTTGCAGTAGTTTTTAGAGTCTAATGATGGTCCTAACTCAATTTTTTTTTTTTTTTTTTGAAATTTTTGAAAAAAGATGCCTTGCTATAGCCTTACTTTTGATTTTGAGTGATTTTCAATTTTTATCATTTTTTGTGCCTTACTGCTTTTTTAGCCTTGTTTAAGTATGTGCATTATATTTGTAGTCGTTTTTAGGGTCTAATGATGTTTCGAACTCAATTTTTTTTTTTTTTTTTAATTTTTGAAAAAATATGCCTTGCTATAGCCTTACTTTTGATTTTGGATGATTTTCGTTTTTTGTCATTTTTTGTGCCTTACTGCTTTCTTAGCCTTGTTTAAGTATGTGCATTATATTTGCAGTAGTTTTTCGGGTTTAATGATGGTCCTAACTCAATTTTTTTTTTTTTTTTTTTTGAAATTTTTGAAAAAAATATGCCTTGTTATATTCTTACTTTTGATTTTGGGTGATTTTCGTTTTGTGTCATTTTTTGTGCCTTACTGCTTTCTTAGCCTTGTTTAAGTATGTTGCATTGTATTTGCAGTAGTTTTTAGGGTCTAATGATGGTCCTAACTCAATTTTTTTTTTTTTTTTTTTTGAAATTTTTGAAAAAAAGATGCCTTGCTATAAGCCTTACTTTTGATTTTGAGTGATTTTTCAATTTTTATCATTTT